>NC_135832.1:2832663-3432663 GCF_964213995.1 Mustelus asterias | reverse complement strand
ACACAACCCTTCTATTTGTGATTTTGCATGAACTGTTCAAACCATTTATTTTCACCCCCACTCCACTATCTGCTCTGGCACTCTGGCTCCCATCCCCCTGCAAATTTAGTTTAAACCCTCCCCAATAATACTCGCAAACCTGCCTGCAAGTATATTGGTTCCCTTTTACTTCAGGTGTAACCCGTCTCTCTTGTACGGGTCTCACCTGCCCCAGAAGAGGTCCCAATGATCTCGAAAGCTGAAACCCTGACCCAAATCGGTATACCTGTTGTGGAGGGGAATGACCACAGGGGAACCCTGCTTTGCCTGCCCTTTCCCTCGCTTGACGGTAACCCAATTACCTGTGCTCTGTGCCTTCGGCGTAACTGCCTCCCTGAAGCAGCTATCTACAAACGCCTCATTCTCCCGAATGATCCGGAGGTCATCCAGCTCCTGCTCCAGTTCCCAAACGCGGTTTGTTAGGAGCTGCAGCTTGATGCACCTCCTGCAGGTGACGTTGTCAGGGACACCTATTCGCTCTCCTCACCACCACTCCAGCTGCTCCTCTGGAACAATGACGTGCATAATATGGTGTGTCAAGGTTACTGGATCTCAGGGTGTGTACACTCAGGGTGTGGATGTGATGGATTGTGGTTTTATCATTAGATTATTAATACAGAAACTCAGCTAACGTTCTGAACACCAGGGTCCCAATCCCGTCACGGCAGATGGTGGAATTTGAATAAATATATCTGGAGTTTAGAATCCACTGGGGACTACAAAAAGATTGTCGATTTTCGGAAAAAAGCCATCTGGTTCACCAATGTCACAGGGAAGGAAGTATGTCGTCCTTACGCAGTCAGGCTTAAAGGTGACTCCAGGGTCACAGCAATGTTGCTGACACTTAATTGCCCTCTGAACATGAGCAACTAGGAGGCGGAGTCGAGAGGGGAGATGCCTTGAGTTAGCTACGATTAACAGACACTTGTCGTATCCCCAGTGGAAGAGATGGTAATCATGAACTTTTTCAAAACTCTCCCACAGGCGAACAAAAATATTTGGCTGTGGACGCAAAATTACCCTGTCCTGAATAAACTGAAGCAGCTCGTGCTGATGGGGGAAAACCAAAACGCCGTTACTCAGTCCTCGGCGGTTACTCAGACCTTGAGAGGGAGGGGTGCAATGACTTCAAATAGGTTCATGAATTGGACATACGTGAGTCGAGTATAAACTACCGAACTGAGGCGTGTGAAATCTGACCACTCAGGGAGCTCCACAGGGAGCTCCAAACTGCAAAGTGTGAAACACTGAGAGTTGGGGTAAGTGTGGGAGTTTAGGGAAGTGGATGGAGTGGTGTTGCTTTGTCTTGTGTCCCTTACTACCCGGTCCCTTACGACCAGGTCCAGTGCGGGCAGGTGTCCCCCAGACATTACAGTTCAGAAAGTGATGTGAGCAGATGGTTTTATTGAGAATTTCAGAAGGCTTTCGACAAGGTCTCACATAACAGGCTACCATGTAAAGTGAAAGCTCATGGGATTGCAGGCAATGCTTTGAGATGGATAGAAAGCTAGTTAGCAGATACAAAGCAAAGAGTTGGCAATCAATGGGCTTTTTTCTGATTAGCAGTCTGTGTCTAGTGGGGTGCTGCAGGAATCTGTGCACGGATCCCAACTGTTCACATTATATATTAATTATTCTGAAAATGCGACGAAATATATCACCTCCAAATTTGCAGATGATAAAAGGTGGGTGAGGGTGAGCAATGAGAAACATGCAGACACGCTGCAGTGTGATTTGAATAGGCTGAATGTGTGGGCATGTGCAAAGCATTTGCAGTAAAATGTGGGTAAATGTGAGGTTATCCACTTTGGCAGCAATAATAGGTTAGACAGATTATTATTTGAATGGGCGTGAATTCAGAGAGGTGGATACTCAGCGAGACCTTGGTGTCCACATGCATCAGTAACAGAAAGTAAGCGTGCATGTAGAACAGGCAATAAAGAAGGCAAATGGTATGCTGGCCTTCATCGGGAGAAGATTTGAGTCCAGGAATAGAGATGTGTTACTGTAGTTGTACAGTGCATTGCTGAGATGTCCACTTGTATCCCTCATTCCCCATACCATAAGAGACCAGAAGACAGAAGCAGAACTACGCCACTCGGCCCATCGAGTCTGCTCCGCCATTCAATCATGGCTGATGTTTTTCTCATCCCCATTGTCCTGTCTTTACCACATAACCACCGATCCCCTTATTAACCAAGAACTTATCTATCTCTGTCTTAAAGACATTGAATGATCTGGCCTCCTCAGCCTTCTGAAGCAAAGAGTTCCACAGATTCACCATTCTCTGGCTGACGAAGTTCCACCTCATCTTTGTTTTAAAAGATCGTCCCTTTAGTCTGAGCTCTTTGCTCCTAACCTGTCCAAGTCCATCTGCAGCCAACCCCCACCTCCAACCCCCTCTCCCCACTTCGCTTCCTCAATACTTCCTGTCCCTCTACATATCTTAGCGAAATCTGCAAACTGTGCAAAACAGTGCCTTCATTTCCTTCTTCCAAATCATTAGAGTATATTATGAAAGGTTGTGGTCCCAGCACCGATCCCTGAGGCACACCACTGGTCACTGGCTGCCATCCTGAAAAAAGGCACCTTCATGCCCACTCTCTGCCTTCCGTCAGTCAGCCAACCCTCTATCAATGCCAGGATCTTACCCTCAACACCATTGGCATTTAATTGAGTTGTGCCCTCTGGTTCTAGTTTTTTCCTATCAGTGGAAACATCCTCTCCACGTCCACCCTGTCTAAACCTCGCAGTATCCTGTAAGGTTCAAGAACATCCCCGTCCCCCGTCCCCTCTTCTTTCTAAACTGGGGCCCAAAACTGTTCACAATACTCCAAATGGGGTCTGACCAGAGCCTTATATAGCCTCAGAAGTACATCCCTGCTCTTGTATTCCAGCCGTCTCGACATGAATGCTCGCATTCCATTTGCCTTCCTAACTGCCGATTGAACCTGCAAGTTAACCTTCAGAGAATCTTGAACAAGGACTCTCAAATTCCTTTGTGCATCTTATTTTCGAAGCATTTCCCCATTTAGAAAATAGTCTTTGCCTCCATTCCTCCTTTCAATGTGCTTAACCTCTCACTTTTCCTCCTTGCATTCCATCTGCCACCTCTTTGCCCACTCTCCTAACCTGCCCAACTCCTTCTGCAGCACTCCCCCCGCCTGCCTCCCCCTCCCTCCGCTTCCACAATACTACCTGTCCGCCTACATTTCTTCGTACCATCTGCGGTCCCAGAAACAACCCCTAATCACTTCTTGCCATCCTGACAAAAGACCCCTTCATCCCCACTTTCTGCCTCATGCAAGTCAGCCAATCTTCTATCCATGCCAGGATTTTACCCTCAACACCATTGGCACTTTACTTATTTAACAGCATCCGATGTGGCATCTTGTCAAAGGCCTTCTGGAAATATAAATAAATCAGATTCTCCTTGATCTCACTTCCTTGTTACATCCTCAAAGAACACTAACAGATTTGTCAGACATGACCTCCCCTTGATGAAGCCATGCTGACTCAGTCCTACTTTATCATGCACTTCCAAATACTCTGAGATCTCATCTTTAATAATGGACTCTAAAATCTTGCCAATGATCAAAGTCAGGCTAATCGAGCTCTAATTTCCCGTCTGCTGCCTCCCTCCCTTCTTAAGCAACAGTGTTACATTAGCTATTTTCCTGTCCTCTGGTATAGACCCTGCCTCCAGTGATTCCTGAAAGATCACCACCAATGCCTCCACAATTTCCTTAGCTATCAATTTAAGAACCCTGGGGTGCAGTATATCCGGTCTAGGTAATTTATCCAGCTTCAGACCTTTTAGTTTCCCCAGAACCTTCTCCTTAGTGATGGCCATAACACTCAGCTGTGCCCCCGGACTCTCCTGGATCTCTGGTATCCCACTGGTGTCATCCACTGTGAAGACTGATGCAAAGTAACTATTCAGTACCTCTGCCATTTCTTTGTTTCCTATTATTCCTTTTGCAGCCTTATTTTCCAGTGGTGCAATGGTTATTTGTGACTGTTACCTTTTATATATTGGAATAACTCCTTCTATCTTCTTTTATATTGCTATCTAGCTTACACTCATATTTCATCTTCTCCCCCCTTATTGCTTTTTTAGGTGTCCTCTGCTTGCTTTTAAGGCTACCCGATTTTAAGGCTTCCAACTAATCCTTGCCACTTTGTAGGTTTTTTTCTTTTGCTTTTATGCTGTCCTTGACTTCCCCGTCAGCCATGAATGCCTCACCCTCCCTGTGGCATGTTTCCCCCTCGTTTGAATTAATTTCTCTTATACCTCCCAAATAACTCTCAACAACTCCTGCCATTGCTGTTCCACTCCCTTCCCTGCTCGGCTCCCTTTACAATCAACTCTGGCCAGCTCCTCCCTCATGTCCTTGTAGTTCCCTTTATTTCATTCTAATATCTTTACGTCTGATTCCAGCTTCTTCCTCTCAAAGTGCAGGGCAAATTCTAATATACTGTTGTGACTGCTCCCTTAGAGTTCATTCGCCTTAAGATCCCGAATCAATTCTGCCTCATTGTACATCACCAAACCCAGAATTGCCTCTTGCCGAGTAGGCTCTGTCACAAGCTGCTCCAAAAAAGAATCTTTAAACATTCCACAAATTTCTCTTCCTGGGATCCACTACCAACTTGATTTTCCCAATCCACATGCATATTGAAGTCCTCCATTATTATTGCAATATTGCCTTTTTAATGCCTTTTCTTTCCCCTGATTTATTTTCTACCCCACATACTGACTATTGCTAGGAGGCCTGCACATATCTCCCATCAGGGTCTTTTTACCTTTGCGATTCCTCAACTCTCCCTCCAGAGATTCTATGCCTTCTGATCATATGTTGCTTCTTGCCAGCGGTTGAACTTCATTCCTTACTAACAATGCAACCCCGCCTCCTTTGCCCATCTGCCTGTCCTTTCGATAGGACACATATCATTGGGTATTTAGATCCCAGCCCTGATCCCCTTGCAGCCACGTCTCTGTGATGCCCACAACATCCTATCGGCCAATTCCAATGTGTGCAACAAGCTCATTTACCTTGTTCCGTATACTGCGCGCATTTTAGGTACAACACCCTTTGTCCTGCATTGACCATCTCCCTTCTCAAACTTGTCACCTTTTTTGTTCTGCCTGAGGGCAGATTCCTGCCACCTTCTAATTTCTCTGTTCTATTATGTGGGAGGCCAGGGAGGCCTGGTATCAGCAGCTCCTACAGCCATGGAGGGGACAGGGAATTCGACGTTGGTTACTGATGACGTGCGGGAAGAGGATCAAACATTGCTGGGTTCATTGAGGCCTCACTCGCCAGAGAGGATCTTAAAACTGGCTCCAGTCCCCAGCCATCACCCCCAACGGATTGTCATTCCCCTGATCAGGTCTATGTAAGATGGACATAAGGGTGAGGAATGAACTATGGGCTGTATTATATTGTAAATATGTTGTGGATTCTGCACCAAGCCTGTATGAAATAAAAACAGAAACATGCACAATTGTTTGTAAATGTTTTTGAATGTTGTTGCTGTCCCGGGGTTGGGGGTTGGGCGGGGGGGGCGGGGGGGGGGGGCGTGAATCGGCGCTGGTTGGGGCGGGGGGGGGGGCGGTTTTATTGACAATTATATATTGGGACATTCCTTTCAGGGAACGGGCCATATAATCCCAGGTGTGGGGTGAGCTGTTGGGATCCTCCCAGAGTGGCTCTCTCTTACCTTTTATACATTGAAAAAAACTCTTCCTATCTTCTTTGAATTTGCAAGCTAGCTTACAGTCATATTTCATCTTCTCCCCCCTTATTGCTTTTTTAGTTGTCCTCTGCTCGCTTTTAAAGGCTTCCCAATCCTCTGGCGTCCCACTAATCCTCCCACTTTGTTGTTTTTTTATTTTGCTTTTATGCTGTCCTTGACTTCCCCGTTAGCCATGGATGCCTTGTCCTCCCTGCAGCATGTTTCCACATCCTTGGGATGAATTTCTGGTGTCCCTACAGAATAACTCTCAAAAACCCCTGCCATTGCTGTTCCACTGTCTTCCCTGCTGGGCACCCTTTCCAATCAACTCTGTCGAGCTCCTCCCTCATGTCTTTGTAATTACCTTTAATTCATTCTAATTACGTTACATCTGATTCCAGCTTCTTCCTCTCAAACTACAGGGTAAATCCTATCATACTGTTGGAGGCTGCAAAGAGACATAGATAGGATGCAAAGCTGGACTGAAAAATGGCAAATGGAGTTTAACCCTGATAAACGTGAGGTGATTCATTTTGGTAGGACAAATTTAAATGTGGAATACAGGGTCAAAGGTAGGGTTCTGAAGACTGTGGACGAACAGAGAGATCTTGGGGTCCATATCCACAGATCTCTAAAGGTTGCCACTCAAGTGGATAGAGCTGTGAAGAAGGCCTATAGTGTGCTAGCTTTTATTAACAGGGGGTTGGAGTTTAAGAGCCGTGGGGTTATGCTGCAACTGTACAGGACCTTGGTGAGACCACATTTGGAATATTGTGTGCAGTTCTGGTCACCTCACTATAAGAAGGATGTGGAAGCGCTGGATAGAGTGCAGAGGAGATTTACCAGGATGCTGCCTGAGTTGGAGGGTAGGTCTTATGAGGAAAGGTTGAGGGAACTAGGGCTGTTCACTCTGGAGCGGAGGAAGCTGAGGGGAAACTTAATAGAGGTTTATAAAATGCTGAAGGGGATAGATAGAGTGAACGTTCAAAGACTATTTCCTCGGGTGAATGGAGCTATTACAAGGGGGCATAACTATAGAGTTCGTGGTGGGAGATATAGGAAGGATATCAGGGTTAGGTTCTTTACGCAGAGAGTGGTTGGGTTGTGGAATGGACTGCCTGCAGTGATAGTGGAGTCAGATACTTTAGGAACATTTAAGCGGTTATTGGATAGGCACATGGAGCACACCAGGATGATAGGGAGTGGGATAGCTTGATCTTGGTTTCAGATAAAGCTCGGCACAACATCGTGGGCCGAAGGGCCTGTTCTGTGCTGTACTGTTCTATGTTCTACTGTGGTCACTGCTCCCTAACCGTTCCTTCACCTTAAGGCCCCTCATCAAGTCTGTCTCATGGCACATCACCACATCCAGAATTGTCTGTTCCCTCGTCGGCTCTGTCACAAGCTGCTTCAAAAAAACATCTCTCAGAAATTCCACAAATTCCTTTCCTTGGGATCCACTACCTACCTAATTTTCCCAGTCCACCTCTGTATCGAATTCTCCCATGATTATTGTTACATTGCCTTTTCTATCTCCTGATTTATTTTCTGCCCCGCATTCTCTCCCTATCCTCATCACTCCCCTTCGACTGTACTTTACCCTTTAACTCCGCCAATCATACCCGATGTTGATTTTCCAAAGTTCAACCTCTCTCGATTTTTCACTTTCCCTTGCCTCCTTCTTTGCTTTTGGCTGTAATTCAGGTGGTTTTAATTCTTTTGCTTGCTTTTCCTCCCTTTCCTTTTCTTTTGCCTGCAATTCAAGAGTTTTAATTATTTTTCATATTCAGTCAGTTTCATTTGTAACTGAATTCTCGCCATTTCGAACGATTCTGGCTGTGCTTGTGACAGTTCCAAATGCTGTGTTATCGCCACAATTATCACTCCTTTCCGTCCTCTGTCAGGCAATGTCAACTGCAATGTGTTTCCAATTCCAAAAGCTTTGCTTTAGTCACTTTCTGCAATGTAACTTGCGCGACTTCATACATCCGTAGAAACTTCTGAGCCTCTGAAAGAGCCATTAATCCAAAGCACACTCCCTATTTAAACTGGGATACAACACCTGAAAAGCAAGCACGAATCTGCGCACCAATCACTTTCTTTGAGTTCATTCATCCCAAATCAATCTAGAAATACAGATTTCAATCCCTGAGCCCCCAGTTGTTATAAGGGAGGGGGAGCGCGTTGAGGTTGGAGGGGGAGAGCGTTGAGGTGGGAAGGGGGGCGCTGATGTTGGAGGGGGAGCGCATTAAGGTGGGAGGGAGAGACCGTTGAGGTGGGAGGGGGAGCGCTGAGGATGGAGGGGGAGCGCATTGAGTGAGACAGGGAGAGAGTTGAGGTGGGAGGGGAAGTGTTGATGTGAGGAGGGGGAGTGATGGGGAGAGTGTGGATAATGTCGAGGAGTGGGTGAGTGCTGAGATGTGAGTAAACAGTTCGAGATGAGATTGTTGAGGTGTGAAGGAGGAGAGTGGATCAGAGACAGACATGTGAAAGTGAGAAGGTGTGGGATAGAGGGAAAGTTGGCCGATTGGATAGGTAACTGGCTGTCTGAGCGAAGACAGAGGGTGGTGGTCGATGGAAAATTTTCGGATTGGAGGCAGGTTGCTCGCGGAGTGCCACAGGGATCAGTGCTTGGTCCTCGGCTCTTTGTGATTTTAGTAATGACTTAGAGGAGGGGGCTGAAGGGTGGATCAGTAAACTTGCTGATGACACCAAGATTGGTGGAGTAGTGGATGAGGTGGTGGGCTGTTGTAGGCTGCAAAGAGACATAGATAGGATGCAAGGCTGGGCTGAAAAATGGCAAATGGAGTTTAACCCTGATAAATGGGAGGTGATTCATTTTGGTAGGACTAATTTAAATGTGGATTACAGAGTCTAAGGTAGGATTCTGAAGACTGTGGAGGAACAGAGAGATCTTGGGGTTCATATTCACAGATCGCTAAAGGTTGCCACTCAAGTGGGTAGAGCTGTGAAGAAGGCCTATAGTGTGTTAGCTTTTATTAACAAGGGGTTGGAGTTTAAGAGCCGTGGGGTTATGCTGCAACTGTACAGGACCTTCGTGAGACCACATTTGGAATATTATGTGCAGTTCTGGACACCTCACTATAAGTCGGATGTGGAAGCGCTGGAAAGAGTGCAGAGGAGATTTACCAGGATGCTGCCTGGTTTGGAGGGTAGGTCTTATGAGGAAAGGTTGAGGGAGCTAGACCTGTTCTATCTGGAGCGGAGGAGGTTGGCGGGAGACTTAATAGAGGTTTATACAATGATGAAGGGTATAGATAGAGTGAACTTTCAAATACTATTTCCTCGAGTGGATGGAGCTATTACAAGGGAGCATAACTATAGGGTTCGTGGTGGGCGATACAGAAAGGATATCAGAGGAAGGTTCTTTACGCAGAAAGTGGTTGGGGTGTGGAATGGACTGCCTGCAGTGATAGTGGAGTCAGACACTTTTGGAACATTTAAGCGGTGATTGGATAGGCACATGGAGCACACCAGGATGATAGGGAGTGGGATAGCTTGATCTTGGTTTCAGATAAAGCTCGGCACAACATCGTGGGCCGAAGGGCCTGTTCTGTGCTGTACGGTTCTATGTTCTATGTTCTCTGACAGTGTTGAGGTGATTATGGGAGTGTTGAGGCAGGACGGAGATTGTTGAGGTTCGAGGGGGAGTGTGGATGTGAGAGCAAGACCGTTCACCAGACGGGGGAATGTGAAGATGAGAGTAAATGGTTGACGTGGAGAGAGAGATTGTTGAGGTGAAAGGGGCGTGTGAAAGTGAGGGGGAGAGTGATGAGATAAGAGGGGGTGTATTGAGATGAGGAGGGTTTGTTGAGGTGAGAGCGGGAAAGTTAAGATGAGATGGCGGGAGTTGAGGTGAGACAGAGTGCTGAGATGAGAAGGGAGAGCTGATGTGAGAGGGGCTAATGTTGAGGTGAGACAGAGGGCAGGATTTGGTGCCCGTGCTCACCCCTAATTCGGATAATCCCGCCAGAGAAAATGGGAACTTTACACGGCCTGTGCCCGTCTGCTCCGACTCCCATGCGGTGTGGGACGGGAAATTTATCTCTTGAGGATCTTGAGGTGAGAGTGTGAAGCTGGGTGGGGAGTGTAGAAATGAGATGGGCAGTGTTGTGGTGCCTGGGGTAATGCCGAGGTGAGCAGGCGGGACTGATGTGAGGGGGGAGTATGTTAAGGTGGGAGTGGATGGATTATGTTGACTGGGGGAGTATTGAGCTGAGAGGGGGCTGTTCTGGTGAGAGGGATGATGTTGACCTCAGTGGGAGGGTGTAGATGTGCGAAGTTGAGTGTTGAGATGATTATTGGCCTCTCGCGATGAGAGAGGATGTGTTGCGGTGCGGGCGATGTGTGTTGAGGATTGGGGAGTTGTGTTGAGGTGGTGGAGAGTGCTGAGTTGAGGGGAAGTTTTGAGAGGGACATTGTTCCATTGAGGCACGGCAGTATGAAAGTAAGGGGGCATGTCGAGCTGAGAGGAGGAATGTTCATGTGAGAGGGCTGTGTTGATGTATGAGAGGGAATATTCAGAAGAGTGGGGAATGTTTAGATAGGAGTGGTCGCTGAGATCAGAAGGGGTTGCTATTTGAGAAAAGGGAGGTGTGGATCGCAGGCAGTGAATTTGGATGCGAGAGGGAGAATTTAGATGTGAGACGGTTCGTGTTGAGGAGAAAAGGGTATCATGTCTATTGATAGGAGTTGTGCAGAGAAGACAAGGGGAGTATTGAGGTGAGCGCGAGTGTGTTGAGATGAGGGTGTGTGTTCAAGTGACAGGATTGTGTTGATGTGAGAGGGACAGTGTTGCGGTAATGGGGAGTGCTGAATTGAAAGCTTGAGGGTTAATATTGTCATATGAGTATACCATTAAGATTTTTTTTTAAAATCATGCACCTTACATGGAGGTGCAGTTAAGCTGTGGCAGTCAGGTGACAGTTTTTGTCCTGTTGGTCTTTTAGTTTAGTTTTGGGAACAGTTTTGCAGGAAGTTAAGAAGCAGTCTCTCTCCCTCTTCCTGTCCTTCTCTTTTTAAGAAGTTGTCTTTTGCCAAACAGATTCGACTCCAACTTCTTCTGTGTGTTTTCTCAAGGGATTTTGAACATTCAGCCCAGGAGACTGGACCCACGTAATAAGTCGACATTAACCTATGCTGTATTGTGGTGATTTGGAGAGTTTTGAGGATTGGATGTTGGCTTTGGTTGGAACACACACTCGAGATATTTCCTTCAGAGTTGTATATTATCGTGGTTGTTGTGTTTTTTGTATATAATTGTTAAAAGTTATTGCTAATTGTCTTACTATACATGTCATCAATATTCGCAATTAAACTTTGTTTTGAAAAAAACTTCCTCGTGGGTCAGTTCACTCCCATCTGAAGTGAAATCTCTCTTGCTCCTTCCAGTCAAATTCAAGGTAAAGAGTTACAGGCCACTCGAGCATCATGGAACACCTGGAAGTATCCAACCTGACTGATAACAACTGGGGACTCCGGGACTGAAATCTGTATTTTTTGATTGATTTGGGATTAGTGAACTCAAAGACAGTGATTGGTGCGCAGATTTGTGTTTTCTTTTCAGGTGCTGTGTTCAAGTTTAAATAAGGAGTGTGCTTTGGATTAATGGATCTTTCAGAGGCTCAGAAGATTCTGCAGGTGGTGGAAGTCACGCAAGTTACCTTACAGCAAGTGAATAAAGCAAAGCTTTTGGAATTGGCGAACACATTGCAGTTGACATTGTCTGACAGAGTAAGGAAAGGACAGATAATTGTAGCGATAAGACAGCATTTGGAATTGTCAGAAGCACAGTCAGAATCGTTGGAAATGGCGAGAATTCAGTTACAAATCATACTGACTGAATATGAAAAATAAGTAAAACTCTTTGAATTGCAGGCAAAAGAAAATGAAAGGGAGGAACAACAAGCAAAATCATTAAAACGATCTGAATTACAGGCAAAAGAAATAAAAGGAGGCAAAGGAAAGGGAAAAATAGAGAGACTTTGAACTTCAAAAAGTAAACATCGGGTACGATTGGCGGAGGTAAAGGGCAAAGTACAGTCCGAGGGAATTGATGAGGATAGTGAGAGAATGAGGGGCAGAAAATACATCAGGAGATAGAAAATTCAACATTACAATCATGTTGGGGGACTTCAAGATGCAGGTGGAATGGGAAAATCAGGTAGGTCGTGGATCCCAAGGAAAGGAATTTGTGGAATGTCGAAGAGATGGTTTTTTGAAACAGCTTGTGACAGAGCCGAAGAGGGAACAGGCAATTCTGGATTTGGTGATGTGTAATGAGTCAGAATAGATTAGGGAGTTTAAGGTGAAGGAGCTCTGGAGGAAGCAGTGACGACAAGATGATAGAATTTATCCTGCAGTTTGAGAGGAAGAAGCTGGAATCAGATGTAAAGGTGTTAGAATTAAATAAAGGTAACTCCAAAGACATGAGGGAGGAGCTGGCCAGTGTTGATTGGAAAGGGATCCGAGCAGGGAAGACAGTGGAACAGCAATGGCAGGTGCTTTTAAGAGTTATTCCGGAGGTACAACAGAAATGCATCCCACGGAGGTGGAAACATGCCACAGGGAGGACGAGGAATCCATGGCTGATGGGGAAGTCAAGGACAGCATAAAAGCAAAAGAAAAAAACAACAAAGTGGCAAGGATTAGTGGGTGGCCAGAGGATTGGAAAGCCTTTAAAAGCAAGCAGAGGACAACGAAAAAAGCAATAAGGGGGGAGAAGATGAAATATTAGTGTAAGCGAGCTTGTAATATAAAAGAAGATTGGAAGAGTTTTTTTTCAATAAATAAAAGGTGAGAGAGAGCCAATCTGGGAGGATCCCAACAGCTCACCACACACCTGAGATTACATGGCCCGTTCCCTCATATGAATGCCCCAATATATAACTATAAATAACACCGCCCGTCCCTGCCCCAACCACAGCCGATCCACACCCCCAACCGCCCCCCGCCCCCCCCCCCCCCCCCCACGCCCGCGCGCCCCGGCACAGCAACAGCACTGAAAAACATTTACCAACAATTGTACAATGTTTCTCTATTTACTTCATACAGGCTTGGTGCAGAATCCACAGCATATTTACAAAATAATACAGCCCATATTTCATTACCCACACTTACGTCCATCTTACATAGAACTGATCAGGGTGAACGACATTCCCTTGGGGGTGATGCCTGGGGACTGAAGCCAGTGTTAAGATCCTCTCTGGCGAGTGAGGCCTCGAAGAACCCACCAATGTTTGATCCTCTTCCCGCACGTCATCAGTTACCGATATCGACTTCCCCGTTCCCTCCATAGCTGTTGGATCCGCTGATACCAGGCCTCCCTGGCCTCCCACATTATAGTCATGATGTGGAGATGCCGGCGTTGGACTGGGGTGAACGCTCCGAACATAAGAACATAAGACATAGGAGCAGGAGTAGGTCATCTAGCCCCTCGAGCCTGCCCCGCCAGTCAATAAGATCGTGGCTGATCTGAAGTGGATCAGTTTCACTTATCCGCCTGATCCCCATAACCCCTAATTACCTTAGCGATCAGGAATCTATCTATCCGTGATTGAAACATATTCAACGAGGGAGCCTTCACCACTTCAGTGGGCAGAGAATTCCAGAGATTCATCACTCTCTGAGAGAAGAACTTCCTCCTCAACTCTGTCCTAAACCGACCCCCCTTTATTTTGAGGCTGCACGCTCTAGTTCCAGTTTCCTTTCTAAGTGGAAAGAATCTCTCCACCTCTCCCTGATCCAGCCCCTTCATTATCTTATAGGTCTCTGTAAGATCACGCCCCTTCAGCCTTCTAAATTCCAACGAATACAAACGCAATCTGCTCAGTCTCTCCTCATAATCAACACCCCTCATGTCTGGTATCAACCTGGTGAACCTTCTCTGCACTCCCTCCAAGGCCAATATATCCTTCTGAAAATAAGGGGAACAATACTGCACACAGTATTCCAGCTGCGGCCTCACCAATGCCCGGTACAGATGCAGCAAGACATTTCTGCTTGTATATTTTATCCCCCTTGCGATATAGGCCAACATCCCATTTGCCTTCTTGATCACCTGTTGCACCTGAAGACTGGGTTTTTGCGTCTCATGTTCAAGGAGCCCCAGGTCCCTCTGTACAGCAGCATGTTGTAATTTATTTCCATTTAGATTTTAATCCAATTTGCTATTATTTCTTCCAAAGTGAATAACCTCGCATTTGTTAACGTTATACTCCATTTGCCAGATCCTCGCCCACTGACTCAGCCTGTCCAAATCTATCTGCAGAACTTCTACGCCCTCGACACGATTCACTTTTCCACTTATCTTTGTGTCGTCTGCAAACTTTGCGATCCTACATTCAGTCCCCTCCTCCAGATCGTCTATATAAATGATAAATAGTTGAGGCCCCAGTACCGATCCCTGGGGCACGCCACTAGTTGCCATCTGCCAACCAGAAAAGCAGCCATTAGTTCCGACTGTTTGCTTCCTGTCGGATAGCCAATCCCCAATCCACGCTAACACCCTACCCCCAACTCCGTGTGACCCAATCGTCTTCAGCAACCATTTGGTAGGCTTATGGTATATATGGTATATATGTGAAAGCTTATGATATTTGCTACCAAATAAACCTGTTGGGCGTTAACCTGGGGTTGTGAGTCCCACATAATAGAACAGAGAGTATAGAAGGTGGCAGGAATCTAACCTCAGGCAGAACAAAAAAGGTGACAAGTATGAGAAGGGAGGTGGTCAATGCAGGGCTGATGGTGTTGTACCTGAATGCGCGCTGTATACGGAACAAGGTAAATGAGCTTGTTGCACACATTGAAATTGGCCAGTACGATGTCGTGGGCATCACAGAGACGTGGCTGCAAGGGGATCAGGGCTGGGATCTACATACCCAAGGATATGTGTTCGATCGAAAGGACAGGCAAATGCGCAAAGCACGCGGGGTTGCATTGTTACTAAGGAATGAAGTTAAACCGATGGCAAGAAGCAGCATAGGATCAGAAGGCACAGAAACTCTGGAGGGAGAGTTGTTGAATCGCAAAGGTTATGTGCAGGTCTCCTAGCAATAGTCAGTATGTGGGGCAGAAAATAAATCAGGGGAAAGAAAAGGCATAAAAAAGGCAATATTACAATAATTATGAGGGAATTCAATATGCAGGTGGACTGGGAAATTCAGATAGGTTGTCGATCCCAAGAAAAGAAATTTGTGGAATGTCTAACAGATGGTTTTTTTGTCGCAGCTCGTGACAGAGCCGACTCGAGAACAGGCAATTCTGGGTTTGGTGATGTATAATGAGGTAGAATTGATTCGGGAACTTAAGGCGAAGGAACTCTGAGGGAGCCGTGACCACAATATGATAGAATTTGCCCTGCATTTTGAGAAGAAGAAGCAGGAATCAGACGTAAAGATGAAATAAAGGTAACTCCAAGGACATGAGGGAGGAGCTGGCCAGAATTGATTGGAAAGGGAGCAGAGCAGGGAATGGAGTGGAACAGCAATGACAGGATTTCTTGAGAGTTATTTGGGAGGCACAACAGCAATTCATCCCAAGGAGGGGGAAACATGCCCCAGGGAGGATGAGGCATTCATGGCTGACGGGGAAGTTAAGGACAGCATAAAAGCAAAAGAAAAAACCTACAATGTGGCAAGGATTAGTTGGAAGCCAGAAGATTGGGTCGCCTTTAAAAGGAAGCAGAGGACAACTAAAAAAGCAATAAGGGGGGAGAAGATTAAATATCAGTGTAAGCTGGATAGTAATATAAAATAAGATAGAAGGAGTTTTTCCAATATATAAAAGGTAAGAGGCACAAATAGCCATTGGAACACTGGAAAATGAGGCAAAAGGAATAATGGGAAACAAAGAAATGACAGAGGAACTGAATAGTTACTTTGCATCAGTCGTCACGGTGGAAGACACCAGTGGGATACCAGAGGTCCAGGAGAGTCCAGGGGCACAGCTGAGTGTACTTGCCATCACTAAGGAGAAGGTTCTGGGGAAACTGAAAGGTCTGAAGTTGGATAAATCACCTGGACCGGATGGACTCCACCCCAGGGTTCTAAAATATATAGCTGAGGAAATTGTGGAGGCATTGGTGGTGATCTTTCAGGAATCACTGGAGTCAAGGATGGTACCGGAGGACTGGAAAGTAGCTAATGTAACACTCTTGTTTAACAAGGGAGGGAGGGAGCAGACGGGAACTTATAGTTCGGTGAGCCTGACTTTGATCATTGGCAAGATTTTGGAGTCCATTATTAAAGATGAGATCTCAGAGTATTTGGAAGTGCATGATAAAGTAGGACTGAGTCAGCATGGCTTCATCAAGGGGAGGTCATGTCTAACAAATATGTTAGAGTTCTTTGAGGATGTAACAAGGAAGTGAGATCAAGGAGAACCTGATTTATTTAGATTTCCAGAAGGCCTTTGACAAGATGCCGCATCGGAGGCTGTTAAATAAGTAAAGTCAGAAAGAAGTCTCACAACACGAGGTTAAAGTCCAACAGGTTTATTAGGTAGCAAATACCATAAGCTTTCGGAGCAATGCTCCTTCGTCAGATGGAGTGGTCTCTGTTCTCAAACAGGGCACAGACACAGAAATCAAATTACAGAATACTGATTAGAATGCAAATCTCTACGGCCAGCCAGGTCTTAAATGCACAGACAATGTGGGTGGAGGGAGCATTCAACACAGGTTAAAGAGATGTGTATTGTCTCCAGACAGTACAGCTTGTGAAATTGTGCAAGTCCAGGAGGCAAGCTGTGGAGGTTACTGATAATGTGACATAAATCCAACATCCCGGTTTAGACCATCCTCATGTGTGCGGAACTTGGCTGTCAGTTTCTTCTCAGTGACTCTGAGCTCTCGTGTGTCGTGAAGGCCGCCTTGGAGAACCTTGGAGAAGGTTCTGGGGAAGCGGAAAGATCTGAAGTTGGATAAACACCTGGACCGGATGGACTCCACCCCAGGGTTCTAAAATATATAGGTGAGGAAATTGTGGAGGCATTGGTGGTGATCTTTCAGGAATCACTGGAGTACTGGAGTACTGTCTGGAGACAATACGCATCTCTTTAACCTGTGTTGAATGCTCCCTCCACCCACATTGTCTGTACATTTAAGACCTGGCTGGCCGGAGAGATTTGCATTCGAATCAGTATTCTGTATTTTGATTTCTGTGTCTGTGCCCTGTTTGAGAACAGAGACCACTCCATCTGACGAAGGAGCATTGCTCCGAAAGCTTCTGGTATTTGCTACCAAATAATCCTGTTGTTCTTTAACCTGGTGTTGTGAGACTTCTTACTGTGCTTACCCCAGTCCAACGCCGGCATCTCCACATCATGACTACCATCGACGCCACAAACTGCCGGCTCCAAGTGGAGAGGATCTCCAAGAGTTCTCCAAGGCGGCCATCACGACACACGACAGCGCAGAGTCACTGAGCAGAAACTGATAGCCAGGTTCCGCACACATGAGGACGGACGAAACCGGGATGTTGGATTTATGTCACATTATCAGTAACCCCCACAGCTTGCCTCCTGGACTTGCACAATTTCACAAGCTGTACTGTCTGGAGACAATACACATCTCTTTAACCTGTGTTGAATGCTCCCTCCACCCACATTGTCTGTACATTTAAGACCTGGCTGGCTGTAGAGATTTGCATTCTAATCAGTATTCTGTAATTTGATTTCTGGGTCTGTGCCCTGTTTGAGAACAGAGACCACTCCATCTGACGAAGGAGCATTGCTCCGAAAGCTTATGGTATTTGCTTCCAAATAAACCTGTTGGACTTTAACCTGGTGTTGTGAGACTTCTTACTGTGTTTACCCCAGTCCAACGCCGGCATCTCCACATCAAAATAAGTAAAGTGCCAATGGTGTTGAGGGTAAAATCCTGGCATGGATAGAAGATTGGCTGACTGGCAGAAGGGAGAGAGTGGGGATGAAGGGGTCTTTTTTCAGGATAGCAGCCAGTGACGAAGTGTTGGTGCTGTGACCGCAGATGATATAAAGATATGTAGACGGACAGGTAGTATTGAGAAAGCGGAGGGAGGGGAAGGGAGGCGGGGGGAGTGCTGCAGAAGGAGTTGGGCAGGGTAGGAGAGTGGGCAAAGAGGTGGCAGATGGAATGCAATGAGGAAAAGTGTGAGGTTATGCACTTTGGAAGGAGGAATGGAGGCATAGACTATTTCCTGAATGGGGAAATGCTCAAAAAATGAGACGCACAAAGGAATTTGGGAGTGCTTGTTCAAGATTCTCTCAAGGTTAACGTGCAGGTTCAGTCGGCAGTTCGGAAGGCAAATGGAATGCTCGCATTCATGTCGAGAGGGCGAGAATACAAGAGCAGGGAAGCACTACTGAGGCTATATAAGGCTCTGGTCAGACCCCATTTTGAGTATTGTGAACAGTTTTGGGCCCCAGCTGAGAAAGATGAGGGGGGATTTATTGAAACTTACAGAAATACTGTGAGGTTTGGATAGAGTGGACATGGAGAGGATGTTTCCACTATTAGGAAAATCTCGAACCAGAGGGCAGAACTCAGTTAAGTGCCAATGGTGTTGAGGGGTGTCGTCCTGTAATTGAAGATGAATCTGGATGATTTGGTGTCCAAGGAGGCTGTGGGATGGTTTTTTGAACCTGCTTTGACTGTTTGGACCGATCTTTCTGCCAGGCCGTTGGATGATGGGTAACATGGCACTGTCCTAACGAGTCAAATTATGTTCAACTTCATGTAATGCAAACATTCCTGGCTGATGAAGGGTGGTCCATTTTCAGAAACCAACATCTGCCGGATCCCGGGTGTCAAGAAAGAGGCGAGAAGTTTCTCCACTCTTGCCCTTGTGTTTGATTAACTCACCCTGCGTCCGGCCATCCATGTTGAATCGGCATCTCCCATTACCAGGAACATTGACCCCTCATGAACGCTCCGGCATTGTCCATGTGCAGCCACGTCTACGGCCGTCCCAGCCACTACCAAGTGTGAAGAATCGTGACTGGTGATAGTTCTGCCCTTCCCAACACTGACCCACGAGCAAATATCTGTATCCATACCTGTCCACCAGATATGGCAATTTGGAGGATCTTCAGTTTGTCACTCCTGGGTGTCCATGGTAAAGTTCAACCAGGATGGGATGGTGAATCTGGCTCAGGATGACACTCTTGAACCCCATAGGCGTGTGTCATCTTCCACAGTTAGCTGCTCTCTGCCACTCCAATGTGGGTGCAGTTCAGGTTGTAATGGTCTTTGGTTTTCCCCCATCAGCACTCGCTGCTTCAGTTTATTCAGGACTGGGTAACTTTGTGTCCAAGGCCGAATATTATTGGTCACGACTGGGAGAGTTCTGAAAAAGTTAATCATTACCGTCGCTTCCATTGGGGATACGACACGTGTCTGGTAATCGCAGCCAACTCAAGGCAACTGCCTTCGCGACTCGGCCTCCTCGTTGCCCATGTTCAGAAGGTAATTAAGTGTCAGCAACATTGCTGTGGCCCTGGAGTCACCTTTAAGCCTGACTGCGTAAGGACGTCAGATTTCCTTCCCTGGGACATTGGTGAACCAGATAGGTTTTTCCAGAAATCTACAAAATTTTTATGGTCATCAGCAGATTCGAAACTCCAGATACATTTTTTCAGATTCCACCATCTGCCGTGACGGGATTGGAACCCGGGTGTTCAGAACATTAGCTGAGTTTCTGTATTAATAATCTAGTGATAAAACCACCAGTCCATCACATTCACAATCTTAGTGTACACACACTGAGTTCCAGTCACCTGGACACGCCATGTTATATCCGTCTACAGGGCTCCCGGATTGGACAGAAATAACTGCCTCAATCAGGGAGCTCATATTCCCATAACTCCACCTGATGGTTATCGTTAAAGTCATTAAATAAGTGTCTCTGTCTCTTTCTGTGTTTCTGTGTGCCTCTCTTCCTGTCACTCTTTCTCTGCGTCTCTCTGTGCCTCTGTCTCTCTCGATGTTTCTCTCTGTCTCTTTCTGTCTCTCCGCCTCTCCCCCAGTCTCCCTCTCTTCACCCACTTCCTCTGTCTCTCCTGCCACCTCTCAGTCTCACTGTCCTTCTCCTGCTCTGTCTCTGCCCCTCTTTTATTTATTTCTCACTCTCTCTCTATCTCGCTCTGTCTTTTGCTCTTGCTGTGTCCATTGCATTCTTTCAGTCTCACTCTTTCCCATTCACTCCCGCTCTCTGTCTCTGTATCTCTGTTTCTCTCTGCCTCTGGCTATTTCCCTCTGCCTCACTTTTTGTCTCCCGTTTCCCCTTCATCTCCCACTCCCTCTCTTACTGCAACCTCCAATCTGTCTTCCTCTGTCTCCCTTTCTCATTCCCTATATTTCTCCCTCACCATTTTCCCCACTCTATCCCTGTCTCTCTTGCTCTGTGAGAGTCTCTCTCTGTCTCTGTTCTTTCTCTCTGTATGTCCATTTCTTTCCCTGTACCTGTTAGAAACTCTTTCAATCTCTGTTGCTCTCCATGTCTTTGTGCCTTTCCCTCTCTCTGTCAATCTGTCCCTCTCTATCATTCTCGCTATTGCTATCACTGTGCCCTCTCTCTCTCTATCTGTCACTCTTTCCGACTCTTTGAGGCTGCTTGGTGATTTACAGTTTGAATGTCCAATGGGAAGAGTCAGAGTTCTTGTGGCTGTAATTTCCTGTCAGGGTCTATTGAGTTGAAGAATTGCAGTAAGGGGATATTTCAGTAGATTTTTTAGCTGCTGCCTGAATTGTGTCTGGGTCACAGCATAAATGGCAGTGTTGGAGCAGCAACTTGTCAGTTGCAGCATGAAGCCCAATTGCAGAACAAAATAATGTAACAATATCGAATTATAGCCCAAATATTGCATCCGATTCCATATTGAATAAACCATTAACGTCGACCACAATAGGATGAAATTGCCTGAGATAGCAAACAGTAAAATGATGGACTTCCTGCGACTCTCCATCTCTGGATCTCTGGGATTCTCCCCACTGCTGTGAGCCCGGAGTCTCCTGCGGGCTCTGCTGCTCACTAAAATGTGTCTGACGGTGAAAGCATTGAGCAGCAGAATCAGGACGAATGGGACAGCCGGGGTTATAATGTTGTGGAGGAACTCAATTGTTGCCCAGACCGCAGAGAACACAACATGCCCTTGGACAACACAAAACCGGGGGTTGTTCACCAGCCGATATGTATCTGATAACATAAAATACCAGAAGATGTTCTTTAAACAGCTCAGCACCGTCACGGTTCCCAGGACCACAGCCGCCGGTTTCTCACTGCAATATTTACTTTTCAGCTTTGGGCAGCAAATGGCCACAAATCGATCAAAGGTGAAAGTTACGGTGAACCAGACGGAACAGTCAGTGGCTGCATAAAGCAGGACGGCGTGGATGTTACAGAGGGGGACCGTTAGCAGGAAATAAAACTGTTTCCAAAAAACAATGGGAATCTGTCTCAATATCAGGTCGAGAATAACGACCAGCAGATCCCCCACTGACATGGCCACAAGGTAACGAGTGACACATTTGGACAGACCACAGTTTCTGCTCGTCAGGGTCACAATTGTGATTATGTTCACTGTCAGGAAGAAAATAAAGAATAAAATTAGGTATGATTCAGGGGAAAAAATTACCATTTAGACTGAGGATGGGTTAACATTTTTTAAAATGTACACACACACACACACACAAACACACACACACACACACACACACACACAGAAGAATTAAATCCATTAAAAAAAAAATCCAGCCGGACATTTGCAGTGTGAGTGGAAAGTGCAGCATCTGGAGGAAACCCACGCAGACACGGGGAGAAGGTCTAAACGCCACACAGACAGTGACCCAAGCCTGGAACTGAGCCGAGTTCCCTGATGTTGTGAGGCTGCAGTGCTAACCACTGTTCCATCGTGCCACCCTACAAGGTGCCCTGGAGACATCCAAGATCACGCCCAAAACAACATCATAGAAACATAGATATACTATCGCACAAAGCAGGCCCTTCGGCCCCACACGTTGTGCCGAACATATCCCTACCTTTTCGGCCTACCTAAAACCCTCCATCCTATTAAGTCCCATGTACTCATCCAGGAGTCTCTGAAAATACACGATTGATTTCGCCTCCACCACCACTGATGGCAGCCGATTGCACTCGTCCACCACCCTCCGTGTGAAAAACATCCCCCTAACATCTCCCCTGTACCTACCCCCCAGCACCCTAAACCTGTGTCCTCTCGTAGCAGCCATTTCCACCCTGGGAAAAATCCTATGAGAGTCCACCCGATCTATGCCTCTCAACATCTTACAGACCTCTATTAAGTCTCCTCTCATCCTACGACTCTCAAAGGAGAAAAGACCGAGCTCCCTCAGTCTATCCTCATAAGGCTTGCCACTCAATCCAGGCAACATCCTTGTTAATCTCCTCCGCACCCTTTCAATCTTTTCCACATCCTTCCTGTAATGAGGCGACGAGAACTGAGCACAGTACTCCAAGTGGGGTCTGACGAGGGTCTCATATAGCTGCATCATTATCCCCGGACTCCTAAACTCAATCCCTCGATTGATAAAGGCCAGCACACCATACGCCTTCTGAACCACCCCCTCCACCTGCGGGGCCGACTTTAGTGTCCTATGGACCCGGACCGCAAGGTCCTTCTGATCCTCTACAGTACTAAGACTCTTTCCCTTTAGATTGTACTCCTTCTTCCCATTAGACCAGCCAAAATGGACCACTACACATTTATCTGGGTTGACGTTCATCTGCCACTTCTCCACCCAGTCTTGCATCCTATCTATGTCCCTCTGTAACATCTGACATGCCTCCAGACTATCCACAACCCCACCAACTTTCGGGTCGTCGGCAAACTTACTAACCCATCCCTCCACTTCCTCATCCACGTCATTTATGAAAATGACAAACAGCAAGGGACCCCGAACAGATCCCATGGGCACACCACTGTTGACCGACCTCAATTTAGAAAATGTCCCATCTATAACCACTCTCTGCCTCCTTTGGGATCGCCATTTCTGGATCATCACCATATCCGTGGTCGGGAAATGACCGGAAAATTATCTGAGGGACAGAATTAATCTCCACTTCGAGAGGTAGGATTTGTGAACAATAGTCATCATGGCTTTGGCAGGGGGAGATCATTTCTAACAATTTGCATGAATATGTTGAGTAGGTGACTGGATGAGACGATGAGTGAAGTGCAGTCGATGTAGCCAACGTGGACTTAAGAGGCGCCTTTGATTAATTCCATATGGGAGAATGAACAAGGAAGTGATAGCCGATGGGATCCAGGGCAATTTGGTAAATTCCATTCAAAATTGGCTGAGTGGCAGGAGGCAGAGGGTGATGGTCGAAGGTTGTTTTTGCGATTGCAAGCCTGTGTCCATTGGGTTTCCACAGGGATCGATGCTGGGTCCCTTGCTGTTTGTAGTGCACATTGATGATCGAGGCATGAATGTGTGAGTTAATGTCAATAAGCTCGCAGATGAAATTAAAAATTGGTGGTGTGGTAAATATTGAGGAGGAAAGCCTTCGATTACAGGAATCATAGAATCCGACAGTGCAGAAGGAGGCAATTCGGCCCGTCGAGTCGTCTCCGACCACAGTCCCAACGAGGCCCTATCCCCATAACGCCATTCATTCACCCCAACGAGTCTCCCTGACACTAATGCCAATTTAGCCTGGCCAATCCACCTGACCCAAATGTCTTTGGAAAGTGGGAGGAAACTGGAGCACCCGGAGGAAATCCACGCAGGCACGGGGAGAATGTGCAAACTCCACACAGACAGTGACACAAGCCAGGAATCGACCAAACGTGCCTGGCGCTGTTGGGCAGCAGTGTTAACCTCTGTGCCACCGTGCCGAGGAAACTGACAGGCTGGCCAGATGGGCAAATGGAATGTAAACCTGAAAGATGAGAAGCGATGTATTTGGGACAACTAAGAGTGCAATGACATGCACTGTGGACAGTAGACAGAGAAAGTGAAGAGGACAAGAATGAATTTGGGCTGCATATATGTGGATCCCTGAAGACAGCAAGACAGGTAGATGAGGTGGTTAAGGCAACACGTAGGATACTTACCTTCAGCAGGCGCAGCATAGATCATCAGAGCTGGGAGATTATGATGGAAGTGTATAAAATGCTGGTGAGACCAGAGCAAGAGTACTGTGTGCAGCTCTGGTCATCAAACTACAGGAAGGATGCGGTTTCACTGGAGACGGTTGGGAGGAGATTCACCAGGATGCTGCCTGGGCTGCAGTGTTTCAACTATGAAGGGAGGCTGGTTCGGCTGGGCTTTTTACGTTAGAGCAGAGACGGCTGGAGGGGGAGCGGGTGTAGTCAGTGGTGGTGGGAGTGCTTTCAGTTGGGGGGACCTGAGTGATATATGCAAAATTATGTGGCAAATGGATAGGAAAAAACTGTTGCCCTTTGGGAGAGGTGTCAACCAGAGGGACTTGGATTTAAGGCAAAGGCAGATTTTTGTGTGGATTTGTGGAAAAACGTTTTCATCCACAGAGTGCTGGGATCTGCAACTCACGGGCTGAAAGGATGGTAGAAGCGGGAACAAACATAAGAGGCATTCAGATCAGCAATTCAAACGCCAGACCAGACAAGGCTGTGGATCGAGTGCTGGAAAATGGGATTTCATTGGATAGGTTTTTGATGATCAGTTCAGACGGAATGGGCCGAAGGGCCGAAGGGCCTCATTTTGTGCTGTTAAATCTCGATGGCTGTTAGACAATCCTCAGCAGTGGCCCCATCACATGCAGCTCTCACAGCGCTGGCTGGGATATCGACCACGGACCAAACCTATGTGGTTGGAAATGCACAGTTGCTGCCGGCAGTGAGCTACCTGGTCTGAGACAGACATCTGTCAGCTCTCAGTTGCGGCAGCTAGCTTCAACACAACAGCTGCCCCCAGATAGTCAAGGGGGCGCAGCTCTTCGTGAGGAGCCCCCAAACAGATATAGCGCCAAGTGCTCCCCCGCAACCACTCGGACCAATCACCCCCCCTTCCCCCACACCAATTGCATGCAGAGTGTCAGCAGAGGGCCCTCCCTACCCCACTGTGCAAGCAGAGAGGCACCGATGCTCCCCTTCCTACAGCACTGTGCATGCAGAGAGGCAGCGAGGCTCCCCTCCCTACACCACTGTGCATGCAGAGAGGCAGCGGCACTCCCTCCCTGCCCCGCTGTTCATGCACAGCGGCACCGAGGCTCCCCTCCCTCCTCCACCAAGCATGCAGAGAGGCAGCGAGGCTCACTCCCTACCCCACTGTGCATGCAGAGAGGCAGCGAGGCTCCCCTCCCTTCCCCCCTGTGCATGCAGAGAGGCAACGAGGCTCCCCTCCCTACACCTCTGTGCACGCAGAGAGGCAGCGAGGCTCACTCCCTACCCCACTGTGCATGCAGAGAGGCAGCGAGGCCCACTCCCTACCCCACTGTGCATGCAGAAAGGCAATAAGGTTCCCTTCACTAACTCACTGTTCATGCATAGAGGCAGCGAGGCCCCCCACCCTAACACACTGTCCATGCAGAGTGGCAGCGAGACCGCCCTTCCTACCCCACTGTGCATGCAGAGAGGCAGCGAGGCCCAGCCCCTACCCCACTGTGCATGCAGAAAGGCAATAAGGCTCCCTTCACTAACTCACTGTTCATGCATAGAGGCAGCGAGGCCCCCCCTTCCTAATCCACTGTCAATGCAGAGAGGCAGCGAGGCCCTCCTACCTAACCTACTGTGCATGCAGAGAGGCAGCGAGACCGCCCTCCCTACCCCGTTGTGCATGCAGAGAGGCAGCAAGGTCCGCTCCCTACCCCACTGTGCATGCAAAGAGGCAGCGACGCCTCCCTCCCTAACCCACTGTGCATGCAGAGAGGCAGCGAGATCGTCCTCCCTACCCCACTGTGCAGGCAGAGAGGCAGCGATGCCCCCCTCCCGAACCCACTGTGCATGCAGAGAAGCAGCGAGACCGTCGTCCCTACCCCACTGTGCTTGCAGAGAGGCAGCGAAACCGTCCTCTCTACCCCACTGTGCAGGCAGAGAGGCAGCGATGCCCCCCTCCCGAACCCACTGTGCATGCAGAGATGTAGCGAGGCCCCCTCCCTACATCACTGTGCATGCAGAGAGGCAGCGAGGCCCCCTCCCTACCCCACTGTGCCTGGAGAGAGGCAGCGAGGTGCCCTCCCTACCCCACTGTGCATGCAGAGAAGAAGCGACGCCCCCCTCCCTAAACCACTGTGCATGCAGAGAGGCAGGGAGACCGCACTCCCTACCCCACTGTGCATGCAGAGGAGCAGCGTGCCTCCCACTCCCTAACTCACTGTGCATGCAGAGAGGCAGCGAGACCTCCCTCGGTACCGCACTGTGCATGCAGAGAGGCAGCGAGACCCCCTCCCTACACCACTGTGTATGCAGAGAGGCAGCGAGGCTCACCTCCCTACCCCACTGTGCATGCAGGGAGGCAGCGTGACCCCCCTCCCTAACTCGCTGTGCATGCAGAGAGGCAGCGTGACCCCCCTCCCTACCCCAGAGTGCATGCAGAGAGGCAGAGACACCCCCCTCCCTACCCCACAGTGCACGCAGAGAGGCAGCGAAGCCCCTCTCCCGACCACACCAATCACTTGCAGAGTGTCATTGGGAGCCTCTAACCCTCACGAACTACGGTGAGAGTGACAGCACAAACAACCGAACTCAACAATCTCGGGCGAAGTGGCAGCGGGGCAGCGCTCCCTACCCCACCAATCGCACGCAGAGTGGCATTGGGCCACCCTCCCAAACGGATCGGCGCGCTCCACAAGGGCCAAACTGCCTTGAGGCCCCGCCCCTTCAGGTTGCGCCCCTTCAGTCCCCGCCCCTTCAGATCCCACCGCTGTGGGCCCCACCCCGTGGTACTGCCCAGTGTGCACTGCCCAAGGGGCAACGACCTTTGCCCTCGACCTCGCCCGGTGTCCTCAAAGGTCTTCAGTTCTATCGTTCAGGTCATCACGACTTGTCCTCGTACGCGTGGGCCAGCTGTTGTCCTCACAGGGCTGAACCTCTCCTGGTTAGGCTGCGCACAATTCCATCCCGGGCTCGCTAAATTTATTTAAATTTATTTTTGAATAAATTTAAATAATTTGTTCGGCCTCTTGCCAGAAACGTGCAGCAGACTGAATCCGCCACATATCCATTGCCGGTGAGGTCGCCAGAGGCGAGATATCGGGCGTGGAAATACGTTCTAGGCTGTCAGGCGGTTTTACTGCTGGCCCCGCCATCAATGGGCAGGGAGTAGTTATCAACCGGTCCCCCTCCCGTGTGTGTGTGTGTGTGTGTGTGAGCAAGAGAGCACTGTATGAGTGCTCCTAAGTGTGCGGCGTTCTGGAGTGTTATCGCAATTTTGGCTATTCTTGGATTCGTGTGTGTGTGTGTATGTGCGTAAATCTGATTGCATTTATGAGCAAACGTGTGTATGTATGTGTGTGCGTTTAGGTGTGTCTGTGTGCTTGTGTTTCTGTGAATGCAGGAGAGTGTGTGGTGGTAAAGGGGACAGCATTATTGCCTCAGAGCACCAGAGGCCCTGGATCTATTCCAGGTTTGGCTCCTGTCTGTGCAGAGTCTGCATGTTCTCTCTGTGTCTGCGTGGGATTTCTCCGGGTGCTCCGGTTTCCTCCCACACTCTGAACGTTTCTGTGGTCAGGTGCATTGGCCAAGATAATTTCTCCCTCAGCAGACCTGAACAGGGGCTGAAATGTTTAAAGTAACTTCACTGAAATGTTAATGTTCTCACATTTGTGACACTAATGAATAAAATTCAAGCATTACAAAACATGTTCTCTGTCTGTGGGACATTGTTGTGCACCCATGACCAATAAAAATGAATCTGCGTTCTGGTGACTGGGTGGATGACTAGAACATGAGAACATTAGAAATAGGAGCAGGAGTAGGTCATCTCGCCCCTCGAGCCTGCCGCGCCATTCAATAAGATCATTGTTGATCAGGGTGGGATTCGCAGTGAGCTGGTGTTACATGTAGAGGGTAAAAGGATTCTGTCTCAATCTTCTACTCACGAAGGAATTGTGTTTGAGGTCACATGTCTGTGGAAAGTCACAGCACACAGAAGACAGCCTCGCCCACAGACCCTGAGACAATTGTTAGTGGTTGAAAAAACTAAGAACTGGATACAGAGATTCAGCAGAAACGACAAGAGCAGCAAACCGAGTACAGTAAATGACAAGAAAATCAATGCAGTTAAACAGCCTTTCTAGAATAAGGAACTGGACACAGGGGACAGGACTATACAGCCTCACTCTTCCCAAAGGTGCAAAATCCCGCCCGCATCCAACAGACCTTTCCATGCTCCGCCCCTCACCTGCTCCGATTCCCGTGGTGGTCGGGCCGGTATGATTTCAGCCAGGGACTTACCCGGAACACCAACAATCGCAAGGAGGGGATAGTAAAAGCATTGAATCACGAGCAGTAGATATTCAAACCGATCAGCTGATGTTATCCACGAAACATCTGCAGTCAGCCAATAAATCGATGACAATAAACCCCTGTCCTTGGTTGGAACATTCCAATCCATTGGTCCCAGATTTTGATGCATTTTTGGAACATTCCGGTTCATTGTACTCAGATTCTGATTCATTGTTGGAAGATTCTGATCTCTCCTCTCCCTCTCCCTCTCTCTCCACAACCGCTGATCTCTGTTCGTGTCGGAGTTGTCGCTCCCCCTGACTCAATGGGACAACACATTGAACGGAATGCCTTATTAATAGAAGAGGGAAATCCCTCTAGGCACACTAATCGGACCCATGGAGACTTACATCAATTACAGTCACGAAACAAACAACTTCACTTAACCCCGTTCAATACAACACTTTTTAGACACAAAGTAGAACAGTTACAGCCTAGATGGGGTGGCGAGGGTCAGGGAGGTATGGAAAGTTGGAAATAATGGAGGGTCAGACCGTAAATCTTTCAATATTCATTCTATATAATTGACGTCCCTCTGCTGGCATTCATTTCGAGACGAAGAGAATACAAAAGCAGGGGTGAACTGCTGAGGTTTTATAAGACTCTGGTCTGGCCACATTCAGAATATTGTCAGCAATTTTGGGACCCGTACCTCAGGAAGGATGTGCTGGTCTTGGAGAGGGTCCAGAGGAGGTACACAAGACTGATCCAGGGAATGAAAGACTTGACGCATGAGGAGCGTCTTCGGACTCTGGGTCTGTACTCGTTGGAGTTTGGAAGGATGAGGGAGGGGGACAACATTGAAACTTACAGAATAATGTTCGGCCTAGATAGAGCGCACTTGTGGAAGTTGTTCCCATTCGTAGGAGAGACTAGCACCCGAAGCACAGTCTCAGAGGAAAGGGACGGCCCATTCGAACTGCGATATGGAGATGCCAGTGTTCGACTAGGGTGGGCACAATAAGAAGTCTCACAACGCCAGTTGTCCACTCACCTGATGAAGGAGCAAGGTTCCTGAAGCTCGTGATTCCAAACAAACCTGTGGGACCTTAACCTGCTGTTGTGAGACTTCTTACTTCAGAACTGTGATGAGGAGGAATTTCTTCAGCCAGAGGGTGGTGCATCTATGGAATTCATTTCCACACAAGGCGATGGAAGCCAGATAGTGTTGATCATAGAAAATATGGCGTCGGGACCAGGACAGGTTGTTGATGATCATTCACCTGGAAACCTGGAGTTCACGGCCATTTAAACTTAATCTCCGTTGATGTGGACAGGGGTATATCTTCCCAGTGCTTCAGGGCAGAAGGATCTGCGTGTCTGCGTGAATTGTATAAAACTAAGATGTAGATTCAGATGGAAGTAGGAAGGCAAATGGAATCATGGCATTGAATGCTAAAGGACGAGAATATAAAAGTTGTGAATCGTTGCTCCTGCAGGACGAAGAATTAATGAGACCACACTTAGAATATTGTGGACAGCTTTGGTCCCTTTACATGAGGAGGTATGTAGCAGCATTGGAATTGGTAAGAGGAATTTGGAATACCCAGGGAATAAAACATCCATAAAGACTATTAAAATAGAGAGGGTTAACTTCGGATAAGAATCGCAGACTGCCTTATATATTTTGCAGAGGTACTTACTGCACAGAAACACACATAAGCACAAGTTAGAGCAGTAAAACATGTCTTTTTGAAAGAGTCCTATTGAACAGGCAGAGATCTTGGCTAATGACAGAGTTCTAAGGCATCATGGGAGATAGGTCAATCAGGTGAACCACATTCTTTATCAGCAATACAACCTTAAAAGCATAACTCGCATCAGCATTGACAGCAGACAGCTCAGTGAAAGATACAAAGAACAAAGAACAATACAGCACAGGAACAGGCCCTTCGGCCCTCCAAGCCCGCGCCGCTCCCCGGTCCAGGATTGAATCCTGAATCCAGGAACCCCGCCCAATTTTCAGCCTATCTACATACTAATATCCTATCCACCGAGCTGTCCCTCACAGCTACGATGCTTTGTACATCCCAACCTAATTAACTATCCCCCACCCCCCCATTTCAGACCATGTGATCTCCAGGGAGAGGCGAAAACCCAGAGTGAAAACCCCAGGGCCAATATGGGGAAAAAGATCTGGGAAATTCCTCTCCGACCCCCTGAGGCGATCGAAACGAGTCCAGGAGATCACACTGTCCCTGATCGGAAAATGCTTCCCAACCCTAGTCATTTCCACTTCCACGTACACCATATGAATTCCCTGCCCGCGAAACAGGTTCCCAACTATCCGCAGTCTCGCTCTGTACTGGCACCAGCAAGATGATCATAGAATGACGCGTTGAAACGAGAAGCAGAGAACAATTAGCCCGCGCCGCTCCCTGGTCCAAACTAGACCACTCTTTTGTATCCCTCCTATCACACTCCGTTCATACAGCTGTCTAGATAAGTCTTAAACGTTCCCAGTGTGTCCGCCTCCACCACCTTGCCCGGCAACAAATTCCAGGCCCCCACGACCCTCTGTGTAAAATATGTCCTTCTGATATCTGTGTTAAACCTCCCCCCCTTCACCTTGAACCAATGACCCCTCGTGAACGTCACCACCGACCCGGGGAAAAGATTCCCACCGTTCACCCTATCTATGCCTTTCATAATTTTATACACCTCTATTAAGTCTCCCCTCATCCTCCGTCTTTCCAAGGAGAACAACCCCAGTTTCCCCAATCTCTCCTCATAACCAAGCCCCTCCATATCAGGCAACATCCTAGTAAACCTCCTCTGTACTCTCTCCAAAGCCTCCACGTCATTCATTGAGCAAGGACAAGCTCGTGGTTCCAGACAGCTCAATGAATAACAGAGTCTTCAACGAGAAAAGAGAGTCTGAAACTGGCAATCGGTTGCCATGGGAAAATCAGGCAGAAATTACTGGAATGTATTGTTCCCATGCTGTCAGAGAATATCTGTAATTGGTCAAGGTGCATGACCTGTACTAATGTTTGGATCATGAAGAGCCAGACGGCGGGTGAAATGCTTTTTGGAAAATGCATAATTATAATTCCACCATGATGTTACTGAGAGATTTGTTGGAGTTGGAATAATGTATACTGTTCTGGTCAGCCCATTGTAGAAAGAATATTATTAAACTAGAAAGAGTACAGTAAAGATTTACTTGGATGCTACCGGGACTTGATGGTTTGAGTTATAAGGAGAGGCTGGATAGTCTAGAAATTTTTTCCCTGGACCGCAGGAGGCTTCGCGGTGATCTTCCATAAAATAATGAGAGGCAGAGATCAGCTAAATAGTCAACATCTTTCCCCAAAGGTAGGGAATTCTAAAACTAGTGGGCATAGGTTGAAGGTGAGAGCGGAGAGACACAAAAGGTTTCAGCGGGGCAATTCGTTCAGTGAGTGCCTGGAACGAGCTGCCAAAGGCAGTAGTGGAGGCGGGTACAATTTTGTCTGTTGAAAAGCATTTAAACAGTTACAAGGGTAAGATGGGTATAGAGGGAGAGGGGCAAACGCGACAATTGGGAACAGCTTCGTGGTTAAAAAAGGGCGGCATCGGCAAGTTGGGCCGAAGAGCCTGTTTCCAAGCTGTAAAGCTGCATGACTCTGACCCTGCCCAGCTCCTTCTTTCCCAGCAGTCAATAAAGAATGTCTTTCACCAGAATACTGTCGTTGCAAGTCTTTGCATTCGCTGAAGTTGAGCTCAATACTGAGCCTCTGAAAAACCCCTACAGTGGTGATGGTGTTGAATTGTGAAACAGACTCAACCGGCTGAATGGCCTCCTCCTGTTCCCAAGTTTGTAAATCTGATTGAACTGATATTGCAGCTCCTCTGATGTTAAATATTCCACAGGTGGTGATTTTAAAAGTACGTTCCATGGTCATTTCTCACTTCCGTCCCTTCTCCGATTTCATGAAAATTTATCATCAAAAACCGGTCAAACCTTTACACAGTTTGGACGGAAGCGAATGATCTTGAATATTAATTAGCACTGTTCATAGTTAGAGTGGGAAGGTGTCACCCAGAAACCCGGGAAAACCAAACGTGCAATTTGCAACAGAAGTATGTATCTATAGACGCGGCAATAAACTTTCTCTTCACTGAAGTTAACATCACAAAAAGGACCAGAGATCCGGGTAGAAAGCATCCATTCTGGTTGTATCGCAGCTTGGTATGGGCTGCTGCTCCGCCCAAGACCGCAAGAAACTGCAAGAGATCGTGAATGTAGTCCAGTCCATCACTCAAACCAGCCTCCCATCCATTGGCTCTGCCTACACTTCCCACTGCCATTGGAAAAGCAGCCCCCCACAGTCCAAAGATGTGTAGGTTAGGCAGATTGGCCATGGTAATTTCCCCTAAGTGTCCAAATATGTGCAGGTTAAATGGATGGACCTTACTAAATCAAGGACCCCACGTCCCCCGGACATTCTCTCTTCCACCTTCGTCCGTCGCGAAAAAGATACAAAAGTCTGAGGTCACGTACCAACCGACTCAAGAACAGCTTCTTCCCTGCTGTCATCAAATCTTTGAATAGGCCTACCTCATATTAAGTCGATCTTTTTCTACACCCGAGTAATGACTGTAAACTACACTCTGCATTTTCTCTTTTCCTTCTCTCTGAACAGTATGCTTTGTCTGTACAGCACACAAGAAACAATACTTTTCACTGTAAACCAATACCTGTGGCAATAATAAATCAAATCAAAATAAAGATGATTGCATGAAAGGCACTTTGGTGTTTGGAAGAACAGGAACCAACATAAGGACCTGTTCACCATCTGGCTGACCTTCGATAATTACAAACCCCGTCTCAATGGATAAGTACATCCCAAAGGATTCTCTGAGCTCCACTGGGAATTTGAAGTCTTGATTGTCTCATTGTCTTTAACTATGATCCCATCTGTTTAATGTCACGCTGACAATTTCATTGGTATTATCGACTTTGAGATTCTTGACTGTGGGAAGGTGATGGACTGTGTTCGGTAATTCAGCAATGTGGGGCGGCACGGTGGCACATTGGTTACCAGTGCTGCCCAAGCACCAGGGACCCGGGGTCAGGTCCTGGCTTGTCTGTTTCGGAGTCTATCTGATCTCCCCGTGTCTGTGTGGGTTTATTCCGGGTGCTCTGGTTTCCTCCCACAGTCCAAAGGTGTGCAGGTTAGGTGGATTGGCCATGCTAAATTGCCCTTAGTGTCCAAATACCTGCAGGTTAAGTGGTTTGGCCATGCTAAATTGCCCATAACGATTGCCTCGGTCAAAAAAGTTTGCAAATGAAATGTCTTCACAACATTTTGTCTGACGGATGTTCTTACTTAAACATCTGCAGTATCGGAAACCATAACATTGTGATGGTACATGTACGTGTGGATCTGGGTTCGATTCCTGGCTTTGGTCACTGTCTGTGCGGAGCCTGAACATTCTCCCAGTATCTACATGGGTTTCCACAGGGTACGCCTGCTTCCTCCCACAGTGTGCTGGTGAGGTGCATTGGTAATGCTAAATTCTCTCTCAATATACCCGAACAGGAGCTAGAGTGTGACAACTAGGGGATTTTCACAGTGACTTCATGACACGTGACAGGGTTATTGCTGAACGGTTGCTTCCCCGTGTGGGTGAGTCCAGGTCCAGAGGGCATAATCTTAGACTCGGGGGTCACCTTTTTAGCTCAAAGATTAGGAGGAATTGGCTCTGTCAGATAAGGTAGTAAATCTGTGGAATTTGTTATGCAGAGGGCTGTAGATGCTCGGTCATTACGTATGTACAAGGTGGACAGATTTTTAATCAGTAAGTGATGCAAGGGTTATGAGAATATGGAGAGGACTAGAATCAGGTTGAAGATTATGGGCAGGATTTAACGGCCTGCCTCGTCCCGAAACTGTAAAACCCCGCCCAAGGTCAATGGACCTTTCCACGGTCCGCCCCTCGCCCGCTCCGATTCCTGCGGCGGGGGTAGGGTAAAATTCTGGCTGATTACATCAGACATTGGAAGTGGAGTGGATTCAACAGACTTACAGAATGCTCAGCGTTCTCCTTCAGTGATGAAATCATAGAACCCCTACAGTGCAGAAGGAATCCATTCAGCCCATCGAGTCTGTACCGACAACAATCCCAACCAGGCTCAAGTCCCGTCACCCCACATGTTTACAGACTGACAGAATGGTCAACATTCTTCCTCATTGATGGAAGCATTTAATGATTGTTGGATGAAGATTTAAAACATTCTTGAGCATGGATTATCAGCCATTTCCTCACTTTGGGTTTACAATAAGTTGACATCTTAATCAAAGCTATAAACTCCAGTCAGTTTGTGAATACTGCAGACGTATTCTTTTGTTTAATAGAAACATTAATTCCTGAATAATTCTGAGTCACTTACGTTCTCCCTCCAGAACATGAGTTGGAACCATATAATCACTGCAATGCAGAGGGAGGGCATTCGGCCCATCGATCACTGACTCTCCGGAAGCGCACCTTACATAAGCACCACTCCCCCGTCACCTCACACTCCCAACCATGAACTACCCCATAACACTGCTTATTTTATCATAGCCAATCCACCGATCCTGCACAGCTTTGGACACTAAGGGGCAATTTAGCATGGCCGATGCAACTAACCTGCGCATCTTTGGACACCAAGTGGCAATTTAACATGTCAATGCTCCGAACCTGCACATCCTTGGACTGTGTTGAGGAAACCGGAGCACACGGTGGAAACCCACGCAGACACGAGGAGAACGTGCAGACTCCGCACAGACAGTGATCTGAGCCAGGGATCGAACCCGGGTCCCTGGCGCTGTTCGGCAGCAGTGTTAACCAGTGTGCCACCGTGCACAATATCCTAGGAGTTTACCACCTACTGTTACTTACCAGTTGCAAAGAATGTGACTTGTGAGGATGAGAAACAGGAAATGTGCTCTCTGGCCATTTTGGAAATTGTGGCTTCTGGATCAGTGTCTCTGTTATGCCAGGAGCCTGGAATAACTTGTTCCGTGATCTGGAAATGTGCGAACCAAAAAGCAGGAGGGTACTGTTCCAGAAGTAGAAATGTGTTCCACAGGCAGCAGAAATATAGAGGAGGCGATTGCCCAGTGGTATTATCACTGAACTTTTAATCCAGAAACTCGGCTAATGTTCTGAGGACCCACATTCCAATCCCGCCAACGCAGCTGGTGAAATTTCAATTCAATAAAAAATATCTGGAATTAAGAATCTATCAATGACCATGAAACCATTCTCAATTGTCAGAAAATCCCAACTGGTTCACTAATGTCCTTTAGGGAAGGAAATCTGCCCTCCTTACCTGGTCTGGCCTACACGTGACTCCACAGCCGCAGCACGTTGACTCTGAACTGCCCTCCAAGGCAACTAGGGATGGGCAATAAATGCTGGCCAACCAGCGACACCCATGTCCCATGAGTGAATAATTGAAATATTTTACCAGGATCGGGAGAAATGCCACACTTTGATCCAGGAATGTGCAATACTGGCAACCTGAAGTGCGATGTACCAAAAGTAGCGAATGTAATGTACCTTCAACCACAAATAAGGGCGGATTTTACGATCTCGTTCGTCCCAAAACCGTAAAATCCAACACGAGGTCAATGCTGTGGGAACTGAGTGCATGTTGTGCCGGAATCCGACAGTCCAGTGCAACAAATGCTTGTAGCTTGCATTGTGTAAACCTGTGAGTGTTCCATACGAGGGAGCTCAGGAGTGTGTCATACATGACCCCAAGAGAATGCCGTACCCAGGAGTTTACTGTCCCCACACCCGGGAATGTGCAGTTGTTGATGCTTGATTTGTGCTGCACCAAGTCCTGGGCATGTGCTGTATTTGACCTTGACGGTACATTATAAATGGTGCCAACCACATGCCATGCTGACACCTGAGCTCTAACCAGACAGTATATTGTGTGGACACTCAAGAGTTGATCCAGGCAATTCACTTCTAACCCAGCCAATTCTCTGTTTCTTTGTCAAATAATCTATGGGGGAGCAAATGTTTCTATTAGAACAGTACAGCACAGAACAGGCCCTTCGGCCCTCGATGTTGTGCCGACCTTCATCTGAAACCAAGATCAAGCTATCCCACTCCCTACCATCCTGGTGTGCTCCATGTGCCTATCCAATAACCGCTTGAATGTTCCTAAAGTGTCTGACGCCACTATCACTGCAGGCAGTCCATTCCACACCCCAACCACTCTCTGCGTGAAGAACCTACCTCTGATATCCTTCCTATATCTCCCACCATGAATCCTATCGTTATGCCCCCTCGTTATAGCTCCATCCACCCGAGGAAATAGTCTTTGAACGTTCACTCGATCTATCCCCTTCATCATTTTATAAACCTCTATTAAGTCTCCCCTCAATCTCCTCCGCTCCAGAGAGAACAGCCCCAGCTCCCTCAACCTTTCCTCATAAGACCGACACTCCAAACCAGGCAGCATCCTGGTAAATCTCCTCTGCACTCTTTCCAGCGCTTCCAGATCCTTCTTATAGTGAGGTGACCAGAACTGCACGCAATAATCCAAATGCGGTCTCACCAAGGTCCTGTACAGTTGCAGCATAACCCCACGGCTCTTAAACTCCAACCCCCTGTTAATAAAAGCTAACACACTATATGCCTTCTTCACAGCTCTATCCACTATGTTTCTAAAGTTATCATTGATCCGCAAACATACATAACACTGAAAATAACTTGAAATATTTCTGATTTCATCCACTCAATCTCCTCCAGGAAACATACAAACAGAATAAAGAACAGGACAGGATCAGGCCCTTTGGCCCACCAACCCAGTGCTCAATGCTGAGCAGCGTTTCACTTGCACCTCTTCCAATTTGGTCTCGTGCATTCGCAGCTCCCAATGTCGACTCCTCTATATTGGAGCGACCAAGCGTAAACCGTGTGATCGCTTTGCTGAGCACATGTGGTGCGTGCGCAATCAGGACCCTGACCTTCCGGTTGCTGCCATTTTAACGCACGATCCTGCTCCCATGCCCACATGCCTGTCCTTGGACTGGTGAATTGTTCCAGTGAAGCTCAACGCAAACTGGAGGAACAGCATCTCATCTTCCGGCTCGGCACTTTGTAGTCTTCCAGTCTCCACATCGAATTCAACAACTTCAGATGATTCACTCTACCCCACCTCAACCCCTTTGTTTTGATTTCATTTCATTTTTTACTGTTCTCTACCTTTTATTTCTTTATTGCCTTTCCTCGTTGATCTTCCCCGCACTCTTTCCCCCGACTCGAACCCCCCCCCCCATTTCCTGACCTTAACCCCCCTTTGCTTCCCCTCTCCCCCTTCTTCGAAAGGTTACCTCTCTCCCACCCAATAGCGCCTCCCCCCACATCTACATCGGTCACAGATTATCCACTGATTTCAGCTCCTCTGCTGTTGAGCCATTAACACCTTCTATTCTCGCTGTGGGCTGCCATTAGCAGCCTTTCCCCTGGTATCCGTGGCAATGACTCATTTTTCATTCCCTCACCCTGCAGTATAAATATCTCCCTCTTTTTATGACCTTTCACTTTGACAAAGGGTCAGTTGACTTGAAACGTCATCTCTTCTCTCTCCAGACAGATGCTGCCAGACCTGCTGAGATTTTCCAGCATTTTCTCTTTTGGTTTCAGATTGCAAAACGATCTGAATTACAGGCAAAATAAATAAAAGGAGGCAAGGGAAAGGGAAAAATAAAGAGACTTTGAACTTCAAAAAGTAAACATCGGGTACGATTGGTCGAGGTAAAGGGCAAAGTCCAGTCGGAGGGAAGTGATGAGGATAGTGAGAGAATGAGGGCCAGAAAATAAATCAGGAGATAGAAAATTCAACATTCCAATCATGTTGGGGGACTTCAAGAAGCAGGTGGAATGGAAAAATCAGGTCGGTCGTGGATCCCAAGGAAAGGAATTTTTGGAATGTCTAAGAGATGGTTTTTTGAAACAGCTTGTGACGGAGCGGAAGAGGGAACAGGCAATTCTGGATTTGTTGACGTGTAATGAGTCAGAATAGATTAGGGAGTTGAAGGTGAAGGAGCTCTGGAGGGAGCAGTGACCACAAGATGATAGAATTTATCCTGCAGTTTGAGAGGAAGAAGCTGAAATCAGATGTAAAGGTGTTAGAATTAAATAAAGGTAACTCCAAAGACATGAGGGAGGAGCTGGCCAGTGTTGATTGGAAAGGGATCCGAGCAGGGAAGACAGTGGAACAGCAATGGCAGGTGCTTTTAAGAGTTATTCCGGAGGTACAACAGAAATGCATCCCAAGGAGGTAGAAACATGCCACAGGGAGGACGAGGCATCCATGGCTGACGGGGAAGTCAAGGACAGCATAAAAGCAAAAGAAAAAAACAACAAAGTGGCAAGGATTAGTGGGAGGCCAGAGGATTGGAAAGCCTTTAAAAGCAAGCAGAGGACAACGAAAAAAGCAATAAGGGGGGAGAAGATGAAATATGAGTGTACGCTAGCTTGTAATATAAAAGAAGATTGGAAGAGTATTTTTTCAATAAATAAAAGTTGAGGGAGAGCCACTCTGGGAGGATCCCAACAGCTCACCCCACACCTGAGATTACATGGCCCGTTCCCTCATAGGAATGCCTCAATATATAACTGTAAATAACACCGCCCCCCCCCCCGCCCCAACCACCGCCGAACCACCCCCCACAAATCCCTCCCCCCCCCCCCCCCACGCCCGCGCGCCCCGGCACAGCAACAGCATTGACAACCATTTACAAACAATTGTACAATGTTTCTCTATTTACTTCATACAGGCTTGGTGCAGAATCCACAGCATATTTACAATATAATACAGCCCATAGTTCATTCCCCACCCTTACGTCCATCTTACATAGAACTGATCAGGGTGAACGACAATCCCTTGGCGGTCATGCCTGGGGCCTGGAGCCAGTGTTAAGATCCTCTCTGGCGAGTGAGGCCTCGAAGAACCCATCAATGTTTGATCCTCTTCCCGCACGTCATCAGTAACCAATGTCGAGTTCCCTGTCCCCTCCATGGCTGTTGGAGCCGCTGATACCAGGCCTACCCGGCCTCCCACGTTATAGTCATGATGTGGAGATGCCGGCGTTGGACTGGGGTGAACGCTCCGAACATAAGAACATAAGACATAGGAGCAGGAGTAGGCCATCTAGCCCCTCGAGCCTGCCCCGCCAGTCAGTAAGATCGTGGCTGATCTGAAGTGGATCAGTTTCACTTACCCGCCTGATCCCTATAACCCCTAATTACCTTAGCGATCAGGAATCCATCTATCCGTGATTGAAACATATTCAACGAGGGAGGCTCCACCACTTCAGTGGGCAGAGAATTCCAGAGATTCATCACTCTCTGAGAGAAGAAGTTCCTCCTTAACTCTGTCCTAAACCGACCCCCCGTTATTTTGAGGCTGTGCGCTCTAGTTCCAGTTTCCTTTCTAAGTGGAAAGAATCTCATCACCTCTACCCTATCCAGCCCCTTCATTATCTTATAGGTCACTATATGATCCCCCCTCAGCCTTCTAAATTCCAACGAATACAAACCCAATCTGCTCAGTCTCTCCTCATAATCAACACCCGTCATCTCTGGCATCAACCTGGTGAACCTTCTCTGCACTCCCTCCAAGGCCAATATGTCCTTCTGAAAATAAGGGGACCAATACTGCACACAGTAATCCAGCTGCTGCCTCACCAATGCCCTGTACAGATGCAGCAAGACATTTCTGCTTGTATATTCTATCCCCTTGCGATATAGGCCAACATCCCATTTGCCTTCTTGATCACCTGTTGCACCTGCAGACTGGGTTTTTGCGTCTCATGTACAAGGAGCCCCAGGTCCCTCTGTACAGCAGCATGTTGTAATTTCTTTCCATTTAGATTTTAATCCAATTTGCTATTATTTCTTCCAAAGTGAATAACCTCGCATTTGTTAACGTTATACTCCATTTGCCAGATCCTCGCCCACTCACTCAGCCTGTCCAAATCTCTCTGCAGAACGTCTACGCTCCCAAACACGATTCACTTTTCCACTTATCTTTGCGTCGTCTGCAAACTTTGCGATCCTACACTCAGTCCCCTCCTCCAGATCGTCAATATAAATGATAAATAGTTGAGGCCCCAGTACCGATCCCTGGGGCACGCCACTACTTGCCATCTGCCAACCAGATAAGCAGCCATTCATTCCGACTGTTTGTTTCCTGTCGGATAGCCAATCCCCAATCCACGCTAACACCCTACCCCCAACTCCGTGTGACCCAATCTTCTTCAGCAACCTTTTGGTAGGCTTATGGTATATATGGTATATATGTGAAAGCTTATGATATTTGCTACCAAATAAACCTGTTGGGCGTTAACCTGGGGTTGTGAGTCCCACATAATAGAACAGAGAGTATAGAAGGTGGCAGGAATCTAACCTCAGGCAGAGCAAAAAAGCTGACAAGTATGAGAAGGGAGGTGGTCAATGCAGGGCTGATGGTGTTGTACCTGAATGCGCGCTGTATACGGAACAAAGTAAATGAGCTTGTTGCACACATTGAAATTGGCCAGTACGATGTCGTGGGCATCACAGAGACGTGGCTGCAAGGGGATCAGGGCTGGGATCTACATACCCAAGGATATGTGTTCTATCGAAAGGACAGGCAAATGCGCAAAGCACGCGGGGTTGCATTGTTACTAAGGAATGAAGTTAAACCGATGGCAAGAAGCAGCATAGGATCAGAAGGCACAGAAACTCTGGAGGGAGAGTTGTTGAATCGCAAAGGTTATGTGCAGGTCTCCTAGCAATAGTCAGTATGTGGGGCAGAAAATAAATCAGGGGAAAGAAAAGGCATAAAAAAGGCAATATTACAATAATTATGAGGGAATTCAATATGCAGGTGGACTGGGAAATTCAGATAGGTCGTCGATCCCAAGAAAAGAAATTTGTGGAATGTCTAAGAGATAGTTTTTTTCTCGCAGCTCGTGACAGAGCCGACTCGAGAACAGGCAATTCTGGGTTTGGTGATGTATAATGAGGTAGAATTGATTCGGGAACTTAAGGCGAAGGAACTCTGAGGGAGCCGTGACCACAATATGATAGAATTTGCCCTGCATTTTGAGAAGAAGAAGCAGGAATCAGACGTAAAGATATTAGAATGAAAAAAAGGTAACTCCAAGGACATGAGGGAGGAGCTGGCCAGAATTGATTGGAAAGGGAGCAGAGCAGGGAATGGAGTGGAACAGCAATGACAGGATTTCTTGAGAGTTATTTGGGAGGCACAACAGCAATTCATCCCAAGGAGGGGGAAACATGCCACAGGGAGGATGAGGCAGTCATGGCTAACGGGGCAGTCAAGGACAGCATAAAAGCAAAAGAAAAAACCTACAATGTGGCAAGGATTAGTTGGAAGCCAGAAGATTGGGTCGCCTTTAAAAGGAAGCAGAGGACAACTAAAAAAGCAATAAGGGGGGAGAAGATTAAATATCAGTGTCAGCTGGATGGTAATATAAAAGAAGATAGAAGGAGTTTTTCCAAAAGGTAAGAGGCACAAATAGCCATTGGAACACTGGAAAATGAGGCAAAAGGAATAATGGGAAACAAAGAAATGACAGAGGAACTGAATAGTTACTTTGCATCAGTCGTCACGGTGGAAGACACCAGTGGGATACCAGAGGTCCAGGAGAGTCCAGGGGCACAGCTGAGTGTACGTGCCATCACTAAGGAGAAGGTTCTGGGGAAACTGAAAGGTCTGAAGTTGGATAAATCACCTGGACCGGATGGACTCCACCCCAGGGTTCTAAAATATATAGCTGAGGAAATTGTGGAGGCATTGGTGGTGATCTTTCAGGAATCACTGGAGTCAAGGATGGTACCGGAGGACTGGAAAGTAGCTCATGTAACACTGTTGTATAACAAGGGAGGGAGGGAGCAGACGGGAACTTATAGCTCGGTTAGCCTGACGTTGATCATTGGCAAGATTTTGGAGTCCATTATTAAAGATGAGATCTCAGAGTATTTGGAAGTGCATGATAAAGTAGGACTGAGTCAGCATGGCTTCATCAAGGGGAGGTCATGTCTAACAAATATGTTAGAGTTCTTTGAGGATGTAACAAGGAAGTGAGATCAAGGAGAACCTGAATTATTTAGATTTCCAGAAGGCCTTTGACAAGATGCCGCATCGGAGGCTGTTAAATAAGTAAAGTCAAAAAGAAGTCTCACAACACCAGGTTAAAGTCCAACAGTTTTATTTGGTAGCAAATACCATAAGCTTTCGGAGCAATGCTCCTTCGTCAGATGGAGTGGTCTCTGTTCTCAAACAGGGCACAGACACATGAATCAAATTACAGAATACTGATTAGAATGCAAATCTCTACGGCCAGCCAGGTCTTAAATGTACAGACAATGTGGGTGGAGGGAGCATTCAACACAGGTTAAAGAGATGTGTATTGTCTCCAGACAGTACAGCTTGTGAAATTGTGCAAGTCCAGGAGGCAAGCTGTGGGGGTTACTGATAATGTGACATAAATCCAACATCCCGGTTTAGACCATCCTCATGTGTGCAGAACTTGGCTGTCAGTTTCTTCTCAGTGACTCTGCGCTGTTGTGTGACGTGAAGGCCGCCTTGGAGAACCTTGGAGAAGGTTCTGGGGAAACTGAAAGATCTGAAGTTGGGTAAATCACCTGGACCGGATGGACTGCACCCCAGGGTTCTAAAATATATATGTGAGGAAATTGTGGAGGCATTGGTGGTGATCTTTCAGGAATCACTGGAGTACTGGAGTACTGGAGTACTGTCTGGAGACAATACACATCTCTTTAACCTGTGTTGAATTCTCCCTCCACCCACATTGTCTGTACATTTAAGACCTGGCTGGCCGTAGAGATTTGCATTCTAATCAGTATTCTGTAATTTGATTTCTGTGTCTGCGCCCTGTTTGAGAACAGAGACCACTCCATCTGACGAAGGAGCATTGCTCCGAAAGCTTATGGCATTTGCTCCCAAATAAACCTGTTGGAATTTAACATGGTGTTGTGAGACTTCTTACTGTGCTTACCCCAGTCCAACGCCGGCATCTCCACATGATGACTACCATCGACGCCACAAACTGTCGGCTCCAAGTGGAGAGGATCTCCAAGAGTTCTCCAAGGCGGCCTTCACGACACACGACAGCGCAGAGTCACTGAGCAGAAACTGATAGCCAAGTTCCGCACACATGAGGACGGTCTAATCCGGGATGTTGGATTTATGTCACATTATCAGTAACCCCCACAGCTTGCCTCCTGGACTTGCACAATTTCACAAGCTGTACTGTCTGGAGACAATAAACCTCTCTTTAACCTGTGTTGAATGCTCCCTCCACCCACCTTGTCTGTACATTTAAGACCTGGCTGGCTGTAGAGATTTGCATTCTAATCAGTATTCTGTAATTTGATTTCTGTGTCTGTGCCCTGTTTGAGAACAGAGACCACTCCATCTGACGAAGGAGCATTGCTCCGAAAGCTTATGGTATTTGCTACCAAATAAAACTGTTGGACTTTAACCTGGTGTTGTGAGACTTCTTACTGTGTTTACCCCAGTCCAACGCCGGCATCTCCACATCAAAATAAGTAAAGTGCCAATGGTGTTGAGGGTAAAATCCTGGCATGGATAGAAGATTGGCTGACCGACAGAAGGGAGAGAGTGGGGATGAAGGGGTCTTTTTTCAGGATGGCAGCCAGTGACGAAGAGTTGGTGCTGTGACCGCAGATGATATAAAGATATGTCGACGGACAGGTAGTATTGAGGAAGCGGAGGGAGGGGAAGGGAGGCGGGGGGAGTGCTGCAGAAGGAGTTGGGCAGGTTAGGAGAGTGGGCAAAGAGGTGGCAGATGGAATGCAATGAGGAAAAGTGTGAGGTTATGCACTTTGGAAGGAGGAATGGAGGCATAGACTATTTCCTGAATGGGGAAATGCTCAGAAAATCAGACGCACAAAGGAATTTGGGAGTGCATGTTCAAGATTCTCTCAAGGTTAACGTGCAGGTTCAGTCGGCAGTTCGGAAGGCAAATGGAATGCTCGCATTCATGTCGAGAGGGCTAGAATACAAGAGCAGGGAAGCACTACTGAGGCTATATAAGGCTCTGGTCAGACCCCATTTTGAGTATTGTGAACAGTTTTGGGCCCCAGCTGAGAAAGATGAGGGGGGGTTTATTGAAACTTACAGAAATACTGTGAGGTTTGGATAGAGTGGACATGGAAAGGATGTTTCCACTATTAGGAAAATCTAGAACCAGAGGGCACAACTCAGTTAAGTGCCAATGGTTTTGAGGGGTGTCGTCCTGTAATTGAAGATGAATCTGGATGATTTGGTGTCCAAGGAGGCTGTGGGATGGTTTTTTGAACCCGCTTTGACTGTTTGGACCGATCCTTCTGCCAGGCCGTTGGATGACGGGTAACATGGCACTGTTCTAACGAGTCAAATTATGTTCAACTTCATGTAATGCACACATTCCCGGCTGATGAAGGGTGGTCCATTTTCAGAAACCAACATCTGCCGGATCCCGGGTGTCAAGAAAGAGGCGAGAAGTTTCTCCACTCTTGCCCTTGTGTTTGATTAACTCACCCTGCGTCCGGCCATCCATGTTGAATCGGCATCTCCCATTACCAGGAACATTGACCCCTCATGAACGCTCCGGCATTGTCCATGTGCAGCCACGTCTACGGCCGTCCCAGCCACTACCAAGTGTGAAGAATCGTGACTGGTGATAGTTCTGCCCTTCCCAACACTGACCCACGAGCAAATATCTGGATCCATACCTGTCCACCAGATATGGCAATTTGGAGGATCTTCAGTTTGTCACTCCTGGGTGTCCATGGTAAAGTTCAACCAGGATGGGATGGTGAATCTGGCTCAGGATGACACTCTTGAACCCCATAGGCGTGTGTCATCTTCCACAGTTAGCTGCTCTCTGCCACTCCAATGTGGGTGCAGTTCAGGTTGTAATGGTCTTTGGTTTTCCCCCATCAGCACTCGCTGCTTCAGTTTATTCAGGACTGGGTAACTTTGTGTCCACAGCCGAATATTATTGGTCACCACGGGGAGAGTTCTGAAAAAGATAATCATTACCGTCGCTTCCATTGGGGATCCGACAAGTGTCAATTAATCGCAGCGAACTCAAGGCACTGCCTTCGCGACTCGGCCTCCTCGTTGCCCATGTTCAGAAGGTAATTAAGTGTCAGCAACATTGCTGTGGCCCTGGAGTCACCTTTAAGCCTGACTGCGTAAGGACGTCAGATTTCCTTCCCTGAGACATTGGTGAACCAGATGGGTTTTTCCGAAAATCGACAAAATTTTTATGGTCACCAGCAGATTCGAAACTCCAGATACATTTTTTTCAAATTCCACCATCTGCCGTGACGGGATTGGAACCCGGGTGTTCAGAACATTAGCTGAGTTTCTGTATTAATAATCTAGTGATAAAACCACCAGTCCATCACATTCACAACCTTAGTGTACACACCCTGAGTTCCAGTCACCTAGACACGCCATGTCATATCCGTCCACAGGGCTCCCGGATTGGACAGAAATAACTGCCTCAATCAGGGAGCTCATATTCCCATAGCTCCACCTGATGGTTATCGTTAAAGTCGTTAAATAAGTGTCTCTGTCTCTTTCTGTGTTTCTGTGTGCCTCTCTCCCTGTCACTCTTTCTCTGCGTCTCTCTGTGCCTCTGTCTCTCTCGATGTTTCTCTCTGTCTCTTTCAGTCTCTCCGCCTCTCCCTCAGTCTCCCTCTCTTCACCCACTTCCTCTGTCTCTCCAGCCACCTCTCAGTCTCACTGCCCTTCTCCCGCTCTGTCTCTGCCCCTCTTTTATTTATTTCTCACTCTCTCTCTATCTCGCTCTGTCTTTTGCTCTTGCTGTGTCCATTGAATTCTTTCAGTCTCACTCTTTCCCATTCACTCCCGCTCTCTGTCTCTGTATCTCTGTTTCTCTCTGCCTCTGGCTATTTCCCTCTGCCTCACTTTTTGTCTCCCGTTTCCCCTTCATCTCCCACTCCCTCTCTTACTGCAACCTCCAATCTGTCTTCCTCTGTCTCCCTTTCTCATTCCCTATATTTCTCCCTCACCCATTTTCCCCACTCTATCCCTGTCTCTCTCGCTCTGTGAGAGTCTCTCTCTGTCTCTGTTCTTTCTCTCTGTATGTCCATTTCGTTCCCTGTACCTGTTAGAAACTCTTTCAATCTCTGTTGCTCTCCATGTCTTTGTGCCTTTCCCTCTCTCTGTCAATCTGTCCCTCTCTATCATTCTCGCTATTGCTATCACTGTGCCCTCTCTCTCTCTATCTGTCACTCTTTCCGACTCTTTGAGGCTGCTTGGTGATTTACAGTTTGAATGTCCAATGGGAAGAGTCAGAGTTCTTGTGGCTGTAATTTCCTGTCAGGGTCTATTGAGTTGAAGAATTGCAGTAAGGGGATATTTCAGTAGATTTTTTAGCTGCTGCCTGAATTGTGTCTGGGTCACAGCATAAATGGCAGTGTTGGAGCAGCAACTTGTCAGTTGCAGCATGAAGCCCAATTGCAGAACAAAATAATGTAACAATATCGAATTATAGCCCAAATATTGCATCCGATTCCATATTGAATAAACCATTAACGTCGACCACAATAGGATGAAATTGCCTGAGATAGCAAACAGTAAAATGATGGACTTCCTGCGACTCTCCATCTCTGGATCTCTGGGATTCTCCCCACTGCTGTGAGCCCGGAGTCTCCTGCGGGCTCTGCTGCTCACTAAAATGTGTCTGACGGTGAAAGCATTGAGCAGCAGAATCAGGACGAATGGGACAGCCGGGGTTATAATGTTGTGGAGGAACTCAATTGTTGCCCAGACCGCAGATAACACAACATGCCCTTGGACAACACAAAACCGGGGGTTGTTCACCAGCCGATATCTATCTGACAACATAAAATACCAGAAGATGTTCTTTAAACAGCTCAGCACTGTCACGGTTCCCAGGACCACAGCCGCCGGTTTCTCACTGCAATATTTACTTTTCAGCTTTGGGCAGCAAATGGCCACAAATCGATCAAAGGTGAAAGTTACGGTGAACCAGACGGAACAGTCAGTGGCTGCATAAAGCAGGACGGCGTGGATGTTACAGAGGGGGACCGTTAGCAGGAAATAAAACTGTTTCCAAAAAACAATGGGAATCTGTCTCAATATCAGGTCGAGAATAACGACCAGCAGATCCCCCACTGACATGGCCACAAGGTAACGAGTGACACATTTGGACAGACCACAGTTTCTGCTCGTCAGGGTCACAATTGTGATTATGTTCACTGTCAGGAAGAAAATCAAGAATAAAATTAGATATGATTCAGGGGAAAAAATTACCATTTAGACTGAGGATGGGTTAACATTTTTTAAAATGTACAACAAACACACAAACACACACACACACACACACACACACACACACACACACACACACACACACACACACACAAGAATAAAATCCATTTAAAAAAAAATCCAGCCCGACATTTGCAGTGTGAGTGGAAAGTGGAGCATCTGGAGGAAACCCACGCAGACACGGGGAGAAGGTCTAAACGCCACACAGACAGTGACCCAAGCCTGGAACTGAGCCGAGTTCCCTGATGCTGTGAGGCTGCAGTGCTGACCACTGTTCCATCGTGCCACCCTACAAGGTGCCCTGGAGACATCCAAGATCACGCCCAAAACAACATCATAGAAACAGAGATGTACTATCGCACAAAGCAGGCCCTTCGGCCCCACACGTTGTGCCGAACATATCCATACCTTTTCGGCCTACCTAAAACCCTCCATCCTATTAAGTCCCATGTACTCATCCAGGGGTCTCTGAAAATACACGATTGATTTCGCCTCCACCACCACTGATGGCAGCCGATTCCACTCGTCCACCACCCTCCGTGAGAAAAACTTCCCCCTAACATCTCCCCTGTACCTACCCCCCAGCACCCTAAACCTGTGTCCTCTCGTAGCAGCCATTTCCACCCTGGGAAAAAGCCTATGAGAGTCCACCCGATCTATGCCTCTCAACATCTTACAGACCTCTATTCAGTCTCCTCTCATCCTACGACTCTCAAAGGAGAAAAGACCGAGCTCCCTCAGTCTATCCTCATAAGGCTTGCCACTCAATCCAGGCAACATCCTTGTAAATCTCCTCCGCACCCTTTCAATCTTTTCCACATCCTTCCTGCAATGAGGCGACGAGAACTGAGCACAGTACTCCAAGTGGGGTCTGACGAGCGTCTTATATAGCTGCATCATTATCCCCGGACTCCTAAACTCAATCCTCGATTGATAAAGGCCAGCACAACATACGCCTTCTTAACCACCCCCTCCACCTGTGGGGCCGATTTTAGTGTCCTATGGACCCGGACCGCAAGTCCTTCTGACCCTCTATAGTACTCAGACTCTTTCCCTTTAGATTGTCCTCCTTCTTCCCATTAGACCAGCCAAAATGGACCACTACGCATTTATCTGGGTTGACGTCCATCTGCCACTTCTCCACCCAGTCTTTCATCCTATCTATGTCCCTCTGTAACATCTGACATGCCTCCAGACTATCCACAACCCCACCAACTTTCGGGTCGTCGGCAAACTTACCAACCCATCCCTCCACTTCCTCATCCAGGTCATTTATGAAAATGACAAACAGCAAGGGACCACGAACAGATCCCTGGGGCACACCACTGTTGACCGACCTCAATTTAGAAAAAGTCCCATCTATAACCACTCTCTGCTCCTTTGGGATCGCCAGTTCTGGATCATCACCATATCCGTGGTCGGGAAATGATCGGAAAATTATCTGAGGGACAGAATTAATCTCCACTTCGAGAGGTAGGATTTGTGAACAATAGTCATCATGGCTTTGTCAGGGGAGATCATTTCTAACAATTTGCTGGAATATGTTGAGTAGGTGACTGGATGAGACGATGAGTGAAGTGCAGTCGATGTAGGCGACATGGACTTCAGAGGCGCCTTTGATTAATACCATATGGGAGAATGAACAGGGAAGTGATAGCCGATTGGATCCAGGGCAATTTGGTAAATTCCATTCAAAATTGGCTGAGTGGCAGGAGGCAGAGGGTGGTGGTCGAAGGTTGTTTTTGCGATTGCAAGCCTGTGTCCATTGGGTTTCCACAGTGATCGATGCTTGCTGTTTGTAGTGCACATTGATGATCGAGACATGAATGTGTGAGTAAATGTCAATCAGCTCGCAGATGAAATTAAAAATTGGTGGTGTGGTAAATATTGAGGAGGAAAGCCTTCGATTACAGGAATCATAGAATCCGACAGTGCAGAAGGAGGCCATTCGGCCCGTCGAGTCGTCTCCGACCACAGTCCCAACGAGGCCCTATCCCCATAACGCCATTCATTCACCCCAACGAGTCTCCCTGACACTAATGCCAATTTAGCCTGGCCAATCCACCTGACCCAAATGTCTTTGGAAAGTCGGAGGAAACTGGAGCACCCGGAGGAAATCCACGCAGGCACGGGGAGAATGTGCAAACTCCACACAGACAGTGACACAAGCCAGGAATCGACCAAACGTCCCTGGCGCTGTTGGGCAGCAGTGTTAACCTCTGTGCCACCGTGCCGAGGAAACTGACAGGCTGGCCAGATGGGCAAATGGAATGTAAACCTGAAAGATAAGAAGCGATGCATTTGGGACAACTAAGAGGGCAAGGAAATGCACTATGGACAGTAGACTGTGAGAAAGTGAAGAGGACAAGTATGAATTTGGGCTGCATATATGTGGATCCCTGAAGACAGCAAGACAGGTAGATGAGGTGGTTAAGGCAGCACGTAGGATACTTACCTTCAGCTGGCGTAGCATAGATCATCAGAGCTGGGAGGTTATGATGGAAGTGTATAAAATGCTGGTGAGACCAGAGCAAGAGTACTGTGTGCAGCTCTGGTCATCACACTGCAGGAAGGATGCGGTTGCACTGGAGACGGTTGGGAGGAGATTCACCAGGATGCTGCCTGGGCTGCAGTGTTTCAGCTATGAAGAGAGGCTGGTTCGGCTGGGCTTTTTACGTCAGAGCAGAGACGGCTGGAGGGGGAGCGGGTGTAGTCAGTGGTGGTGGGAGTGCTTTCAGTTGGGGGGACTTGAGTGATATATGCAGAATTATGTGGCAAATGGATAGGAAGAAACTGTTTCCCTTTGGGAGAGGTGTCAACCAGAGGGACTTGGATTTAAGGCAAAGGCAGATTTTTGTGTGGATTTGTGGAAAAACGTTTTCATCCACAGAGTGCTGGGATCTGCAGCTCACGGGCTGAAAGGATGGTAGAGGCGGGAACAAACATAAGAGGCATTTTGATCAGCAATTCAAACGCCAGACCAGACAAGGCTGTGGATCGAGTGCTGGAAAATGGGATTTCATTGAATAGGTGTTTGATGATCAGTTCAGATGGAATGGGCCGAAGGGCCTCATTTTGTGCTGTTAAATCTCGATGGCTGTTTGACAACCCTCAGCAGTGGCTCCATCACATGCAGCTCTCACAGCGCTGGCTGGGATATCGACCACGGACCAAACCTATGTGTTGGGAAATGCACAATTGCGGCCGGCAGTGAGCTACCTGGTCTGAGACAGACATCTGTCAGCTCTCAGTTGCGGCAGCTAGCTTCAACACAACAGCTGCCCCCAGATAGTCAAGGGGGCGCAGCTCTTCGTGAGGAGCCCCCAAACAGATATAGCGCCAAGTGCTCCCCCGCAACCACTCGGACCAATCACCCCCCCTTCCCCCACACCAATTGCATGCAGAGTGTCAGCAGAGGGCCCTCCCTACCCCACTGTGCATGCAGAGAGGCACCGATGCTCCCCTTCCTACAGCACTGTGCATGCAGAGAGGCAGCGAGGCTCCCCTCCCTACACCACTGTGCAAGCAGAGAGGCAGCGGGACGCCCTCCCTGCCCCGCTGTTCATGCGCAGCGGCACCGAGGCTCCCCTCCCTACTCCACCAAGCATGCAGAGAGGCAGGGAGGCTCCCTCCCTACCCCACTCTGCATGCAGAGAGGCAGCGAGTCTCCCTCCCTCCCCCACTATGCATGGAGAGAGGCAGCGAGGCTCCCCTCCCTTCCCCCCTGTGCATTCAGAGAGGCAACGAGGCTCCCCTCCCTATACCACTGTGCACGCAGAGAGGTAGCGAGGCTCCCTCCCTACCCCTCTGTGCATGCAGAGAGGCAGCGAGGCCCACTCCCTACCCCACTGTGCATGCAGAAAGGCAATAAGGTTCCCTTCACTAACTCACTGTTCATGCATAGAGGCAGCGAGGCCCCCCCTTCCTAATCCACTGTCAATGCAGAGAGGCAGCGAGGCCCTCCTACCTAAACTACTGTGCATGCAGAGAGGCAGTGAGACCGCCCTCCCTACCCCGTTGTGCATGCAGAGAGGCAGCAAAGTCCGCTCCCTACCCCACTGTGCATGCAAAGAGGCAGCGACGCCTCCCTCCCTAACCCACTGTGCATGCAGAGAGGCAGCGAGACCGTCCTCCCTACCCCACTGTGCAGGCAGAGAGGCAGCGATGCCCCCCTCCCGAACCCACTGTGCATGCAGAGAGGCAGCGAGACCGTCCTCCCTACCCCACTCTGCATGCAGAGAGGCAGAGAAACCGTCCTCTCTACCCCACTGTGCAGGCAGAGAGGCAGCGATGCCCCCCTCCCGAACCCACTGTGTATGCAGAGAGGCAGCGAGGCCCCATCCCTACACCACTCTGCATGCAGAGAGGCAGCGAGGCCCCCTCCCTACCCCGCTGTGCCTGGAGAGAGGCAGCGAGGTGCCCTCCCTACCCCACTGTGCATGCAGAGAAGAAGCGACTCCCCCCTCCCTAAACCACTGTGCATGCAGAGAGGCAGCGAGACCGCACTCCCTATCCCACTATGCATGCAGAGAGGCTGCGAGGCACCCTCCCTACCCCACTGTGCATGCAGAGGGGCATCGTGCCTCCCCCTTCCTAACAAACTGTGCATGCAGAGAGGCAGCGTGACCCCACTCCCTAACCAACTGTGCATGCAGAGAGGCAGCGAGACCTCCCTCGCTACCGCACTGTGCATGCAGAGAGGCAGCGAGACCCCCTCCCTAACACACTGTGCATGCAGAGAGGCAGAGACACCCCCCTCCCTACCCCACAGTGCACGCAGAGAGGCAGCGAAGCCCCTCTCCCGACCACACCAATCACTTGCAGAGTGTCATTGGGACCCTCTAACCCTCACGAACAACGTTGAGAGTGACAGCACAAACAACCGACCTCAACAATCTCGTGTGAAGTGGCAGTGGGGCAGCGCTCCCTACCCCACCAATCGGACGCAGAGTGGTATTGAGCCACCCTCCTAACCGGATCGGCGCGCTCCCCAAGGGCCAAACTGCCTTGAGGCCCCGCCCCTTCAGGTCCTGCCCCTTAAGTCCCCGCCCCTTCAGATCCCACCGCTGTGGGCCCCACCCCGCGGTACTGCCCAGTGTGCACTGCCCAAGGGGCAACGATCTTTGCCCTCGACCTCGCCCGATCTCCTCAAAGGTCTTCAGTTCTCCCGGTCAGGTCATCACGACTTGTCCTCGTACGTGTGGGCCAGCTGTTTTCCTCACCGGGCTGAACCTCTCCCGGTGAGGCTGCGCACAATTCCATCCGGGGCTCGCTAAACTTATTTAAATTTAGTTTTGAATAAATTTAAATAATTTGTTCGGCCTCTTGCCAGAAACGTGCAGCAGACTGAATCCGCCACATATCCATTGCCGGTGAGGTCGCCAGAGGCGAGATGTCGGGCGTGGACCTGCGTTCGAGGCTGCCAGGCGGTTTTACTGCTCACCCCGCCATCAATGGGCAGGGAGTAGTTATAAACCGGTCCCCCTCCCGTGTGTGTGTGTGTGTGTGTGTGTGTGTGAGCAAGAGAGCACTGTATGAGTGCTCCTAAGTGTGCGGCGTTCTGGAGTGTTATAGCAATTTTGGCTATTCTTGGATTTGTGTGTGTGTGCATGTGCGTAAATCTGATTGCATTTATGAGCAAACGTGTGTATGCATGTATGTCCGTTTAGGTGTGTCTGTGTGCTTGTCTTTCTGTGTATGCAGGAGAGTGTGTGGTGGTAAAGGGGACAGCATTATTGCCTCAGAGCACCAGAGGCCCTGGATCTATTCCAGGTTTGGCTCCTGTCTGTGCAGAGTCTGCATGTTCTCCCTGTGTCTGCGTGGGATTTCTCCGGGTGCTCCGGTTTCCTCCGACAATCTGAAAGTTTCTGTGGTCAGGTGCATTGGCCAAGATAATTTCTCCCTCAGCAGACCTGAACAGGGGCTGAAATGTTTAAAGTAACTTCACTGAAATGTTAATGTTCTCACATTTGTGACACTAATGAATAAACTTCAAGCATTACAAAACATGTTCTCTGTCTGTGGGATCTTGTTATGCACACATGACCAATAAAATTGATTCTGCGTTCTGGTGACTGGGTGGATGACTGGAACATAAGAACATAAGAAATAGGAGTAGGAGTAGGTCATCTCGCCCCTCGAGCCTGCCCCGCCATTCAATAAGATCATGGCTGATCAGGGTGGGATTAGCGGTGAGCTGGTGTTACATGTAGAGGGTAAAAGGATTCTGTCTCAATCTTCTACTCACGAAGGAATTGTGTTTGAGGTCACATAGAATCATAGAATCCCGACAGTGCAGAAGGAGGCCATTCGGCCCATCGAGTCTGCACCGACCACAATCCCACCCAGGCCCTACCCCCACATATTTTACCCACTAATCCCTCTCACCTACGCATCTCAGGGGCAATTTTTAACCTGGCCAATCAACCTAACCCGCACATATTTGGACTGTGGGAGGAAACCGGAGCACCCGGAGGAAACCCACGCAGACACGAGGAGAATGTGCAAACTCCACGCAGCCAGTGACACGAGCCGGGAATCGAACCCAGGACCCTGCCGCTATGAAGCAGCAGTGCTAACCACTGTGCCACCGTGCCGCCTGTGGCAAGTCACAGCACACAGAAGACAGCCTAGCCCATAGACCCTGAGACAATTGTTAGTGGCTGAAAAACCTAATAACTGGATACAGAGATTCAGCAGAAACAACAAGAGCAGCAAGTCCAGTAAATGACAAGAAAATCAATGCAGTTAAACAGCCTTTCTAGAATTAAGAACTGGACACAGGGGACAGGACTATACAGCCTCACTCTTCCCAAAGGTGCAAAATCCCGCCCGTGTTCAACAGACCTTTCCATGCTCCACCCCTCACCTGCTCCGATTCCCGTGGTTGTCGGGCCGGTATGATTTCAGCCAGGGACTTACCGGGAACACCAACAATCGCAAGGAGGGGATAGTAAAAGCATTGAATCACGAGCAGTAGATATTCAAACCGATCAGCTGATGTTATCCACGAAACATCTGCAGTCAGCCAATAAATCGATGACAATAAACCCCTGTCCTTGGTTGGAACATTCCAATCCATTGGTCCCAGATTTTGATGCATTTTTGGAACATTCCGGTTCATTGTACTCAGATTCTGATTCATTGTTGGAAGATTCTGATCTCTCCTCTCCCTCTCCCTCTCTCTCCACAACCGCTGATCTCTGTTCGTGTCGGAGTTGTCGCTCCCCCTGACTCAATGGGACAACACATTGAACGGAATGCCTTATTAATAGAAGAGGGAAATCCCTCCAGGCACACTAAAAGGACCTATGGAGACTCACATCAATTACAGTCACGAAACAAACAACTTCACTTAACCCCGTTCAATACAACACTTTTTAGACACAAAGTAGAACAGTTACAGCCTAGATGGGGTGGCGAGGGTCAGGGAGGTATGGAAAGTTGGAAATAATGGAGAGTCAGACCGTAAATCTTTCAATATTCATTCTATAAAACAGACGTCCCTCTGCTGGCATTCATTTCGAGACGAAGAGAATACAAAAGCAGGGGTGAACTGCTGAGGTTTTATAAGACTCTGGTCTGGCCACATTCATAATATTGTCAGCAAGTTTGGGACCCGTACCTCAGGAAGGATGTGCTGGTCTTGGAGAGGGTCCAGAGGATGTACACAAGACTGATCCAGGGAATGAAAGACTTGACGCATGAGGAGCGTCTTCGGACTCTGGGTCTGTACTCGATGGAGTTTGGAAGGATGAGGAAGGGGGATATCATTGAAACTTACAGAATAATGAACGGCCTAGATAGAGCGCACTTGTGGAAGTTGATCCCATTCGTTGGAGAGACTAGCACCCGAAGCAAAGTCTCAGAGGAAAGGGACGGCCCTTTCGAACTGCGATATGGAGATGCCAGTGTTCGACTGGGGTGGGCACAATAAGAAGTCTCACAACGCCAGTTGTCCACTCACCTGATGAAGGAGCAACGTTCCTGAAGCTCGTGATTCCAAACAAACCTGTGGGACTTTAACCTGCTGTTGTGAGACTTCTTACTTCAGAACTGTGATGAGGAGGAATTTCTTCATCCAGAGGGTGGTGCATCTATGGAATTCATTTCCACACAAGGCGATGGAAGCCAGATAGCGGTGATCATAGAAAATATAGCGTCGGGACCAGGACAGGTTGTTGATGATCATTCACCTGGAAACCTGGAGTTCACGGCCATTTAAACTGAATCTCCGGTGATGTAGACAGGGGTATATCTTCCCAGTGCTTCAGGGCAGAAGGATCTAAGTGTCTGCGTGAATTGTATAAAACTAAGATGTAGATTCAGATGGAAGTAGGAAGGCAAATGGAATCATGGCATTGAATGCTAAAGGACGAGAATATAAAAGTTGTGAATCGTTGCTCCTGCAGGACGAAGAATTAATGAGACCACACTTAGAATATTGTGGACAGCTTTGGTCCCTTTACATGAGGAGGGATGTAGCTGCATTGGTATTGGTAAGAGGAATTTGGAATACCCAGGGATTAAAACATCCATAAAGACTATTAAAATAGAGTGGATTAACTTCGGATAAGAATCGCAGACTACCTTATATATTTTGCAGAGGTACTTTCTGCACAGAAACACACATAAGCACAAGTTAGAGCAGTAAAACATGTATTTTTGAAAGAGTCCTATTGAACAGGCGGAGATCTTGGCTAATGAGAGAGTTCTAAGGCATCATGGGAGATAGGTCAATCAGGTGAACCACATTCTTTATCAGCAATACAACCTTCAAAGCATAACTCGCATCAGCATTGGCAGCAGACAGCTCAGTGAAAGATACAACGAACAAACAACAATAGAGCACAGGAACAGGCCCTTCGGCCCTCCAAGCCCGCGCCGCTCCCCGGTCCAGGATTGAATCCTGAATCCAGGAACCCCGCCCAATTTTCAGCCTATCTACATACTAATATCCTATCCACCGAGCTGTCCCTCACAGCTACGATGCTTTCGCCATCCCAAACTAATTAACTATCCCCCACCCCCCCATTTCGGACCATGTGATCTCCAGGGAGAGGCGAAAACCCAGAGGGGAAACCCCAGGGCCAATATGGGGAAAAAAAATCTGGGAAATTCCTCTCCGACCCCCTGAGGCGATCGAAACGAGTCCAGGAGATCACACAGTCCCTGATCGGAAAATGCTTCCCAACCCTAGTCATTTCCACTTCCACGTACACCATATGAATTCCCTGCCCGCGAAACAGGTTCCCAACTATCCGCAGTCTCGCTCTGTACTGGCACCAGCAAGATGATCATAGAATGATGCCTTGAAACGAGAAGCAGAGAACAATTAGCCCGCGCCGCTCCCTGGTCCAAACTAGACCACACTTTTGTATCCCTCCTATCCCACTCCGTTCATATAGCTGTCGAGATAAGTCTTAAACGTTCCTAGTGTGTCCGCCTCCACCACCTTGCCGGCAACAAATTCCAGGCCCGCACGACCCTCTGTGTAAAATATGTCCTTCTGATATCTGTGTTAAACCTCCCCCCCTTCACCTTGAACCAATGACCCCTCGTGAACGTCACCACCGACCCGGGGAAAAGCTTCCCACCGTTCACCCTATCTATGCCTTTCATAATTTTATACACCTCTATTAAGTCTCCCCTCATCCTCCGTCTTTCCAAGGAGAACAACCCCAGTTTCCCCAATCTCTCCTCATAACCAAGCCCCTCCATATCAGGCAACATCCTGGTAAACCTCCTCTGTACTCTCTCCAAAGCCTCCACGTCATTCATTGAGCAAGGACAAGCTCCTGCTCCAGACAGCTCAATGAATAACAGAGTCTTCAACGAGAAAAGAGAGCCTGAAACTGGCAATAGGTTGCCATGGGAAAATCAGGCAGAAATTACTGGAATGTATTGTTCCCATGCTGTCAGCGAATATCTGTAATTGGTCAAGGTGCATGACCTGTACTAATGTTTGGATCATGAAGAGCCAGACGGCGGGTGAAATGCTTTTTGGAAAATGCATAATTATAATTCCACCATGATGTTACTGAGAGATTTGTTGGAGTTGGAATAATGTATACTGTTCTGGTCAGCCCATTGTAGAAAGGATATTATTAAACTAGAAAGAGTGCAGAAAAGATTTACTTGGATGCTACCGGGACTTGATGGTTTGAGTTATAAGGAGAGGCTGGATAGTCTAGGACTTTTTACCCTGGACCGCAGGAGGCTTCGGGGTGATCTTCCATAAAATAATGAGAGGCATAGATCAGCTAAATAGTCAACATCTTTTCCCAAAGGTAGGGAATTCTAAAACTAGTGGGCATAGTTTGAAGGTGAGAGCGGAGAGACACAAAAGGTTTCAGCGGGGCAATTCTTTCAGTGAGTGCCTGGAACGAGCTGCCAAAGGCAGTAGTGGAGGCGGGTACACTTTTGTCTTTAAAAAAGCAATTAAACAGTTACATGGGTAAGATGGGTAAAGAGGGAGAGGGGCAAACGCGACAATTGGGAATAGCTTCGTGGTTAAAAATGGGAGGCATCGGCAAGTTGGGCTGAAGAGCCTGTTTCCAAGCTGTAAAGCTGCATGACTCTGAGACTGCCCAGCTCCTTCTGTCCCAGCAGTCAATAAAGAACGTCTTTCACAAGAATACTGTCGTTGCAAGTCTTTGCATTCGCTGAAGCTGAGCTCAATACTGAGCCTCTGAAAAACCCTACAGTGGTGATGGTGTTGAATTGTGAAACAGACTCAACCGGCTGAATGGCCTCCTCCTGTTCCCCAGTTTGTAAATCTGATTGAACTGATATTGCAGCTGCTCTGATGTTAAATATTCCACAGGTGGTGATGTTAAAAGTACGTTCCATGGTCATTTCTCACTTCCGTCCCTTCTCCGATTTCATGAAAATTTATCATCAAAAACCGATCAAATCTTTACACAGTTTGGACGGAAGCGAATGATCTTGAATATTAATTAGCACTGTTTATAGTTAGAATGGGAAGGTGTCACCCTGAAACCCGGGAAAACCAAACGTGCAATTTGCAACAGAAGTATGGATCTCTCGACGCGGCAATGAACTTTCTCTTCACTGAAGTTAACATCACAAAAAGGACCAGAGATCCTGGTAGAAAGCATCCATTCTGGTTGTATCGCAGCTTGGTATGGGCTCCTGCTCCGCCCAAGACCGCAGGAAACTGCAAGAGATCGTGAATGTAGTCCAGTCCATCACTCAAACCAGCCTCCCATCCATTGGCTCTGCCTACACTTCCCACTGCCATTGGAAAAGCAGCCCCCCACAGTCCAAAGATGTGTAGGTGAGGCAGATTGGCCATGGTAATTTCCCCTAAGTGTCCAAATATGTGCAGGTTAAATGGATGGACCTTACTAAATCAAGGACCCCACGTACCCCGGACATTCTCTCTTCCACCTTCGTCCGTCGCGAAAAAGATACAAAAGTCTGAGGTCACGTACCAACCGACTCAAGAACAGCTTCTTCCCTGCTGCCATCAAATCTTTGAATAGGCCTACCTCATATTAAGTCGATCTTTTTCTACACCCGAGTAATGACTGTAAACTACACTCTGCACTCTCTCTTTTCCTTCTCTCTGAACAGTATGCTTTGTCTGTACAGCACACAAGAAACAATACTTTTCACTGTAAACCAATACCTGTGGCAATAATGAATCAAATCAAATTAAAGATGATTGCATGAAAGGCACTTTGGTGTTTGGAAGAACAGGAACCAACAGAAGGACCTGTTCACCATCTGGCTGACCTTCGATATTTACAAACCCCGTCTCATTGGATAAGTACATCCCAAAGGATTCTCTGAGCTCCACTGGGAATTTGAAGTCTTGATTGTCTCATTGTCTTTAACTATGATCCCATCTGTTTAATGTCACGCTGACAATTTCATTGGTATTATCGACTTTGAGATTCTTGACTGTGGGAAGGTGATGGACTGTGTTCGGTAATTCAGCAATGTGGGGCGGCACGGTGGCACATTGGTTACCACTGCTGCCCAAGCACCAGGGACCCGGGGTCAGGTCCTGGCTTGTCTGTTTCGGAGTCTATCTGATCTCCCCGTGTCTGTGTGGGTTTATTCCGGGTGCTCTGGTTTCCTCCCACAGTCCAAAGGTGTGCAGGTTAGGTGGATTGGCCATGCTAAATTGCCCTTAGTGTCCAAATACTTGCAGGTTAAGTGGTTTGGCCATGCTAAATTGCCCATAACGATTGCCTCGGTCAAAAAAGTTTGCAAATGAAATGTCATCACAACATTTTGTCTGACGGATGTTCTTACTTAAACATCTGCAGTATCGGAAACCATAACATTGTGATGGTACATGTACGTGTGGATCTGGGTTCGAATCCTGGCTTTGGTCACTGTCTGTGCTGAGCCTGAACATGCTCCCAGTATCTACATGGGTTTCCACAGGGTACGCCTGCTTCCTCCCACAGTGTGCTGGTTAGGTGCATTGGCAATGCTAAATTCTCTCTCAATATACCCGAACAGGAGCTAGAGTGTGACAACTAGGGGATTTTCACAGTGACTTCATGACACGTGACAGGGTTATTGCTGAACGGTTGCTTCCCCGTATGGGAGAGTCCAGGTCCAGTGGGCATAATCTTAGACTCGGGTGTCTCCTTTTTAGCTCAAAGATGAGGAGGAATTTGCTCTGTCAGATAAGGTTGTGAATCTGTGGAATTTGTTATGCAGAGGGCTGTAGATGCTCGGTCATTACGTATGTACAAGGTGGACAGATTTTTAATCAGTAAGTGATGCAAGGGTTATGAGAATATGGAGAGGACTAGAATCAGGTTGAAGATTATGGGCAGGATTTAACGGCCTCCCTCGTCCCGAAACTGTAAAACCCCGCCCAAGGTCAATGGACCTTTCCACGGTCCGCCACTCGCCCGCTCCGATTACTGCGGCGGGGGGAAGGGTACAATTCTGGCTGATTACATCAGACATTGGAAGTGGAGTGGATTCAACAGACTGACAGAATGCTCAGCGTTCTCCTTCAGTGATGAAATCATAGAACCCCTACAGTGCAGAAGGAATCCATTCAGCCAATCGAGTCTCTACCGACAACAATCCCACCCAGGCTCAATTCCCGTCACCCCACATGTTTACAGACTTACAGAATGGTCAACATTCTTCCTCATTGATGGAAGCATTTAATGATTGTTGGATGAAGATTTAAAACATTCTTGAGCATGGATTATCAGCCATTTCCTCACTTTGGGTTTACAATAAGTTGACATCTTACTGAAAGCTGTAAACTCCAGTCAGTTTGTGATTACTGCAGACGTATTCTTTTGTTTAATAGAAACATTAATTCCTGAATAATTCTGAGCCACTTACGTTCTCCCTCCAGAGCGTGAGTTGGAACCATAGAATCACTGAAATGCAGAGGGAGGGCATTCGGCCCATCGATCACTGACTCTCCGGAAGCGCACCTTACATAAGCACCACTCCCCCGTCACCTCACACTCCCAACCATGAACTACCCCATAACACTGCTTATTTTATCATAGCCAATCCACCTATCCTGCACATCTTTGGACAATAAGGGGCAATTTAGCATGGCCGATGCAACTAACCTGCACATCTTTGGACACTAAGGGACAATTTAACATGTCAATGCTCCGAACCTGCACATCCTTGGACTGTGTTGAGGAAACCGGAGCACCCGGTGGAAACCCACGCAGACACGAGGAGAACGTGCAGACTCCGCACAGATAGTGATCTGAGCCAGGGATCGAACCCGGGTCCCTGGCGCTGTTCGGCAGCAGTGCTAACCAGTGTGCCACCGTGCACAAAATTCCAGGAGTTTACCACCTACTGTTACTGTACCAGTTGCAAAGAATGTGACTTGTGAGGATGAGAAACAGGAAATGTGCTCTCTGGCCATTTTGGAAATTGTGGCGTCTGGATCAGTGTGTCTGTTATGCCAGGAGCCTGGAATATCTTGTTCCGTGATCTGGAAATGTGCGAACCAAGAAGCAGGATGGTACTGTTCCAGAAGTAGAAATGTGTTCCACAGGCACCAGAAATATAGAGGCGGCGATTGCCCAGTGGTATTATCGCTGGACGATTAATCCAGAAACTCGGCTAATGTTCTGAGGACCCACATTCCAATCCCGCCAACGCAGCTGGTGAAATTTCAATTCAATAAAAAATATCTGGAATTAAGAATCTATCAATGACCATGAAACCATTCTCAATTGTCAGAAAAACCCAACTGGTTCACTAATGTCCTTTAGGGAAGGAAATCTGCCCTCCTTACCTGGTCTGGCCTACACGTGACTCCACAGCCGCAGCAAGTTGACTCTGAACTGCCCTCCAATTGCAACTAGGTATGGGCAATATATGCCGGCCAACCAGCGACACCCATGTCCCATGAATGAATAATTGAAATATTTCAGCAGGATCGGGAGAAATGCCACACTTGGATCCAGGAATGTGCAATACTGGCAACCTGAAGTGCGATGCACCAAAAGTAGCGAATGTAATGTACCTTCAACCACAAATAAGGGCAGAATTTACGGCCTCGTTCGTCCCAACCCGTAAAATCCAACCCGAGGTCAATGGTGTGGGAACTGAGTGCGTGTTGTGCCGGAATCCGATAGTCCAGTGCAACAAATGCTTGTAGCTTGCATTGTGTAAACCTGTGAGTGTTCCATACGAGGGAGCTCAGGAGTGTGTCACACATGAACCCAAGAGAATGCCGTACCCAGGAGTTTACTGTCCCCACAACCGGGAATGTGCAGCTGTTGATGCTTGATTTGTGCTGCACCAAGTCCTGGGCACGTGCTGTATTTGACCTTGACGGTACATTGTAAATGGTGCCAACCACATGCCATGCTGACACTTGAGCTCCGACCAGACAGTCCATTGTGTGGACACTCAAGAGTTGATCCAGACAATTCACTTCTAACCCAGCCACTTCTCTGTTTCCCTGTCAAATAATCTATGGGGGAGCAAATGTTTCTTTGTTTCTATGTTTCTAAAGTTATCATTGATCCGCAAACATACATAACACTGAAAATAAGCTGAAATATTTCTGATTGCATCCTCTCAATCTCCTCCTGGAAACATACAAACAGAATAAAGAACAGGACAGCACAGGAACAGGCCCTTTGGCCCACCAACCCAGTGCCCAATGCTGAGCAGTGTTTCACTTGCACCTCTTCCAATTTGGTCTCTTGCATTCGCTGCTCCCAATGTCGTCTCCTCTATATCGGAGCGACCAAGCAGAGACCGGGTGATCGCTTTGCTGAACACCTGTGGTGCGTGCGCAATCAGGACCCTGACCTTCCGGTTGCTGCCATTTCAACGCACGATCCTTTTCCCATGCCCACATGTCTGTTCTTCGTCTGGTGAAATGTTCCAGTGAAGCTCAACGCAAACTGGAGGAACAGCATCTCATCTTCCGGCTCGGCACTTTGTAGTCTTCCAGTCTCCACATCGAATTCAACAACTTCAGATGATTCACTCTACCCCACCTCAACCCCTTTGTTTTGACTTCATTTCATTTTTTACTGTTCTCTACCTTTTATTTCTTTATTGCCTTTCCTCTTTTATCTTCCCTGCACTTTTTCCCCCGAATTGAAACCCCCCCCCCATTTCCTGACCTTAACTCCCCCTTTGCTTCCCCTCTCCCCCTTTTTCTAAATGTTACCTCTCTCCCACCCAATAGCGCCCTCCCCCCACATCTACATCTGTCACAGATTATCCTCGATTTCAGCTTCTCTGCTGTTTAGCCATTAACACCTTCTATTCTCGCTGTGGGCTGCGATTAGCAGCCTTTCCCCTGGTATCTGTGGCATTGACTAATTTTTCATTCCCTCACCCTGCAGTATAAATATCTCCCTCTTTTTATAACTTTTCACTTTGACAAAGGGTCAGTTGACTTGAAACGTCATCTCTTCTCTCTCCAGACAGATGCTGCCAGACCTGCTGAGATTTTCCAGCATTTTCTCTTTTGGTTTCAGATTGCAGCATCCGCAGTGATTTGCTTTTATCCTGTGCCGATCACGTTGTCCTATCTGGACCAATTGCCTGTATCCCTCTATTCCCCATCTGTTCATGTGCCTATCCAGATAAGTCTGAAATGTTGCTAATTTGTATGCTTCAAACAGCTCACTTGCAGTGCATTCTAGGCCCCCCACCACCCTCGAGGTAAAAACCTTCCCCTGCACATCTCCAAAGAACATTTCCCCCGTTATCTTGAACTTGTGCCCCCTTGTGATTGTCAATTCTTCTCTAAGGAAAAAACTTCCAATTGTTCACCCTATCAATGCCCTCATAATTCTATGAACTTCTATCAGGTTGTCCCTCAGCCTCCGTCTTTCCAGAGAGAATAATCCCAATTTATTCAATCTCTCCTCATAGCTAATACCCTCCATCGCAGGCAACATCCTGGTAAACCTTTTCTGTACTCCCTCCAAAGCCTCCTCGTCTTTCCGGTCTTGTGCTGACTGGAGTTGGAGACAGGATTCCAAATGTAGCCTCACCAATGTTTTACATAAGGAGCAGCAGACAGTCGAGTGGAGATGAATCAGTTAGAGGAGTGGAGATTTGGAATTTAACAAAAAAGCATGACTATTTCTTCACCGTTTTTTCAAGTGACAGTGCAGGGATTTCATGACAGAATCATCCTTATATCTTGTTTTGCTGGTGTCAGCCTAATTTTCTTGAAAGTCTTCCTTCAAAGAACGGCAGAGTTGAAATCAGCTGATTAACATTTGAGATAATGAGCACTTGGCGAGGCATTCCTCAGGATTGGTCAATTTATGGGAAATAACCATGGTAGGAGTCATTTCCTAATCAATTCCTGAGCGAGAGGCTGAACATGCGACTGCTAATCCTCTTGACCACGTTATTGTTTGAAACTCATCTTCAGATAACTTGCGTTTGGTTCCCTCCTTTTCAGGGAAGAGGGTATGAAGCATTTACAAGTGAGACCAACGACAATTAACGTTGTGCCATGTTTGAGACTTGCTTCAGAAAATAGGAAATGGAATGTAGTCCAACAGTCGAATGCACAGAACACGGCAGCAACAATGTTCCAAATTGTGATGCCTTCTCAATGGTGTAATTTGGCAATCAATTTGAAGGGTTGTTTCACTCTATTCCAAAATTCCTCTATAAATTTCCTTTGAGTCACTGCATAAACAACGGTGTTGGTGCAGCAGCTCAGGGGCTATAGCATGAGGCCAATTTCCCGGATAAACTTGGACAGGGGAACAGAATACCTCAAGTAATCCAGTTGTCTTAATATTGAGCAAACCACGAACACAGCCCATAAGGAAATGAAATTCCCTGGTAAGATAAACAGCAACATTTTGGACTTCCTTTGATTCTCTATCTCAGGGTCACTGGCACTCTCCCCAGAGCTACGACCTCGGAGTCTGCTGCGGGCTCTGCTGGCCATTAAAATGCATCTGACTGTTAACACATTGATCAATAGAATCAAAAGAAATGGAAGAAATGAGGTTATAATGTAAAGTATTAATTTAACAGCAGCCCAGGTCATCGAGCGGCTTACACAGAAATCAACACGGCAAAACCAGGAACTGTTTGAAAGGTAATGATCGGTGATATATAGAAAATAACAAAACATATTCTTCAAAAGGATCAGAAATGTCAGGAAGCCCAGAACCATGTCTGAAGCAATCCGCGAGGATCACTCAAAATAATGACAAATTCCTCAAGGATCACTCTAAATAATGACACAATCCAAAGGATCACTCTCAATACTGACACAATTCCCAAGGATCACTCCAAATCGTGACACAATCCCCAAGGATCACTCTAAATTTTGACACAATCCCTAAGGATCACTCAAAATAGTGCCACAGTCACCATGGATCATTCTAAATAGTGACACAATCCCCAAGGATCACTCTAAATGGTGACACAAACCCCAAGGATCAATCTAAATAGTGAAACAATACCCAAGGATGACTCCAAATAATGAATACATCCCCAAGGATCACTCGAAATAGGAACACCATTCCAAGGATCACTCGAAGTAGTGACACAAACCCCAAGGGTCACTCTAATTCGTGAAAAGATGCACAAGGATCACTCTAAATAGTGACACGAACCCGAAGGGTCACTCTAAATAGTGAAACCACCCCAAGGATCTCTCTAAGTACATAGAACATAGAACATAGAACAAGTAGTGACACAAACCCCAAGGATCACCGGAAGTAGTGACACATTCCGCAAGGATCACGCTAAATCGTGAAACAATCCCCAAGGATCACTCTAAATGGTGACACATCCCCAAGGATCACGCTAAATAGTGAAACAATCCCCAAGGATCACTCAAAATGGTGACACATCCCCAAGGATCACTCTAAATCGTGACACAATTTCCCAGGATCACTAAATCGTGAAACAATCCGAAGAATCAATCTAAATTGTGACACAATGCACAAGGATCACTCTAAATAGTGACACAAACCCAAAGGGTCACTATAAATAGAGACACTATCATCAAGGCTGACTCTAAATAGTGACACCAAACCTAAGGGTCACTGGAAATAGCGACACAATCCGCAAGGATCAATCTAAGTAGAGACACTATCGCCAAGGTTGGCTATAAATAGTGACACCAAACCCAAGGGTCACTCAAAGTAGTGACACAATCCCTAAGGGACACTAATTCGTGAGACTATCCCCAAGGATCACTTGAAATAGTGATACACAGCCCAAGGATTACTCTGAATGGCGACACAATCCCCAAGGATCACTCTGACGGGTGACACAATCCCCAAGGATCAATCTAAATCGTGACACAATCCGCAAGGATCAATCTAAACAGTGACACAATCCGCAAGGATCACTCTAAATAGTGACACACTCCCCAAGGATCAATCTAAATAGTGACACAATCCGCAAGGATCACTCTAAATAGTGACATACTCCCTAAGGATCACTCCACATAATGTGTAAATCCCCAAGGTTCACTCGAAATTGCAGTACCATCCCAAGGATCACGTGAAGTAGTGACACAATCCACAAGGGTCACTCTAATTAGTGACACAAACCGCAAGGTACACTCTAAATAGTGACACAAACCCCAAGGATCTATCTGGGTAGTGACACAAACCCCAAGGATCACCCGAAGTAGTGGCACAATCTGGAAGGATCATTCTAAATAGTGAGACAATCCCCAAGGATCACTCTGAATAGTGACACATTCACCAAGGATCGCTCCAAATAGCGACACAATTCCCTCGGATCACTAAATTGAGAGACAATCCCCAAGGATCACTCTAAATAGTGACACAATTCCCAAGGATCAATCTAAATAGTGACACAATTCACAAGGATCACTCTAAATAGTGACACAATCCACAAGGATCACTCTAAGGAGAGACACTATCCCCAAGGTTCACTCTAGATAGTGACTCAAACCCCAAGGGTCACTCTAAATAGCGACACAATGACGAAGGATCACTTTAAATAGTGACACAATCCCCAAGCATCACTCCAACTAATGAATAAATCCCCAAAGATCACTCAAAGTAGTAACACAATCCCAAGGACCACTGTAAGTAGTGAACCAATACCCAGTGGTCACTCGAATAGTGAGACAGTCCCCAAGGATGACTCTAAAAAGTGACACACAACCCAATTATCAATCTAAGCAGTGCCACAATGCCCAAGGATCATGGAAATAGTGACACAAACACCAAGGTTGATTCTAAATCATGACACTAACGCCAAGGGTCACTCTAAATAGCGACACAATCCCCCAGGATCACTCTAAATAGTGACATAATACCAAGGGATCACTCCAAATAATGGATAAGCCGCAAGGATCACTCGAAGTCGTAACACCGTCCCAAGGGTCACTCTAAGTAGTGACACAATCCCCAAGGTTCATTCTAAATAGTGACACTAACGCCAAGGGTCACTGTAAACAGCGACACAAATAAAAAGGATCTTTCTAAATAGTGACACAAACCCCAAGCATCTATCTAAGTAGTGACACAAACCCCAAGGAGCACCGTAAGTAGTGACACAATCCGCAAGGTTCACTCGAAGTAGTGAGACAATCCCCAAGGATCACTTTAAATAGTGACACAAGCCTCAAGGATCAGAATCAATAGTGAAACAATCCGCTACGATCGCTTAATAGAGACACAAACCCCAAGGATCATGCTAAATAGTTACACAATCCCCAAGGACCAATCGAAATAGTGACACAATCCACAAGGATCAATCTAAATAGTGAGACAATCCCCAAAGTCACTCTAAATAGTGACACAATCCCCAAGGATCACTCTATTTCGTGACAGAATCCCCCAGGATCACTAAACAGTGACACAATCCCCTCGGAGCGCTCTAAATATTAACTCAATCCCCAAGGTTCACCCGAAATAGTGACACAATCCCCATGGGTCACTCCAAATAGTGACACACTCCCCAAGGATCAATCGAAATAGTGACACAATTCACAAGGATCACACTAAATAGTGACACAAACCCCAAAGGTCACTTAATTAGCGACACAATCCCCAAGGATCACTCTAAATACGGACACAATCCCCGAGGTTCAATGAATAATGACACAATCCACAAGGATCACTCTAAATAGCGACACAATCCCCAAGGATCATTCAAAATAATGAATAAATCCCCAAGGATCACTCGAAGTAGTAACACCATATCAAGGATCACTCTAAGTAGTGACACAATCCTTAAGGGTCACTCGAATTAGTGAGTCAATCCCCAAGGATCACTCTAAAGAACGACACAAAACCCAAGGATCACTCGAAATCATGAATAAATCCCCAAGCATCACTCGAATTAGTAACACCGTCCCAAGGATCACTCTAAGTAGTGACACAATCCCCAAGGTTCATAATAAATAGTGACACAAACGCCAAGGGTCACTCTAAATAGTGACACAATTCCCAAGGATCTATCTAATTAGTGACACAAACCCCGAGGATCACTCTAAAAAGTGACACAATCCCCAAGGACCAATCGAAATAGTGACACAATCCACAAGGATCAATCTAAATAGTGAGACAATCCCCAAAGTCACTCTAAATAGTGACACAATCCCCAAGGATCACTCTATTTCGTGACACAATCCCCCAGGATCACTAAACAGTGACACAATCCCCTCGGAGCGCTCTAAATATTAACTCAATCCCCAAGGTTTACCCGAAATAGTGACACAATCCCCATGTGTCACTCCAAATAGTGACACACTCCACAAGGATCAATCGAAATAGTGACACAATTCACAAGGATCACACTAAATAGTGACACAAACCCCAAGGGTCACTTAATTAGCGACACAATCCCCAAGGATCACTCTCAATACGGACACAATCCCCGAGGTTCAATGAATAATGACACAATCCACAAGGATCACTCTAAATAGCGACACAATCCCCAAGGATCATTCAAAATAATGAATAAATCCCCAAGGATCACTCGAAGTAGTAACACCATATCAAGGATCACTCTAAGTAGTGACACAATCCTTAAGGGTCACTCGAATTAGTGAGTCAATCCCCAAGGATCACACTAAAGAACGACACAAAACCCAAGGATCACTCCAAATCATGAATAAATCCCCAAGCATCACTCGAATTAGTAACACCGTCCCAAGGATCACTCTAAGTAGTGACACAATCCCCAAGGTTCATAATAAATAGTGACACAAACGCCAAGGGTCACTCTAAATAGTGACACAATTCCCAAGGATCTATCTAATTAGTGACACAAACCCCGAGGATCACTCTAAATAGTGACACAATCCCCAAGGATCATTCAAAATAATGAATAAATCCCCAAGGGTCACTCGAAGTAGTAACACCATGTGAAGGATCACTCTAAGTAGTGACACAATACTTAAGGGTCACTCTAATTAGTGAGTCAATCCCCAAGGATCATTCTAAATAGTGACGCCAAAATCAAGGATCACTCTAATTAGTGACACGCATCCCAAGGATCTGTCTAAGTAGCGACACATTCCCCAAGGATCACCCTAAGTCGTGACACAATCGGCAAGGATCACTCTAAATCGTGAGACAATCCCCAAGGATCAGTCTAAGCAGTAACACTATCCACAAGTTTCATTCTACATAGTCACACAAACCCCAAGGGTCACTATAATTAGCGACACAATCCCCAAGGATCACTCTAAATACGGCACAATCCCCGAGGTTCAATGAATACTGACACAATCCACAAGGATCACTCTAAATAGCGACACAATCCCCAAGGATCATTCAAAATAATGAATAAATCCCCAAGGATCACTCGAAGTAGTAACACCATATCAAGGATCACTCTAAATAGTGACACAATCCCGAAGGATCTATCTAATTAGTGACACAAACCCCGAGGATCAACGTAATTAGTGAGACAATTCGCAAGGTTCACTCTAAATAGTGACACAATCCCGAAGGATCAATCTAAGCAGTTACACAATCCCCATGGATCAATCTAAATATTGACACAAACCACAAGGACCACTCTCAATAAGGACACAATCCCCAAGGATCACTCGAAGTAGTGACACAATCCCCGAAGATCAGTAACCAGTGACACAATCCCCTAGGATCACTCTAGATAGTGCCACAATCCCCAAGGATCAATCTAAATAATGACACAATCCACAAGGATGAATCTAAATAGTGGCACAATCCACAAGGATCACTCGATATAATGAATTAATTCACAAGCATCAGTCGAAATCGGAACACCATCCTAAGGATCACTCTAAGACGTGACACAATCGCCAAGGGCCACTCCAATTGTTGAGACAATCCCCAAGGATCACTCTACATCGGGACACAAACCCCAAGGATCACTCGAAATAGTGACAGAAACCCCAAGGATCTATCTAATGAGTGACAAAAACCCCAAGGATCACCCTAAGTAGTGACACAATGAGCAACGTTCTCGCTAAATAGTGAGGCAATCCCCAAGGATCACAATAAATAGTGACACAGTCCCGAAGGATCACACTAAGTGGAGACACTATTCCCAATGTTCATTCTAAATAGTGACACAAACCACAAGGATCACTCTAAATAGTGACACTATACTCAAGGATAACTCCAAATAATGAATAAATCCCCAAAGATCACTCGAAGAAGTAACACCACCCCAAGCATCATTCTAAGTAGTGACAGAATCCCCAGCGGTCAGTCTAATTAGTGAGACAAACTCCAAGGACCACTCCAAATAGTGACAAACACCCCAAGGATCACTCTAAATAGTGACACAATCCCTAAGGATCACTCTAAACAGTGACACAATCCCCACGGATCTACTTAAATAGTGACACTATCCCCGAGGATCAGTCTGAGTAGTGACACCATCCCCAAGGATCACTCAGAATGATGAATAAATCCCCAAGGATCACTCGAAGTAGTAACACCACATCAAGGATCACTCTAAGCAGTCACAATCCTTAAGGGTCACTCTAATTAGTGAGTCAATCCCCAAGGATCATTATACATCGTGACGCCAACATCAAGGATCACTCTAAATAGTGATGCAACGTCCAAGGATGACTCTAATTAGTGACACATACCCCAAGGATCACCCTAAGTCGTGACAAAAGCCCCAAGCGTCAGTCTAAGCAGCAACACTATCCACAAGTTTCATTCTAGATATTGACACAAACCCCAAGGGTCACTCTACATAGCGCCACAATCCCCAAGGCTCACTCTAAATATGGACACAATCCCCGAGGTTCAATGAATAGTGACACAAGCCCCAAGGATCACTCTCAATGGTGACAGAATCCCCCAAAATCAATCTAAATAGTGACACAATCCACAAGGATCACTCTAAACAGTGAGACAATCCCCAAGGATCAAATTAAATAGTGACACAATCCACAAGGATCACTCTAAAAAGTGGCACAATCCCCAAGGATCACGATAAATATGGACACAATCCCCGAGGTTCAATCAATAGTGACACAAGCCCCAAGGATCACTCTCAATAGTGACAGAATCCCCAAAAATCACTCTAAATAGTGACACAATACCGAAGGATCATTCAAAATGAATAAATCCCCAAGGATAACTCGAAGTAGTAACACCATATCAAGGAACACTCTAAATAGTGACACAAATCCGAAGGATCAACGGACGTCGTGAGACAATGCGCAAGGTTCACTCTAAATAGTGACACAATCCCCAAGGATCACTATAAGTAGTTACACAATCCCCATGGATCAATCTAAATATTGACACAAACCACAAGGATCACTCTGAATAATGACATAATCCCCAACGATCAATCGAAGTAGTGATACACTCCCCGAGGATCACTAAACAGTGACACAATCCCCTAGGATCACTCTAGATAGTGACACAATCCCCAAGGATCACTCTAAACAGTGCCACAATCCCCAAGGATCAATCTAAATAGTGACACAATCCACAAGGATGAATCTAAATAGTGGCACAATCCCCAGGGATCACTCGAAATAGTGAATTAATTCACAAGCACCAGTCGAATTCGGAACACAATCCTAAGGATCAGTCTAAGTCGTGACACAATCGCCAAGGGCCACTCCAATTGTTGAGACAATCCCCAAGGATCACTCGACATCGGGACACAAATCCCAAGCATCACTCGAAATAGTGACAGGACCCCCAAGGATCTATCTAATGAGTGACAAAAACCCCAAGGATCACCCTAAGTAGTGACACAATGCGCAACGTTCTCGCTAAATAGTGAGGCAATCCCCAAGGATCACTATAAATAGTGACACAGTCCCCAAGGATCACACTAATTGGAGACACTATTCCCAATGTTCATTCTAAATAGTAACACAAACCCCAAGGATCACTCTAAATAGCGACGCAATCCCCAGTGATCACTCTAAATAGTGACACTATCCCCAAGGATCACTCCAAATAATGAATAAATCCCCAAAGATCACTCGAAGAAGTAACACCACCCCAAGCATCATTCTAAGTAGTGACAGAATCCCCAGGGGTCAGTCAAATTAGTGAGACAAACCCCAAGGACCACTCCAAATAGTGACAAACACCCCAAGGACTACTCTAAATAGAGACACAATCCCCAAGGATCACTCTAAATAGTGAGACAATCCTTAAAGTTACTCTAAATAGTGACACAATCCCCAAGGACCACTCTCAGTAGTGACACAATCCCCAAGGATCACTCTAAACAGTGACACAATCCTCACGGATCAACTTAAATAGTGACACAATCCCCGAGGATCAGTCTGAACAGTGACACCATTCCCAAGGATCACTCAGAATGATGAATAAATCCCCAAGGATCACTCGAAGTAGTAACACCATATCAAGGATCACTCTAAGTATTCACAATCCTTAAGGGTCACTCGATTTAGTGAGTCAATCCCCAAGGATTATTATAAATCGTGACGCCAACATCAAGGATCACTCTAAAGAGTGACATAACGACAAAGGATCACTCTAATTAGTGACACATACCCCAAGGATCACCCTAAGTCGTGACAAAAACCCCAAGCGTCAGTCTAAGCAGCAACACTATCCACAAGTTTCATTCTAGATATTGACAGAAACCCCAAGGGTCGCTCTAAATAGCGCCACAATCCCCAAGGATCACTCTAAAAATGGACACAATCCCCGAGGTTCAATGAATAGTGACGCAAGCCCCAAGGATCACTCTCAATAGTGACAGAATCCCCAAAAATGAATCTAAATAGTGACACAATCCACATGAGCACTTTAATAGTGAGACAATCCCCAAGGCTCAATTTAAATAGTGACACAATCCACAAGGATCACTCTAAATAGTGACACAATCCCCAAGGTCATTCAAAATAATGAATAAATCCCCAAGGGTCACTCGAAGTAGTAGCACCATGTCAAGGATCACTCTAAGTAGTGACACAATCCTCAAGAGTCACTCTAATTAGTGAGTCAATCCCCAAGGTTCATTCTAAATACTGACGCCAACATCAAAGATCACTCTAATTAGTGACACACATCCAAAGGATCTGTCTAAGTAGTGACACATACCCCAAGGATCACTCTAAGTCGTCACACAAACGGCAAGGATAACTCTAAATCGTGCCACAATCCCCAAGGATCATTCAAAATAATGAATAAATCCCCAAGGATCACTCGAAGTAGTAACACCATATCAAGGAACACTCTAAATAGTGACACAAACCCGAAGGATCAACGGACGTCGTGAGACAATCCGCAAGGTTCACTCTAAATAGTGACACAATCCCCAAGGATCACTCTAAGTAGTTACACAATCCCCATGGATCAATCTAAATATTGACACAAACTACAAGGATCACTCTCAATATCGACACAATCCCCAACGATCAATCGAAGTAGTGACACACTCCCCGAGGATCACTAAACAGTGACACAATCCCCTAGGATCACTCTAGATAGTGACACAATCCCCAAGGATCACTCTAAACAGTGCCACAATCCCCAAGGATCAATCTAAATAGTGACACAATCCACAAGGATGAATCTAAATAGTGGCACAATCCCCAGGGATCACTCGAAATAGTGAATTAATTCACAAGCACCAGTCGAAGTCGGAACACCATCCTAAGGATCAGTCTAAGTCGTGACACAATCGCCAAGGGCCACTCCAATTGTTGAGACAATCCCCAAGGATCACTCGAAATAGTGACAGAAACCCCAAGGACCTATCTAATGAGTGACAAAAACCCCAAGGATCACCCTAAGTAGTGACACAATGCGCAACGGTCTCGCTAAATAGTGAGGCAATCCCCAAGGATCACTATAAATAGTGACACAGTCCCCAAGGATCACACTAAGTGGAGACACTATTCCCAATGTTCATTCTAAATAGTGACACAAACCCCAAGGATCACTCTAAATAGCGACGCAATCCCCAATGATCACTCTAAATAGTGACACAATCCCCAAGGATCACTCCAAATAATGAATAAATCCCCAAAGATCACTCGAAGAAGTAACACCACCACTAGAATCATTCTAAGTAGTGACAGAATCCCCAGGGGTCAGTCAAATTAGTGAGACAAACCCCAAGGACCACTCCAAATAGTGAGACAATCCCCAATGATCACTCTAAATAGTGAGACAATGCCCAAAGTCACTCTAAATAGTGACACAATCCCCAAGGACCACTCTAAATAGTGACACAATCTCTAAGGATCACTCTAAACTGTGACACAATCCCCACGGATCAACTTAAATAGTGACACAATCCCCGAGGATCAGTCTGAATAGTGACACCATCCCCAAGGATCACTCAGAATGATGAATAAATGCCCAAGGATCACTCGAAGTAGTAACACCATGTCAAGGATCACTCGAAGTAGTCACAATCCTTAAGGGTCACTCTAATTAGTGAATCAATCCCCAAGGATCATTATAAATAGTGACGCCAACATCAAGGATCACTCTAAATAGTGACTCAAACCCCAAGGATCACTCTAATTAGTGACGCATACCTCAAGGATCACCCTGAGTCGTGACAAAATCCCCATGCGTCAGTCTAAGCAGCAACACTATCCACAAGTTTCATTCTCGATATTGACACAAGCCCCATGGGTCACTCTAAATAGCGCCACAATCCCCAAGGATCACTCTAAATATGGACGCAATCCCCGAGGTTCAATGAATAGTGACAGAAGCCCCAAGGATCACTCTCAATAGTGACAGAATCCCCAAAAAACAATCTAAATAGTGACACAATCCACAAGGATCACTCTAAATAGTGAGACAATCCCCAAGGATCAATTTAAACAGTGACACAATCCACAAGGATCACTCTAAACAGTGACACAATCCCCAAGGTCATTCAAAATAATGAATAAATCCCCAAGGGTCACTCGAAGTAGGAACACCATATCAAGGATCACTCGAAGTACCGACACAATCCTTAAGGGTCACTCTAATTAGTGAGTCAATCCCCAAGGATCATTCTAGATAGTGACGCCAACATCAAGGATCACTCTAATTAGTGACACACATCCCAAGGATTTTTCTAAGTAGTGACACATAACCCAAGGATCACCCTAAGACGTCACACAATCGGCAATGATCACTCTAAATAGTGAGAGAATCCACAAGGAACATACGAAATAGTGACAAAATCCCCAAGGATCAGTCTGAGCAGTAACACTATCCACAGGTTTCATTCTAAATAGTCACACAAACCCCAAGGGTCACTATAATTAGCGACACAATCCCCATGGATCACTCTAAATACGGACACAATCCCCGAGGTTCAATTAATACTAACACAATCCACAAGGATCACTCTAAATAGTGACACAATCCCCAAGGATCATTCAAAATAATGAATGAATCCCCAAGGATCACTCGATGTAGTAACACCATATCAAGGATCACTCCAAGTAGTGACACAATACTTAAGGGTCACTCTAATTAGTGGGTCAATCCCCAAGGATCACTCTAAAGAATGACACAAATCCCAAGGCTCACTCCAAATCATGAATAAATCCCCAAGCATCACTCGAAGTAGTAACACCGTCCCAAGGATCACTCGAAGTAGTGACACAATCCCCAAGGTTCATTCTAAATAGTGACACAAACGCCAAGGGTCACTCTAAATAGTGACACAATTCCCAAGGATCTATCTAATTAGTGACACAAACCCCGAGGATCACTCTAAATAGTGACACAATCCACCAGAATCACTCTCAATAGTGACACAATCCCCAAGGATCACTCGAAGTAGTGACACAATCCCCGAGGATCAGTAAACAGTGACACAATCCCCAAGGATCACTCTAGATAGTGACACAATCCCCAAGGATCACTCTAAACAGTGCCACAATCCCCAAGGATCAATCTAAATAGTGACACAATCCACAAGGATGAATCTAAATAGTGGCACAATCCCCAAGGATCACTCGAAATAATGAATTAATTCACAAGCATCATTCGAAGTCCGAACACCATCCTAAGGATCACTCTAAGTCGCGACACAATCGCCAAGGGACACTCCAATTTTTGAGACAATCCCCAAGGATCACTCTCCATCGGGACACAAACCCCAAGGATCACCTCGAAATAGTGACAGAAACCCCAAGGATCTATCTAATGAGTGACAAAAACCCCAAGGATCACCCTAAGTAGTGACACAATGCGCAACGTCCTCGCTAAATAGTGAGGCAATCCCCAAGGATCACTCTAAATAGTGACAGTCCCCAAGGATCACACTAAGTAGTGACACAATCCCCGATACTCATTAAATGGTGACACAATCCCCTCGGAGCACTCTAAATGATGACCCAATCACCAAGAATCAATCTAAATAGTGACACAATCCCCAACGATCACACCAAATAATGAATAAATCCCCAAAGATCACTCGAAGTAGTAACACCATCCCAAGGATCACTCTAAGTCTTGACACAATCGCCATGGGTCACTCTAATTAGTGATACAATCCACAAGGATCACTCTAAATAGTGACACAACACCCAAGGATCACTCTATTTCGTGACACAATCCCCCAGGATAACTAAATAGTGACACAATCCCCTCGGAACGCTCTAAATATTGATTCAATCCCCAAGGTTCACTCAAAATAGTGACACAATCCCCATGTGTCACTCCAAATAGTGACACACTCCCCAAGGATCAATCGAAATAGTGATAGAATCCCCAAGGATCATTCCAAGTAGTGACACTATCTACAAAGTTCACTCTAAATATTGACACATACCCCAAGGGTCACTCTGGATAGCGACACAATCACCAAGGATCACTCCAAATAATGCATAAATCCCCAAAGATCACTCGAAGTAGTAACACCATCCCAAGGATTACTCTAAGTGGTGACGCAATCCCCAGGGGTCAGTCTAAATAATGAGACAATCGCCAAAAATCAATCTGAATAGTGAAGCACACTTCAAGGATAACTCCAATTCGTGACATAATCCCCAAGGATCACTCAAAGTAGTGACACAATCCCCGAGGATCGCTAAATAGTGACACAATCCCATAGGATCACTCTAAATAGTGGCACAATCCCCAATGATCACTCGAAACAATGAATAAATCCCCAAGGCTCACTCAAAGTAGTAACACCAACCCAAGGATCTCTCTAAGTATTGACACAAACCCCAAGGGTCACTCTACTTAGTTAGTCAATCCGCAGGGATCACTCCAAACAGTGACACAAACCCCAAGGATCACTATAAATAGTGACACCACCCCCAAGTATCTATCTACATAGTGACACAAACACCACGGATCACCCTAATTAGTGACACCATCCGCAAGGATCACTCTAAACAGTGAGACAATCCCCAAGGATCACTCTAAATAGTGACACAATCCCCGAGGATCACTAAATAGTGACACAATCCCACAGGATCTCTAAATAGTGACACAATCCCCAAGGATCATTCAAAATAGTGACAGAATCCACAAGTATCACTCTAATTAGTGACACAATCCCCAAGGATCACTCTAAGTAGATACACTATCCACAAAGTTAACTCTAAATAATGACACAAACCCCAAGGTTAACTCGAAATAGCAACACATTCCCCAAGGATCACTCTAAATAGTGACAAAATCCCCAAGGCTCCCTCCAAATAATGAATAAATGCCCAAGGATCATTCGAAGTGGGAACACCATCCCAAGGATCTCTCTAAGTAGTGACACAATCCCCAGGGTTCAGTCTAAATAGTGAGACAATCCCCAAGGATCACTCTAAATAGTGACACAAACCCCAAGCATCACCCGAAGTAGTGACACAATCCATAAGGTTTACTCTAAATAGTGAGATATTCCCCAAGGATCACTCTAAATAGTGAGATATTCCCCAAGGATCACTCTAACTAGTGACACAAAACCCACGGACCACTCCAAATAATGAATAAGTCCCCAAGGATCACTTGAAGTAGAACACCATCCCAAGGATCACTCTAAGTTGTGAAACAATCCTCAAGGGTCACTCTGATTATTGAGATAATCCCCGAGGATCTGTCTAAATAGTGACACCAACCCCAAGGATCTGTCTAAGTATTGACACAATCCCCAAGGATCACCCTAAGTAGAGACACTATCCCCATGGATCACTCTAAATAGAGACACTATCCCCAAGGTTCTTTCTAAAGAGTGACACAAACCACAAGCGTTTACTCAACCTCTGCACATAGCCAACACCCTCGAGACCAGGCAACATCCTGGTGAACATTTTTTGCACTCTCTCCAAAGCTCCACATCCTTCTGATAGTGTGGTGACCAGAACTGCATGTAATTCTACAAATGCTGCCTAAACAAACTTTTATAAAGCTGCAGCATGTTTTCCCAATACTTGTACGCAATGCACCAGCTGATGAATGCAAGAATTCCATCTGCCCTCTTCATCACCTTGGCCACCTGTGTTGCCATCTGTTGGGAACTCACGAACAGCACGCCCAGATCCCACTTTGAAGTTTATTTATTCGTGTCACAAGTAGGCTTACCTTAACACTGCAATGAAGTTACTGTGAAAATCCCCGAGTCGCCACACTCCAGCGCCTGTTCGGGGACACTGTGGGAAAATTTCGCATGGCCAATGCACCCTAACCAGCACGTCTTTCACACATTATTTCAATGTAATCATTTCTTGTACTCGATATTTGAAAAGAGCAATCTAAACTTATAACAGGAAAAAAACTGCGAAGACATGGATCCTTTTTTTCTATACAAATCATAGACCTTCAGTGAGTTGTACAGAATAGAAGAGAGAAGCAGGAGTAGGCGATTCGGCCCTTCGAGCCTGCTCTACCATTCATTATGATCATGGCTGATCATTGAATACAATATCCTGATCCCCCCTTCCCCACATATCCCTTGATCCCTTTGGCCCCGGGAGCTATATCTAATTTCTTATTGAAATCAGGCAACATTTTGGTCTCAACTGCTTTCTGTGGTCGATAATTCCACACATTCACCACCCTCTGGGTGGAGACATTTCTCCTCACCTCAGTTCTGAAAGGTTTACGCCTGATCTTCAAACAATGCCGCTAGTTCTGGTCTCCCCGACCATGGGGAACATTCTTTCCGAATCGATCTATATCAGCTAAACGACCTTGTGGGAGTTTTGTCCTCGAGTGGAAGTATATCAGTGTAATAGGTAACAATTACTGGGTCTGGGTAGAAAAGAATTCCTGACAAATAACTAAAAGTCAATGAAAAACTTAACAACCAATGTAAGAGTTTTGTGCGCTTTTAGCAGAGACTATCGATTCTTATTGTTTTCACTGAAGCAATGTATAAATACAGAATGAATAGTGTGAATGAAATAAGTTACCATAACTGTGGTAATTTTCATTTCCTGTAGGAGGAACACGCCGTGTTAACATGGTCTGCCCGCATACAGAACTTTCGTTTATGTTTTAATACTTCTGCATGATACAACCATGGATTTGCTCATTATGGTTTATGTGAAGCAAAAACAAAGAACAAAGAACAATACAGCACGGGAACAGGCCATTCGGCCCTCCGAGCCTGCACCGCTGATGTGCCCACGAGACCATTATTTTCTTTCCCTCTATTCCCAGTCTGTTCATGTTGTTATCTCGATGTAATGTGAACACAATTCGATTCTCCCTTCACGAGGTTTTATTTGCAAATTTCCCTTAAGTCACTTAAAATAACAGTCGTGCCACACAACTACCAGGCAGTGACCATCACCAATAAGAGACACCCTAACCAACACCCCTTGACTTTCACTTGTGTTACTGAGATATTAAAGAGTTAATGTCCACTGCAGAGGGCAAGGTGAACTATTGGGCTTGCAAGAACGGTAGAGAAACAGCTCATGGGAGCAAACTGACAAAACAGGTTAACCACAAGCTCCAGCTTGCTGAGCCCGGCTGGGGTGCGAGTCTAGCTGAGTACGTGATAATGTTCTGTTTTGCGCTAACAAATGGAATATCCTAAAGACATTATGCTTATGTTCTGATGGGTGGGCGTTGTAAGTAGTAAATGCGTATTTTAATAGGATGTTCTTTCTGATGCAGCAATTCCCTGTAACTACTCGTTTTTGATTGAATCGGGTGATGTGTGCTGAAGTGTGAACATTTCTGACTGAATCAGATGATGTGTGTTTAAGTCTTGTTTGAAATCACATATAACTGATGGGATTGTAAACTGTGTAAAACGGGTCAGCCTTGTTGCTTCGTGTGCTTCTTACTAACTGACTTCCAGCACTGAGTGGGGGTGACGTAGTAAAGGTTAGCCAGCCTACATCTGTAGGAAAACAAATAACTTTGCTTCTGACAGCGTTGGTTTTGGCCTTTGTATCAAGGACAAGAGTCTATCAAGAGTCCCGCGACAAACGAACTTAAAATTAACATCACTGAATCCCCCACTGTCAACTTCCTTGCGGTTATCATTGACCAGAAACACAACTGGACCCGCCACATAAACACAGTGGCCATTAGAGCAGGTCAGTGATTAGGAATGCTGTGGCGAGTAACTTACCACCTGACTCCCCAAAGCCTATCCACCATCTACACGGCACAAGTCCATCACACAGGGAGTGTGATGAAATGCTCCTCACTTGCCTGGATGGGTGCAGCTCCAACAGCACTCAAGAAGCTCGACGCCATCCAGGACAAAACAGCCCCACTTTATTGGCATCATATCCACAAATACCCACTCCCTCCACCACCGTTGCTCTGTAGCAGCAGTGCTTACCATCGATAAGTTGCACCGCAGCAATTCATCCAAGGTCTTACACAGCACCTTCCAAAGTTACGACCATATCCATCCCGAAGGATAAGGCCGGCACAAAAATGCGAGCACCACCACCTGCAAGTTGCCCTCCAAGCCACTCACCATCCTGACTTGGAAATTCATCGGCCATTCCTTCGCTGTCGCAGGGTCAAAATAGAAATCATAGAAACCCTACAGTGCAGAAGGAGGCCATTCTGCCCATCGAGTCTGCACCGACCACAATCCCACCCAGGCCCTACCCCCACATATTTACCCGCTAATCCCACTAATCTACGCATCTCAGGACTCTAAGGGGCAATTTTTAACCTGGCCAATCAACCTAAACCGCACATCTTTGGACTGTGGGAGGAAACCGGAGCACCCGGAGGAAACCCATACAGACACGAGGAGAATATGCAAACTCCATACAGACAGTGACCCGAGCCGGGAATCGAACCCAGGGCCCTGGAGCTATGAAGCAGCAGTGCTAACCACTGTGCTACCCTTCCGCCTGGAATTCCTTCCCTAAGGGCATTGTGGGTCAACCCACAGCACGTGGACTACAGTGATTCAAGAAGGCAACTCACCACCACCTTCTCAAGGGCAACGAGGGATGGGCAATAAATGCTGGTTAGCCAGCGACACCCATGTCCTACGAATGAATAAGAAAATAATGCAATTTGCTACTAACATTCGGACACCAGCAACTAGCTTTCATGTCTTTTCAGTTATTTCTCTTTTGAATGAAAATAGCTCAAAATGATCAGTGATAAATGATTAGTAAATGAGTTCATGCAACGATGAATCTCAATTTTCTTAGAAGGCGAGGGCAATTTGGCATGTCTGCTACGACTCACAACAACTTCCACAGATGCACCATAGAAAGTATCCTTTCTGGCTGTATCACAGCTTTGTATGGCTCCTGCTTTGCCCAAGACCGCATGGAAATATAAAGGGGAATGAATGAAGCCCAGTCCATCACGCAAATCAGCCTCACATCCATTGACTCTATCTGCACTTTCTGCTGTCTTGGAAAAGCAGCGAGCACAATCGAGGACCCCACACACCCGAGACATACTCCCTTCCACCTTCTTCCGTCATGAAAAATATATAAAAGTCTGAGGTCACGTACCAACAGACTCAAGAACAGCTTCTTCCCTGCTGCGATCAGACTTCTGAATGGACCCACCTCATATTAATTTGATCTTTCTCTACAACCTATCAATGACTGAAACATTGCATTTTGTAATCTCTCCTTTCCTTCTCTATGAACGGTATGCTTTGTCTGTATAGCGCACAAGAAGCAACAATTTTCACTGTATACCAGTACAATTAGAATAGCCAATACATCTAACTAGCATGTCTTTCGGAATGTGTGAGGAAACCGGAGCCAGCGGGGGAAACCAGCCAGGCAGATGGAGTTTATTGAGATAAATGCGAAGTGATGCATTTTGGTAGATCGAACCAGGGCCAGAGTTACTCGTAAATGGTAGGGCGTTGGGGAGAGTTATAGAACGATGCGATCTCGGGGTAAGGTTCATAGCTCCTTGAATGTGGAGTCACAGGCGGACAGGGTGGTGAAGAAGGCATTCAGCATGCTTTTTTCACTGGTCAGAACATTGAATACAGGAGTTGGGACGTCTTGTTGAAGTTGTACAAGACATTGTAAGGCCACACTTGGAATACTGCGCACAGTTCTCGTCACCCTATTATAGAAAGGATATTATTAAACTGGAAAGAGTGCAGAAAACGTTTACTAGGATGCTTACGGGACTTGATGGTTTGAGTTATAAGGAGAGGTTGGATAGACTGGGACTTTTTTCCTGGAGCGTCGGAGGCTCAGGGGTGAACTTCGAGCGATCTATAAAATACTGAGGGGCACAGATCAGCTTGATCGCCAACATCTTTTCCCAAAGGTAGGGGAGTCTAAAACTAGAGAACATAGTTTTAAGGTGAGAGGGGAGAGATACAAAAGGGTCCAGAGGGGCAATTGTTTGACACAGAGCGTGGTGAGTGTCTGGAACAAGCTGCCAGAGGGAGTAGTAGAGGCGGGTACAATTTTGTCTTTTAAAAAGCATTTCGACACTGACATGTGGAAGATGGGTATAGAGGGATATGGGCCAAAGGCTGGCAATTGGGACTCGCTTTGTGATTAACAGAAGGGCAGCAGGAACCAGTTGGGCCAATGCGCCTATTTCCATGGTGTAAACGTCTATGACATGGGGGAGAACGGGCAGACTCCCCACAGACAGTGACCCAAGCCGGGAATCGAACCCTGTTCCCTGGCGCTGTGAGGAAGCAGCGCTAACCATTCTGAGACCTAGTCTCAGACTGCCTGATGTTATTGTTTTGGGTAAACAAGTTTAGAAAGAGAAAATGAATAATATGAAGTAAAAGAGCTTCCATAGCTGGAATCGTGGTCTGTGTGGGTGAACAATCCATGTTAAGATGGCTGGCAGAGATACAATTTAAAATTCAAATGGTCACACGACTGCATCATATACCGACGGTTTTGTGAATTATGAGTCTGCAGGAATCATGGAAAAATTATTTGATTTCCTATTCATTTAGTTTTCTTATCAAATTACCTTTCTTTTTACTTACTTTTTAGATCAATACTAAATCTCAGACCCTCGCAACAAGAAGGTACATTTATTCGTGTTTTTTATTTCAATATTAACGTCTCAAACGGCGAAGCAGCAACTGTTTGGTAAATAAGAGAACTGCAAGTGACTTTGCTGGGAATGAACGGGGTTCACGAAATCGATGTGAGCTTCGTTTTTAGTTGAAGTTTATTTATGCATGTCACAAGTAGGGTTACATTAACACTGCAATGAATTCACTGTGAAAATCCCCTCGTCACCACACTCCGGCGCCTGTTCGGATACACTGAGGGTAGAATTTAGCATGGCCAATGCACCAACCCAGCACATCTTTTGGACTGTGGAGGAAACCGGAGCACCCAGTGGAAACCGACGCAGATGCAGAGATGGAGACAATGCGGAACACTGGTTAGCACGATTGTCTCACAGCGCCAGGAACCCGAGTTTGATTCCCTGCCTTGTTCACCTTCTCCCCGTGTCAGAGTGGGTTTCCTCTGGGTGCTCCAGTTTCCTCCCACAGTCCAAAGATGTGCCATTTAAGTTGATTGTTCATGCTAAATTCTCCCTCAGTGCCAGGAGGCACTAGCAAGAGTAAATAGGGACTCCCAGCATTGGGGCTGGGTGTGTTTGTGGATCTGCAGACCTGAAGGGCCGAATGGCCTCCATCTGCACTGTCAGGATTCTATTGATAGAAAGACCATGATCTTTTCGGGTTGTTTTGACAGCATCTTGATCTTTCCACGTGTCATTCAGGTTTCTGTCATGAGTCATCCCGAAATGAATAATTGAAACAGGAATGGGGTTCAACAGCAAGTTCACTTTCAGCTTGGCAAATCAGGACAACGCTGTGCTGAGTGACATTTGAGTATGAAATATTGGCACTTGTGTTTCCACACTTGGTTTCCATTGTCGTGGGAGCACCTTTCATGAACATAGCATTGGTGGAATAGTTAGAGATCATTTTTTATTCATTCATGGGCCATTAGCGTCTCTGGCTCGGCCAGCATTATTGCCCATCCCTGGTTGTCCTTGAACTGAGTGACTTGCTGGGCCACTTCAGAGGGCAATTGAGAGTCAGCCACTTTGCTGTGGCTCTGGAGTCACATGTAGGCCAGACCAGGTAAGGACGACAGATCTCACGTAAAGGAACCAGATGGGTTTTTCCAACAATCGACAATGGGTTTCATGGTCATCAGTAGATTCTTAATTCCAGATTTTGTTTCTTGAGTTCAAATTGCACCATTTTCTGTGGCGGAGTTTCGAACCCGGGTCCACCGAACATTAGGTGAGTTTCTGGATTAATAGTCAACCGATAATACCACTAGGCCATTGCCTCCCTAACTTGTGTTGAGGATATTGCAATATGGCTATGGTTTGGATGGTGACAAGGAATAGCTGGGCATACGTTAAATTTATCCATTAATGTCACAAGGTGGCTTACATTAACACTGCAATGAAGTTACTGTGAAAACCCACTTGTTGCCACACTCTGGCGCCTGTTCGGGTCATACTAATGGAGAAATTCGCATGGCCAATGCACCTAACCAGCACATCTTTTGGACTGTGGGAGGAAATCGGTGCACACGGAGGAAACCCAAGCTGACATGGGGGAGAACGTGCAAACTCCACACAGTGAACCAAGCCGGGAGTCCCTGGCACTGCGAGGTAGCACTATGTTAACCCAATGAAATATCGAGCGATATTGCACTCTCTGCTTCAAGTGGCAAGAATAATCAAGGTAATTACAGGTCGGTGAGCCTTACATCAGTGGCATGGCAATTATTGGAGAGGATTCTTCGAGACAGGATTTATTCCCACTTGGACATAAGTAGACGTATTCGTGAGAGGCAACATGGTTTTGTGAAGGGGAGGTCGTGTCTCACGAACCTGATCGAATTTTTCGATATAGAAAATGATTGATGTGGGTAGGGCTGTGGATGTTGTCTACATGGACTTCAGTAAGGCCTTTGACAAGATCCCTCATGGCAGACTGGTGCAGAAGGTGAAGTCGCATGGGATCAGATGTGAGCTGGCAAGGTGCATACAAAACTGGCTCGGTCAAAGAACGCTTGTGTGGCTTTTGCTCCCAAATAAACCTGTTGGACTTTAACCTGGTGTTGTTAAACTTCTTACTCGGTCAAATAAGACAGAGAGTAGCAGTGAAAGGCTGCGTTTTGAATGGAGGTCAAGTGGCATTCCTCAATGATCAGTGCTGGGAGTTTTGCTGTATGTCGGTTTGTGGGTGACACAAAGATTGGTGGATTGGCAGATAGCGATGAGGATCATCAGAGAATATAGATCAGTTGGAGACTTAGGCGTAGAGGTGGCAAACGGAGTTTAATCCGGACAAATGTGAGGTAATGCATTTTGGAAGGTCTCATACAGATAGGATGTATACAGTAATTGGCAGAACCCTTGAGAATATTGATTGGCAGAGGGATCTGGGTGTCCAGGTACACAGGTCACTGAAAGTGGCAACGTAGGTGCAGAAGGTAGTCAAGAAGCCATACAGTATGCTTGTCCTCCTCGGCCGGGACATTGAGCTTAAAAATTGGAAAGTCATATTGCAGCTTTATAGAACGTTAGTTCTGCCACACTTGGACAATAGTGTTCAATTCTGGTCACCACAATACCAAAAGAATGTGGAAGCTTTGGAGGGGGTACAGAAAAGATTTACCAAGATGTTGCCCTGTGTGGAGGGATTCAGCTATGAGGAGAGGTCGGAGAGACTTGGTTTGTTCTCATTGGAACGACAGAGGTTGAGGGGTGACCTGACATAAGTCGACAAGATTATGAGAGGCATGGAGAGAGTGGATAATCAGAAGATTTTTCCCAGTTTGGAAGAGCCAATTACTAGGGGGCACAGGTTTAAGGTGCGAGGGGCAAGGTTTAAAGGAGATGTACGAGGCAGGTTTTTTACACAGAGAGTGGTGGGTGCATGGAATTCGTTGCCGGGGGAGGTAGTGGAAGCAGATGCGTCAGTGGCTTTTAAGTGCATCATGACAAATACATGAATAGGATGGGAATAGAGGGATATGGCCCCCGGTTGGGTTGGGGGTTTTAGTTCAGTCGGACAGGATGGTCGGTGCAGGCCTGGAGGGCCGAAGGTCTGTGCTGCAATTTAATTTGTTCTTTGTTCTTACTCTAAGGTCCGAAAAAAAAACTTGGTGAATTATTTTAGCGCTCAATCGATCGCCTCACGAACTATTGGAGGAGATTAATGAAGTTCAACGAAGTATGTTATCCTTCCAGTAATATTTTGGAGCATATCCTGATATAAAACAAACAGATTTATGTTCAGGTTTTAAGTAAATTATGTGGAAACCAACAATATTTGTGCATTGAGAGGCCGCGTTCAGGTCTCCGTATTTAAATATTAACATTGATCTTATATGAAAACATGTACCTGGATCATTCCAATGCGGGTAAGATGCTCTGTCGGAAAGTCGTTGCAGAATCGATGGGTTGTATGGCCTCATTCTGCACTGCCGTGTACGACCCTCCATTATTTCCAACTTTCCCTACCTCCCTGACCCTCAACACCCCATCTCGGCTGTAAATTTTCTACTTTGGGTCGACAAAGTGTTGGATTGAACGGGGTTAAGTGAAGTTGTTTGTTCAGTGACGGGAATTGATGAGAGACTCCATGGATATGATTAGTGTGCCTGGAGGGATTTCCCCCCTCTATTAATAACGAAGGGGGGGGGGAATAAACTGCAGAACAACGCACAGTAAGGTACACTGGTACAGTGCTCTCTTGCTCACACACACACACACACGCACGCACGGGAAGGGGACAGGTTTGTAACTACCCCCTGCCCATTGATGGCAGGGTGAGCAAGTAAAACCGAATGACAGACTAGAACTCAGGTCCACGCCCGATATCTCGCCTCTGGCGACCTCACCGGCAATGAATATGCGACGGATTCAGTCTCCTGCCCATTTCTGGCAAGAGGCTAAACAAATTATTTAAATTTATTCTAAAATGAATTTAAACCAATTTAGCGAGCCCGGGATGGAATTATGCCTTTGCAGCCTCACTGGGAGAGGTTGTGTCCAGTAAGGAAAATAGCAGGTCCACATGTACGCGGACAAGTCGTGATGACCTCGCTGATAGAACTGAAGACCATTGAGGACACCGGGGATGGTTGAGGGCAAAGGTCAATGGCGTCAACTCCAACACGAACAGAGATCAGCGGCTGTGGAGAGGGAGAGGGAGAGGGAGAGGAGAGATCAGAATCTGGGAGCAATGGATTGGAATTTTCCAACAATGAATCAGAATCTGAGAACAATGGATTGGAATGTTCCAACAATGGATCAGAAACAGGGAACAATGGATTGGAATGTTCCAACAATGGATCAGAATCTGGGAACAATGGATTGGAATGTTCCAACCATGGACAGCAGTTTATTCCAATGGATTTTGTGGTTTACTGAAGGTGCTTCGTGGATGACGTCAGCTGATCGGATTTATTGTCTCCTGAAGGCGATTCAATGTTTTTACTATCCCCTCCTGGTGATTGTTGGTGTTCCGGGTAAGTCCCTGGCTGGAATTGTACCGGCCCGAACACCATGGGAATCGGAGCATCCGAGGGGCAGAGCATGGGAAGGTCTGTTGACCTCACGTGTGATTTTGCAGATTTGTGAGCAGTGAGGCTGGAAAGTCCCGTTTCCTGTGTCCAGTTCCTAATTCTAGAAAGGCTGTTGAACTGTATTGATTTTCTTGTCATTTACTGGACTCGGCTTGCTGCTCTTGTTGTTTCTGCTGAATCTCTGTCTCCAGTGATTAAGTATTTCAGCCACTGACAATTGTCTCACGGCCTATGGGCTCGGATGTCTTCTGTGTGCTGTGACTTTCCATGGACATGTGACCTCCAACACTATACCTTCGTGAGAAAAACGTTGAGACAGAATCATTTCACCCTGTACATATAACAGCAGTTCACTGCTAATCCCCCACCCAGTCAGCAGAACGCAGATTCCATTTCATTGGTGATGTGTGCAAAACAAGATCTCACAGAGTGAGAGCATGTTTTCTAAAGATTGAAATGTATTCATTATTGTCACAAGTATGGGTACATTAACATTGCTGTGAAGTTACTGTAAAATTCCCTGAAGTTACTGTGAACATTTCAGCGCCTGTTCGGGTACGCTGAGGGAGAAATTATCTTGGCCAATGCACCTCACCAGAGTTACTTTCAGATTTTTGGAGGAAATCGGAGCCCGCAGAGGAAACCCAAGCAGACACAGGGAGAACGTGCAGACTCTGCACAGACATTGGCCAAGCCTGGAATTGAACAGGGCCTCTGGTGCTGTGAGGCAACATGCTGTCCCCTGTGCCATCACAAACTCTCCTACAGTCACAGAAACACAAACACACAGTCACACCTAAATGCACATACGTAAACACACACATTTGCTGATAAATGCAATCAGATTGAAACACTTACTGCCACTCACACACACAAATCCAAGAGTAACCAAAATTGCTGTGACACTGCAGAACAACGCACAGTGAGGTACACTCGTACAGTTCTCTCTTGCTCACACACACACACACACACACACACACACACACACGGGAGGGGGACAGGTTTATAACTATCCCCTGCCCACTGATGGCAGGGTGAGCAAGTAAAACCGCCTGACAGCCTAGAACTCAGTTCCAAGCCCGATATCTCGCCTTAGGCGACCTCACCGGCAATGAATATGCGGCGGATTCAGTCTCCTGCCCATTTCTGGAAAGAGGCTAAACAAATTATTTAAATTGATTCTAAAATAAATTTAAATCAATTTAGCGAGCCCGGGAACGAATTGTGTGGCAAGCTTGCCTTTGCAGCCTCACCGGGAGAGGTTGTGTCCAGTGAGGAAAACAGCAGGTCCACACATACGAGGAGTAGTCGTGATGACCTCGCTGATAGAACTGAAGACCATTGAGGACACCGGGGAAGGTCGAGGGCAGAGGCCGATGGCCACCTAGCAGTGTCCACTGGGCAGTACCAGGAGGCTGGGGGCTGACGTGCCGGGCTCTACAGGAGCAGGGCCTGAAGGTAGCGAATCGAACGGGCCGTTGCCCCTGGGGCGGGACCTGCAGGGGCGGGGCCTGCAGGGGCGGGGCCTGAAGGGGCGGGACCTGAATGGGCGGGGCCTGAAGGCAGTTTGTCCTTTGGGGACCCGGCCGATCTGGTAGGGAGGGTGGCCCAGTGCACTCTGTATGCGATTGGTGCAGTAGGGAGGGCGGCCCCGCTGCCAATCTGCACGTCATTGTTGAGGTAGGTTCATTGTGCTGTCACTCACAACGTAGTTGGGGAGGGGTAAATGGTCCCACTAACACTCTGCATGTGATTCGTCTGGTAGTGAGTGGAGCTTCGCTGCCTCTCTGCATGCACAGTGGGGTAGGGAGGGGGTCTCGCTGCCTGTCGGCGTGCACAGTGGGGAAGGGAGGGGGTCTCGCTGCCTCTCGGCATGCACAGTGGGGAAGGGAGGGGTTCTCGCTGCCTCTCGGCGTGCACAGTGGGGAAGGGAGGGGGTCTCGCTGCCTCTCGGCGTGCATAGTGGGGGAGGGAGCGGGCTTCGCTGCCTGACTGCATGCACAGTTGGTGAGGGAAGGGGGCCGCGCTGCCTCTCTGCATGCACAGTGGTGTAGGGAGGGGGCCTCGCTGTCCCTTTGCATGCAGAGTGGTTTAGGGAGGGGGCCTTGCTGCCTCTATGCATGCACAGTGGGGTAGGGCGTGGTCCTCGCTGTCCCTCTGCATGCACAGTGGGGCAGGGAGGAGTGTCTCGCTGCCTCTCGGCATGCACAATGAGGCAGGGAGGGGGTTCTCGCTCCTTCTCTGCATGCACAGTGGCGCAGGGAGGGGTCCTCGCTGCCCCACTGCATGCACAGTGGGTTAGGGCGGTGGTCTCATTGCCTCACTGCATGCACAGTGGGTTAGGGAGGGAACCTCGCTGCCTCTCTGTTTGCACAGTGGGGTAGCCAGGGGGTCTGGCTGTCTCTTTTCATGCAGTTTGTGTGGCGGAAGTGGGTGGGCTCTATATCCTGTCTGGCGATGCTCACGAAGAGCTGTGGCCCCCGGACTATCAGGAGGTAGCTGCTGTGTTGAAGATAGCTGCAGCAGCAGAGAGCTGACAGATGTCTCTCTCAGACCAGGCAGCTCACTGCTGACTGCAATTCGGCATTCTCAACCACATAGGTTTGCAACATGTTCGGTATTCCAGCCAGGGCAGTGAGTGCTGCAAGTGATGGAGCCACTGCTGAGGGTTGTCTCACAAGCCATCGAGATTTAACAGCACAAAATGAGGCCCTTCAGCCCATTACATCTGAACTGGTCATCAAACACCCATCCAGTCGAATCCCATTTTCCAGCACTCGATCCACAGCCTTTTGTACTCTGGCGTTTGAATTGCTGACCTAAATACTTCTTGGGGTTGTTCCTGCTTCTACCATCCTTTCAGGCCGTGAGCTGCAGATCCCAACAGCCTGTGGATGGATACGTTTTTCCACACAACAATCTGCCCTTTACCTTAAATCCACGTCCCTCTGATTATTGACACCTCTACTAAAGGGAAACAGTTTCTTCCTATCGATGTGGCACATAATTTTGCATATAACACTCAGGTTCCCCCAACTGAAAGCAATCCCCACCACCACCCACGACACCCGCTCCCCCTCCAGCCGTCTCTGCTCGAAGGTAAAAAACCCAGCCGAACCAGTCTCTTTTCATAGCTGAAACTCTGCAGCCCGGGCAGCAGCCTAGTGAATCTGCTCTCCGCCGGCTCCAGTGCAATCACATCCTTCCAGAAGTGTGATGACCAGAGCTGCTCAGAATACTCTTGCTCTGGTCTAACCAGGATTTTATACACTTCCATCATAACCTCCCAGCTCTTATATTTTATGCTGCGGCTGCTGAAGGCAAGTATCCTACGGTGTGGTCTTAACCACCTCATTTTCCTGTCCCACTGCATTCAGGGATCCTCATATACGCAGCCCACATTGATTCTGGTCCTCTTCACTTCCTCAGACTCTATTGTTCATTCTGCATTTCCTTACCCTGTTAGTCCTCCCAAATGCATCGCTTCACCTTTTTCAGGTTTAAATTCCATTTGCCCATCTGACCATCCTGCCTGTTTCCTCGACCCAGTTGGCACTGTGGTTAGCGCTGCTGTCCCACAGCGCCAGGGACTTGTGGTGGATTCCTGGCTTGGGTCACTGTCTGTGTGGATTTTGCACATTTTCCCGTGTCTGCATTCTATCTTCGTAATTTCTTCGTAACGTCCCTGAACTTATCCAAAAGTCTAATCAAAGACCCTATCGAATCCGCCTCCACCACCACTCCCGGCAGCCGATTCCATGCAACCAGCACCCTCTGAGTGACGACAATGTGCTCTGCAATGTGCATTACAAACAGCAAGGAACCCAGCATCGATCCCTGTGGAAATCCACTGGACGCAGTCTTGCAGTCACAAACGCAACCTTCGACCATCACCCTCTGCCCGCTGCCACTCAGCCAATTTTGAATGTAATTTACCAAATTGCCCTGAATCCCATCGGCTATTACTTTCTTGTTCCGTCTCCCATGCGGAATTTGTCAAAAGCTTTTCTGAAGTCTATTTAGACTACAATGACTGCACGTCCCTCATCGACTCATCCTCAATATATTCAAGCAAATTGTGAGACAGGACCTCCCCCTGGCAAAGTCATGCTGACTATTGTTCATCAATCCTTACCTCTCGAAGTGGAGATTAATTCTGTCCATCAGATAGTTTTCCGATCATTCCCCTACCGTGGATATGGTAACGATGGTGTCCTGGGCGTGATCTTGGATATCTCCAGGGCACTTTGCAGGATGGCACTGTGGCTCAGTGGTTAGCACTGCTGCCTCACAACATCAGGGAACCCAGTTTAATTCCTGGGATTGCATCAGCACTTGTGAAGCTTTTTTCTTACTTGGTTCCCTGATCCTCATACCATGTGGGGGTAGGGCCTGGGTGGGATTGTGGTCGGTGCAGACTCGATGGGCCGAATGGCGTCCTTCTGCACTGTAGGGTTTCTATGATTTCTATGATTTCCATTCTCACATATTTCCTGTGGGTTGGGATTTCTCCTCTTAATAGAACGTGTGGTGTTTCTCTGGAAAGGATCCACTTTGAGGAGTCCAGGTTCTCACAGTTCCCCAATGTCCACGTTGAGCCTTGTAAATTCACGCGGGATCACAGCCGTCCTCTGTACATTATCAACCTAATTAAGTTCATTGGTGAGGTGAGGGCACATTGTGCGAATATTCTGGCTTGAGATGTAAAAGACTGATTTGAGTTGAATTGGATTGATTCGGTTTATTATTTTCACATATAATAAATATGTGATCCAACCCGGGAATCGAACTCAGGTCCCTGTGAGGCAGCAGTGCTAACCATTGTGCCACCATGATGCTGACTCAAGAACAGCTTCTTCTCTGCTGCCATCAGACGTTTTCATGGACCCACATCGCATCAAGATGATCTTTTGTTACATTCTAGCTATGATTGCAACATTGCATTCTGCATTCTCTTCTTCTCTATGTTCAGGGCTGCACGGTTACAGAGTTCAGTGTCGGGCCAGGGAGATGGTGTCTGTGGACCAGTTGTGGAGGTAGGTGAAATGTAATATATCCAGGCAATCTGAGAGGCCGGAATTGATTCATGACATGGCTAATCTTTTGTTGCATTTCATCACATTGAATATGCAGTGAGAAGTGTTTTTGCTTGAGTGCTATACAAACAAATCATACTGTCCATAGAGAAGGAGAGAATGCAGAATATAATGTTGCAGTCATAGCTAGGATGTAGTAAAAGATCATCTTAATGCAATGTGGGTCCATTAAAACGTCTGATGGCAGCAGACAAGAAGCTGTTCTTGAGTCGGCAGCATGGTGGCACAATGGATAGCACTGCTGTCTCACAGGGACCTGAGTTCGATTCCTGGCTTGAATCACTGTCTGTGTGGAATTTGATCATTCTAGCCGTGTCTGCACGGGTTAGCTCCGGATGTCCGGATTTCACCCACAGTCGAAAATGTGCAGGTTAGGTTGATTGGCCATGTTAACTGCCCATTTGCGTCCAAGGATATGTATTTTGGGGGGATTAGCAGGGTGCTTAGGTGGGGCTTCGGTGATCGGGCCTGGGTGGGATTGTTGCAGTTGCAGACTCGATGGGTCAAATGGCCCCCTACTGCACTGTAGTCCTTGTATGATTCTATGAGTCGGTTGGTACATGTCCTCACACATTCTTTGTCTTTTTCTCTGATGGAACAAGAGGGAATATTTTATGTCCGTGGTGCGCTATTCCTCAAATAGGCTGATTGCTTTTGCGAGGCAACGGTAAGTTTAGACAGAGTTAAGGAGTGGGAAGTTGGTTTGAGTGATGGACTGGTCTGCATTCACCGAGCTTTGAAGTTTCTTGCAGTCTTCGACAGAGCAGCAGCCATACCAAGCTTGAATGTTATTCATGGTGCATCTTTAAAAGTTGGTGTGAGTCGCAGCTGGCATGTCAAACGACCGCAAACCTCTGAGAAAATAGAACAAAGAACAAAGAACAATACAGCGCAGGAACAGGCCCTTCGGCCCTCCAAGCCCGTGCCGCTCCCTGGTCCAAACTAGACAATTACTTTGTAACCCTCCATTCCCACTCCGTTCATTTGGCTATCCAGATAAGTCTTAAATGTTCCCAGTGTGTCTGCCTCCACCACCTTGCCTGGCAGCGCATTCCAGGGCCCCACCACCCTCTGTGTAAAATATGTCTTTCTGATATCTGTGTTAAACCTCCCCCCCTTCACCTTGAACCTATGACCCCTCGTGAACGTCACCACCGACCTGGGGAAAACTTCTCACCGTTCACCCTATCTATGACTTTCATAATTTTGTACACCTCTGTTACGTCTCCCCTCATCCTCCTCTTTCCAGGTAGAACAATCCCAGTTTACCCAATCTCTCCTCATAACTAAGCCCCTCCATACCAGGCAACATCCTGGTAAACCTCCTCTGGACTCTCTCCAAGTCCTCCGCGTCCTTCTGGTAGTTTGGCGACCAGAACTGGATGCAGTATTCCAAATGCGGCCGAACCAACGTTCTATAAATCTGCAACATCAGACCCGAACTTTTATGCTCTATGCCCCGTCCTATAAAGGCAAGCATGCCATGTGCCTTCTTCACCACCTTCTCCACCTGTGACGTCAGCTTCAAGGATCTGTGGACTTGCACACCCAGGTCCCTCTGCGTATCTACACTCTTTATGGTTCTGCCATTTATCGTATAGCTCCTCCCTACATTATTTCTACCAAAATGCATCACTTCGCATTCATCAGGATTGAACTCCATCTGCCATATCGTTGCCCAAATTTCCAGCCTATCTATATCCTTTTGTAGCGTCTGACAATGCTCCTTACTATCTGCAAGTCCTGCCAACTTTGTGGCGTCCGCAAACTTACTGATGACCCCAGTTGCACCTTCCTGCAGGTCGTTTATATAAATCACAAACAGCAGAGGTCCCAATACAGAGCCCTGCGGAACACCACGAGTCACAGGCCTCCAGCCGGAAAAGACCCTTCCACTACCACCCTCTGTCTTCTGTGACCAAGCCAGTTCTCCACCCACCTACCCACCTCCCCCTTTATCCCATGAGATCCAACCTTTTTCACCAGCCTACCATGAGGGACTTTGTCAAACGCTTTACTAAAGTCCATATTGACGACATCCACGGCCCTTCCCTCGTCAACCATTCTGGTCACTTCTTCAAAAAACTCCACCAGGTTAGTGAGGCATGACCTCCCTCTCACAAAACCATGCTGACTATCGTTCATGAATCGATAGAGGCGTTCGTAGGCTTTTTTTAATTATTGTGTCGTCATGGAGGAACCAGGAAAGGTTGTTCGTGATCTGAACCCTAAAACCTGAAGCTCTCGACCATTTCAAATTCATCCCATTGATGTAGATAGGGGCATGTACTCCACTTTGCTTCCAAAAGTCGATTTGCTTTGTTGACATTGAGGAAGAGATTATTCTTGTCGCCCCAGTTCGCCAGATTCTCTGTCTCTTCCTTGTTCTTGATCTCATCGTTCTTTGAGATCCGACCCACTACAGGTGTCATCAGCAAACTTGGAAATCGAGTTGGAGGGGAATTTGGCCATACAACCATCGGCGTATCAGGAGTATATTAAGGGGCTGAGGACACAGCCTTACGGGGCACCGCTGTTGAGGATGATTGTGACGGAGATGCTGTTGCCTCCCCTTAATTTTGCTGTCTCTGCATTCGGAAGTTGAGGATCCAACTACAGAGGCAGGAGCCAAACCCAAGTCCACGGACTTTGGACATGAGTTTCGTGGGAGTAATGGTGTTGCAGGCTCAGCTGTGGCCGATACAGGCGAGTCTGTGTTCCATCGTTCATTGTCGGGCCAGGGAGACGGCGTCTGCAGATTGTTGTGGAGGTAGGTGAACTGTAGTGGATCCAGACAGTCTGGGAAGCCGGAACTGATTCATGCCAAGACTAACCTTTTGATGCATTTCATAATATTGGATATCAGAGTCACCGGACCAAAGACATGAAGGCAGGCTGCTTGGCTTTTTCTTTGGTACTAACCTGAGTTTGCGTTTTTATCTGGTGCACAGATTACCAACCTTCCTGCCGAGAGTGGACACATAGAGCTTCACTCGTCCAGTAGACCACAGTTGGTTAGCCGCAATCGCATTGAGTATTATAGATAGCTATTCGCTGAAACCTGATGATTTCTCCCACTGTTGAAACCAAATCCTGAGACCTTTGTTCTGTGTCAATCGAGTGTGAGATTACTATTTCTTCCCGTGTTGTGCTCACAGTGGCCACTTTGCGGTGGTCTCCTCTCCAGAGTACAGTCCTGGGTAAATATATTCGAGATTCTGTGCTGTCAAGGCATCAGGATCTCCCTCTGCCAACTGTTACTGTTGTCCAGAGGCAACGGTCAAACCAGCACTGTTTGGCACCAGTTCTGCTGCAGGGGTTGTTAGTAAGCTGTCTGAGAGACTACAGATTACCACCGACAGGACTCCAGTCTGGATTTTCAGTCAGGGTTTACTCCCTCAGCCTTCTTTCCCTCCAAATCCCCCACAAGGTAGTGGGGCTATATACGTAGCTGAGTGAGGGTCAATGTTGTGGATTCCACGGAAAGCTCTCTCCCAAATGTAAACCACTGTGTTTCTACTATGGAGCAGCACGGTGACACAGTGGTTAGCACTGCTGACTCACAGCACCAGGGACCTGGGTTCGATTCCAGGCTCGGGTCACTGTCTGTGTGGAGTTTAGGCCTTCTCCCCGTGTCTGCGTGGGTTTCCTCCGGATGCTCCACTTTCCTCCCACACTGCAAAATCTCTTTTTTAAAAAAGAGATTTAATTCTCTGTAATGTCTGTCTGCATTATTTTAAATTTCAATCCATCCTCAGTCTAAATGGTAATTTCTTCCTCTGAATCATGTCTAATTTTATTATTTATTTCCCTTCCTGACAGTGAACATAATCACAATTGTGACACTGACGAGCAGAAATTGTGGTCTGTCCAAGTGTGTCACTCGTTACCTGGTGGCCATTTCAGTGGGGGATCGTTATCCTCGACCTGATATTGAGACACATTCCCACTGTCTCTACGATACAGTTTGATTTCCTGCTGTCGGTCCCCATGTGTAACATCCACGCCGTCCAGGTTTATGCAGCCACTGACTGTTCTGTGTGGTTCACCGTCACTTTCACCTTTGATCGATTTGTGGCCATTTGCTGTCCCAAACTGAAAAGTAAATATTGCAGTGAGAAATCGGCGGCTGTGGTTCTGGGACCAGTGACGGCACTGAGCTGTTCAAAGAACATTTTCTGGTATTTTATGTTTTCAAATGGATATCGGCGGTGGAACATCCCCTGGTTTTTTGATGTCACAATGGATGTTCTGTACTCTCCGGTCCGGTTAGCAATCGAGTTCCTCCACCACATTCTAAACCCAGCTGCCCCATTCGTTCTGATTTCACCGTAAGACACATTTAAGTGAGCAGCAGAACCCGCAAGAGACGACGGGCTCACAGCAGTGGGGATAATCCCAGAGACCCAGAGATGGAGAGTCGAAGAAAATCCACCATTTTACTGTTTGTTATCTCAGCCAATTTCATCTTCTTTTGGTCAATATTAATGATTTATTCAATATGGAGTCGAATGTATTATTTGGGATATGGGCCGGTATGGTTTCATCATTTTGTTTTGGAATTAGGCGTCATGCTGCAACTCACAAGCTGCTGCATAAACACTGCCATTTATGCTGTGACACAGACCCAATTCTGGCAGCAGTTTAAAAATGTACTGAAATATCCCCTTACTTCAATTCTTCAACTCATAAGAGCCTGAGAGGAAACTACAACCACATAACCCCTGACACGTCCTATTGGTCATGCAATTGTAAATAACGAACAGGCACACCGAGACAGAAAGAGTGACAGATAGAGATAGAAGGCAGTGGTCGCAAAAGTGGGAGTGATAGAGAGAGAAGGGCACACAAATATGGAGAGCGACAGAGTTTGAAAGAGTTTCTAACAGATACAGGGGAAAAAGCAGAGAGATCGAGAGAGAGAGACAGAGAGAAAAAAACAGAGACAGAGAGAGAGAATCTCAAAGAGCAAGAGAAACACGGGTAGGGTTTGGGGAAAATGGCGAGGGAGATGGGCAGGAAATGAGAAAGGGAGGCAGGGGAAGAGATGAAAGGATGCAATAAGAGAGGGAGAGGCAGACTAATTGGGAAAGGGAGACAGAAAGGTAGGCAGAGGGAAATAGTCAGAGGTAGAGATAAACGGAGATACAAAGACAGAGAGTGGGAGCGAATGGGAATGAGTGAGACTGAACAAGTACAATGGATACAGCAAGAACAAAAGACAGAGCGAGGTAGAGAGAGAGAAAAAGAAAGAGTGAGAGACAAACCAAAGGAGGGCAGAGATGAAGAGGAAGAAGGAAATTGAGACGAAGCGGGAGAAGGAGAGTGAGACTGAAAGGGCACAGAAGAGGCAGAGGAAGAGGGAAGAGAGGGGGAGACAGAGGGAGAGGCAGAGAGACAGGAGGAGAAAGAGAGGGAAAGAGACAGAAAGAGAAGCACAGAAAGAGACAGAGAGAGACAAGGTTAATGACTTTAACGATAACCATCAGTGGATTTATTGGAATATGAGCTCCCTGATTGAGGCAGTTAATGCTGTCCAATCCGGGAGCCCTGCAGACGTATATAATATGGTGTGCCTATGTGACTGGAAGTCACGGTGTGTACACTCAGGGTGTGGACGTGATGGACTGTGGTTTTATCATTTAAATATTAATACAGAAACTCAGCTAATGTTCTGAGCAGCCGGTTTCCAATTCCGTCACGGTAGATGGTGAAATTTGAATAAATATGTCTGCAATTCATAATTAGCGGGTGACCATAAATCCATGTTCGATTTTCTGAAAAAAACCATCTGGTTCACTAATGCCCAGGGAAGGAAACCTGTCGTTCTTATGCGGTCAGGTCTAAACGTGACTCTGGGGCGACAGCAATGTGGTTGACACTTAATTGCCCTCTGAACAAGGGCAAATAGGGGTGGACAATAATTGCTGTCCGGCCAGCGACATCCAAGTTCCAAGAATGAATATAAATACTTTGTAATGGGACATTTTAAACGAACAGAAAGCTGTTTCTCACAGCTGGATCAATGCCCAATCCCACGGATCGAGGAGTTAACCCCAAAGCTGGCTGGTGGATTGTTTTTTTCCACTTATGAACTTATTCACGTGCACTTAAACTAACAGCTGGATGAGGTTTCCCAGCGATATTCAACAATATAGATTCAGAGGGAGTTTAACATTTATAAAGTGTCAAATGTAGGCTTACATTAACATTGCAATGAAGTTACAGCGAAAATCGGCTCGTCGCCACACACTGGTGCTTGTTCGGGTTAAACTGAGGGAGAATGTATCGATGATTGTAAAGCTGAGGTGAGTCTGTACATGGTGTGAGTCTGAACATGATCTGGGTCCGAACCTTGTGCAACTCTGAGCTTTGTCTGAGTCCGAACCCTGTGTGACACTGAACCGCGACTCTGTCTGAACCTGAGTGGGTCTCAACCTGGTGCGGGCCGGAGCCTGGTATGGGCCCTCTCGACATGAATGCCAGCCTTCCCTTTGCCTTCCTTGCTGCCGATTGAACCTGCACGTTAACCTTTGGAGAATCTTGAACAAGGACTCCCAAATTCCTCTGTGCATCTGATTTCTAAGTATTTCCCCATTTAAAAAATAGTCTATGCCTCCATTGCTTCTTCCAAAGTGCATAATCTCCCACTTTTCCTCATTGTATTCCATCTGCCACCTCTTTGCCCAACCTCCTAACCTGTCCAAGTCATTCTGCAGCCCCCCTGCTTCCTCAATAATGCCTCTCCGTCCACATGGCTTTGTATCATCTGCAAACTTAGCATCAGTGCCTTGATTTCGTTCTTCCAAATCATTAATGTATTTCGTGAAAAGTTGTGATCCCAGCGCCGACCCCTCAGGCACACCACTAGTCACTGGCTGCCATCCTGAAAATAAGATCCCTGCATCCCCACTCTCTGCCTTCTGCCAGTCAGCCAATCCGCTACCAATGCCAGGATCTTACCCTCAACACGATTGGCACTGAACATATTTAACAGTCTCCTATGCAGCGCCTTATCAATGGCCTTCTGGATATCGAAATAAATCAGGTACTCCTTTATCTAACTTCCTTGTTACCTCCTCAAAGAACTCTGACAGATATGTCAGACATGAGCTCCCCGTGACAAAGCCGTGCTGACTCAGTCCTATTTTATTATGCACTTCTGCGATCTCATCTTTAATAATGAACTCTAAAATCTTGCCAATGACCGAAGTCAGGCGAACTGGCCTACAACTTCCCGTCTGCTGCCTCCCTCCCTTCTTAAACAGCGGTGTTACATTAGCTACTTTCCGATCCTCTGGTATTGTCCCTGCCTCCAATGAATCCTGAAAGATCACCGGCGATGCCTCCACAATTTCCTCAGCTATCTCTTTTGGAACCCTGGGGTATCGTCCAACCGGTGCCGGTGACTTATGCAACTTCAGACCTTTCAGTTTCCCGAGAACCTTCTCCTTAGTGATGGCTACTACACTCACCTGTGCCCCCCGACTCTCCTGGAGCTCTGGTATCTCACTGGTGTCCTCAACCGTGAAGACAGATGCGAAGTAACTATTCAGTTCCTCTGCCATTTATTTGTTACCTTTTATTCCTTCTCCAGCCTCATTTTCGAGTGGTCCAATGATTATTTTTGACTCTCTCTTATTTTTTATACCTTGAAAAAAACTCTTCCTTTCTTCTTTTATATTACAAGCTAGCTCACACACAGAATATAGAATATAGAACAGTACAGCACAGAACAGGCCCTCCGGCCCACGATGTTGGGCCGAGATTGTCTGAAACCCAGATCAAGCTATTTCCTCCCCATCATCCCGAAGTGCTCCATGTGCCTATCTAATAGCTTCTTAAATGTTCCTAAGGTTTCTGACTCCACTATCCCTGCAGGCAGTCCATTCCACACCCCAACCACTCTCTGAGTAAAAAACCTACCTCGGACATCCTTCCTATATCTCCCACCATGAACCCTATAGTTATGCCCGCTAGTGACCGCTCCATTCACCCGAGGAAATAGTCTTTGAACGTTCACTCTACCTATCCCCCTCATCATCTTATAAACCGCTATCAAGTTTCCTCTCAACCTCCTCCGCTCCAAAGAGAAAAGCCCAAGTTCCCTCAACCTTTCCTCATAAGACTTACCCTCCAAACCAGGCAGCATCCTGGTAAATCTCCTTTGCACTCTTTCCAGTGTCTCCACATCCTTCTTGTAGTGAGGTGACCAGAACTGCACACACTATTCCAAACGTGGTCTCACCAAGGTCCTGTACAGTTGCAGCATTACCCCACGGCTCTTAAACTCAAACCCCCTGTTAATGAACGCCAACACACTATAGGCCTTCTTCACGTCTCTATCCACTTGAGTGGCAACCTTCAGAGATCTGTGGATATGAACCCCAAGATCTCTCTGTTCCTCCACATTCTTCAGAACCCTTCCTTTGACCCTGTAATCCACATTTAAATTTGACCTACCAACATATTTCATGTTCTCCCATTTATTGCTTTTTTAGTTGCCCTCTGCTCGCTTTTAAAGGCTTCCCAATCCTCTGGCTTCCCACTAATCCTTGCCACTTTGTAGGTTTTTCCTTTTGTGTTCATGCTTTCCTTGACTTCTCCATTCGCCATAGATGCCTCGTTCTCCCTGTGGCATGTTTCCTCCTCCTTGTGATTAACTTCTGTTGTGCCTCCCAAAAAACTCTCAAGAACTCCTGCCATTGCTGTTCCACTATCCCCCCTACTCGGCTCCTTTTCCAATCAACTCTGGCCAGCTCCACCTTCATGTTCTTTTCGGGACCTTTATTTAATGATAATACCTTTACATCTGATTCCAGCTTGTTCCTCTCAAACGACAGGGTAAATTCTATCATATTGTTGTCACTGCTTCTTAAGGGTTCCTTTACCTTAATTTCCCTAATCAATTCTGCCTCATTATACATCAGCATATCCAGAATTGCCTGTTCCCTGTAGGCTCTATCACAAGCTGCTTCAAAAGCCATCTCTTCGACAGTCCACAAATTCCTTTTCTTGGGATCCACTCCCTATCTGTTTTTCCCAGTCCACCTGCATACTGAAGTCCCCCATGATTCTTGTAATATTGCCTTTTCTATCTCCTGATTTATTTTCTGCCCCTCATTCTCTCACTATCCTCATCACTACCCTCAGACTGGACTTTGCCCTTTACCTCCGCATCGTTCCGGATGTTTACATTTGAAGTCCTGTTTCCGAATTTCAAAGTCTCTCTATTTTTCCCTTGCCTCCTTTTATTTCTTTTGACTGTAATTCAGATCGTTTAATTCTTTTGTTTGCTGTTCCTCCCTTTCCTTTTCTTTTGCCTGCAATTCAAAGAGTTTTAATTATTTTTCGTATTCAGTCAGTTTCATTTGTATCTGAATTCGCACCATTTCCAACGATTCTGACTGTGATTCTGAGAATTCCAAATGCTGTGTTATCGCCACAATTATCTCTACTTTCCGTACCCTGTCAGGCAATGTTAACTGCAATGTGTTTCCAATTCCAAAAGCTTTGCTTCAGTCACTTTCTGCAAGGTAACTTGCGTGACTTCCTCCATCTGCAGAAACATTTGAGCCTCTGAAAGAGCCATTAATTCAAACCACACTCCCTATTTAAACTTGAAAACAATATCTGAAAAGAAAAGACAAATCTGCGCACCACTCACTGTCTTTGAGTTCACTAATCCCAAATCAATCAAAAAAATACAGATTTCAATCCCGGAGCCCCCATTTTTTATAAGTCAGGTTGGACACTTCCAGGTGTTCCATGAAGCTCGAGTGACCTGTCACGCTTCACCTTGAATTTGGCTGCAAGGAGCAAGAGAGATTTCACTTCAGGTGTGAGTCAACTGACCCACGAGGAACTTTTATTCATTACAAAGTTTAATTAAGAATATTGTCGACATGTATAGTAAGACAATTAGCAATAATTTTTTACAAATATATACAAGAAACACAACAGCCACGATCATGTATAACTCTGAAGGAAATATCTCGAGTATGTTCCAACCAAAGCCAACATCCAATCCACAAAACCCTCCAAATCACCACAGTACAGCTGAGGTTAATGTCTACTTATTACACGTGTCCAGCCTCCTGAGTTGAATGCTCAAAATCCCTTGAGAAACTGCTTCCTAAAACAAAGTTAAAAGACCAAAAGGAATAGAAAACTATCACCTGACTGCCACAGCTTAACTCCACCTCCATGTAAGCTGCATGATTCAAAAAAACATTCTTAAAGGGACATTCACGGGACAACATCAAAACTCACGCACTCAAGGCAGCACTCCTCATTGCCGCAACACTCTCCCCCTCACATCAACACTCCCCTGTCACTTCAATACACCCCCTCATCTCAACACACTCGCGCTCGCCTCAATACTCCTCTTCTCCTATTCACGCAACTCCTATCACACAGACATGACACCCTTTCTCCTCAACACTCTCTGTCTCACCTCAACACTATGCCTCTCACATCTAAATTCTCCCACTCAGCCAAGTTCACGACCCGCGATTCACACCTCCCTTATCTCAGAGCCCATCCCTTCTGCTCTCAATGACCACTCCTATCATAACACTACCCACTCTCCTTAATACTCCCCCTCACACATCAACACAGTCCTCTCACATGAACATTCCTATTCTCAGCACGACATGCCCCGTTATCTTGACACTGCCGTGCCTCAATGGAGCAATGTCCCTCTCATGTCAAAACTCCCCTTCTCACCTCAACACTCTCACGCCCAAAAACACTTCCCCTCAACTCAGCACTCCACCACCTCAACGCACCTCCCCAATCCTCAACACACATGCCCCGCACCACAAAACATCCTCTCATCGCAACAGGCCAACTCTCATCTCAACATTCAACTTCTCACATCTACATTGTCTCACTGCGGTCAACATCACCCCTCTCACCAGAACACCCCCTGTCAGCTCAACACTCCCCAACTCAACACAACCCACCCCCTCCCACCTTAACATATTCCCCCCTCACATCAATCCTCCCTGCTCACCTGTACATTACCCTAGGCACCACAACACTACCCACTCCATCTCTACACTCCCCACCCCAGGTTCACACTCTCACCTCAACATCCCCTAGAAATGAATTACTCATCCTACACAACATGGGAATCAGAGCGGGCGGGCACAGACCGTGTAAAGTTCCCATTGCCTCTGACGGATACCTGACTTAGGGGTGAGCGCGGGGGGCATCGGCATTCCCCCTCTCAGGTCCAAACATTCTCTCTCATCACACAACACCGCCATCTCACCTCAGCAATCCCCTCTCCCCTCAACACACTTTCTCTTATCGCAACACGGCCCGTCTCGCCTCGACAGTCCCCATGCAATACAACACTCTCACTCTCAGGCCTACAATCTTTCTTTGTCGACTCAGAATTATCGTCTCACCATAAAATCTCGATCTCACCTCGTGACTACCCATCTCAACACAAATCTCTGCAGTTTACCCGCGCTGTTCCCCCCTTGCACCACACACGCGCGCTCCCTGCCAGCAACCCGCACGCCCATGCTCCCCACCCCCCGTGCCCTGCACACACAAGCTTGTGCCCCACACCGCGAAACATCCACCTGTTGACCCTTCCCTGGGGGCCTGCGCGGGGGGGTTGTGTGTGTGTAGTGCGGGGGCCTGTGTGGGGGGCTGTGCGTGTGCAGCGTGGGAGGTCCTGTTCCTGAGCAGCGCATAGCCCGTCTGGACGCAGCGCGAGGATCACGTGGGCGCCGTGCTGGGCTCGCGCGTGAGCAGTGCAGGGATTGCGGGTGGGCAGTGCGGCGGTTTCAGGTGGGCAGTGAGGTGGTTGCGGGTGGGCAGTGCGAGGGTTGCGGGTGGGCAGTGCGGGGGTTGCGGGTGGGCAGTGAGGGGGTTGCGGGTGGGCAGTGCGGGGGTTGCGGGTGGGCAGTGCTGGGGTTGCGGGTGGGCAGTGCGGGGGTTGCCCGTGGGCAGTGCGGGGGTTGCGGGTGGGCAGTGCGGGGGTTGCGCGTGGGCAGTGCGGGGGTTTCGTGTGGGCAGTGGGGGCGGGGGATGTGCTTCTATTTGCTGGGGAAATTGCAGATGGAGTTTTATGTTCCTTCCTCTATGCTACACCTGTCCCTGCATATGCAGAAATAACCGGATTCTTATTGCAACCAGGTATTTAGGAACAGCAGTGACCGCACTCTCCTTTCACAATCTGCACAGCTACATTACTGAATTGCTCTTATTGTCAATACACATCCAGCTGCATGGTTAACCTCATCCCTACTGCCTTTACCTTCCAGGTGTTTCACCGACTTCATTCTTATTACCAACTGACAAACAGATACATCACTGACCTCATTGTCATTGTCGCTACTGATTCCCTGCGACCCCCACGTTACAAAACGAATAAAGGCAACACAGCAGCAGCGTTGCACAAACTGTCTCAAAAACCTTCAGCTCCTTCAATCACTCTGATCCTCGGCTGATATGAACAACATAAAGTTTGAATTCAGAATGTAAGTTTGTTCCTCCCCGAATACACTTGGTTTAAATGATTGCTGAACAGAGCATCTATTTCAGGTCAAGCAGAGGTGGCAGTGTGGGAGCATGGTTTTTAAAATCAGAATTATCTGTATCAATATCTGACTTCTCAGAGACAGGAATTAAAATAAATATATTCGCTGCATGTGAAACATGTATAAAATGATATGCATTAAAAGGTTACTGCTGGTGTTCAGTGACTGGACCTCATGTTATTCACCCTGATACCTCTATAAATGTGCCTCTTCTGTTCTGCACATTCAGTTGGAGAAACGGATTTCCATGTGTTTTTCAATTAGATTGTATAAGATCTCCACATGCATTTTCACAAATTCCCTAAATAAATCCCAGCTGAATTTTACAAGGCAATCTCCACCAATTGAATTATGGTTTCCACTCTGCGTGAGATGTCAGCACCTCCGGGAATGTCATCCCGCTTGATTAACGCTGACACACAGACTCACTGTGATTGGGAGATATTGCAAAGTGCTTGTGTTGGATAGAGTCATCTCATTGTCCCAGTATTGCAAACAATCACAATATGGAACGGGTTCTCACTTCGACACAGGACAATTATTCCCCATTTGGCATTGATTGCAATTAGTCGGTCAATCTGATTTACTTTACTGGGGCACTCTTCATATACAACAGAAAATGTTTGCAATTAATTCATTAGAATTCCAAAGTGTCCAAACTGTATTTAGCAAATATCTGAAGGAGTATTTTACAAACAAGTGGAATGAATTTTAACAAAAAACAGTTATTGCGAAAGCACGAGTGGAAAATATCAATATCAGTGAGGCTGCCCTGTGATTACTTCATGGACAGTGATGGAAACGTGTTCTATACCGAAGATACACGTCCTTATTATCAGCCTGTTTGAATTGGCAGTGCAGCGAAATCATATACTTTACCCAGTGCTGTCCCTATCCTTGGAAATGTTCGATCGAAGCACAATTTGCAGCAATCCAATGGCAAATTCAGAAACATGGTTCAGAATGGGGTTCGAAACAGAGAAGCAGCCCATTTGCAGTGAACTATTCAACGGGACACTGCAGAATGAGCTTTTCTTTGTATGCAATCCTGTGCGTAAGGGTTCTGGGAGGCTTTCAGAGGGCGGTATCAAGAGGAGATGTATCCGTATTGAAATTTGCTTCACCCATGTCTGGGACTTTGTGCTTGCAATATACAGGGAGCTCAGAACTTTATGTATCTCTGTGTACACCTGTGCTCGAGTTCCTGATGGGCCAGTGTGGAGAGATTTTCTGTGTACCTTGCTCCTGCACAGGTCTTTAGTGTTTGGACAGTGTATGTGGAAATTTTTTGTTCATCTCACTCTTATTACATCTTCACTGGACTTCTTGGTGAAACAGTGTGGAGGGAGGTTTCTGGAAATCTCAACCTCACTTTGGTTGGCACATCAAAGAGGCAGATTCAATTTGCATCTAACCACTGCTGCAAATACTCTGGGAGTGTCTGGTGGACGAGTGTAGAGTGATAGAACTCCATGTTCTTCCCCTCAACACAACACTCCCCTCAGATTAACATGAATCCCTCAGCTCAACACATCCCTTCCCATCCCAATAGCAAACTTTCACCTCAAAACTACCCCCTCAACACAACACACATCACCTCTCAAATCAACACTAATCTCTCACCTCATCACTTAACCCCCTCACCTCAAAATACTCCCCGTCACTTTCACCCTCAGCACAGGTTGAAGAGATGTGTATTGTCTCCAGACAGGACAGCCAGTGAGACTCTGCAATCCAGGCAAGCTGTGGGGGTTACAGGTAGTGCTCCTGTTGGGGAGCACTTCAGCGGTCACGGGCATTCGGCCAATGATCTTCGCGTAAGCGTTCTCCAAGGCGGCCTTTACGACACACGACAGCACAGAGTCGCTGAGCAGAAACTGATAGCCAAGTTCCGCACACATGAGGACGGCCTTAACCAGGACCTTGGATTCATGTCACACAATCTGTAACCCCCACAGCTTGCCTGGACTTGCAGAACCTCACTGGTTGTCCTGTCTGGAGACAATACACATCTCATTAACCTTTGCTTAATGCTCCCTCCACTCACATTGTTTGTATCTTTAAGACTTGATTACCTGTAAAGACTGCATTCCAATCATTATTCTGTAAATTGAGTTTGTTTCTCTGTAAGCCCTGTTTGTGAGCATTTCTCCACTCCACCTGACGAAGGGGCAGCGCTCCGAAAGCTAGTGGCATTTGCTACCAAATAGACCTCTTGAACTTTAACTTGGTGTTGTTAAACTTCTTACTGTATTTACCCCAGTCCAACGCCGGCATCTCCACTTCACATTGAGAATCCCAGGGTAAAAAACTAGGACATCTTGCCTCCAAACACATCCCACCCTGTTCACACTGAGAATCCCAGGTTGGGGAACTGGGACATCCTGCCCCCAAACACATCCCACTCTGTTCACACTGCGAATCCCAGGGTGGAGGACTGGGACATCCTGCCCCCAAACGCATCCCACTCTGTTCACACTGAGAATCCCAGGTTGGAGAACTGGGCCATCCTGTCTCCGAACACAACCCACCCTGTCCACACTGAGAATAGTAAGAAGTCTCTCAACACCAGGTCAAAGTCCAACAGGTTTATTTGGTAGCACAAGTCACAAGCTTTCTGGGCGCTGCTCCTTCACCAGGTGAGTGGGAGTTCTGTTCACAAACAGGGCATATAAAGACACAAACTCAATTTACAAAATAATGGTTGGAATGCGAGTTTTCACAGGTAATCAAGTCTTAAAGATACAGACAATGTGAGTGGAGGGAGGGTTAAGCACAGGTTAAAGAGATGTGTACTGTCTCTAGCCAGGACAGTGAGTGAGATTTTGCAAGCCCAGAAAAGTCGTGGGGGTTCCAGATCGTGTGACATGATCCCAAGATCCCGGTTGAGGCCATCCTCATATGAGTGGAAGTTGGCTATGAAGGAAAGGATGTCCCGAGGCATGATACATTTTGGAGAACATGCGGCCGCCACGACAACGGATGAATGAACACCGCTCCACAATCACCAGGCAGCAGTGTTATCTTCCTGTTGGGGAACACTTCAGCAGTCACGGGCATTCAGCCTCTGATATGTGAGTAAGCATTCTCCAAGGCGGCCTTCACGGCACACGACAACGCAGAATCGCTGAGCAGAAACTGATAGCCAAGTATCAGAAGTTCATTGTAAATCGCAAAGAGACTGCATGTTCTCCCCTGTAGCTGCGTGGGTTTCCTCTGGGTGTTCCGGTTTCCTCCCACAGTCCGAACGACTGGTCCTGGTTCAGTGCATTGGCCAGTGCTCCCGAACAGGCACCAGAGTGTGACGACCAGGGGACTTTCACAGTGACTTCATTGCCGTGTGAATGTAAGCCTACTTGTGACACGAACAATCAAGTTGAGGTGTTACCATAAAAACAACGTCATATTTATTTCCTGATTTTCAGGCGATTCGAATGGTGATGGCTAGCACGAGGGGACAAAGCTTTAAATTGAGGGGTGAGAGATATAGGACAGATGTTAGAGGTAGGTTCTTCACTCAGAGAATTGTAAGGGCGTGGAATGCATTGCCTGCAACAGTAGTGGACTTGCCAACATTAAGGGCATTTAAATGGTCATTGGATAAACATATGGATGATATTGGAATAGTGGAGGTTAGATGGGCTTTAGATTGGTTTCACACGTCATCGCAACATCGAGGGCCGAAGGGCCTATACTGCGCTGTAATGTTCTATGTTCTGTGTTTTTAATGTGAATAGTTTTAATTTCGGTTACTTGTTGATCTGATCGGGGATGCAATGAGACGTCTGGATATTCACTGAGTCAGCAACGAAATAGCGAGGCCAGGCAGCTAATGGAGCAATAACACTGTGATGTGAGGGCAGTAAGATCATTCTCAGCTGTAAATAGAACAGTAACAAGCACTCGAGGGACAAAAAAAGCTGCCCACAGAATCTTCCCACCATCAATCGGGCACTGGGTGTAATTCAGGGCACTGACTCCATCTCAGTGTCTAACCTCAGTCACAGAGAAACTCTCCATCTCTCTCCCCTCTCTAATCAGTTCTCTGCCTGCCAGATACTATCCTGTTTCTCAAACTGTTAATATCTGGGCAATTCTGCCTGCCTTTGAATGAGGGCTTGAATCTCACAGCTCTCTCTGGTTCCAGAAAGTTCTCTGTGCATTGAAACCCATTCCCATTCCTCCCTCACCATCTCATCCTTTCCGAACAGAAGTGAAATAACAATGGAGTTAAACTTTGAGATTCCCATCTCTCAGAGACAGAATGAGCGGGAGAGACAGTGACCCCAGTACAGTTTGTGTTCCAGACTGTGTTCCCTTTGTTCAGTAATTGATCCAGTACCAATTCAGTAGCTTCTGAATGGAACTCCTTCACTGTTGAATCAGTCACCTCCGGTGAATGGATGGTCATGTATCGCCACCAGTGGACATTGTGAACTAAATTGTATTGGGCACAAGAACCGCATATGGCATCATATTTCAGAACTGAGGTGAGGAGAACTTTCTTCACCCAGAGGGTGGTGAATGTGTGGAGCTCATTACCACAGAAAATATCTCAGGGCAAAATGCTGTGTCATTTCAAGACGAAATTAGATATCGCTCTTGGGGCGAAAGCTATCGCGGGATAGCGGGGCAACGAGGGATAGGGTCATTGAATTTGATAATCAGCCATGATCAAAATGAATGGTGGAGCAGGCTGGGAGGGCCGAATGGCCTCCTCCTGCTTCTAGTTCAGATGTTTCTTTGAAGTTCAATTTGGAAAAGTGTGAGTGGATGCATTTTGCACGGAATAACATCGGGAGTGTTAAACACTGCGCTGTTGTTAAATGTGATGGTTTCCCAAAACCCAACAGGGTAACCTGGAACACCGGTTGTTAGCGGTGTATGTTTCCAATCAGGTGTGCAGTGAGAAAGGAATAGTTATTAACCAAACTGAAAAACACATGACAATAAATGATTATAACACACGACAACAGTGCATTTCACAACACTGGTGGCGAAGCACACACAGTACGACATCAGGTTATCTCTTTGTTCCCAACGACCTACGTTTAATTCAGTCGTGCAGCTTGGTCAGTGCAGGCTTGGAAGGCCGAAGGTCCTGTTCCTGTGCTGCAATTTTCTTTGTTCTTTGTGAGCGGAAGGAAGTTTAGGGTGTGGAGGTATAGATGTGAAAATAAACATTTTTACCCCGAGGCTGGTGATGGTCTGGAAAGTGCTCCCTGGGAGGGTGGTGGTGGCAGGTCGCTCACATCTTTTAAACAGTACCTGGCTGAGCAAAGTTAAAATTTATTTCTTTGTCAGAAGTAAAATTTACATTAATAGTGCAATGCAGTTACTGTGAATATTCTCGATTCGCCACAGTCTCGTGCCTGTTTGGGTCAATGCATCCAACTAGCATGTCTTTCAGACTGTGGGAGAAAACCAGAGCACCCAGAGGAAACCCACGCAGACACGGGAAGAACGTGTAAACTCCACACAGACAGTAACCCAAATTGGGAATTGAACCCAGGTCCCTGGCACTGTGAGGCAGCAGTGCTAACCATTGTGCCACCATGCCACCATCATGGCAAGACATAACATTCAGGACTATGAACGGCAAAATAGCAACCAGGGAGATAGTAGGGCCTCTAAAGAATCAACAAGGTCATCTATGTGCGGATCCACAAGAGATGGGTGAGATCCTAAATGAATATTTCTCAGCAGTATTACTTTTGAGAAAAGCGTGGATGTTCGGGAACCTGGGGAAGTAAATATTGATGCCTTGAGGAGTGTACATATTAGAGAGAAGAAGGTGCTGGAAGAATTAAAGCACATACAGTCGATAAATCCCCGAGACCTGATGAAGTGTATTCCAGGAAACTGTGGGAGTCTAGGGAGGAAATTGGGGCCCCTGAGCAGAGATATTTGAATTATTGACAGTCACAGGTGAGGGGCCTGAAGATTGGAGGGTGGCAAATGCCGTGCCTTTGTTTCAAAAGGGCTGCAGGGAAAAGCCTGGGAACTACAGGCCAGTGAGCCTCACATCTGTGTTGGGTAAGTTGTTGGAAGGTATTTTGAGAGATGGTGGCCCCGCCCACCATCTCACACCGTCACAATGCCCGGTTGATTGACGGCATCTCTGGACCTTGCAGTTGACATTGCCTGACAGGGTACGGAAAGGAGAGGTAATTGTGGCGATAGCACAGTGTTTGGAATTGTCAGAAGCACAATCGGATTCGTTGCAAATGGCGAGAATTCAGTTACAAATGAAACAGAATGAATATGAAAAATAATTAAAACTCTTTGAATTACAGGCGAAAGGAAAGGGAGGAACAGCAAGCAAAAGAATTAAAACGATCTGAATTACAGACAAACGCAATCAAAGGAGGGAAGGGAAAAATAGAGGGACTTTGAACTTCGGACACTGGCCTTCAAATGTAAACGTTGCGAACGATTGGCGGAGTTAAAGGGAAAAGTACAGTCTGAGGGTAGTGATGAGGATAGTGAGAGAATGAGCGGCAGTAAACAAATCAGGAGATAGAAAAGGCAACATTACAATAATCATGGGGGACTTTAATATGCAGGTGGACTGGGAAAATCAGGCAGGTAGTGGATCCCAAGAAAATGAATTTGTGGAATGTCAAAGAGATGGTTTTAGGAGCAGCTTGTGACAGAGCCGATTGGGGAACAGGCAATTCTGGATATGGTGATCTATAATGAGGCAGAATTGATTCGGGAAGTTAAGATGAAGGAACCCTGAGGGAGCAGTGACCACAATATGATAGAATTTACTCTGCAGTTTGAAAGGGAGAAGCTGGAATTAGATGCAACTGTATTAGAAATAAATAAAGGTCACTACAAAGACATGAGGGAGGAGCTGGATTGGAAAGGGAGCCTAGCAGGGGAGACAGTGGAATGGCAATGGTAGGAGTTTTTGAGAGTTATTCGGGAGGCACAAAAGAAATTCATCCCAAGGAGGTGGAAACATGCTACAGAGAGGGCGAGGCATCGATGGCTGACGGGGAAGTCAAGGACAGCATAAACGCAAAAGAAAATAACGACAAAGTGGCAAGGTTGGGTGGGAAGGCAGATGATTGGGAAGCCTTTAAAAGCAAGCAGAGGACAACTAAAAAATCAATCAGGGGGGAGAAGATGAAATATGAGTGTAAGCGAGCGAGTAATATAAAAAAAGACAGGAGGAGTTTTTTTCCCAACATATAAAAGGTAAAAGGCACAAATAGCCATTGGACCACTGGAAATTGAGGCTGGAAAAGGAATAATAGTAAACAAAGCAATGGCAGATGAACTGAATAGTTACTTTGCATCAGTCTTCATAGTGGAAGACACCAGTGGGATACCAGAGCTCCAGGAGATTCCGGGGGCACAGCTGAGTGGACTGGCCATCAGTAAGGAGACGGTTCTGGGGAAACTGAAAGGTCTGAATTTGGATAAATCACCTGGACTGGATGGAGTACACCACAGGGTTCTAAAAGAATTAGCTGAGGAAATTGTGGAGGCATTGGAGGTGATCTTTCAGGGATCATTGGAGGCAGGGACGGTACCAGAGGACCGGAAAGTAGCTAATGTAACATTGGGGTTTAAGAAGGGAGGGAGGCAGCAGACGGAATATTATAGCTCCGTTAGCCTGACTTCGGTCATTAGCAAGATTTTAGAGTTCATTATTAAAGATGAGATCGCAGAACTGCATGATAAAGTAGGACGGAGTCAGCACGGCTTTGTCAAGGGGAGATCATGTCTGTCAAATCTGTTAGAGTTCTTTGAGGAGGTAACAAGGAAGTTAGATAAAGGAGAACCTGATTTATTTCGATATCCTGAAGGCCATTGATAAGGCGATGCATAGGAGACTGTTAAATAAGATCAGTGCCAATGGTGATGAGGGTAGGATCCAGTCATGGATAGAGGATTGGCTGACTGCCAGAAGGCAGAGAGTGGGGATGAAGGGATCTTTTTTTCAGGGTGGCAGCCAATGACTAGTGGTGTGCCTCAGGGGTCGGTGCTGGGACCACAACTTTCCACGATACACATTAATGATTTGGAAGAACGGAATGAAGGCACTTTTGCTAAGTTTGCAGATGACACAAAGAAATGTGGACGGAGAGGTAGTATTGGGGACGCAGGGGGGCTGTAGAAGGACTTGGGCAGGTTAGGAGAGTGGGCAAATAAATGGCAGATGGAATACAATGAGGAAAAGTGTGAAGTTATGCACTTTGGAAGGAGGAATGGAGGCATAGACTATTTTCTAAATGGGGAGATATTTAGAAAATCAGATGCACTAAGGAATTTGGGAGTCCTTGTTCAAGATTCTCCAAAGGTTAACCTGAAGATTCAATCGGCAGTTAGAAAGGCAAATGGAATGCTGGCATTCATTTCGAGAGGGCCCCTACCAGGCTCAGGCCCGCACCCACCTTTTATCATCTGCAAATTTGGAGATGATAAATTTTGTTCCATTATCAGAATACCGAATATACAAGGTGAACAGTTGGGGTCCGTGAACAGATTCCTGCGGTACCCCACTGGACACTGACTGCTAATCAGAAAAAGGCCCATTTATTGCGAAATCTTTGCTTTCCATCTGCTAACGAGCTTTCTATCCATCTCAAAGAATTGCCTGCATTCACATGCTCTTTCACTTTACATGGTAGTCTATTCTGTGAGACCTTGTCAAAAGCATTCTGAAAGTTTCAATAAACCCATCTGCTCACATCACTTTCTCAAATGTAATGTCTGGGGGACACCTGCCCGCACTGGACCTGGTCGTAAGGGACCGGGTAGTAAGGGACACAAGACGCAGCAACATCACTCCATCCATTTCCCTAAACACCCACACTTACCCCAACTCTCAGTGTTTCATTCTTTGCAGTTTGGAAGTCCTTGTGGAGCTCCCTGAGTGGGCAGATTTCACAGGCCTCAGTTTGGGACTTTATGTTCGCGTATGTCCAACTCTTGAACCTCCTTTGAAGTCATCGCACCCCTCCCCCTCTTGGTCTGAGCAACCGCCGAGGGTTGACCGCCTTGGAAGCCTTTTTTGGAGTTTCAATGCTGGGTCCGGTTCCTCCTGCTCAGCCTCGGAAGTGACTGTGGTTCAGCAGACTGGAGCTCGCCTCTTCCATTATGAGCGTTGTGGCCTGAGTTCCCTTTATCGGGTCACAATGTGGTTGCGAAGCTAAGCCTGTTGTGTCCATTTCAGACTCCGGGATTCGACTGGCAGAGGTGGAGAGCTGTCGCCGGAGTGCCTGGAATTCTTTCCAAAGTTCCCGTTGTGCTGGGAATTATTTTTTCCTGCATGGCTTGGGGTTTCATGGCTTGCAGATGATTGAAGTATTCCCATATGATGGTATCTCCCAAGCGGACTTGATCGGAAACTGGCCCTGTTCCGGACTTGAACGTGCCTCATAAACACGCGGATGCATTGCCATGATTCTTTACGAATAAGGTGTCAACTGCCTTTCAGTGCCTCACCCGGTTGGTGGGAACGGCAATGCGAGTGAACGGCCGCCCACGGAAGATCACACTTATCCTTGGGCGGAGTGTTCTTCCCATGAGCAACTCTGCTCGGGCTATTCCAGTTGATCAGAAGGGGAGGGGGTCGGTGGTCGGCGGGGGGGGGGGGGTGGGGCGGAGGTTGTCGTCCTGTAATTGAAGATGAATCTGGATGGTTTGGTGTCCAAGGAGTCTGTGGGCTGGTGGTTTGAATCTGCTTTAACTGTTTGGGTCGCTCTTTCTGCCGGGCCGTTGGATGATGGGTAATATGGCACTGTCCTAACCTGCCAAATTCTGTTCAGCTTCATGTAATACACAAATTCCTGGCTGATGAAGGGTGGTCCATTTTCAGAAACCAACCCAGGTGTCAAGAAAGAGGCGTGAAGTTTCTCCACTCTTGTCCTTGTCTTTGATTAACTCACCCTGTGTACGGCCATCCATTTTGAATCAGCATCTACCATTATTTGAGAGGCAAGGGATGAGATTGCAGAGCCTTTGGCTTTGATATTTGGGTCCTCACTGTCCACGGGGATGGTGCGAGAGGACTGGAGAGTGGCGAATGTTGTTCCTCTGTTTAAGAAAGGGAATAGAAATGAACCTGGTAATTATAGACCGGTTAGTCTTACTTCGGTGGTTGGTAAATTGATGGAACAGGTCCTTAGGGATGGGATTTACGACCATTTCGAAAAATGCGGATTAATCCGGGATAGTCAGCACGGATTCGTGAAGGGCAAGTCGTGCCTCACAAATTTGAAATAATTTTTTGAGGTGGTAACTAAGTGTGTTGATGAAGGTAGGGCAGTTGATGTCATATACATGGATTTTAGTAAGGCGTTTGATAAGGTCCCCCATGGTCGGCTTATGATGAAAGTAAGGAGGTGTGGAATAGAGGGAAAGATGGCCGATTGGATAGGTAACTGGCTATCTGATCGAAGACAGTGGTGGTGAATGGAAAATTTTCGGTCTGGAGGCAGGTTGCTAGCGGAGTGCCGCAGGGATCAGTTGTTGGTCCTCTGCTCCTTGTGATTTTTATTAATGACTTAGAGGAGGGGGCTGAAGGGTGGTTCAGTAAATTTGCTGATGACACCAAGATTGGTGGAGTAGTGGATGTGGTGGAGGGCTGTTGTAGGCTGCAAAGAGACATAGATGGGATGCAAAGCTGGGCTGAAAAATGGCAAATGGAGTTTAACCCCGATAAATGTGAGGTGATTCATTTTGGTAGGACTAATTTAAATGTGGATTACAGATTCAAAGGTAGTGTTCTGAAGACTGTGGAGGAACAGAGAGATCTTGGGGTCCATATCGACAGATCGCTAAAGGTTGCCACTCAAGTGGCTAGAGATGTGAAGAAGGCCTATAGTGTGTTAGCTTTTATTAAAAGGGGGTTGGAGTTTAAGAGCCGTGCGGCTATGCTGCAACTGTACAGGACCTTGGTGAGACCACATTTGGAATATTGTGTGCAGTTCTGGTCACCTCACTATAAGAAGGATGTGGAAGCGCTGGAAAGAGTGCAGAGGAGATTTACCAGGATGCTGCCTGGTTTGGAGGGTAGGTCTTATGAGGAAAGGTTGAGGGCGCTCGGGCTGTTCTCTCTGGAGCGGAGGAGGATGAGGGGAGACTTAATAGAGGTTTATACAATGATGAAGGGTATAGATAGAGTGAACGTTCAAAGACTATTTCCTCGGGTGGATGGAGCTATTACAAGGGGGCATAACTATAGGGTTCATGGTGGGAGATATGGGAAGGATATCAGAATTAGGTTCTTTACGCAGAGTGTGGTTGGAGTGTGGAATGGACTGCCTGCAGTGATAGTGGAGTCAGACACTTTAGGAACATTTAAGCGGTTATTGGATAGGCACATGGAGCACACCAGGATTATAGGGAATGGGATAGCTTGATCTTGGCTTCAGATAAAGCTCGGCACAACATCGTGGGCCGAAGGGCCTGTTCTGTGCTGTCCTGTTCTATGTTCTATTATCAGGAACATCGACCCCATGAACGGTCCGGCACTGTCCATGTGCAGCCACGTCTACGGCCGTCCCAGCAATTCCCAAGTGTGAAGAGGACTGACTGGTGATCGTTCTGCCCGTGTTGACATTGCCAACACTCTCCCACGAGCAAACATCTGTATCCATACCTGGCCACCACACGTGGCAATTTGGAGGATCTTCAGTTAGTCACTCCTGGGTGGCCATGGTAAAGTTCAGCCGGAATGGGATGGTGAACCTGGCTCAGGATGACACTCTTGAACCCCTTAGGCGTGTGTCATCTTCCACAGTCAGCTGCTCTCTGCCACTCCAATATGGGTGCAATTCAGGCTGTAACGATCTTTTTGTTTTCCTCCATCAGCACCCGCTGCTTCAGTTTATTCAGGACTGGATAACTTTGCGTCCACAGCCGAATATTATTGGTAGCCACTGGGAGAGTTCTGAAAAAGTTTAGGATTACCATCTCTTCCACTGGGGATACGACAAGTGTCTGTTCATCGTAGCCAACTCAAGGCATCTGCCTTCCCGACTCGGCCTACTAGTTGCACATGTTCAGAGGGCAATTAAGTGTCAGCCACATTGCTGTGGCCCTGGAGTCACCTTTGAGCCTGACTGAGTAAGGACGACAGACTTCCTTCCGTGGGACATTGGTGAACCAGATGGGTTTTTTCCGAAAATCTTCAATGTTTTTATGCTCACCAGCGGATTCTAAACTCCAATATATAATTATTCAAATTCCACCATCTGCCGTGACGGGATTGGATCCCGGGTGGTGAGAACATTCGCTGAGTTTCTGTATTAATAATCTAGTGATAAAACCACAGTCCATCACATCCACACCCTGAGTGTACACACCCTGAGTTCCAGTAACCGAGACACACCACATTATATACGTCTGCAGGGCTCCCGGATTGGACAGCATTGACTGCCTCAATCAGGGAGCTGATATTCCAATAACTCCATCTGATGGTGATCGTAAAAGTTATTAAACATGTTTTCTTTTTGTGTTTCTGTGTGTCTCTCTCTGTCACTTTTTCTCTGTGTCTCTCTGTGCCTCTGTCTCACTCGATGTTTCTCTCGGTCTCTTTCTGTCTCTCCACCTCTCCCCCAGTCTCCGTCTCTCTACCTTCTTTCTCTGTCTCTCCTGCCCCCTCTGATTCTCACTCTCGTTCGCCCGCTCTGTCTCTGTCCCCCTTTAACTTATTTGTCTGTCTGCCCCCCCCCCTCTCTCTCTCTCTCTATCTCGCTCTGTCTTTTGCTCTTGCTGTGTCCATTGTACTTTTTCAACCTCACCCTTTCCCATTCGCACCCGGTTTCTGTCTCTGTTTTGACGAAACGGTAGCACAGTGGTTAGCACTGCTGCTTCACAGCTCCAGGGACCTGGGTTCGATTCCCGGCTTGGGTCACTGTCTGTGTGGAGTTTGCACATTTTCCTCGTGTCTGCGTGGGTTTCCTCCGGGTGCTCCGGTTTCCTCCCACAGTCCAAAGATGTGCGGGTTAGGTTGATTGGCTATGCTAAAATTGCCCCGTAGTGTCCTGGGATGTGTAGATTAGAGGGATTAGCGGGTAAAATATATGTAGGGATATGGGGGTAGGGCCTGGGTGGGATTGTGGTTGGTGCAGATTCGATGGGCCGAATGGCCTCTTTCTGTATTGTAGGGTGTCTACGATTTCTATTTCTCTGTTTCTCTCTGACTCTGGCTATTAAACTCTGCCTAACTTTTTGTCTCCCGTTTCCCCTTCGTCTCCATCTCCCTCTCTTGTTACAAACTCCAATCTGTCTTCCTCTGTCTCCCTTTCTCATTCCCTGTACATCTCCCTCGCCATTTTCCCCACTTCCTATCCCTGTCTCTCTCGCTCTGTCAGAATCTCACTTTGTCTCTGTTCTTTCTCTCTGTCTGTCTTTTTCTTTCCTTGTACCTGTCAGAAACTCTTTCAAACTCTGTTGCTCTCCATGTCTTTGTGTCTTTCTCTCTCTCTGTCAATCTCTCTCTCTCTCTATCATTCTCACTATTGCTGTCCCTGCCCCCTCTTCCTCCCTATCTGTCACTCTTTCCGTCTCTGTGAGGCGGTTTGGTGATTTCCAGTTTGAATGTCCAATAGGAAGAGTTTGTGGTCTTGTCGTTAAATTTTCCCCTCAGGGTCTATTGAGTTGAATATTTGCAGTAAGGGGATATTTCAGTAGATTTTTTACCTGCTGCCTGAAGTGAGTATGTGTCACAGCATAAATGGCAGTGTTTGTGCTGCAACTTTTCAGTTGCAGCATGGAGCCCAATTGCAGAACAAAGTAATCCAACAATATCGACGTATAGCCCAAATATTGCATCCGATTCCATATTGAATAAACCATGAATGTCGACCAAATTAGGATGAAATTGGCTGAGATAGCAAACAGTAAAATGATGGATTTCCTGCGACTCTCCATCTCTGGGTCTCTGGGATTCTCCCCACTGCTGTGAGCCCGGAGTCTCCTGCGGGCTCTGCTGCTCACTAAAATGTGTCTGACGGTGAAAACATTGAACAGCAGAATTAGGACGAATGGGACAGCCGGGGTTATAATGTGGTGGAGGAACTCGATCGTGCCCCAGACCGGAGAGAACGCAACATCGCCTGTGACATCACAAAACCGGGGGGTGTTCACCAGCCGATATCCATTTAATAACAGAAATACCACAAAATGTTGTTTAAACAGCTCAGCACCGTCACTGTTCCCAGAACCACAGCCGCCGATTTTTCATTGCAAAATTTACTTTTCAGCTTGGGGCAGCAAATGGCCACAAATCGATCAAAGGTGAAAGTTACGGTGAACCAGACAGAACAGTCAGTGGCTGCATAAAGCAGGACGGCGTGGATGTTACACAGGGGGACCGAGAGCAGGAAAACAAACTGTTCCCAAAAAACAATGTGTCTGAATATCAGGTCAAGAATAATGACCAGCAGATCCCCCGCTGACATGGCCACCAGGTAACGAGTGACACATTTGGACAGACCACAGTTTCTGCTCGTCAGTGTCATAATTGTGATTGTGTTCACTCAAAGAATGTAATTAGCTATGATTCAGGGGAAGAAATTACCATTTAGACTGAGGATGGGTTAAAATAGAAAAATGTACACACACAGACACTGACACACACACACACACAAGAATTAAATCTATATTTCTTTTAAATCCAGCACGACATTTGCAGTGTGAGAGGGAAGTGGAGCATCCGGAGGAAACCCACGCAGACACGGGGAGAAGGTCTAAACTCCACACAGACAGTGACCCAAGCCTGGAACTGAACCGAGGTCCCTGATGCTGTGAGTCAGCAGTGCTAACCACTGTGTCACCATGCTGCTCCATGGTAGCGACACAATGGTATACACTTGAGTGAGAGCTTTCTGGGGAGTCCAAAACATTGACCCTCACTCAGTTACAGGTAAATAGCCCCTCTACCTTGTGGGGGATTTGGAGGGTAAGAAGGCTTAGGGAGTAAACCCTGTCAGTAAATCCAGACTGGAGTCCTGTAGGTGGTAATCTGTCGTCTCTCAGACAGCTTACTGACAACCCCTGCAGCAGTGCTGGTACCAAACAGTGCTGGTTTCACCCTTTCCTCTGGACAATGCTAACAGTTGGCAGAGGGAGACGCTCATGCCTCAACAACTCCGACTCGATTATACATACACAGGACTGTACCCTGGAGAGGAGACCACAGCATGGTGGCCACCATTCGCACAACACAGGAAGACTCAGTCATCTCACACTCGATTCGCACAGAACCCAAGTACCAGGGTTTGCTTTCAACAGTGGGAGAAAGCTTCAGGGTTCACTGAATAGCTACCGTCCATTGTGCCCAGTGCATTTGCTGCTCTCCCACTATGGCCTACAGGGCCACTGAAGCTTAGTGGGTGCTCTCTCAGTCGGAAAGTTGCTAACCTATGCACGAGGTAAGAAAAACTCAAACCAAGGCCGGTAACAAAGAAAAGCCAAGCAGCCTGCCTTAATGACTATCGTCCAGTGAATCTGACATTCGATATTATGAAATGCATTAAAAGGCTAGTCATTGCATGATTCATATCCAGCCTCCCAGATTGCCTGGATCCACAACAGTTCACCTCCCTCCACAACAGATCCACATTCACCATATCCCGGGGGGACAGTCAAACCTGTAACACAGACTCGCGCTTGTCGATTACAGTCCAGCCTTTAACACCATTCTTCCTACGAAACTCATGTCCAAAATCCGTGTCCTGGGGCTCGGCTCCTGCCTCTAGAATTTGATCCTGAACTTCCTGACATAAAGCAATAAATAAGAACAGTCAACAACACCTCCTACACAATCATCCTCAACACCGGTGCCCCACAAGGCTGTATCCTCAGCCCCTTACCATACTCCTTATACACCGATTACTGTGTGGCCAAATTCCCCTCCAATTCGATTTCCAAGTGTGCTGATGAAACCACTGGAGTGGGTCGGATCTCAAACAATAATGAGATCGAGAACAGGGAAGAGATAGAGAATCTGGTGAACTGGTGCGACCACAATAATCTCTCCCTCAATGTCAACAAAGCAAAGGAGATAGTCATCAACTTCAGGAAGCAGAGTGGAGTACATGTCCCTGTCTACAGCAATGGGGTAAAGTTGAAATGGTCGAGTGCATCAAGTTTTTATGGGTCCAGATCACCAACAACCTGTCCCGGTCCCTCCACGACGATGCTATAATTAAGAAAGCCTACCAACGCCTCTCCTTTCTCAGAGGTCTGAGGACAATTGGCATGCCAGCTATGATTCTTTCCAACTTTTCGAGATGCACCATCGAAAATATTATTTCTTGTTGTATCACAGCTTGGAATGGCTCCGGCTCTGTCCAAGACGGCAAGAAAAGTCAAAGCTTCATGAATGGAACCCAATCCATCACTCAAACCACCAATTGACATTGTCTACACTTCCCGCGACCATAGAAAAACAGCCAGACTAATTAAGGATCCCACGCACCACGGAGAAAAAATCTTCCAACTTGTTCCGTCGGGAACTCAGAAGAAAAAGTCTGAGGACATGTACCAACTGACTCAAAAAATCATAGAAACATCACAGTGCAGAAGAAGGCCATTCAGCCCATTGAGTCTGCACCGACAACTATCCCACCCCTGTCCTATCCCCTGCGTCCCACATATGTACTCTGATAATGTATCTGACATACGCTGGAACCCTAATGGGCAATTTAGCATGGCCCATCAACCTAACCTGCATATCTTTGGACTGTGGGTGGAAGCCAGTGCATTCGGAGGGAACCCACACAGACCTACGAAGAATGTATAAATTCAGCACAGACAGTGATCCAAGCTGGGAATCGAACTCAGGTCCCTGTGAGACAGCAATGCTCACCATTGTGCAATCATACTGCAACCTCTGGAACAGCTTCTTCTCTGCTGTCAGCAGACGTTTGAGTGGACCCACATTGCATTCAGATGATCTTTTTCTGAACCCTAGCTCTGATTGCACCATTATGTTTTGCACTCTCTCTTTGACTATGTACGGTGTGTAATGTCTGTGTAGCACTCAAGGAACAGTATTTTTCACTGTATTTTAATACATGTGAAAATAATGAATCTAATCTAATCATATCAGTATTTCACATTTCAAGCTGGAACATCAGCGCGATGTGTCCTGGCCTTACCAATGACCTTATTGATGGTGTCTACGGGACTGCTCTGATCAAAAATGAAGTTCTGGAGCTGCGAGAAGGTGGGGTTACTCAAAATGTATCATTTCCAGAGAAACAGCACACGTTCTTCTCACAGGAGAAATCGCAACAGGTAAAATGTGAGAATGGAGCTCGTTTCAAAGTTAAAAATAAGCTTCACTGGTGATGATGGAATCCCCGGGATTGAAAAAGGTTCCCTGATTCTGTGAGGCAGCAGTGCTACTAGCCACAGTGCCATAGTGCCACCCTGTTTGGTGTCCTGGAGACATCCAAGATCACGCCCAAGAGACCATCATCACTGTAGCCGTGGTAGGGAAATGATTGGAAAACAAACTGAGGGACAGAATCAATCTCCACTTCGAGAGGTAAGGATTTATGCACAATAGTCAGCATGGTTTTGTCAGGGGGAGATCATGTCTAACAATTTGCTGAAATAGATTGAGGAGGTGAGTGGATGAGCAGATGAGTGAAGTGCAGTCGATGTAGCCTACATGGACTTCAGAGAAGCTTTTGACTAATTCCATATGGGAGAGTGAAAAAAAAAAAGTGATAGCTGATGGGATCCAGGGCAATTTGGTAAATTACTTTAGGACAAAGTTGAGGAGGAACTTCTTCTCTCAGAGGGTGTTGAATCTCCGGAATTCTCTGCCCACTGAAATGGTGGAGGCTACCTCGTTGAATATGTTTAAGTCACGGATAGATGGATTTCTGATCGATAAGGGAATTAGGGGTTTTGGGGATCAGGCGGGTAAGTGGAGCTGATCCACTTCAGATCAGCCATGATCTTATTGAATGGCGGGGCAGGCTCGAGGGGCTAGATGGCCGACTCCTGCTCCTATTTCTTATGTTCTTCTGTTCCTATGTCTGTCTCATTATTTAGAGTGATCCTTGGGGTGTGTGTCACTATTTAGATTCATCCTTGGGGATTGTCTCACTATTTAGACTGAGCCCTGGGGATTGTGTCACTACTTAGAGTGATCCTTGGGATGGTGTTACTACTTCGAGTGACCTTTGGGGATTTATTCATTATTTGGAGTGAACCTTGGGGATTGTGTCACTATGTAGAGTGATCCTTGGGGGATTGTGCCACTATTTACAGCGATCTTTGTGATTTGTATCACCATTTAAGAGTGATCCTTGGGGATTGTGTCACGATGTAGTGATCCTCGGGGATGGTGTCACTATTTAGAGTGATCCGTGGGGATTGTGACATTATTAACAATGACCTATGGGGAATGCGGCACAAATTGCGTGACCCTTGGGGATTGTGTTCCTCCTTCGAGTGATCATTGGGAATGTATTCAATATTTGGTGTTATCCTTGAGATGGTGTGACTACTTCGAGAGATAATTGGGGATTTATTCATTACTTGGTGTGATCCTTGGGAATTGTGTCACAATTTAGAGTGATCGCTGGGAATTGTGTCGCTGTTTAGAGTGGCCCTTGAGGTTTGTGTCACTACTTAGAGTGATCCTTGGAATGGTGTTACTACTTCGAGTGATCCTTGGGGAATTATTCATTATTTCGAGTGATCCTTGGTGATTGTGCCAATATTTAGAGTGAACTTTGGGAATTGTGTCACTACTTACAGTGACCCCTGGGGATTGTGTCACTACTTAGAGTGATCCTTGGGATGGTGTTACGACTTCAAGTGATCCTTGTGGATTTATTCATTATTTCGAGTGATCCTTGGTGATTGTGCCAATATTTAGAGTGAACTTTGGGAATTGTGTCACTACTTACAGTGACCCCTGGGGATTGTGTCACTACTTAGGGTGATCCTTGGGGTTTGTGTCAATACGTAGATAGATCCTTGGGGTTTGTGTCACTATTTAGAGAGGTCCTTGGGTGTTGTGGCACTACTTAGGGTGATCCTTGGTGTTTGTGTCAATACTTAGATAGATCCTTGGGGTTTGTGTCACTATTTACAGTGATCCTTGAGGATTGTCTCACTAACTGGAGTGATCCTGGGGGATTTATTCATTTTTTGGAGTGTACCTTGGGGATTGTGTCAGTATTTAGAGGGAAGAATGTGGATAGACTCTCTATTCAGAGTGATCCTTGGGGTTTGTGTCAACATTTTGATTGATCCTTGGGGAGTGTGTCACTATTTAGTCTGATCCTTGGGGATTGTGTCACGACTGAGAGTGATCCTTGGGGATTGTGTCACTACTGAGAGTGATCCTTGGAGATTGTGTCACTACTTAGAGTGATCCTTGGGGATTGTGTCACTATTCACAGTGATCCTTGGGATTGTGTCACGATTTAGATTGACCCTTGGGGAGTGTGTCACTCTTTAGTCTGATCCTTGGGGATTGTGTCACTGCTTTGAGTCATCCTTGGGGATTGTGTCACTACTTTGCGTGATCCTTGGGGATTGTGTCACTATTCAGAGTAATCCTTTGGATTGTGTCACTATTTAGATTGATCCTTGAGGAGTTTGTCACCATTTAGATTGATCATTGGGGTTTGTGTCACTATTTAGTCTGATCCTTGGGGTTTGTGTCACTATTTAGAGTAATCCTTGGGGATTGTGTCACTACTTAGAGTGATCCTTGGGGTTTATGTCACTACGTCGAGTGATCCCTGGGGATTGTGTCACTACGTTGAGTGATTCTTGGGGATTGTGTCACTATTTAGAGTGATCTTTGGGGTGTGTGTCACTATTTAGTGTGATCTTTGGGGTGTGTGTCACTATTTCGGGTGATCCTTGTGGATTATCTCACTAATTAGACTAACCCCTGTGGATTGTGTCACTACTTAGAGTGATCCTTGGGATGGTGTTACTACCTCGTGCGTTCTTTGGGGATTTATTCATTATTTAGAGTGATCCTTGGTGATTGTGTCGCTATCTGGAGTGACCCTTCACTTTGGAAGAAATAATAGCAACTTGGATTATTATTTTAATGGAAAAAAATTACAACATGCTACTGTGTAAAGGGACCTGGGGGTCCTTGTGCATGAGTCGCAACAACTCAGTCTGCAACTACAACAGGTGGTCAAGAAGCCAAATGGGATGTTGGCATTTATCGCAAGGGGGATTGAATGTAAAAGCAGAGAAGTCTTGCTGCATCTGTACAAGGCATTGGTGAGGCCGCAGCTGGAATACAGTGTGCAGTTTTGGTCCCCTTACTTGTGAAAGGATATATTGGCCTTGGAGGGAGTGCAGAGAAGGTTCACCAGGTTGATACCGGCGATGAGGGTTGTAGATTATGAGGAGAGATTGACGAGATTAGGTTTGTACTCGTTGGAGTTTAGAAGGCTGAGGGGTGATCTTTTCGAGGCATATAAGACAATGAAGGGGCTGGATAGGGTAGAAGTGGAGAGATTCCTTCCACTTCGAAAGGAAACCAGAACTCGACGGCACAGCCTCAAAATAAAGGGGGGTCAGTTTAGGACAGAGTTGAGGAGGAACTTCTTCTCTCAGAGGGTGTTGAATCTCCGGAATTCTCTGCCCACTGAAGTGGTGGAGGCTACCTCGTTGAATATGTTAAAGTCACGGATAGATGGATTTCTGATCGATAAGGGAATTAGGGGTTTTGGGGATCAGGCGGGTAAGTGGAGTTGATCCACTTCAGATCAGCCATGATCTTATTGAATGGCGGGGCAGGCTCGAGGGGCTAGATGGCCGACTCCTGCTCCTATTTCTTATGTTCTTCTGTTCTTATGTCTGTCTCATTATTTAGAGTGATCCTTGGGGTGTGTGTCACTATTTAGATTCATCCTTGGGGATTGTCTCACTATTGAGATTGAGCCCTGGGGATTGTGTCACTACTTAGAGTGATCCTTGGGATGGTGTTACTACTTCGAGTGACCTTTGGGGATTTATTCATTATTTGGAGTGAACCTTGGGGATTGTGTCACTATTTCGAGTGGTCCTTGGGGACTGTGTCACTATTTAGAGTGATCCTTGGGGGATTGTGCCACTATTTACAGCGATCTTTGTGATTTGTATCACCATTTAGAGTGATCCTTGGGGATTGTGTCACGATTTAGTGATCCTCGGGAACGGTGTCACTATTTAGAGTGATCCTTGGGGATTGTGACATTATTAACAATGACCTATGGGGAATGCGGCACAAATTGCGTGACCCTTGGGGATTGTGTTCCTCCTTCGAGTGATCCTTGGGAATTTATTCAATATTTGGTGTATCCTTGGGCGCTGTGTCATTATTTAGAGAAATGCAAGGGAATTGTGTCACAGGTTAGTGTGTTCCTGGATAATTGTGTCACCATTTAGAGTAATCCTTGGTGATTGTGTTACTATGAAGAGTGATCCTTGCGGATTGTGTCACTATTTAGAGTGATTCTTGGTGATTGTGTTACTATTAAGAGTGATCCTTGGGGATTGTGTGACTATTTAGACTGCTCCTTGGGAATTGTCTCACTATTTAGAGTAATGTTTGCGGATTGCGTCATTACTAGGAGTGATCCTTCGGCTTTGTGTCACGATTTAGAATTGCTGGGAATTGTGTGGCTGCTTAGAGTGGCTCTTGGGGTTTGTGTCACTACTTAGAGTGATCCATGGGATGATGTTACGACTTCGAGTGAACCTTGGGGAGTTATTCATTATTTGGAGTGAACCTTGGGGATTGTGTCACTATTTAGAGTGATGCTTGGGAATTTTGTCGCTATTTAGAGTGGCCCTTGGGATTTGTGTCACTATTCCGAGTGAACCTTGTGAATAATTTCTCTACTTAGTGTGATCGTTCGGGATTGCGTCACAATTTAGAGTGATTATTGGGGATTGTGTCACTATTTAGTGTGATCCTTAGGGATTGTGTCACGCTTTAGAGTTCCGAGAGAATTGTGTCACTATGTCGACTGACCATTGGGGATTTTGTGGCTATTTGGAGTGACCCTTGGGGTTTGTGTCACGATTTAGAAGAAACCTTGGGATTCGTGTCTCGACTTAGAGTGATCCTTGGGGATCGTGTCACTACTTAGTTGATCCTTGTGGTTTGTGTCAATACTTAGATAGATCCTTGGGCTTCTTGTCACTATTCAGAGTGATCCTTAGGGTTTGTGTCCCTATTCAGAGAGATCCTTGGGGATTGTCTCAATAATTAGAGTGACCCTTGTGTATTGTGTCCCTACTTAGAGTGATCCTTGGGATGGTGTGACTACTTCGAGTGATCCTTGGGGATTTATTCATTACTTGGTGTGATCCTTGGGGATTGTGTCACAATTTAGAGTGATCGCTTGCAATTGTGTCGCTGTTTAGAGTGGCCCTTGGGGTTTGTGTCACTACTTAGAGTGATCCTTGGGATGGTGTTACTACTTCGAGTGATCCTTGGGGAATTATTCATTATTTGGTGTGATCCTTGGGGATTGTGTCACCATTTAGATTGATCCGTGAGAATTGTGTCGCTGTTTAAATCGGACCTCTCAGGGACAAAGGAGGGGAATTATGCTTCGAACCCAAGGGAATAGGGGAGATCCTAAATGAATACTTTGCATCGGTATTCAGGAAGGAGAGGGGCGTGTTAACCGGGAGAGTCTCGGAGGGAGGTGTTGACCCGTTAGAGAAAATCTCCATTACAAGAGAGGAAGTGTTAGGTTTTTTAGGCAACATTAAAACTGACAAAGCCCCAGGGCCTGATGGCATCTATCCTCGACTGCTCAGGGAGACGAGAGGTGAAATTGCTGGGCCTCTGACGGAGATCTTTGTCGCTTCTTTGGACACGGGTGAGGTCCCTGAGGATTGGAGGATAGCGAATGTGGTCCCGTTGTTTAAGAAGGGTAGCAGGGATAACCCAGGAAATTATTGGCCGGTGAGCTTGACGTCCGTGGTAGGGAAGTTGTTGGAGAGGATTCTAAGAGACAGGATGTATGCGCATTAAGAACGAAACAATCTCATTAGTGACAGGCAGCATGGTTTTGTAAGAGGGAGGTCGTGCCTTACAAATTTGGTGGAGTTTTTTGAGGAAGTGACAAAAACGGTTGATGAAGGAAGGGCCGTGGATGTCGTCTATATGGATTGCAGTAAGGCATTTGACAAAGTCCCACATGGCAGGTTGGTTAAGAAGGTTAAGGCTCATGGGATACAAGGAGAAGTGGCTAGATGGGTGGAGAACTGGCTTGGCCATAGGAGACAGAGGGTAGTGGTGGAAGGGTCTTTTTCCGGCTGGAGGTCTGTGACCAGTGGTGTTCCGCAGGGCTCTGTACTGGGACCTCTGCTATTTGTGATATATATAAATGATTTGGAAGAAGGTGTAACTGGTGTAATCAGCAAGTTTGCGGATGACACGAAGATGGATGGAATTGCGGGTAGCGAAGAGCATTGTCGGGCAATACAGCAGGATATAGATAGGCTGGAAAATTGGCCGGAGAGGTGGCAGATGGAGATTAATCCGGATAAATGCGAAGTGATGCATTTTGGAAGAAATAATGTAGGGAGGAGTTATACAATAAATGGCAGAGGGACCTAGGTGTGCAAGTCCACAAATCCTTGAAGGTGGCAACACAGGTGGAGAAGGTGATGAAGAAGGCATATGGTATGCTTGCCTTTATAGGACGGGGTATAGAGTATAAAAGCTGGAGTCTGATGATGCAGCTGTATAGAACGCTGGTTAGGCCACATTTGGAGTACTGCGTCCAGTTCTGGTCACCGCACTACCAGAAGGACGTGGAGGCATTGGAGAGAGTGCAGAGAAGGTTTACCAGGATGTTGCCTGGTATGGAGGGTCTTAGCTATGAGGAGAGATTGGGTATACTGGGGTTGTTCTCCTTGGAATGACGGAGAATGAGGGGAGATCTAATAGAGGTATACAAGATTATGAAGGTTATAGATAGGGTGAACGGTGGGAAGCTTTTTCCCAGGTCGGAGGTGACGATCACGAGGGGTCACGGGCTCAAGCTGAGAGGGGCGAAGTATAACTCAGACATCAGAGGGACGTTTTTTACACAGAGGGTGGTGGGGGCCTGGAATGCGCTGCCAAGTAGGGTGGTGGAGGCAGGCACGCTGACATCGTTTAAGACTTACCTGGATAGTCACATGAGCAGCCTGGGAATGGAGGGATACAAACGATTGGTCTAGTTGGACCAAGGAGCGGCACAGGCTTGGAGGGCCGAAGGGCCTGTTTCCTGTGCTGTACTGTTCTTTGTTCTTTGTTCTTTGTTTAGAGTGACCCTTGAGGTTTGTGTCTCTACCTAGAGTGATCCTTGGGCATTGTTTTACGACTTCGAGTGATCCTTCGGTATTTATTCATTATTTGGTGTGAGCCTTGGGGATTGTGTCATTATTTAGAGAAAACCTAGGGAATTGTGTCACAAGTTAGAGTGATCCGAGATAGTTGTGTCGTCATTTAGAGTAATCCTTGGGATTGAATTACTATTTCGAGTGATCCTTGGGGACTATGCGACCAGTTCGAGTGATGCTTGGGGATTGTGTCAATATTTAGATTGATCCTTGGGGTGTGTGTCACTTTATAGAGTTATGCTTGGGGGCTATCTCACTAATTAGAGTGATACCTGGGGCTCTGTCACTTCTTAGAGTGGTCATTGGGATGGTGTTACTACTTCGAGAGATCTTTGGGGATTTATTCATTATTTGGTCTGATCCTTGATGATTGTGTCACGAGTTCGAGTGATCCTTGGTGATTGTGTGACTATTTAGAGTGATCCTTGGTGATTGTGGTACTATTTAGACTGATCCTTGTGGATTGTGTCACTATTTGGATTGTCCCTTGGGGATTCTGTCACTATTTAGAGTGATCCTTGGGGATTGTGTAACTATTTCGAGTAATCCTTGTGGATTGTGTCACTATTTAGAGTGATCCTTGGGGATTGTGTCGCTATGTGGAGAGACCCTTGTGCTTTGTGTCACTCTTTAGAATGAAACTTGGGAATAGTGTTTCTGTTTCGACTGATCCTTGGGGATTGTGTCACTATTTAGACTGATCCTTGGAGATTGTCTCACTATTTAGGGAGATCCTTGCGGATTGTGTCACTCCTTAGAGTGATCCTTGATATGGTGTTACTACTTCGAGTGATCCTTGCCGATTTATTCATTACTTCGAGTGATCTTTGGGGATTTATTCATTATTTGGAGTGATCCCAGGTGATTGTGTCACTATTTAGAGTCCTCCTTGGGGTTTGTGTCACAACTTAGAGTGATCCTTGTGGTGTGTGCCACTTTTTAGAGTGATCCTTGGGGACTGTCCCACTAAGTAGAGTCACCCCTGGGGATTGTGTCATGACTTAGAGTGGTCCTTGGGATGATGTTACAAATTCGAATGATCCTTGGGGATATATTCATTATTTGGAGTGATCCTTGGATATTATGTCACTATTTAGAGTGACCCTTGGGGATTGTGTCACTATTTAGAGTGATCCTTGGGGATTGTGTTACTATTTAGAATGATCCTTGTGGATTGTGTCACTATTTGGATTGATCCTTGGGGATTGTGTCACAGTTTAGATTGATCCTTGAGGATTGTGTCACTATTTAGATTGATCCTTGGGGATTGTGTCACTACTTGGAGCGATCCTTGGGGATTGTGTCACTCTGCAGATTGATCCTTGGGGATTGTGTCACTATTGTGAGTGGTCCTTGGGGATTGTCTCACAATTTAGTGATCCTATGGGATTGTGTCACTATTTAGAGTGATCTTTGGGAATTGTGTCACCATTCAGAGTAATCCTTGGGGTTTGTGTCAATATTTAAAGTGATCCTTGCGGATTGTCTCACTAATTAGAGTGATCCTTGGGGTTGTGTCACTATTTAGATTGATCCTTGGGGATTGTGTCACTATTTCCAGTGATCCTTGGGGATTGTGTCACTATTTAGTGATCCGATGGGATTGTGTCGCTATTTCGAGTGTTCGTTGGGGTTTGTGTCACTAATTAGAGTGATCCTTGGAATGGTGTTACTACTTCGAGTAATCTTTGGGGATGTATTCATTATTTGGAGTGATTTTTGGGGATTGTTTCACTATTTAGATTGATCGAAGGGGTTTCAAACAGTTCCTCGTTTTGCCGTGTTGATTTATGTGTAACGCGTTCGATGGGCTGGGCTGCTGTTGAATTAATGCTTTACGTTATAACGCCATTTCTTCCGTTTGTTTTGATTCTATTGTTCAATGTGTTAACAGTCAGATACATTTTAATGGCCAGCAGAGCCCGCAGCAGACTCCGAGGTCGTAGCTCTGGGGAGAGCGCCAGTGACCCAATGATAGAGAATCAAAGGAAATCCATAATGTTGCTCTTTATCATATCGGGGAATTTTATCTTCTTATGGGCGGTGTTCGTGGTTTGCTCAGTATTAGGACGACTGGATTACTTGGGGTATTCTGTTTCCCTGCCAAGTTTATCCAGGAAATTGGCGTCATGCTTTAGCCCCTGAGCTGCTGCACCAGCACCTTTGTTTATGCAGTGACTCAAAGGAAATTAGAGAGGAGTTTGAGAATAAGATTGAAAGAACCCTTCAAATTGATGGCCAAATAACACCTTTGAGAAGACATCACAATTTGGAACATTGTTGCTGTCGTGTTCTATGCATTCTACTGTTGGACTACATTCCTTTTTTTTATTTTCTGAAGCAAGTCTCAAACATGGTGCAAAGTTAATTGTAGTTGTTGTCACTTGTAATTTCGTCATACCCTCTTACCTGCAAGGAAGGGACCCAAACACAAGTTATCTAAAGATGAGTTTCAAACAATGACATGGTCAAGAGGAGTAGCAGTCCCAAGTGCAGCCTCTAGCTCAAGAATTGCTCAGGAAATAACTCCTACCATGGTTATTTCCCAGAAATTGACCAATCCTGAGGAATGCCTCGCCAAGTGCTCGGTATCTCAAATGTTAGTCAGCTGATTTCAGCACTGCCTTTCTTTGAAGGAAGACTTTCAAGAAAATTAGGCTGACACCAGCAAAACAAGATATAAGGATGATTCTGTCATGTAATCCCTGCACTGTCACTTGATAAAACGGTGAAGAAATATCAATGCTTTTATATTAAATTCCAAATCTCCACTCCTCTACCTAATTTATCTCCACTCCATAGCCTGATGCTCCGTTTGTAAAACATTGGTGAGTCTTCATTTAGAATACTGTGTCCAACTGTATTCAGGACAAGACCGGAAGGATGAGGAGGCTTTGGAGGGAGTACAGAAAAAGTTCAACAGGATGTTGCCTGGGATGGAGGGTATTAGCTATGAGGAGAGATGGAATAAATTGGGATTATTCTCTCTGGAAAGACGGAGGCTGAGGGACATCCTGATAGAAGTTCATAGACTTATGAGGGCATTGATAGGGTGAACAGTTGGAAAATTTTTCCTCAGAGAAGAAATTACAATCACAAGGGGACACACGTTCAGGATAACGGGGAAATGTTCTGTGGAGATGTGCGGGGGACCGTTTTAACCTGGAGGGTGGTGGGCGGCTTGGAATGCGCTGCAAGTGAGGTGGTTCAAGCAGCCAAATTAGCAATATTTAAAACTTATCTGGATAGGCACATGAACAGACGGGGAATAGAGGGATACAGGTAATTGGTCTAGATAGGACAACGTGATCAGCACAGTATAAAAGCAAATTACTGCGAAGGCTGCAATCTAAAACCAAAAGCGAAAATGCTGGAAAATCTCTGCAGGTCTGGCAGCATCTGTAAGTCATGATGTGGAGATGCCGGCGTTGGACTGGGGTAAGCACAGTAAGAAGTCTCACAACACCAGGTTAAAGTCCAACAGGTTTATTTGGTAGCAAATACCATCAGCTTTCGGAGCACAGCTCCTTCGTCAGATGGAGTGGATATCTGTTCTCAAACAGTGCAAACAGACACAGAAATCAAATTACAGAATACAAATTAGAATGCAAATCTCTCCAGCCAGCCAGGTCTTAAATATACAGACAATGTGGGTGGAGGGAGCATTCAACACAGGTTAAAGAGATGTGTATTGTCTCCAGACAGAACAGCTAGTGAAATTCTGCAAGTCCAGGTGGCAAGCTGTGGGGGTTACTGATAATGTGACATAAATCCAACATCCCGGTTTAGGCCGTCCTCATGTGTGCAGAACTTGGCTATCAGTTTCTGCCCAGCGACTCTGCGCTGTCGTGTGTCGTGAAGGCCGCCTTGGAGAACGCTTACCTGAAGATCCAAGGCTGAATGCCCGTGACTGCTGAAGTGCTCACCCACAGGAAGAGAACAGTCTTGCCTGGTGATTGTCGAGCGGTGTTCATTCATCCGTTGTCGTAGCGTCTGCATGGTTTCCCCAATATACCATGCCTCGGGACATCCTTTCCTGCAGCGTATCAGGTAGACAACTTTGGCCGAGTTGCAAGAGTAGGTACCGTGTACCTGGTAGATGATGTTCTCACGTGAGATAATGGCATCCGTGTCGATGATCCGGCACTTCTTGCAGAGGTTGCTGGGGCAGGGTTGTGTGGTGTCGTGGTCACTGTTCTCCTGAAGGCTGGGTAGTTTGCTGTGGACAATGGTCTGTTTGAGGTTGCGTGGTTGTTTGAAGGCAATAAGTGGGGGTGTGGGGATGGCCTTGGCGAGATGTTCGTCTTCATCAATGACATGTTGAAGGCTCCGGAGGAGATGATGTAGCTTCTTCGCTCCGGGGAAGTACTGGACGACGAAGGGTACTCTGTCCACCGTGTCCCGTGTTTGCCTTCTGAGGAGGTCGGTGCGGTTTTTCGCTGTGGCGTGTCGGAAATGTTGATCGATGAGTCGAGCGCCATATCTTGTTCTTATGAGGGCATCTTCAGTTTCTGGAGGTGGCTGTTGCGATCCTCCTCATCCGAGCAGATCCTGCGTATTCGGAGGGCTTGTACGTAGGGGATGGCTTCTTTTACGTGTTTCGGATGGAAGCTGGAGAAGTGGAGCATCATGAGGTTATCCGTAGGCTTGCGGTAAAGTGAGGTGCTGAGGTGACCGTCCTTAATGGAGATGCGTGTGTCCAAGAATGCAACCGATTCCGGAGAGTAGTCCATGGTGAGTCTGATGGTGGGATGGAGCTTGTTGATGTCATCATATCGATGTTTCAGTGATTGCTCACCATGACTCCAAAGGAAGAAAATGTTATCGATGTATCTTGTGTATAGCATCGGTTGAAGGTCCTGTGCGGTGAGGAAGTCTTGTTCGAACCTGTGCATGAAGATGTTGGCATATTGAGGTGCGAATTTTGTCCCCATGGCTGTCCCGTGTGTCTGGATGAAGAACTGGTTGTTGAAGGTGAAGATATTGTGGTCCAGGATGAAGCGGATGAGTTGTAAAATTGCATCTGGAAACTGGCAGTTGACGGCATTGAGTACTGAGGCCATTGCAGCAATGCCATCATCGTGCGGGATGCTGGTGTAGAGTGCCGAGACATCCAATGTGACGAGGAGTGCTCCTGGTTCAACTGCTCCATGTGTGTTGAGTTTCTGTAGGAAGTCCGTAGTGTCGCGACAAAAGCTGGGGGTTCTTTGTACAATGGGTTTCAAGATGCCCTCGACAGAGCCGGAGAGGTTCTCGCACAGGGTTCCGTTTCCTGAAACGATGGGACGGCCGGGTGTGTTTGCCTTGTGTATGTTTGGGAGGCAGTAGAGATCTCCAACGCGGGGAGTACGTGGGATGAGAGCACGGAGGTTGCTCTGAAGGTCCGGATCAAAGGTTTTGATCAGAGTGTTGTGTTGACGGGTGTGGTCTTTGGTCGGATCTATGGGTAACTGTCTGTAGTGTTCCTCGTAGTTCAGTTGTCGGTACACATCTTTGCAGTAATGCGTTCTGTTCAGTATGACGATGGCCCCTCCTTTGTCTGCTGGTTTGATGACAATGTTGCGGTTGGTCTTGAGAGCGTGGATGGCGTTGCGTTGTGCTTGGGTGATGTTCGGTGCTGTCTTGTGAGTGCGGCTGATGAATGTGGTGTTGACGCACCTCCTGATGGCTTGGGCATACATGCCAAGTCGAGGGCAGCGGCCTTCCGGAGGAGTCCAATTCGAATCTTTCCTCTTCGGTTGCAGTGCGGGTCTCTCTGTCTGCTGTTCTGGTTCATTAGCTGTCTCATTGTGTTCGCAGTTGGCCTCTGGGGGTTTGTGGAAGAACTCCCGCAGCCTCATTCGCTTGATGAATTCCTCTGTGTCTGCTGCGAGATGGTGGGGTCTATTTTGGTGGTGGGGCAAAAGTTGAGCCCTCGGCTGAGAACTTCGATTTCATCTGGCTGAAGTGTGTAGTCCGATAGGTTGACAATGGACTTTCCTGCAGTGGTACTGTTTTCTACTGTGGTACCGGGGGAGGCTTGGTTGCTCCTGGTGGTGTTGCCGAGTTTCTCAAGTTTCCTGTTCTTGGTGTGCATGTAGATGGTGTAGTTCCTTTGTCTCGTCTGCTTGGCAGAGTTTCGCAGCTGGTCTGCGTCCTGACGCAAGTTGAGACTATGGATTGGATCTTGGTTTCCAGGCTGCGGCGTTTGCTGTTGAGTTGGTGTATGAGGTGTTTGAGGAGGGTGAGAGAGGTGCGACGGCACAGTCTCTCAGCGGAGTCCGTGTTAAAGGTTGACCTGAGTGGGTTCGTGATCCGTAGTCTTTTCGGTATCTTGTCTGCTTTCTTTCATGTTTTGTAGAAACTAGATGTCAGTGTCGATATGCGCGATCTTCTTGGAGATCCTCTCCACTTGGAGCAGGCAGTTTGCGGTGTCTTTGGAAGTCATGATGTGGAGATGCCGCCGTTGGACTGGAGTAAGCACAGTAAGAAGTCTCACAACACCAAGATAAAGTCCAACAGGTTTATTTGGTAGCAAATACCATAAGCTTTCGGAGCACAGCTCATTCGTCAGATGGAGTGGATATCTGTTCTCAAACAGTGCAAACAGGCACAGAAATCAAATTACAGAATACTGATTTGAATGCAAATCTCCACAGCCGCAGCGTGGAAACCAAGATCGAATCCATAGTCTCAACTTGCGCTCAGGACGCAGACAAGCTGCGAAACTCTGCCAAGCAGACGAGACAAAGGAACTACACCATCTACATGCACACCGAGAACAGGAAACTTGAGAAACTCGGCATCACAACCTGCAGCAACCATGCCTCCCCCGGTACCACAGTAGAAAACAGTACCACTGCAGGGAAGTCCATTGTCAACCTATCGGACTCCACACTTCAGCCAGATGAAATCGAAGTTCTCAGCCGAGGGCTCAACTTTTGCCCCACCACCAAAATACACCCCATCAGTCTCGCAGCAGACACAGAGGAATTCATCAGGCGAATGAGGCTGCGGGAGTTTTTCCACAAACCCCCAGAGGCCAACAGCGAACACAATGAGACAGCGAATGAACCGGAACGGCAGACAGAGAGACTCGCAGTGCAACCGAAGAGGAAAGATTCGAATTGGACTCCTCCGGAAGGCCGCTGCCCTCGACTTGACATGTATGCCCAAGCCATCAGGAGGTGCGTCAACACCACATTCATCAGCCGCACTCACAAGACAGCACCGAACATCACCCAAGCACAACGTAACGCCATCCACGCTCTCAAGACCAACCGCAACATTGTCATCAAACCAGCAGACAAAGGAGGGGGCATCATCATACTGAACAGAACGAATTACTGCAAAGAAGTGTACAGAGAACTGAACAACGAGGAACACTACAGACAGTTACCCACAGATCCAACCGAAGAACACACCCGTCAACTCAACACTCTGATCAAAACCTTTGATCCAGACCTTCAGAGCAACCTCCGTGCTCTCATCCCACGTACTCCCCGCGTTGGAGATCTCTACTGCCTCCCAAAAATACACAAGACAAACACACCCGGCCGTCCCATCGTTTTCGTAAACGGAACTCTGTGCGAGAACCTCTCCGGCTATGTCGAGGGCATCTTGAAACCCATTGTACAAAGAACCACCAGATTTTGTCGCGACACTACGGACTTCCTACAGAAACTCAACACAAATGGAGCAGTTGAACCAGGAGCGCTCCTCGTCACAATGGATGTCTCGGCACTCTACACCAGCATCCCCCACGATGATGGCATTGCTGCAACGGCCTCAGTACTCAATGCCGTCAACTGCCAGTTTCCAGATGCAATTTTACAACTCATCCGCTTCATCTTGGACCACAATATCTTCACCTTCAACAACCAGTTCTTCATCCAGACACACGGAACAGCCATGGGGACACAATTCGCACCTCAATATGCCAACATCTTCATGCACAGGTTCGAACAAGACTTCCTCACCGCACAGGACCTTCAACCGATGCTATACACGAGATACATCGATGACGTTTTCTTCCTTTGGAGTCATGGTGAGCAATCACTGAAACAACTATATGATGACATCAACAAGTTCCATCCCACCATCAGACTCACCATGGACTACTCTCCGGAATCGACTGCATTCTTCGACACACGCATCCCCATTAAGGACTGTCACCTCAGCACCTCACTGTACCGCAAGCCCACGGATAACCTCATGATGCTCCACTTCTCCAGCTTCCACCCTAAACACGTAAAATAAGCCATCCCCATACGAACAAGCCCTTCGAATACACAGGATCTGCTCGGATGATGAGGATGGCAACAGGCACCTCCAGACGCTGAAAGATGCCCTCATAAGAACAGGATATGGCGCTTGACTCATCGATCAACAGTTCCGACGCGCCACAGCGAAAAACCGCACCGACCTCCTCAGAAGGCAAACACGGGACACGGTGGACAGAGTACCCTTCGTCGTCCAGTACTTCCCCGGAGCGGAGAAGCTACATCATCTCCTCCGGAGCCTTCAACATGCCATTGATGAAGCCGAACATCTCGCCAAGGCCATCCCCACACCCCCACTTCTTGCCTTCAAACAACCACGCAACCTCAAAGAGACCAATGTCCGCAGCAAACTACCCAGCCTTCAGGAGAACAGTGACCACGACACCACACAACCCTGCCCCAGCAACCTCTGCAAGAAGTGCCGGATCATCGACACGGATGCCATCATCTCACGTGAGAACACCATCTACCAGGTACACGATACCTACTCTTGCAACTCGGCTAACGTTGTCTACCTGATACGCTGCAGGAAAGGATGTCCCGAGGCATGGTATATTGGGGAAACCATGCAGACGCTACGACAACGGATGAATGAACACCGCTCGACAATCACCAGGCAAGACTGTTCTCTTCCTGTGGGTGAGCACTTCAGCAGTCACGGGCATTCCGCCTTGGATCTTCAGGTCAGCGTTCTCCAAGGCGGCCTTCACGACACACGACAGCGCAGAGTCGCTGAGCAGAAACTGACAGCCAAGTTCCGCACACATGAAGACGGCCGAAACCGGGATGTTGGATTTATGTCACATTATCAGTAACCCCCACAGCTTGCCTCCTGGACTTGCAGAATTTCATCAGCTGTTCTGTCTGGAGACAATACACATCTCTTTAACCTGTGTTGAATGCTCCCTCCACCCACATTGTCTGTACATTTAAGACCTGGCTGGCTGGAGAGATTTGCATTCTAATCAGTATTCTGTAATTTGATTTCTGTGTCTGTTTGCACTGTTTGAGAACAGATATCCACTCCATCTGACGAAGGAGCTGTGCTCGGAAAGCTTATGGTATTTGCTACCAAATAAACCTGTTGGACTTTAACCTGGTGTTGTGAAACTTCTTACTGACTATCTGTAAGGAGAGAGAAGAGATGACGTTTCAAGTCAGGAGACCCTTTGTCAAAGTTAAAAGTCATAAAAAGAGGGAGATACTTATACTGCAGGGTGAGGGAATGAAAAGTGAATCTTTGCTACAGAAACCACGGGAAAGGCTGCTAATGGCAGCCCACAGCGAAAATAGAAGGTGTTAATGGCTAAACATCAGCGAAGCCGATGACACGGATGAGGGGGCTGAAGGGTGGATCAGTAAATTTGCTGATGACACCAAGATTGGTGGAGTAGTGGATGTGGTGGAGGGCTGTTGTAGGCTACAAAGAGACATAGATAGGATGCAAAGCTGGGCTTAAAAATGGCAAATGGAGTTTAACCCTGATAAATGTGAGGTGATTCGATAAGGTCCCCCATGCAAGGCTTCTAGAAAAAGTGAGAGGGCATGGGGTCCAAGGGGCTGCTGCCCTGTGGATCCAGAACTGGCTTGCCCAAAGGAGGCAGAGAGTGGGTATAGATGGGTCTTTTTCTAAATGGAGGTCAGTCACCAGTGGTGTGCCCCAGGGATCTGTTCTGGGACCCTTGCTGTTTGTCATTTTCATAAATGACCTGGATGAGGAAGTGGAGGGATGGGTTGGTAAGTTTGCCGACAACACGAAGGTTGGTGGGGTTGTGGATAGGTTGGAGGGATGTCGAAGTTACAGAGGGACATAGATAGGATGCAAGACTGGGCGGAGAAGTGGCAGATGGCTTCAAGCCAGATAAATGCGTAGTGGTCCATTTTGGCAGGTCAAATGGGATGAAGGAGTACAATGTAAAGGGAAAGACTCTTAGTACTGTAGAGGATCAGAAGGACCTTGTGGTCCGGGTCCATAGGACTCTAAAATCAGCCCCGCAGGTGGAAGAGGTGGTTAAGAAGGCGTATGGTGTGCTGGCCTTTATCAATCGAGGGATTGAGTTTAGGAGTCCGGGGATAATGATGCAGCTATATAAGACCCTCGCCAGACCCCACTTGGAGTACTGTGCTCAGTTCTGGTCGCCTCATTACAGGAAGGATGTGGAAAAGATTGAAAGGGTACAGAGGAGATTTACAAAGATGTTGCCTGGATTGAGTGGCATGCCTTATGAGGATAGGCTGAGGGAGCTCGGTCTTTTCTCCTTGGAGAGACGGAGGATGAGATGGGCTGTGGAGGGCGGCACGGTAGCACAGTGGTTAGCACTGCTGCTTCACAGCTCCAGGGTCCCGGGTTCGATTCCCGGCTCGGGTCACTGTCTGTGTGGAGTTTGCACATTCTCCTCGTGTCTGCGTGGGTGTCCTCCGGGTGCTCCGGTTTCCTCCCACAGTCCAAAGATGGGTTAGGTTGATTGGCCAGGTTAAAAAATTGCCCCTTAGAGTCCTGGGATGTGTAGGTTAGAGGGATTAGCGGGTAAAATATGTGGGGGTAGGGCTTGGGTGGGATTGTGGTCGGTGCAGACTCGATGGGCCGAATGGCCTCCTTCTGCACTGTAGGGTTTCTATGTTTTCTATGTTTCTATGATTCATTTTGGTAGGACTAATTTAAATGTGGATTACAGGTTCAACGGTAGGGTTCTGAAAACTGTGGAGGAACAGAGAGATCTTAGGGTCCATATCCACAGATCTCTAAAGGTTGCCACTCAAGTGGATAGAGCTGTGAAGGAGGCCTATAGTGTGTTAGCTTTTATTAACAGGGGGTTGGAGTTTAAGAGCCGAAGGGTTATGCTGCAACTGTACAGGACCTTGGTGAGACCACATTTGGAATATTGTGTGCAGTTCTGGTCACCTCACGATAAGAAGGATGTGGAAGCCCTGGAAAGAGTGCAGAGGAGATTTACCAGGATGCTGCCTGGTTTGGAGGGTAGGTCTCATGAGGAAAGGTTGCGGGAGCTCGGGCTGCTCTCTCTGGAGCGGAGGAGGATGAGGGGAGGCTTAATAGAGGTTTATAAAATGATGAAGGGTATAGATAGAGTGAACGTTCAAAGGCTATTTCGTCGGATGGATGAAGCTATTACAAGGGGGCATAACTATAGGGTTCGTGGTGGGAGATATAGGAAGGATATCAGAGGTAAGTTCTTTACGCAGAGAGTGTTTGAGATGTGGAATAGACTGCCTGCAGTGATAGTGGAGTCAGAAACTTTAGGAACATGTAAGCGGTTACTGGATAGGCACATGGAGCGCACCAGGATGATAGGGAGTGGGATAGCTTGATCTTGGTTTCAGATGAAGCTCGGCACAACATCGTGGGCCGAAGGGTCTGTTCTGTGCTGTACTGTTCTATGTTCTATGTTCTATGAAGCTGAAATCAGAGGATAATCTGTGACAGATGGAGATGTGGGAGCAGGGCTTTAAAGGTTGGGAGTGAGCTAACATTTAGAACAAGGGGGAGAGGGGAAGCAAAGGGGGAGTTAAGGTCAGGAAAAGGGGGGGGGGTTCAAGTCGGGGGAAAGAGTGGGGGGAAGATAAATGAAGAAAGGCAATAAAGAAATGAAAGGTAGAGAGCAGTAAAATATGAAATGAAATCAAAACAAAGCGGTTGAGGTGGGGTAGAGTGAATCATCTGAAGTTGTTGAATTCGATGTGGAGTCCGGAATGCTGTAAAGTGCCGAGCCGGAAGATGAGATGCTGTTTCTCCAGTTTGCGTTGAGCTTCACTGGAACATTTCACCAGGCCAATGACAGACATGTGGGCATGGGAGCAGGATCGTGTGTGTTTAAATGGCAAGCAACCGGAAGGTCAGGGACCTGATTGCGCACAGACCGCAGGTGCTCAGTAAAGCGATTACCCGGCCTACGCTTGGTCGCTCCGATACAGAGGGGACCACATTGGAAGCAGCGAATGCAATGGACCAGATTGGAAGACGTGCAAGTGAAGCACTGCTCAGCATTCGGCACAGGGTTGCTGGGCCAAAAGGCCTGTTCCTGTGCTGTCCTGTTCTTTGTTCTGTTTGTATGTTTCCTGGAGGACATTGACTGGATTAAATCAGAAATATTTCAGCTCATTTCTAGTGTTATGTATGCTTGCGGATCAATGATAACTTTGCTCCTCCATAGATCATTTGACAAAGAAACAGATAAGTGGCTGGATTAGAGGTGAATTATCTGGATCAAATCTTGAGTGTCCACACAATAGACTGTCTGGTCAGAGCTCAAGTGTCAGCATGGCATGTGGTTGGCACCATTTACAATGTACCCTCAAGGTCAAATACAGCACGTGCCCAGGACTTGGTACAGCACAAATCAAGCATCAACAACTGCACATTCCCGGGTGTGTGTACAGTAAAGTCCTGGGTACGGCATATTCTTGGGGTCAGGTATGACACACTCCTGAGCTCCCTCCTATGAAACACTCGGAGGTTTCCACAATGCAAGCAACAAACATTTGTTGCACTGGACTATCGGATTCCTGCACAACACGCACCCGGTCTAAGATTATGCCCTCTGGACCTGAACTCTCCCACACGGGGAAGCAACCACTCAGCAACAACCCTGTCACGTGCAATGAAGTCACTGTGAAAATCCCCTCGTTGTCACACTCTCGCTCCTGTTCGGGTGTACTGAGAGAGAATTTAGCATGGCCAATGCACCTAACCAGCACACTGTGGGAGGAAACAGGCGCACCCAGCGGAAACCCATGCAGACACTGGGAGAATGTTCAGACTCCGCGCAGACAGTGACCAAAGCCGGGAATCGAACGCAGATCCACAGGTACATGCATCACCACAATATTATGGTTTCCGATACTCCAGGTGTTTAAGTATGAACACACGTCAGACAAAACGTTGTGAAGACATTTCATTTGCAACCTTTTGTGACCCAGGCAATCGTTATGGGCAATTTAGCATGGCCAATCCACCGAACCTGCACATCTTTGGACTGTGGGAGGAAACCAGAGCACCCGGAATAAACCCACACAGATACGGGGAGATCATGTGGTCTCCGAAACAAACAAGACAGGACCTGACCCCGGGTCCCTGGTGCTTGGGCAGCAGTGGTAACCAATGTGCCACCGTGCCGCCCCACATTACTGAATTACCGAACACAGTCCATCACCATCCCACAGTCAAGACTCTCAAAGTCGATAATACCAATGAAATTGTCAGCGTGACATTCAACAGAAGGGATCATAGTTAAAGACAATGAGACAAACAAGACTTCAAATTCCCAGTCGAGCTCAGAGAATCCTTTGGGATGTACTTATCCATTGAGACTGGGTTTGGAATTATCGAAGGTCAGCCAGATGGTGAACAGGTCCTTGTGTTGGTTCCTGTTCTTCCAAACACCAACGTGCCTTTCATGCAATCATCTTTAAAGTTGATTTGATTTATTATTGCCACAGGTATTGGGAGACAGTGAAAAGTATCATTTTTTTGTGTGCAATACAGACAAAGAAGAGAGAAGGAAAATAATTTACTCTTTCAGAGAGTAACTCTGTTCAGAGACAAGGAAAAGAGAGAGTTCAGAATGTAGATTACTGTCATTACTGGGGTGTGGAGAAAGATCAACTTAACATGAGGTAGGCCTATTCAAAGTTTTGATGGCAGCAGGGGAGAAGCTGTTCCTGAGTCGGCTCGGACGTTACCTCAGAATTTTCTATCTTTTTCGCGACGGAATAAGCTGGAAGAGAGAAGGCCCGGGGTGCGTGGGGTCCTTCCTTATGCTGGCTGCTTTGCTGAGGCAGCGGGAAGTGTAGACAGAGTCAATGGCTGGGAGGCTGGTTTGAGTGATAGGCTGGACTTATTTCATGATCTATTGCAGTTTATTGCGGTCTTGGGCAGAGCAGGAGCCATACCAAGCTGTGATACACCCAGATGCTTTCTCCGGTGCATCTCTTGTCCCTTTTGTAATGTTAACTTCAGTGAAGAGAAAGTGTATTGCCGCGTCGATAGACACAGACTACTGTTGCAATTTGCACGTTTGGTTTTCCCGGGTTTCAGGGTGACACCTTCCCACTCTAAATGTGAACAGTGCTAATTAATATTCAAGATCATTCGCTTCCGTCCAAACTGTGTAAACATTTGATTGGTTTTTGATGATAAATTTTCATGAAATCGGAGCAGGGACGGAAGTGAGAAATGGACGTGAAATGTACTTTTAACATCTTCACCTCTGGAATATTTAACATCAGACCAGCTGCAATATCAGTTCAATCAGGTTTACAGACATGGGAACAGGAGGAGGCCATTCAGCCGGTTGAGCCTGCTTCACAATTCAACACCATCACCACTGTAGGGGTCCTTCAGAGGCTCAGCATTGAGCTCAACTTCAGCTAAAACAAAACTCGCAACCACAGTATTCTGGTGGAAGACGTTCTTTGTTGTCCGCTGGGACAGAAGGAGCTGGGCAGTCTCAGAGTCATGCAGGTTTAGAGCATGGAAACAGGCTCTTCGGCCCAACTTGCCGATGCCGCCCTTTTTTAACCATGAAGCTGTTCCCAATTGTCGCGTTTGCCACTTTCCCTCGTTACCCATCTTACCCATGTAACTGTTTAAATGCTTTTTAAAAGATAAAAGTTTACCCGCCTCCACTACTGACTTTGGCAGCTCGTTCCAGACGCTCACTGAAAGAATTGCTCCGCTGACACCTTTTGTGTCTCTCCGCTCTCATCTTCAACCTCCTCCCTCTAGTTTTAGAATCCCCTACCTTTAGGAAAATATGCTGACTATTTAGCTGATCTGTGCCTCTCATTACTTCATGGAAGATCACCCCGAAGGCTCCTACGGTCCAGGGAAGAAAGACCTCGTCTAACCAGCCTCTCCTTATAACTCAAACCATCAAGTCCCTGTAGCATCCAAGTAAATCTTTTCTGCACTCTTTCTAGTTTAATAATATCCTTTCTCCAATCGGCTGACCAGAACGGTATACATTTTTCCAACTCCAACAAATCTCTCAGTAACATCATGGTGGCATTATAATTATGCACTTTCCAAAAAGCATTTTACCCGCCGTCTGGCTCATCATGATCCAAACATTAATACAGGTCAGACACTTTGACCAATTACAGATATTCTCTGACAGCATGGGAACAACAGGAATTTCTGCCTGATTTTCCCATGGCAACCTATTGCCAGTTTCAGACTCTCTTTTCAAATGTTGAGGACTCTGTTATTCATTGAGCTGTCTGGAAACACGAGCTTGTCCTTGCTCAATGAATGTCTCTTTGACTGAGCTGTCTGCTACCAATGCTGGTACGAGTTATGCGTCTAAGGTTGTATTGCTTGTAAAGAATGCGGTTCACCTTATTGACCTATCTCCCATGATGCCTTAGAACTCTGTCAGGAGCCAAGATCTCTGCCTGTTCAATAATACTCTTTCAAAAATACATGTTTTACTGCTCTAACTTGTGCTTCTTTGTGTTTCTATGCAGACAGAAACTCTGCAAAATATATAAGACACTCTGTGATTATTTTCCAAAGTTAATCCACTCTATTTTAATAATCTTTATTGATGTTTTAATCCCTGGGTATTTCAAATTCCACTAACAAAGTCCAATGAGCTACATCCCTCCTCAAGTAAAGGGACCAATGCTGTCCACAATATTCTAAGTGTGGTCTCATTAATTCTTCATCCTGCAGGAGCAACGATTCACAACGTTTGTATTCTACTCGTTTAGCATTCAATGCCATGATTCCATTTGCAACCCTATTTCCTTCTGTATCTACATCTTAGTTTTATACAATTCACGCAGACACGCAGATCCTTATGCCCTGAAGCACTGGGGAGAAATGCCCCTGTCTCCATCAACGGAGATGAAGTTTAAATGGCCGAGGTCTTCAGGCTTCCAGGTGAATGATCATCAACAACCTGTCCTGGTCCCGACGCTATATTTTCTGTAATCACCACGATCTGGCTTCCACAGCATTGTGTGGAAATGAATTCCAGAGATTCACCACCCTCTGGCTGAAGAGATTCCTCCTCATCACAGTTCGAAAGTAAGAAGTCTCACAACAGCATGTGAAAGTCCCACAGTATTATTTGGAATCACAAGTTTTTGGAACGTTGCTCCTTCATCAGGTGAGTGGACAACTGGTACTGTGAGACTTCTTATTGTGCCCATCCCAGCCCAACACTGGCATCTCCATATCGCAGTTCCAAAGGCCCGTCCCTCTCCTCTGAGGCTGTGCCTCGGGTGCTAGTCTCTCCTGATAACGGAAACAACTTCCACAAGTGCACTCTATCCAGGCCGTTCATTATTCTGTAAGTTTCAATCACATCTCCCCTCCTCATCCTTCCAAACTCCATCGAGTACTGACCCAGAGTCTTCAGACGCTCCTCATGTGTCAAGTCTTTCATCCCCTGGATCAGTCTTGTGAACCTGCTCTGGAGCCTCTCCAAGACCAGCACATCCTTTCTTAGGTACGGGGCCCAGAATTTCTGCCAATATTCTGAATGTGGCCAGAGCAGAGTCTTATAAAACCTCAGCAGTACACCCCTACTATTGAATTCTAGTCGTCTCGAAATGAACGAGAGCAATGGGACCTCTGTTATATCAAATGAACATTGAGACATTAACGATCTGAACCTCCATTATTTCCAACTTTCCATACCTCCCAGAGCGTCAACACCCCATCTAGGCTGTAACTGTTTTCATTTGTGTATAATAAGTGTTGGATAGAACGGGGTTAATTGAAGCTGTTTGTTTAGTGACTGTAATTGATGTGAGTCTCCATGGATCCGATTAGTGTGTCTGGAGGGAATTCCCTCTTCTCTTAATAAGGGATTCCGTTCAATGTGTTGTCCCATTGAGTCAGGGGGAGCGACCACTCGGACACTTACAGAGATCAGCGGCTGTGGAGAGAGAGAGAGAGGGAGAGGAGAGATCATAATCTGGGAACAATGGAATAGAATCTTCCAACAATGGATCAGAATCGGGGAACAATGAACCGGAATCTTCCAACAATGGATCAGAATCTGGGAACAATGGATTGGAATGTTCCGATCAAGGACAGGAGTTTGTTCTATTGGATTTCTAAGTTTACTGAAGATGAGTGGTGGACAACATCAGCTGATTGGATTGAATATCTGCTGAAGGCGATTCAATGTTTTTACTATCCCCTATTGGCTATGGTTGGTGTTCCGGGTAAGTCCCTGGCTGAAATCATACCGGCCCGACCACCACGGGAATCGGAGCAGGTGAGGGGCGGAGCATGGGAAGGTCTGTTGAACGCGGGTGGGATTTTGAAGCTTTGGGAAGAGTGAGGCTGTAAAGTCCCGTCCCCTGTGTCCAGTCCTAATTCCAGAAAGGCTCTTTAACTGTATTGATTTTCTTGTCATTTTTTGTCCTCGGTTTGCTGCTCTTGCTGTTTCTGTTGAATCTCTGTATCTAGTTATTAATTCTTTCAGCCACTGACAATTGTCTCATGGTCTATGTGCGGTGACTTTCCACAGACATGTGACCTTGAACACTATTCCTCACAACATTGAACATAGAAAAACTTCAGCACAAACAGGCCCTTCGGCCCACATGTTGTGCCGAACACGTCCCTACCTTCTGGACCTACCTATAACCCTACATCCTATTAAGCTCCATGTAATCATCCAGGAATCTTTTAAAATACCCTATTGTGTTCGCCTCCACCAACCCTGACGGCAGCCAATTCCACTCGTCCACCGCCCTCTGTGTGAAAAACTTACCCCGAACATCTCCCCTGTACCTATCTGTTTCCCTATCTGTTCCTCCACCTCCCTGTTACTATTGGGCGGCCAATAGAAAACTCCCAGCAAAGTGACCGGCCCCTTCCCACTCTGAACTTCCACCCACAGAGACTCGGTGGACAATCCCTCCGCAGCATGCACCTTCTCTGCAGCTGTGACACTATCCCTGATCAGCAGTGCCACTCAACCCCCCCTCTTGCCTGCCTCCCTGTCCTTCCTGAAACATTGAATCCCAGCACCTGGAGTATCCTGTCCTGTCCCTGAGACATCCAAGTCTCTGTAATGGCCACCATATCATACTTCCAGGCAACGATCCACGCTCTGATCTCATCCCCTTTCTTCACTATACTCCTGGCATTAAAGTCAACACTTCTCAATCCTGTGGTCTGAGCTCTCCCCTTCTCTATGCCCTGTCCATCCGCCCTCTTGCACCACCTATAACCCTTCTCTGTTTGCGAGCTACCTTCCTCACTCTCAGTCACCTCATTTTGATCCCCTCCCCCCAACCTATCCAGTTTAAACTCTCCCCAGTAGCCTGAGCCAACCTTCCTGCCAGGATATTGGCCCCCCTGGGATTCAAGTGAGTAAAAGATTGAGACAAAACCCTTCAATCCTCTACATAAAACACCATTTCACTGCTAATCACCCACCCAGTCACCAGGCTGTAGAAGTTACCACTTTATTGGTCAGATGTGCACAAGAAGATCTCACAGACAGAGAACATCTTTTGTCAAGTTTGAAGTTTATTCATTCGTGTCACAAGTAGGTGGCAATAAACACTGCAATGAAGTTACTGTCAAATTCCCCGACTCGCCACACTCCAGTGCCTTTTCAGGTAGACTGAGGGAGAATTTAGCACAAATAATGCACCTTCCCAGCACAACTTTCAGAGTGTGGGAGGCAACCGGAGCACCCGGAGGAATCCCACGCAGACACAGGGAGAACGTGCAGACTCTGCACAGACAGTAGCCAAGCCTGGAATTGAACCATAGCCACTGGTGCTGTGAGATAATAATGCGATCCCCTGTACCGCCACAAACTCTCCGAGAGTCAGAGGAGCAAAAACACACAGAAACACTCCAAACACACAGACAAAAATACACGCATTTACTGATAGAAGCAATAAGATTTAAACACTTACTCTCACTCGCACTAATTCAAGAATATTCAAAAATGTTGTAACACTCCAGAACAGTGCACACTTCGGGCCTGATTTTACCATTATATTGTGCCCGTTTTCGGTAAAGTCAGGCATGAAGCCAGGAACGCCATCTGCACCCGCGTACGCACAGATTCCCACTTTACCAAGGCCCGAAAATGGTCGCAATCCACACCTCGCCCGAAACAGACCCAACGGCCATTAAAATGCATGTGCATTAATTTAAATTGAATTAATCAACTGCCCGCCCAACTTTGTCAGCATCTCCCCCTTTACCAGCCCGTTCGTACGTCCAGATTTGGCGTGAAACAGACTGCTCGGCAAAGGTCTGTTTCGGGCGCTCCAGCTTCTGAAGAGGTAAGTTCAGAGCTTCCGGCCGATGTCTGACTCAGATCCGTGGGGCTGAGAGGGGCGGGGCCCGATCGTTCTCTGGTCGGGGGGGAGGTGGTGGCGGGAGGCCAGATGTATCTATGGTGGGGGTGGGGGAGGAGGGAAGCCCGATCATTCTCTGGAGGGGGGGAGGCCAGATGGTTCTCTGGTGGAGTGGGGGGGAGGGAGCAGGGAGGCCTGATCATTCTCTGGACGTGGGGGAGGCAAGATGGTTCTCTGGTGGCGGGAGGGGGGGAGGGAGCAGAGAGGCCTGATCATTCTCTGATGGGGGGGGGGGGGGGGGGAGGGAGGTGGGAAGCCCGGTCGTTGTCTGGTGGGGCAGAGGGGGGAAGGAGGGAGGGCAGATCACTCTCTGGTTGTGAGGGGGGGGGGGAGGAGGAGGGAGGAAAGTTCATTCTCTGGTGGGTGGGGGGGGGGGGGGCAGAGGGTGGCCATGGATTTGGGTAGTGGGGCGTGTTGGGTGGATAAGGGTGACAGTAATGTTGTGGGGGTGGGGTGATGTCTGTGTGGGCCATCGCTCCCGCTTTATCCACTTATTGCGGCCTGGGAGTGATGTGACAGGGGCGTGCTTTGTCAAATGTTTCTCTCACGGCGCATGCGCAGTTCAGAGCTCCGATGGTTTCAGAGGCACTCAGCCGCGCCCACAGCGCCATTCAGACTCGCGATTCCTTTTTCAAGCTAATTGTGTATGGGGCGCCGGGAATAGGTTTCCAAGTCGACTCTGAATTGCGCCCCGATTCAGCACTTGAATTCGAAATGGTAAAATAGGGTCCTCAGGACCACCCCGACGATACTCTCTTCCTCACACACACACATATTTACAGAAGCAATGCAGACACACCCACATGTTGGAGGGAGGGGGTTGAGTGAACCACTACTCCCTGCCCATTGATGGCGGGGTTTTGAAGGTAATATCATGCAACAGATTATAAATCAGGTCCACGCTCGATTTGCGGCTCCTTGCGAACTTACCCGCAACTGATATGCGACAGATTCAGTCTCCTGCCCTTTTCTGGCAAGAGGCTGCATCAACTATTGAAATTTATTTGAAGACAAATTTGAATGAATTTAGCGAGCCCGGGATGGAATTGTGCGGCACACTTGCCTTTGCAGCCTCACCGGGAGAGGTTGTGTCCGGTGAGTAAAACAACGGTCCCACAAGTACAAGGGCGAGTCGTGATGACCTCGCCGAAGGCCATTGAGGAAATCGGACAAGTTCGGGAACAAAGGTAGGAGCCCCGTGGGCAGTGCCCACCGGGCTGTGCCAGGGGGTGGTGCCTGAGGTGGCCGGGTCTACAGGAGCGGGGCCTGATAGTAGCGGGACCTACAGGCCATGGCTTGCAGCGGCAGAAGTTGAGGGGCCAAGGCTTCAAGGCAGCTTGGCCCTTGGGTAGCCGGCCGATCCAGGAGAGTGGACCAATGCCACTCTGAACGTGATTGGTGGTAGGGGAGGGGGGCCTCCTGCCACTCTGCATGTGAACGCTGGAGTAGGGAGCGCAGCCCCGCTGCCGCTCTGCACGCGATTCTTGGGGGTTAGGAGGGTAAGAGGATTCCCGCTTCCAATCTGCACGCGGTTGGTGAGGTAGTTTGGTGCCCGCGGCCACTCTGCACGTAACTGTTTGGGGGGAGAGGGTCCCTGCTGCCACTCTGCACAAATCTGGTTGGGTAGGAAGGGGGCCTCGCTGCCTCTCTGCATGCACAGTGGGGTAGGGAGGGGGTCTTGCTGACTCTCTGCATGCACAGTGGGGTAGGGAGGGGGTCTTGCTGCCTCTCTGCATGCACAGTGGGGGAGGGAGGGGGGACACCCCGCCTCTCTGCAAACACAGTGAGGTAGGGAGGGGGTCTTGCTGCCTCTCTGCTTGCACAGTGGGGTGGGAAGGGGGGCCTCGCTGCCTCTCTACATGCACAGTAGGGTAGGGAGGGGGACTCCCCGCCTCTCTGCATGCACAGTGAAGTAGGGAGGGGGTCTTATTGCCTCTCTGCATTCAATTGTTGTGGGGGAAGGTGGGGGAGGGGGGATTTCTCCGGGTGGTGGGGAGGGGGGCCACTCACGAAGAGCTGTTGCCCCCAGACTATCTGGGAGCAGCTGCTGTGTTGAAGTTAGCTGCAGCAGCAGAGAGCTGACAGATGTCTCTCTCAGACCAGGCAGCTCACAGTTGGCTGCAATTGCGCATTTGCAACTCCATAGGTTTGGTACATGGTCGGTATCCCAGCCAGCGCTGTGAGAGCTGCAAGAGACGGGGCCACTGTTGAAGGTGGTCTAACAGTCGTTGACTTTTCACAGCACAAAATAAGGCCATTTGGCCCATTGTATCTGAACTGTTCATCAAACACCTATCCAATCGAATACCATTTTCTCGCACTCGATCCACAGCCTTGTATGTTCTGCCGTTTGAATTGCGGATCTAAATGCCTCTTGTGGTTGTTCCCGCTTCTACCATGCTTTCAGGCCGTGAGCTGCAGATCTCAGCACCCTATGGATGGGAGCATATTTCCTCAGATCCATACAAAAATCTGCCCTTTACCTCAAATGCACACCCCTCTGGTTATTGACACCTCGACTGAAGGGAAAAGATTTCTTCCTCTCTATGTGCCACATAATTTTGTATATATCACTCAGGTACCCCCACCTGAAGGCACTCCCCACCACCCCCCACTACATCCGCTCCCCCTCCAGCCGTCTCTGCTCCAAGGTAAAAAAAAACCCAGCCTAACTAGCCTCTCCTCACAGCTGAAACTCTCCAGCTCAGGCAGCATCCTGGTGAATCTCCTCCCCACCGTCTCCAGTGTAATCACATCCTTCCTGTAGTGTGATGACCAGAGCCGCACACAGTTCTCTTGCTCTGGTCTAACCAGCATTTTATACACTTCCACCATAACCTCCCAGCTCTTAGATTCTATGCTGCGGCTGCGAAAGGCAAGTATCCGACATGTCGTCTTAACCACCTCAGCTTCCTGTCTTGTTCCCTTCAGGGATCCTCATATATGCAAATTCATTCTCGTCCTCTGGACTTCCACACTCTACTGCTCAATGTGCATTTCCTTGCCCTGTTAGTCTTTCCAAAACGCATCACCTCACATTTTCCAGGTGAAAATTCCATTTGCCCATCTGACCAGCCGGTCCGTTTCCTCGGCAAGGTCGCATAATGGTTAGCACTGCTGTCCCAAAGCGCCAGAGATGCATGTTCGATTCCTGGCTTGGGTCATTACCTGTGTGGATTTTACACATTCTCCCCGTGTCTGCGTGGGTTTCCTCCGTGTGCTCCAGTTTCCTCCCACATTCCAAAGACGTGTGGGTTAGGTGGATTGAACAGGCTAAATAGCCTTTAGTGTCAGGGAGACTCGCTCGGGTAAATGAATAGGATTATGAGGATAGGGTCTGTGTGGGATTGTGGTCGGCTCCGACTCGATGGGCCGAATGGCCTCCTTCTGCACTGTAGGAATCTATGATTCCTGTAATCTATGGCTTTCCTCCTCAATATTTACCACACCATCAATTCTTGCATCATCTGTGAACTTACTGAAAATACCTCACACATTCCTGTCTGGACCATCAATATACACTACCAACAGCAAGGGACCCAGCATCGATCCCTGTGGAACCCCGCTGGACACAGGCTTGCAGTCACAAAAGCAACCTACCACCATCACCCTCTGCCCCCTGGCACTCGGCCAATTTTGAATGTATTTTACCAAATTGCCCTGGATTCCATCAGCTATCACTTCCTTGTTCAGTCTCCCATGGGGAATTAGTCAAAAGCTTCTCTGAAGGCCATGGAGATTACATCGACTGTACTTCCCTCATCTACTCATCCCGTCACCTCCTCAATATATTCCCGCAAATTGTTAGACATGATGTCCCCCTGACAAAGCCGAGCTGACTGTTGTTCATAAATCCTTACCTCTCGAATTGGAAACTAATACTGTCCCTTTGATTGTTTTCCAATCATTTCCCTCCCACAGATACGGTGGTGATGGGGTTTTAGACATGACCTTGGATGCTTTCAGAACAACTTGCAGGACGGCACAGTGGTTCGCACTGCTGCTTCACAGCATCAGGGATCCCGGTTTAATCCCCGGGATTCCATCACCAGTGAAGCTTTTTTTTAAACTTTGAAACCAGCTCCTTTCTCACATATTGCCTGTTGGCATTTCTCCTGTTACGTGTGGTGTTTCTCTGGAAAGAATCCGCTTTGAGCAAGTCCAGTTTCTCGCAGCTCTCCAATGTCCACATTGAGCTTTGTAACTTCATTCTCGATCACAGCAGTCCTGTGTACATCATGAACCTGCATACGGTCATTGATGAGGCCAGGGACATCGTGCCAATGTTGCAGCCTGAGCTCTGAAAGACTGATTTGAATTTATTTGAATTGTTTTGATTTATTATTGTCACTTGTATTAGTACAGAGTGAAAAGTATTGTTCCTTGAGTGCTATACAGACAAGGCATACCGTACATAGAGCAGAGTGCAGAATGTAATGTTGCAGTCACATGTTGCTGGGTGAAGAAAAATACCAGCTTAATGTGATGTAGGTCCATTCAAACGTCTGATGGCAGCAGGGAAGAAGCTGTTCTTGAGTCGGCAGCCTGGTGGCACAATGGATAGAACTGCTGTCTCACATCTTCAGAGACCGGAGTTCAATTCCCGGCTTGGATCACTGTGTATGTGGAATTTGCACATTCTTCCCCTGTCCGCGTGCGTTTCCTCTGGATGCTCCGGTTTCCACCCACAGTCCAAAGATGTGCAGGTTAGGTTGGTTGGCCATACTACAATGCCGATTCGGGTCCAGGGATATGTATGTAAGAGGGATTAGCAGGGCACATGTGGGCCTTCAGGGATAGGACCTGGCTGGGATTGTTGTCGGTGCAGACTCGATGAGTCGAATGGCCTCCTTCTGCACTGTATTGTTTCTATGAGGTGGTTGGTACATGTCCTCAGATGTTTCTATCTTTTTTGTCCTGACAGAACAAGGTGGAAGAGTTTATGTGATGCCTGGTTTCCTTCATTAGGCTGGATGTTTTTGCGGGGCAGCAAGAAGTGTAAACAGTGTCAATGGGTGGGAGGTTGGTTTGAGTGATGGACTGGACTCCATTCACGAAGCTTTGAAGTTCTTTGCAGTTTTGGACAGTTTGGGAGACAAACCAATCTGTGATACAAACAGAAAGAATGTTTTCTCTGGTGCATCTGTAAACGTTGGTGAGAGTTGTAGCTGACATGCCAACCGTCCTGAGACCTCGAAGAAAGTAGAGGCGTTGGTGGGATTTCTTAACAATTGGGTTGTCATGGTAGAACCAGGACAGGTTGTTGGTGATCTACATCCGTAAATACTTTATTCTATCGACCATTTCACCTTCATCCCATTGACAGGGTCATGTACTCCACTCTGCGCCCTGAATTCGATGACTGTCTCCTTCGCTTTGTTGACGTTGAGGAAGAGATTACTGTGGTCCCAACAGTTCACCAGATTCTCTGTCTCTTCTCTGTTCTTGGTAGCATCTTTGTTTGAGAACTGACCCACTGCAGTGGTGTCATCAGCAAACTTGGAAATCGAGTTGGAGGGGAATTTGGCAACATAGTTATCGGTGTATAAGGAGTATAGTACGGGGCTGAGGACACAGCCTTGTGGGGCACCGGTGTGAGGATGATTGTGGAGGAGGTGTTGTTGATTTTTCTTATTTACTGCTATCTGGTGGGAAGTTCAGGATCAAATTGCAGAGGCAGGAGTCGAGCCTCAGGCCACAGATTTTGTACATGAGTTTAATTGGAATAATGGTGTTAAAAGCTGAGCTGTAATCGATCAACACGAGTCCGTGTTCCAGGGTTGACTGTAGGGCCAGGGAGATGGCGTCTGTGGACCTGTTGTGCCGGTAGGTGAACTGTCGTGCATCCAGGCAATCTGGGAGGCTGGAATTGATTCATGCCATGACTACGCTTTTGATGCATCACTATGGTATTGGCAGTCAGGCTGCTTGGCTTTTCCTTTGTACGGACTTTGATTTGAGTTTTTCTTACCTGGTGCATAGATTAGCAACTTTCTGCCGAGAGAGGACTCACTGAACTTCAGTGATGCAGTAGGTCATAATGGGGCAGCAGCAAACGCACTGAGCACTATGGACGGTAGCGATTCACTGAACCCTGAAGTTTTGAAAGCAAACCCCGATAGTTGTGTTCTGCACAGTAAGAAGTCTCACAACACCAGGTTAAAGTCCAACAGGTTGGTTTGGTTGCAAAAGCCACCAGCTTTCGGAGCGCTGCTCCTTCGTCAGGTAAGTGGGAGTTCTGTTCTCAAACAGGGCTGAGAAAGACACAAACTCAATATACAAAATAATCGTTGGAATGCGAGTCTTTACAGGTAATCAAGTATTAAAAATACAGACAATGTGAGTGGAGAGAGGGTTAGGCACTTGTGTTCTGTGCCAATCGAGTGTCAGATTACTGTTTCTTCCCGTGTTTTGCTAACAGTGGCCACAATGCTGTGCTCTCCTCTCCAGTGTCATTATAATAGAGATTCTGAGCTGTCAAGACATCAGAGTCTCCCTCTGTCAACGATTAGTGTTGTCCAGAGGAAAGCGTGAAACCAGCGATGTCTGAGTAACGAGAGATGACCACCTACAGAACTCCACTCCGCATTTTCTGTCAGATTTTCCTCCCTCAGCCTTCTTATTCTCCAAAAGCCCCACAAGGTAGAGGGGCTCTATACCTGTCGCTGACTGACGGACAATGTTGAGGACTCCCCAGAAAACTCTTCCCAAGTGTATAGCATTGCGTCGCTACCATGGAGCAGCATGGTGATACAGAGGTTGACACTGCTGGCTCACAGCATCAGGGACCTCAGTTCAGTTCCAGGCTTGGATCACTGTCTGTGTGGAGTTTGGACCTTCTCCCCGTGTCTGCGTGTGTTTCCTCCTGATGCTCAACTTTCCTCTCACACTCCAAAAGACGTGCTGGATTTTAAAAAATGTAGATTTAATTCTTCTGTGTGTGTGTGTGTGTGTGTGTGTGTGTGTGTGTGTGTGTGCACATTTAAATTTTTTTAACCCATCCTCAGTCTAAGTGGTATCTTGTTTCCCTGAATCATGTCCAATTTTATTCTTTATTTTCTTCCTGACAGTGAACATGATCACAATTGTGACACTGACGAGCAGAAACTGTGGTCTGTCCAAATGTGTCACTCGTTACCTGGTGGCCATGTCAGTGGGGGATCTGCTGGTCGTTATCCTCGACCTCATATTGAGACACATTCCCATTGTTTTTCCGGTACAGCTGGATTTCCTGCGCTGGGTCCCCATGTGTAATATCCACGCTGTCCTGCTTTATGCAGCCACTGACTGTTCTGTCTGGTTCACCGTCACTTTCACCTTTGATCGATTTGTGGCCATTTGCTGCCCCAAGCTGAAAAGTAAATATTGCAGTGAGAAATCGGCAGCTGTGGTTCTGGGAACAGTAACGGCGCTGAGCTGTTCCAAGAACATTTTCTGGTATTTTATGTTTTCAAATGTATATAGGCTGCTGAACAACCCCTGGTTTTGTGAGGTCACACTGGATGTTTTGGTGTCTCCGGTCTGGGGAACAATCGAGTTCCTCCACAACATTCTAACCCCGACTGTCCCATTCGTCCTGATTCTGCTGCTCAATGCTTTCACCGTCAGACACATTTTAGTGAGCAGCAGAGCCCGCAGGAGACTCCGGGCTCACAGCAATGGGGAGAATCCCAGAGACCCAGAGATGGAGAGTCGAAGGAAATCCATCATTTTACTGTTTGTTATCTCAGCCAATTTCATCCTCTTATGGTCGACATTAATGTTTTATTCAATATGGAATCGGATGTATTATTTGGTCAATCAGTCCCTATGGTTAGATAGTTTTGTTATGGAATTAGGTTTCATGCTGCAACTGACAAGTTGCTGCACAAACACTGCCATTTATGCTGTGACACAGACTCACTTCAGGCAGCAGCTAAAAAATCTACTGAAATATCCCCTTACTTCAATTCTTCAACTCATTACAGACTGAGGGGAAACTACAACCACAAGACCTCTGAATCTTCCCATTGGACATTCAAACCGTAAACAACAAACAGCCTCACAGAGACAGAAAGAGTGACCGATAGAGAGAGAGACAGAGAGAGGGCAGTGATCGCAATAGTGAGAGTGATAGAGGGACAGAGATTGCACAGAGAGAGGGAAAGGCACAAAAACATGGAGAACGACAGAATTTGAAAGCGTTTCTAACAGGTACAGGGAACGAAATAGACAGACAGGGAGAAAGAACAGGCTCAGAGAGAGACTCTCACAGAGCGAGCGAAACAGGGATAGAGAGTGGGAAAAAGGGCGAGGGAGAAATACAGGGAATGAGAAAAGGAGACAGAGGAAGACAGATTGGAGGTTGCAATAAGAGAGCGAGAGAGAGACGAAGTGGAAATGGGGGACAAAAAGTGAGGCAGAGGGAAATAGCCAGAGACAGAGAGAAACAGAGATATCGAGACAGAGAGCGGGAGCGAATGGGAAAGAGTGAGACTGAAAAAGTACAATGGAGACAGCAAGAGCAGAACACAGAGTGAGATCGAGAGAGAGAGAGAGAGAGAGAGGGACAGACAGACAAATAAGTAAAAGGGGGACAGAGACAGAGCGGGAGGAGAGTGCGACTGAGACGGGGCAGGAGAGACAGAGGAAGAGGGTGGAGAGAGGGAGACTGGGGGTGAGGCGAAGAGTCAGAAAGAGACAGACAAAAGCATCGCGAGAGACAGAGGCACAAAGAGACACAGAGAAAGAGTGACAGAGAGAGAGGCACACAGAAAAACAGGAAGAGGTAAACAGACATATTTAATAACTTGAACGACAACCATCAGGTGGAGTTATTGGAATCTGAGCTCCCTGATTGAGGCAGTTAATGCTGTCGAATCCGGGAGCCCTGCAGACGTATATAATATGGTGTGTCTAGGTTACCGGAACTCAAGGTGTGGGTGTGATGGACTGGTGGTTTTATCACGAGATTATTAATGCAGAAACTCAGCTAATGTTCTGAACACCCGGGTTCCAATCCCGTCACGGCAGATGATGGACTTTGAATAAATAGATCTGGAGTTGAGAATCCGCTGGTGACCATAAAAACATTGTCGATTTTCGGAAAAACCCATCTGGTTCACCAATGTCCCAGGGAAGGAAATCTGTCGTCCTGACGCAGTTAGGCTTAAAGGCGACTCCAGGGCCACAGCAATGTGGCTGACACTTAATTGCCCTCTGAACATGGACAACTAGGAGGCCGAGTCGCGAAGGCAGGTGCCTTGAGTTGGCTGGGATTAACAGACACTTGTCGTATCCCCAATGGAAGAGACGGTAATCATGAACTTTTTCAAAACTCTCCCAGTGGTTACCAATAATCTGCGGCTGTGGACGCAAAATTACCCAGTCCTGAATAAACTGAAGCAGCTCGTGCTGATGGGGGAAAACAAAAAGTTCGTTACAGCCTGAACTGCACCCATATTGGAGTGGCAGAGAGCAGCTGACTGCGGAAAATGACATACGCCTGTGGGGTTCAAGAGTGTCATCCTGAGCCAGGTTCACCACCCCATCCTGGCTGAACTTTACCATGGCCACCCAGGAGTGACAAACTGAAGATCCTCCAATTTGCCATGCCTGGTGGCCAGTTATGGATACAGATATTTGCCCGTGGGTCAGTGTTGGCAATATCAACAAGGGCAGAACTATCACCAGTTACTACTCTTCACGCTTGGGAATGGCTGGGGCGGCCGTAGACGTGGCTGCACATGGACAGTGCCGGACCGTTCATGGGGTCTATGTTCCTGATATTGGTAGATGCTGATTCAAAATGGATGGCCGTACACAGGGTGAGTTAATCAAACACAAGTACAGGTGTGGAGAAACATCACGCCTCTTTCTTGACACCCGGGATCCGGCAGGTGTGGGTTACTGAAAATGGACCACCCTTCATCAGCCGGGTATTTGTGCATTGCATGAAGTTGAACAGAATTTGACACGTTAGGACAGTGCCATATTACCCATCATCCAACGGCCTGGCAGAAAGAGCGGCCCAAACAGTGAAAGCAGGCTCAAAAAAACAGCCACAGTCTCCTTGGATACCAAACCATTCAGAATCATGTTCAATTAAAAGACTCCACTTGCCCCGCAATCCCTCACCCCCGCAATCATCCCTTCAATGACCGGAACAGCCCCATCAGAGATTCTCATGGTAAGATTCATTATTCTGTGAATTGAGTCTGTCTTTATACGCCCTGCTTGCTGTTATGAGCAGATCTCTCACTCACCTGACGAAGGCGCCGCGCTCCGAAAGCTAGTGACGTTTGCTACCAAATAAACCTGTTGGACTTTCACCTGGTGTTGTTAGACTCCTTTCTGGTTTACCCCAATCCAACGCCGGCATCTCCACATCAACTTCACACCGCCCAGGGTTGAATCTGATCATCCTGAGGGCGGGAGGTTGGCAAGACATCAAGACACCCAGTGCTGATCCCACCAGCCGGGACAGGCACTTAAAGACAGTTGGGAAGTTATTAGTAAAGAATAGTTGCAAGGGATTCTCGTGGTTATGAGGCACGATCAAGTCCGGAACAGGGCCATTTTCCTATCAAGTCTGCTTGGGAGATACCATCCTATGGGAATACTTCAATCATCTACAAGCCATGAAGCTCCAAGCTATGCCTGAAAAATCATTTCCCAGCACACCGGAACTTTAGAAAGAATTCTAGACACTCCGGCTACTGCTCTCGACCTCCGCCAGTGGGAACCTCGGAGTCTGAAATGGACACAGCAGGCTTAGCCTCTTGACCACATTGTCACCCGATAAAGGGAACTCGGGCCACAACGCTCAAGGTGGAAGAGGCGAGCTCCGGTCTGCTGAACCCCAACTCACTTCCGAGGCTGAGCACGCTCTCCCTCCCTCCTCCCTCCCACCTCCTCCACGCTCCCCCCTCCCTCTCTCCTCCACACTCACCCTCCCTCTCTCCTCCACACTCCCCCTCCCTCTCTCCTCCACACTCCTCCCCTTCTCCGCACTCCCAGTCTCACCTCAACATGCTCTGACAGTCTCATTAACAATCCCGGCTTAACTCAAAGCTCCTCCTGTCAGAACAACACTAACAATCTCAAGAGAGCCCTTCCACACTCACCTTAAAACACTTTCTATCATATCCACCCGCCCCTTTCTCCTCAACGCTCTGCCCCCCCCCCCACAATACACCCCCTCTGACTTCAGCACTTACCCCTCTCAGCTCAATATCTCCCTCTCACCTTAAACCAGTCCGCCTACCCACAACACACACCCCTCACCTCAACACTCACCACGTATCACCTCAACATTCATCCACTCTTTCCTCAACAACAAACCTTCTCACCGAAAACCTCACCCACTCTCAGCTATAACTGCCCACTCCAATGTCGAAGCTTCCCCTCTCACCTAAACACCGCCCTCAACTCAGCGCTGCCGCCTCACCTCAACATTCCCACTCTAAACTCTCCCACTGTCACTCAACACTCCCACACTCATCTCAACACACTCGTCGTTAACCTGAGCACATCCCCTCTAACATTCGCCACTCACCAGGACCATCCCCTCTCACTCCAAAACTCCGCCCTCACATCCACACGCGCCGCCTCTCACCTCCACACTCCCCTATTAACTCCAACACACTCCCCTCCTCACCTCAACAAACTCCCCCTCACCTCAATCGTCCCACTTAAAACTCTCCCACTGTCACCTCAACAGTCCCAAACTCATCTCAACACACTCACCGCTAACTTGAGCACATCCCCTCCAACATTCCCCACTCACCAGCACCATCCCCTCTCACCCCAAAACTCCCCTCTCAGCCCAACCCCCCCCCCGCCTCACCCCAACACACTCCCCATCTCACCTCAACTGACTTCCTCTCACCTCAAAATTTCCTTTTCAACTGCACAATCTCCATCTCAATTCAAAGCTGCCAATCATGCCCATTCTCCCCCAATCCCATCGGAGTCCCCCCACCGCCCCCCGCCGCCGTCGACGTTCCCCCCCAACCCGTAGCACTTTCCCCCCCTCCCTCTCCCATCGGCCTCTCCACCCTCCCTCTCCCATCGGCGCTTCCCCCCTCCCTCTCCCGTCGGCCTTTCCCCCCTCCCTCTCCCGTCGGCGCTTCCCCCCTCCCTCTCCCGTCGGCGTTTCCCCCTCCCTCTTCCGTCGGCGTTTACACCTCCCTCTCCCATCAGCATTCCCCCTCTCAGGTCCAAACATTCCCCTTCATCACAAAACACCGCCACCTCATCTCAGCAATCCCCTCTCCCCTCAACACACTTTCTCTTATCTCAACAGCCCCCCCTCTCGCCTCGACAGTCCCCACGCTACTCAACAATCCTCCGTTGCACCCGCTCTCCACCGCCTGCCCCCGCACACCCCACTCTCGCACCCGCTCAGCCCCCCTGCACGGGCAGTACCGCACCCCCCCTCCACGCGCACTCCCCCCTCTCACCTCCTCACTTCCTGTCCGACTTCAGAATTCCCCATCTCATCTTCACATTTCCCCCCTCACTTCTACTGACCCCTCTCAGCTCAACACTTCCAGTTTGTAACACAGTGAGCAGCGCGTGTCTGTAACGAACTGTCTGAGTTTGAGGTGCTCCCTGATTCCATCAGGGACTAAAAGAGAAAATTGATTGTGAAAATGAAAGGAAATATTTACAGGGTTGCGGGGGAAGAGATACATCAAATCCGCCCTGGACTAATCGAATTGGACCAACAGTCTCCTGGGGCTTAAGGACCTACTTCTTATCATACTTCTCTGTGGGCAACGTAAAATTGATGTTATTCCAGATCTGTACTTGTACTTTATCGCTCCTGCCAGTGTGTGGCTGAGACAGTGCAGGAGGAGCTTTACTCTGTATCTGACCCTGTGCTGTACCTGTTCTGGGAGTGTTTGATGGGGACAGTGTGGAGGGAGCTTTACTCTGTATCTAACCCCGGGCTATACCTGTCCTGGAAGTGTTTGATGGGGGACAGTGCAGGAGGAGCTTTACTCTGTATCTAACCCCGTGCTGCAACTGTCCTGGGAGTGTTTGATGGGGACAGTGTAGAGGGAGCTTCACTCTGTGCCTAACCCCGGGCTGTACCTGTCCTAGGAGAGTTTGAAAGGGAAAGTGTAGAGGGAAATTTACTCTGTATCTAACCCCCGTGCTGTACCTGTCCTGGGAGTGTTTGATGGGGAGAGGGCAGAGGGAGCTGTCCTCTTCATCTAACCCCGTGCTGTACCTGTACTGGGAGTGTTTGATGGTGGACAGTGTAGAGGGAGTTCCAAAGAACAAAGAACAAAGAACAATACAGCACAGGAACAGGCCCTTCGGCCCTCCAAGACCGCGCCGCTCCCTGGTCCAAACTAGCCCATTCTTTTGTATCCCTGCATTCCCACTCCGTTCATGTGGCTATCAAGATAAGTCTTAAAAGTTCCCAGTGTGTCCACCTCCACTACCTTGCTCGGCAGCGCATTCCAGGCCCCCACCACCCTCTGTGTAAAATACGTCCTTCTGATTTCCGTGTTAAACCTCCCCCCGCCCCCTCACCTTGAACCTATGACCCCTCGTGAACGTCACCACCGACCTGGGAAAAAGCTTCCCACCGTTCATCCTGTCTATGCCTTTCATAATTTTATACACCTCTATTACGTCACCCCTCATCCTCCATCTTTCCAGTGAGAATAACCCCAGTTTACCCAAACTCTCCTCACAACTAAGCCCTTCCATACCACGCAACATCCTGGTAAACCTCCTCTGCACTCTCTCTAAAGCCTTCACGTCCTTCTGGTAGTGTGGCGACCAGAACTGGGTGCAGTATTCCAAATGTGATCGAACCAACGTTCTATACAACTGCAACATCAGACCCCAACTTTTATACTTTATGCCCCGTCCTATAAAGGCAAGCATGCCATATGCCTGATTCACTACCTTCTCCACCTGTGACGTCACCTTCAAGGCTCTGTGGACATGCACACCCAGGTCCCTCTGCGTATCTACACCCTTTATGTCTCTGCCATTTATCGTATAGCTCCCCCCTACGTTAGTTCTACCAAAATGCATCACTTCGCATTCATCTGGATTGAACTCCATTTGCCATTCCTTTGCCCAAATTACGAGCCTATCTATATCATTCTGTAGCCTCTGACAATGTTCCTCACTATCTGCAAGTCCAGCCATTTTTGTGTCGTCCGCAAACTTTCTGCTCACCCCAGTTACACCTTCTTCCAGGTCGTTTATATAAATCACAAACAGCAGAGGTCCCAATACTGAGCCCTGTGGAACACCACTCGTCACAGGCATCAAGCCGGAAAATGACCCTTCCACTACCACCCTCTGTCTTCTGTGACCAAGCCACTTCTCCACCCATCTAGCCATCTCCCCCTTTATCCCATGAGATCCAAACCACCTCCCACTTTATCCCAAGTGATCCACACGCACAGCCCCGCACTCCAACCACACAGCCCCGCACTCCACACGCACCGACCCGGACCGCACACGCAAAGCCCCCGCAACCCACAGGCACAGCCCCGCACTCCACATGCGCCGCCCCCGCACCCCAAACGCACAGCCCCCGCAACCCACACACACAGCCCCGCACCCAACACGCACAGCCCCGAACTCCATACGCACTGACCCGCATTCCACACGTACAGCCCCGCACTCCACACGCATAGCCCCGCACCTCACACGCACAGTCCCCGCAACCCACATGCACAGTACCCGCAAACAACACGCACAGCCCTGCACTCCACACGCACAGACCGGCACTCCACACGCTCAGCCCCGCACACCACACGCACCGCCACCGTACTCCACACGGAGCGCATCCGCACCCCACGCAAAAAAACCCGCACCGCACACGCACAGCACCGCACCCCACACGCACAGCCCCGCACCCCACATGCACAGCGCCGCACCCCACACGCACAGACCCGCACTCCACACGCACAGCTCTGCACTCCACACGCACATCCCCACAATCCACAGGCACAGCCCCGCACCCCACACGCACAGCCCCGCATCCCACACGCACAGCCGCGCACTCCACATGCACAGCGCCGCACCCCACACGCACAGACCCGCACTCCACACGCACAGCCCCGCATTCCACACGCACAGCTCTGCACTACACACGCACGTCCCCGCACTCCACATGCACAGCCCCGCACTTCACACGCACAGCCCCGCACCCCACACGCACAGCCTCCGGACCCCACACGCTCAGCGCCGCACTCCACATGCGCAGACCCTGCACTCCACACACACAGCCCCCGGACCCCACACGCGCAGCCCCACACTCCACACGCACAGCCCCGCACTCCACACGCACAGCCCCGCACTCCACACGCACAGCCCCGCACTCCACACGCACAGCCCCGCACCCCACACGCACAGTGCCGCACTCCACACGCACAGCCCCTGCACGCCACACACAGAGCCCTGCACACCACATGCACAGCCCCACACAACAAACGCACAGCCCCGCACCCCACACGCATAGCGCTGCCCTCCACACGCACAGCCCCTGCCCTCCACACGCACAGCCCCGCACCTCACACGCACAGCCCCCCGGACCACCCACACACAGCCCCGCACTCCACACGTACAGCAGCGCACTCCACCCGCATAGCCCCGCACCTCACATGCACAGCCCCCGCAACCCACATGCACAGTACCCGCACACAACACGCACAGCCCTGCACTCCACACGCACAGCCCGGCACTCCACATGCTCAGCCCCGCACACCACATGCACCGCCCCTGTACTCCACACGCAGCGCCCCCGCACCCCACGCACAAAACCCCGCACTGCACATGCACAGCCCCGCACCCCACAGGCACAGCCCCGCACTCCACATGCAGAGCGCCGCACCCCACACGCACAGACCCGCACTCCACACGCACAGCCCCGCACACCACACGTACAGCTCTGCACTCCACACGCACATCCCCGCACTCCACATGCACAGCCCCGCACTCCACACGCACAGCCCCGCACCCCACACGCACAGCCCCGCACTCCACATGCGCAGACCCTGCACTCCACACACACAGCCACCGGACCCCACACGCGCAGCCCCGCACTCCACACGCACAGCCCCGCACTCCACACGCACAGCCCCGCACCCCACACGCACAGTGCCGCACTCCACACGCACAGCCCCTGCACTCCACACACAGAGCCCTGCACACCACATGCACAGCCCCACACAACAAACGCACAGCCCCGCACCCCACACGCATAGCGCTGCCCTCCACACGCACAGCCCCTGCACTCCACACGCACAGCCCCGCACCTCACACGCACAGCCCCCCGGACCACCCACACACAGCCCCGCACTCCACACGTACAGCAGCGCACTCCACCCGCATAGCCCCGCACCTCACACGCACAGCCCCCGCAACCCACATGCACAGTACCCGCACACAACACGCACAGCCCTGCACTCCACACGCACAGCCCTGCACTCCACACGCACAGCCCTGCACTCCACACGCACAGCCCGGCACTCCACACGCTCAGCCCCGCACACCACACGCACCGCCCCTGTACTCCACACGCAGCGCCCCCGCACCCCACGCACAAAACCCCGCACTGCACATGCACATGCACAGCCCCGCACCCCACAGGCACTGCCCCGCACTCCACATGCAGAGCGCCGCACCCCACACGCACAGACCCGCACTCCACACGCATAGCCCCGCACACCACACGCACAGCTCTGCACTCCACACGCACATCCCCGCACTCCACATGCACAGCCCCGCACTCCACACGCACAGCCCCGCACCCAACACGCACAGCCCCGCACTCCACATGCAGAGCGCCGCACCCCACACGCACAGCCCTGCACAACACACGCACAGCCCCGCACTCCACACGCACAGCCCAGCACCCCACGCGCACAGCCCCTGCACTCCACACACTCAGCCCCCCAACCCACGAGCACAGCCCCGCATCCCACACGCACATCCCCGTACCCCACACGCACTGACCGGCACTCCAGACGCAGAGCCACACGCCCCACACGCACAGCCCGGCACCCCACACGCACATCCCCACACTCCACGCGCACAGCCCTGCACCGCGCACGCATAGCCGCGCACTCCATACGCACAGCCCCGCACTCCTCATGCACAGCCCTCGCATTCCACATCCACAGCAGCGCACTCCACACACTCAGCGCCGCCCTCCACACGCAAAACCCCTGCACTCCACATTCACAGCCCCGCACCCCACACGCACAGCCCCGCACTTCACACGCACAGCCCCGCACTTCACACGCACAGCCCCGCACCACACACGCACAGCCTCCGGACCACACACGCTCAGCGCCGCACTCCACATGCGCAGACCCTGCACTCCACACGCACAGCCCCCGCACTCCACAGGCACAGGCCCGCGCTCCACACGCACAGGCCCCGCACTCCAGACGCACAAGCCCGCACTCAACACGCACAGCCCCACAGTCCACACGCACAGCCCCGCACCCCACACGCACAGTGCCGCACTACACACGCACAGCCCCTGCACTCCACACACACAGCCCCGCACACCACATGCACAGCCCCGCACAGCACACGCATAGCCCCGCACCCCACACGCACAGCGCCGCCCTCCACACGCACAGCCCGGCACTCCACACGCTCAGCCCCGCACACCACACGCACCGCCCCCGTGCTCCACACGCAGCGCCCCCGCACCCCACGCACAAAAGCCCGCACTGCACACGCACAGCCGCGCACCCCACACGCACAGCCCCGCACTCCACATGCAGAGCGCTGCACCCCACACGCACAGACCCGCACTCCAAACGCACAGTCCCGCACTCCACATGCAAATCTCTGCACTCCACACGCACAGCCCCGCACAACACACGCACAGCCCCGCACTTCACACGCACAGCCCCGCACCACACACGCACAGGCTCCGGACCGCACACGCTCAGCGCCGCACTCCACATGCGCAGACCCTGCATGCCACACGCACAGCCCCCGCACTCCACAGGCACAGGCCCGCACTCCACACGCACAAGCCCGCACTCAACACGCACAGCCCCACACTCCACACGCACAGCCCCGCACCCCACACGCACAGTGCCGCACTACACACGCACAGCCCCTGCACTCCACACACACAGCCCCGCACACCACATGCACAGCCCCGCACAGCACACGCATAGCCCCGCACCCCACACGCACAGCGCCGCCCTCCACACGCACAGCCCCTGCACTCCACACGCACAGCCCCGCACCCCGCATGCACAGCCCCGCACCCCACACGCACAGCCCCGGACCCCACACGCACAGCCCCCGGACCCCCCACACACAGCCCCGCACTCCACACGCACAGCCCCGCACTCCACACGCACAGCCCCACTGCACTCCACACGCACAGCCCCGCCCTCCACACGCTCAGCCTCTGGACCCCACACGCTCAGCGCCGCACTCGACATGCGCAGACCCTGCACTCCACACACACAACCCCCGCACTCCACACGCACAGCCCCGCACTCCACACGCACAGCCCCGCACCCCACATGCACAGTGCCGCACTCCACACGCACAGCCCCTGCACGCCACACAGAGCCCTGCACACCACATGCATAGCCCCGCAAAAAACACGCACAGCCCCGCACCCCACACGCATAGCGCCGCCCTCCACACGCACAGCCCATGCACTCCACATGCACAGCCCCGCACCTCACAAGCACAGCCCCCGGACCACCCACATACAGCCCCGCACTCCACACGCACAGCCCCGCACCCCACACGCACAGCCTCCGGACCGCACACGCTCAGCGCCGCACTCCACATGCGCAGACCCTGCACTCCACACGCACAGCCCCCGCCCTCCACACGCACAGCCCCGCACCCCACACGCACAGTGCCGCACTACACACGCACAGCCCCTGCACTCCACACACACAGCCCCGCACACCACATGCACAGCCCTGCACAACACACGCACAGCCCCGCACCCCACACTCACAGCGCCGCCCTCCACACGCACAGCCCCTGCACTCCACAGGCACAGCCCCGCACCCCGCATGCACAGCCCCCGGACCCCCCACACACAGCCCCGCACTTCACACGCACAGCCCCGCTGCACTCCACACGCACAGCCCCGCTGCACTCCACACGCACAGCCCCGCTGCACTCCACACGCACAGCCCCGCACTCCACACGCACAGCCCCGCTGCACTCCACACGCACAGCCCCGCACTCCACACGCACAGCCCCGCTGCACTCCACACGCACAGCCCCGCTGCACTCCACACGCACAGCCCCGCTGCACTCCACACGCACAGCCCCGCCCTCCACACGATCAGCCTCCGGACCCCACACGCTCAGCGCCGCACTCCACATGCGCAGACCCTGGACTCCACACGCACAGCCCCCGCACTCCACACGCACAGCCCCGCACTCCACACGCACAGCCCCACACTCCACACGCACAGCCCCACACCCCACATGCACAGTGCCGCACTCCACACGCACAGCCCTTGCACGCCACACACAGAGCCCTGCACACCACATGCATAGCCCCGCACAACACACGCACAGCCCCGCAGCCCACACGCATAGCGCCGCCCTCCACACGCACAGCCCCTGCACTCCACATGCACAGCCCCGCACCTCACACGCACAGGCCCCGGACCACCCATATACAGCCCCGCACTCCACACGCACCGACCCCGCATCCCAAACGCACAGCCCCCGCAACCCACACACAAAGTCCCGCACCCAACACGCACAGCCCCGAACTCTACAGGCACTGGCCCGCACTCCACACGTACAGCCCCGCACTCCACCCGCATAGCCCCGCACCTCACACGCACAGCCCCCGCAACCCACATGCACAGTACCCGCACACAGCACACACAGCCCTGCACTCCACACGCACAGCCTGGCACTCCACACGCTCAGCCCCGCACACCACATGCACCGCCTCGGTGCTCCACACGCGGCGCCCCCGCACCCCACGCACAAAACCCCGCACCGCACACGCACAGCCCCGCACCCCACACGCACAGCCCCGCACTCCACATGCAGAGCGCTGCACCCCACACGCACAGACCCGCACTCCAAACGCACAGCCCCGCACTCCACATGCACGTCTCTGCACTCCACACGCACAGCCCCGCACCCAACGCGCACAGCCCCGCACAACACACTCACAGCCCCGCACTCCACACGCACAGCCCCTGCACTCCACACACTCAGCCCCGCAACCCACGAGCACAGCCCCGCACCCCACACGCACAGCCCCACACTCCACACGCACAGCCCCACACTCCACACGCACAGCCCCGCACCCCACACGCACAGTGCCGCACTCCACACGCACAGCCCCTGCACTCCACACACACAGCCCCGCACACCACATGCACAGCCCTGCACAACACACGCACAACCCCGCACCCCACACGCACACCCCGAACTCCACACGCACTGACCCGCACTCCACATGTACAGCCCCGCACTCCACATGCATAGCCCGCACCTCACACGCACAGCCCCGGAACCCACATGCACAGTACACGCAAACAACATGCACCGCCCTGCACTCCACACGCACAGCCCTGCACTCCACACGCACAGCCCCGCACCCCACATGCACAGCCCCAGCACTCCACACATTCAGCCCCCCAACCCACAAGCACAGCCCCGCACCCCACATGCACAGCCTCTGGACCCCACACGCTCAGCCCCGCACTCCACACGCACAGCCCCTGCACTCCACACACTCAGCCCCCGAATCCACAAGCACAGCCTCGCACCCCACACGCACAGCCTCCGGACCCCACACGCTCCCCGCCGCACTCCACATGCGCAGACCCTGCACTCCACACGGACAGCCCACGCACTCCACACGCACAGCCCCGCACTCCACATGCACAGCCCCACACACCACATGCACAGCCCCGCACCCCACATGCACAGCCCCACACACCACATGCACAGCCCCGCACTCCACATGCACAGCCCCACACACCACATGCACAGCCCCGCACACCACACGCACAGCCACGCACCCCTCACGCACAGCGCCGCCCTCCACACGCACAGCCCCTGCACTCCACACGCACAGCCCCGCACACCACATGCGCAGCCCCGCACCCCACACGCACAGCCCCTGGACCCCCCACGCACAGCCCCGCACACCACATGCACAGCCCCGCACCCCACCGCACAGCCCCTGGACCCCCCACACACAGCCCCGCACTCCACACGCACAGACCCGCTGCACTCCGCATGCACAGCCCCGCCCTCCACATGCACAGCCTCCGGACCCCACACGCTCAGCGCCGCACTCCACACGCGCAGACCCTTCATCCAGACGCACAGCCACCGCACTCCACATGCACAGCCCCGCACTCCACACGCACAGCCCCGCACAACACACGCACAGCCTGGCACCCCACACGCACATCCCCGCACCCCACATGCACAGCCCGGCACCCCACACGCACATCCCCACACTCCATGCGCACAGCCCTGCACCCCGCACGCACAGCCCCGCACTCCATACGCACAGCCCCGCACTCCTCATGCACAGCCCTCGCATTCCACATCCACAGCCCCGCACAACACACGCACAGCCCCTGCACTCCACATACTCAGCGCCGCCCTCCACACGCACAGCCCCTGAACTCCACACGCACAGCCCCGCACCCCACATGCACAGCCCCGCAACCCACACGCACAGCCCCCGGAACCCCCACACACAGCCCCGCACTCCACACGCACAGCCCCGCACTCCACACGCACAGCCCCGCACTCCACACGCACAGCCCCGATGCACTCCATATGCACAGCCCCGCCCTTCACACGCACAGCCCTGCACTCCACATGCACCAACCCGCACCCAACACGCACAGCCTGGCACTCCACACGCACATCACCGCACCCCCCACGCACTGCCCCGCACTCCACATGCAGAGCCCCACGCCCCACACGCACAGCCCGGCACCCCCCACGCACATCCCCACACTCCACGCGCACAGCCCTGCATGGTTTTCCTCTGCATGCTCCGATTACCTCCCACACTTTGAAAGATCCTCCGGTAAGGTGTATTGGCCAAGATAATTTCCCTCAGCGTACCCGAACAGGCGCTGAAATGTTTACAGTAACTTCAGGGGATTTTTACAGTAACTTCACTGCAAGGTTAATGTTCCCATACTTGTGACTCGAATGCATACACTTCAATCTTTAGAAAAAATGTTCTCTCTCTGTGAGATCTTGCTTTGCACATATAACCAATAAAGTGGATTCCGCGACCTGCTGACTTGGTGGGTGATCAGCAGTGAGCTGGCGTTATACGTAGAGGGTAAAAAGGATTCTGTCTCAATCTTTTACTCACGATGGAATAGCGTTTGCGTTTACATGTCTATCGAAAGTCACAGAACACAGAAGACACGCTTGACCATAGACCCTGACACAATTGTTAGTGTCTGAAATAATTAAGAACTGGATACAGTTATTCAGCAGAAAGATAGGAAGGGTAGGATTCGAGAACCGTGGATAACCAGGGAAATTGAGCGATTGATCATCAAGAAAAGAGTTGTGTACGTTAGGTCCAGGCAGCTAAAAATGGAGGGAGCTCTGGAGGAATACAAAGAAAGGAGGAAAGATCTCAAACGACGAATGAGAAGGGCAAAAAGGGGTCACGAAATGTCATTGGCAGACAGGATTCAGGAGAATCCCAAGGCATTTTATTCATAGGTTCGGAGCAAAAGGGTTGTCAGGGAAAAAATCGGACCTCTCAGGGACAAAAGTGACGAATTATGCTAAGAGTCCAAAGAAGTAGGGGAGAACCTGCGGTCGGGTCAGTTCAATTCCAACAGCCAGGCACTTACCCGGAACAAAAACAATCGCCAGGAGGGGATAGTAAAAACATTGAATCGCCTTCAGTCGATATTCAATCCAAACAGCTAATGGTATCCACCAGTCATCTGCAGTTAACTTAGAAACCCACAGGAATAAACTCCTGTCCTTGTTTGGAACATTCCAATTCATTGTTCCCAGATTCTGTTTCATTGTTGGAAGATTCCAATCCATTGCTCCCAGATTCTGATCTCTCCACTCCCTCTCCCTCTCTCTCCACAGTCGCTGATCTCTGTTGGTGTCGGAGTAGTCGCTCCCGCTGACTCAATGGGACAACACATTGAACAGAATCCCTTATTCATAGAACAGGGTACACCCTCCAGACACACTAATCGGATCCATGGAGACTCAGATCAATTACAGTCACGAGACAAACAGCTTCACGTAACCCCATTCAATCCAACACTTTTCAGACACAAAGTAGAAAATTTACAGCTTAGATGGGGTGTTGAGGATAAGGGAGGTATGGAAAATTGGAAATCATGGAGGGTCAGATCTTTCAATCTTCATTCATTCCATATAACAGAGGTCCCTCTGCTAGGGTTCATTTCGAGACGACTAGAATACAAAAACAGGGGTGAACTGCTGAGGTTTTAGAAGAATCTGGTCAGCCCACATTCAAAAAATTGTCAGCAATTTTGGCCCCGTATCTGAGGAACGATGTGCTGGATTTGGAAAGGGTCCAGAGGAGGTTCAGGAGAACGATCCGGGGAATGAGAGGCTTGACGCATGAGGTGCGTCTGCGGACTCTAGTTCCTTACTCGATGCAGTTTAGAAGGATGAGGAGGGGGATCTCATTGAATCTTCTAAATTAACAAAAGGTCTGGATAGAACGGACATGGGAAATATGTTTCCTTTAGTAGGGGAGACTAGCACCCGAGGGCACAGCCTCAGAGGAAAGGGTTCGCCCTTTAAAACTGTAATGTGGAGATGCAGGTGTTGAACTGGGGTAGGCACAGTGATAATTCCCACAAAACCAGTTGACCACTCGCCTGATGAAGGAGCAGTGCTCCAAAAGCTCGTGATTCCAAGTAAACCTGTTGGACTTTAACCTGCTGTTATGAGACGTCTTACTTTAGAAATGTCATGAGGAGGAATTTCTTCAGCCAGAAGTTGGTGAATCTGTGGAATTTTCTTTGTCATACATCACTGTGAAGGCCAGGTCCTTGAGTGTATTTAAGGAAGAGATAGATAGGTTCTTGACTGGTAAAGGGATCAAGGATTATGGGGAAAAAGCGGGACAATGTGTTTGAGAAACTTGTCAACCATAATTGAATGGTGGAACCGGCTCGATGGGCCTGAAGGCCTAATTCTGCTCCTATATCTTATTGTCTTAAGGTTTTCATGGATGTGTGTTTTACATGAGGTTAACATTAATCAGGTTTGATACAGATTGCTAACTCCGGGCTGCAGTCGATCTTATGTACAGCTTATGTATGGGACAACCTTATTGGGGACTTCACAAAGATCAATCTGTCAGCATTACGTGAAGTACAGGCTTAGATTGACTCATCAGATAGAACACTCTCTGTGTTACGTACAGTAAAGTCTGAGCAAGAGGCTTCAGACATTACTATCTATCAGTGTTACGTACAGGACAATCTGAGGCTTCAGATAGAACTATCACTCAGTGTTCGGTCCAGAAGAACCTGATCAAGAGGCTTCACTTCAAACTTTCTCAGCATTTTCTATTGTGAGGTTGTAATGAGGCAAGAGTGATTTGAAGAGCGTGTGAGAGGGGCACACTGGGACACCGGGACAGACATTCAGCACCTTGAGGAGACTGTGAGAGTGGGACAGTGGGACACCGGGACAGACAGTCAGCACCTTGAGGAGAGTGTGAGAGGGGAACACTGGGACACCGGGACAGACAGAGAGATTAATGGTGCAGCAACCGAAAAGGAAAGACTCGAATTGGACTCCGTTGGAAAGCAGCTACCCTCTACTCGACATGTATGCCCAAGCCGTCAGGAGGTACATCAATGCCAGATGCATCAGCCGCACTCACAAGACAACCCCGAACATCACGCAAGCACAACGCAATGCCATCCGCGCTCTCAAGACCTACTGCAACATTGTCATCAAACCAGCAGACGTCGGGGCCACCGTCATACTGAACAGAACGGATTACTGAAAAGAAGTGTAGCGCCAACTGAACAACAAGGAATACGACAGACAGTTACCCACAGATTCGACCAAAGTACACACCCGTCAACTCAACAGACTGATCAAGACCTTTGATCCGATCCTTCAGAGCACCCTCCGTGCTCTCATCCCACGTACTCCCCGCATTGGTGATCTGTGATGCCTCCCGAAGATACACAAGGCCAACACACCCCGCCGTCCCATCGTATCAGGCAGTAGGACCATGTGTGGGAAACTCTCCAGCTACGTCGAGGGCATCCTGAAACCCATTGTACAAAGAACCCTCAGCTTCTGTCGCAACACTTGGGACTTCCTACAGAAACTCAGCACACATGGAGCAGTTGAACCAGGAGCACTCCTCATCACAATGGATGACTCGGCACTTTACACCAGCATACTTCACGACGACGGCATTGCTGCAACTGCCTCAGTGCTCAACGCCGAAAACTGCCAATCTCCAGATGCAATTCGACAACACGTCCACTTCATTCTGGACCACAACGTCTTCACCTTCACCAACCAGTTCTTCATCCAGGCACACGGAATAGCATGCGGACTAAATTCGCATCTCAATATGCCAACATCTTCATGCACACGTTCGAACAAGACTTCTTCACCTCACAGGACATTCAACCGATGCTACACACTCGATACATCGATGATATTTTCTTCCTTTGGACTCATGGTGAACTATCATTGAAACAACTAGATGATGACATCAACAAGTTCCATCACAACATCAGAGTCACCATGGACTTCTCTCCAGAATCACTGTACCGCAAGCCCATGGATAATCTTACGATGCTCCAGTTCTCCAGCTTCCACCGTAAACACATTAAAGAAGCCTTAACCTACGGGCATGCCCTCTGTATACAGAGGATCTGCTCAGATGAAGAGGATCACAACAGACACCTACAGATGCTGAAAGACGCCCTCATAAGAACAGGATATGGCGCTCGACTCATTGATCCACATTTCCGACACACCACGGCGAAAACCCGCATTGACCTCCTCAAAAGACAAACACGGGACACGGCGAAAAGAGAATAATCGTCGTTCAGTACTTCCCTGGAGCGGAGAAGCGACGACATCTTCTCCAGAGCCTTCAGTTTGTCATCGATGAAGATGAACATCTCGCCAAGGCCATCCCCACAACTCCACTTCTTGCCTTCAAACAACCGCACAGCCTCAAACAGACCATTGTCCGCAGCAAACTACCCAACCTTCAGGAGAACAGTGGCCAGGAAACTACACAACCCTGCCAGAACAGCCGCTGCAAGACATGCCGGATCATCGGCATGGATGACATCATCTCACGTGGGAACACCATTCACCTGGTACACAATACATACTCTTGCGACTCGGCCAATGTTGTCTCCTGGTACGGTGCAAGAAAGGATGTCCCGAGGCATGGTAGATTGGGGAGACCATGCAGACACTGCGAAAACAGATGCAACAAAACCGCTCGACACTTACCAGGTAGGAGTGTTCCCTTCCAGTCGGGCAACATGTCAGCGGTCACGGGCATTCAGCCTCTGATCTTCAGGGAAGATTTCTCCAAGGCAGCATTCATGACATGCAGAGTCGCAGAGCACAAACTGATAGCCACTTTCCGCACACATGAAGACGGCCTCAAACGGGACCTTGGGTTTACGTCACACTATCTGTAACCCCCACGATTTGCCTGGGCTTGCAAAATCTCACGAACTGTCCTGTCTGGAGACAATGCACATCTCTTTAACCTGCACTTAACCCTCTCTCCACTCACATTGTCAGTACATTTCAGACTTGATTACCTGTAAAGACTCGCATTCCAATCATTATCTTGTAAATGGCGTTTGTGTCTATATATGCCCTGTTTGTGAACACACTCACCTGATGAAGGGGCAGCGCCCTGAAAGCTTGTGCTACCAAATAAACTTGCTGGACTTCAACCTGGTGCGGTGAGACATCTTACAGTCCAATGCCGGCATCTCTACATCATCGTACTGCCACCCCAGAACGTCAAGGACCCGCCTTCAATTCCTGGCTTCACCCTTGTGTCTGCGTGGCTTTCCTCCTGTGCTCCGGCTTCCATCCACAGTCTGAAAGGTATTCTGGTTAGTTGCATTGGAGATGCTAAATTCTCGCTGAGTGTCCCCGAACAGGCGCTGGTGTTTGACTAGAGGACTTTTACAGTAACATCAGTGCAAGAACAATGCTGCCAGTCTTGGAGCCCAGGCCAGCCCGGGCCACCAGGTGTGTGTGCATCATTTTCTGTTTGATCACTTCAAAGAATCATTGAATAACTACAGTGCAGAAGCAGGCTATTCGGCCCATCAAGCCTGCACCGACAACGATCCGACCCAAGCACAATCCCTGTTACCCCATATATTTTCCCTGCTAATCCCCTTGGCACTAATGGACAGATTATCATGGCCAATCCGCCTAACTCACACATCTTTGGTCTGTGGGAGGAACCCGGATCACCCGGAGGAAACCTACGCAGACATGGGGAGAATGCGAAAAATCCACACAATGTCTCAAGCTGACGCAATCGACACTGGGTCCGTGGTGCTGTGTGGCAGCAGCGCTGACCATTGTGCCATTGTGCCGCCCTATGCGTGATTCTCTCCTCTACAGACGCCCTTGTAACGAAGTGAAAGATCATCATTTCATTGATTTGCCTGATGCGGTGAGCTCGGCTGATGTCCTGAATCACAAATTCTGTCAAAGCTGCGGGGCTGAATCAAAAGAAAACATTCTCGAAATGAAGAGACCATTCTGCCTCTCTGACCTGCTCTGCCATTTAATTAGTTTGTGGCTTAAAATAGGTGTAGGACACAGATTGGCTCGTGCATTTGCCTGAAAGTCGCGTTGGTTCGAAACATAGGAAAATAGAATACCTACAGCACAAATATGCCCTCCGGCCTACAAGTTGTGCCGAACACATCCCGACCTTCTAGACCTACCTATAACCCTCCATCATGTTAAGCTCCATGTACTCATCCAGGAGTCTCTTAAAAGACCCTATTGAGTTCGCCTCCACCACCACTCACGTCAGCCGATTCCATTCGCCCACCACCCTCTGTGTGAAAAACGTACTCCTAACATCTCCCCTGTACCTACACCCCAACACCCTAAACCTGTGTCCTCTCGGAGCAGACATTTCCACCCTGGGAAAAAGCCTCTGTCAGTCCACCAGATCTATGACTCTCAACATCCCATACACCTCTATTAGGTCTCCTCTCATCCTTCGTCTCTCCAAGGAGAAAAGACCGAGCTCCCTCAGCCAATCCTCTTAAGGCATGTCACTCAATCCAGGCAACATCCTTGTAAATCTCCTCGACAACCTTTCAATCTTTTCCACATCCTTCCTATAGTGACGCGACCAGAACTGAGCACAGTACTCCCGAGTGGGGTAAGGTGTGTGTTAGGTTAGGGTTAGGGTGCATTGCCCTTTCTAAATTCTCCCTCAGTGCACCCCAATATGCGCCAGAATGTGACAAATCAGGGATTTTTACAGTAACTTCATTGTGGTGCACATGTGAGCCGAAATGTGACACTAATATAATAAACTTAAACTTAAATCGTTCCGCCAGTGGGTTAACTGCCAAATTGTTCAGAACTGTTATCAGTCAGTCAGACTGCTGTTTGGCAGTGCTGGTAATGAGTCACTGGGCGCAGCTCAATAAATGGCCAGCCCTGTTGTCAGCTGGGTGCTAAATAATGGGATTCATCGAGGCAGCTGCCAACTTTGACTGCAGTTCCCTGATTGGCTGAGAATGGAAGTGCATTGTTAGAAGTTGTTCTGTTTGTTCAGTAATTGAAGTGTTGTTGGGAAAGGATATTTCACCGCGCCCTTGTCCTGCTTCCTGAACTTGGATTATGTCATTGTGTAAATAAATTGCTTTGTGCAGCAACGCAAATTCTGAAGCATGTATCCAACTTGTGAAAATATATATTCAGAAGCGTTGCAATCATTGCAAGCAATTCCTGTTATGTTATAACGTAAGAAATCTACAACATACAACGAGCACAGCAGAACGAAGCTGCTGGATATGCTGAGGAGTAAAATCACAGACTTCAAATAATAATGTCTTCCTGTTATAATTTCCAAAGTGGATAACCTGACATTTGTCCACATTTAATGCAACTGCCATGCATATGTCCAGACACTCAGCCTGTCCAAGTCAGTTAAAGCACGTCTTCATGCTTCTCACAGCTCAGCCTCCCACCCAACGTTGTATCATCTGCAAAGTTGGAGATAATACACATATAGCATGTGAACAATTGGGGTCCTCGTGCAGATTCCTGCAGTACCCCACTAGTCATTGCCTCCCAGTCAGAAAAAGACCCATTTATGCCCAACTCTTTGTTGTCTAACTGCATCCAGCTTTCTATCCACCTCCAGATATTACATGCAATTCCAAATGCTTCCACTGAACAGAATAACCTGTGACGTGAAATCTTGAGAAAGCCTTCTGAAAGTCTCAATAAACCAGCTCCACCGATTCTGCACAATGAACTCGACTCGCTACATCCTCAAAGAATTTCAATAGAGTCTTCAAACAAGATTTTCCCTCTGTAAATCCATGTTGACTTGGTCTGATGATACAAATGCCTTCCAAATGCTGAGTTAAGAAATCCTTGAAAATGGACTCTGGTAATTTGACCGTGCTGACGATGGGTTCACTGGGATCAGTATATCTTATCACTGATCATGTGTCTGTAAAATAGTGACATGTAGATCAGTCACAGATTAACAGCATAGAGCAGCTCACACACAGATTTAGACAACTACAATGGTAATAGTCACTTACCACGAGCGCCAATAACTCCATGGATCAGGTGGTAAATTTGCTTCACGATTTGAAATTCCTGATACATTTTTAGCATGATGCAATGTGTCCCTTCGCTTTGTTGGTAATCTCTGTCTTAACTCCATGGTGATACATTCCCAAAGACGTTCACATATATGTCCTGTGGTATCCCCTCTGGGATATTGACATTGCAAAATCGCCCATCATCGAGTTTCTTCAATTCAACAAACACGTGACAACATTGAGGTTGTGGAAAATATTTATGACTGAGATTTATTTGCTTTTATTCGAAGAACGGACAATGCTGATCACATTAATTTGTAATATTAGAGGCGATGTTAACCACAATAGCTCCTGTCAACCAAAACACAACTCTCAACTTCCCATGTTGTCTCAGTGTTGCCTCTCACCTGGCTGTGACCTTTCAATGAATCAATTACAAATGTTACAGTGTCTCTCTCCGGCGTGTTCCAGCGTATCGTGAGATATAATTACCCTCTTTAACTCTGGAAATACACTGAATCCATTCAGGTTCTAGAGTTGTGACTCCAATTTCAGATTTAATATAATAAGGTATCTGCAGTGAATTCAGCAACGTGGACAACGACAACTGAATCTTTCCCCTCCAGTTCCAAATTAATCTGCAAACCAGATGAGATGTCGTGAAGGGGGGTGCCAGGCAGGCAGCAAAGCCTTCTGTGCCCTAAATCCTGTCCACAGAGAAATGTGTCTATTTCCTTGACAAAATATCCCCATTTTCAACGACATTTCCCTTTCTCCCCGCTATTGAGTGGTTCCCTGAACCACGGTGGTATGGTTAGGCTGTTAATACTCCTTGCACGCCCCTCTCACGTTCAAATGGGCAGCAAGTATCTCAAACCTGTTTTTATAATCATTCGAATAACATGGGTGTCCCTGGCTGGCCAGCATTTACTGCCTGTACCTACTTTCAAATGAGGGCATTGAGGGTCAACCACATTGCTGTGGCTCTGGAGACAGACCAGGTAAGGACGGAAGATTTCTTTCCCTGAAAGACATTATTCTGAAAGACGGAATTCCCACTCACCTGAAGAAGGGGCTCGGGGCTCCCGAAAACCTGTGTGGCTTTTGCTACCAAATAAACCTGTTGGACTTTCACCTGGTGTTGCTAAACTTCTAACAGACATTATTGAACCAAACACGTTTTGCAACAATTGCTTAATGGTCATCAGTCGATTCTTAATTCCAGATTTTGTTTCATAAATTCAAATTCCACCAGCTCTCGTGGTGGAATTTGAACAAGGAGCACCGCTGATGACAGTCTAGTGACAACACAATTAGTTCATCAACTACCCTTAGACAAGCTCAAGGGCTCAGGCTCCTTCAACACTACCCCTGGGATCCCTCATCCTCCATTACTTGAAGTCGCACTCTCCTGTCCCTGACCACTGAGCAAATTTGCTGTCGTTATTCGAAAGGGAGCGAACGTGCCTCATAACCATGCACATCCATTGCCATAATGCTTTAGTAATAACCTATCAACTGCCTTTATGTGCCTCTCCCGGTTGGTGGGAACGGCACTGGGTGTCAACCCCCGCCCTCGGAAGATCAGACTTAACCTTGGGCGGAGTGATCTTCCCATGAGCACATCTGCTGGGGCTAGTCCAGTTGTTGAAGAGGGGAGGGGGAGGGGTGTCGTCCTGTAATTGAAGATGAATCTGGATGGTTTGGTGTCCAAGGAGGCTGTGGGGTCGTTTTTTGAACCTGCTTTTACTGTTTGGGCCGCTCTTTCTGCAAGGTCGTTGGATGATGGGTAATATGGCACTGTCCTAACGTGTCAAATTATTCTCAACTTCATGCAATGCACAAATTTCTGGCTGATGAAGGGTGGTCCACTTTCAGAAAACAACACCTGCGGGATCCCGTGTGTCAAGAAAGAGACGTGAAGTTTCTCCACTCCTGTCTTTGCCTTGGATTAACTCACCCTGTGTACGGCCATCCATTTTGAATCAGCATCGACCATTATCAGGAACATCGACCCCATGAACGGTCCGGCAGTGTCCATGTGCAGCCACGTCTACGGCCGTCCCAGCCATTCCCAAGTGTGAAGAGTAGTGACTGGTGACAGTTCTGCCCTTGTTGATATCGCCAACACTGACCCACGAGCAAATATCTGTATCCATACCTGGCCACCAGACATGGCAATTTGGAGGATCTTCAGTTTGTCACTCTTGGGTGGACATGGTAAAGTTCATCCAGGATGGGATGGTGAACCTCGCTCAGGATGACACTCTTGAACCCCATCGGCGTGTGTCATCTTCCACAGTGAGCTAAGCTCTGCCACTCCAATATGGGTGCAGTTCAGGCTGTAACGAAATTTTTGTTTTCCCCCATCAACACTAGCTGCTTCAGTTTATTCAGGACTGGGTAATTTAGCGCCAACAGCCGAATATTATTTGCAGCCACTGGGAGAGTTTTGGTAAAGTTGATGATTACCGTCTCTTCCATTGGGGATACGACAAGTGTTTGTTAATCGCAGCCAACTCAAGGCACCTGCCTTTGCGACTCGGCCTCCTAGTTGCCCTTGTTCAGGGGGCAATTAAGTGTCAGCCACATTGCTGCGGCCCTGGAGTCACCTTTAAGCCTGACTACGTAAGGACGGCAGATTTCCTTCCCTGGGAAATTGGTGAACCAGATGGGTTTTTCCGAAAATCGACAATGTTTTTATGGTCACCAGCGGATTCTAAACTCCAGATATATTTATTCACATTCCACCATCTGCCGTGACGGGATTGGAACCCGGGTGTTCAGAACATTTGCTGAGTTTCTGTATTAATAATCTCGTGATGAGACAACAGTCCATCACATCCTGAGTTCCAGTACCCAAGACACACCATATTATACACGTCTGCAGAGCTCCCGGATTGGACAGCATCAACTGCCTCAATCCGAGAGCTCATATTCCAATAACACCACCTGATCGTTATCGTTAAAGTTATTAAATATGTCTCTTTACCTCTTTCTGTGTTTCTGTGTGCCTCTCTCCCTGTCACTCTTTCTCTGTGCCTCTCTGTGCCTCTGTCTCTCTCGATGTTTCTCTCTGTCTCTTTCTGTCTCTCCGCCACTCCCCCAGTCTCCCTCTGTTCACCCACTTCCTCTGTCTCTCCTGTCGCCTTACATTCTGACTGCCCTTCTCCCGCTCTGCCTCTGCCCCCCTTTTACTTATTTGTCTGTCTGTCTCTCTCTCTCTCTCTCTCTATCTCGCTCTGTCCTTTGCTCTTGCTGTGTCCATTGTACTTTTTCAGTCTCACTCTTTGCCATTCCCTCCCGCTCTCTGTCTCTTTATCTCTGTTTCTCTCTGTCTCTGCCTATTTCCCTTTGCCTCACTTTTTGTCTCCCGTCTCCCCTTCGTCTCCCTCTCCAATCTGCCAATCTGCAACCTCCAACTGACTTCCTCTGTGTCCCTTTCTCATTCCCTGTATATCTCCCTCGTCATTTTCCCCAATCTCTATCCCTGTCTCTCTCGCTCTGTGAGAGTCTTTCTCTTTCTCTGTTCTTTCTCTCTGAATATTTCTTTCCTTGGACCTGTTAGAAACTCTTTCAATCTCTGTTGCTCTCCATGTCTTTGTGCCTTTCCCTCTGTCAATCTCTGTCCCTCTATCACTCTCACTTTTGCCATCACTGCTCTCTCTCTCTGTCTCTCTCTCTATCTGTTACTCTTTCTGTCTTTGTGAGGCTGTTTGTTGTTTACAGTTTGAATGTCCAATGGGAACAGTCAGGGGTCTTGTACTAGTAGTTTCCTCTCAGGGTCTAATGAGTTGAAGAATTGCAGTAAGGGAATATTTCAGTAGATATTTTAGCTGCTGCCTGAAGTGAGTCTGTGTCACAGCATAAATGGCAGTGTTTGTGGAGCAATTTGTGAGTTGCAGCATGAAACCCAATTCCATAACAAAATAATCTAACCATCCCGACCGAAAGCCCAAACGATACATTCGACTCCATATTGAATTGACCATTAATGTCGACCATAAGAGCGTGAAATTGGCTGAAATAGCAAGCCGTAAAATGATGGATTTCCTTCCACTCTCCATCTCGAGGTCTCTGGGATTCTCCCCACTGCTGTGAGCCCGGAGTCTCCTGCGGGCTCTGCTGCTCACTAAAATGTGCCTGACGGTGAAAGCGTTGAGCAGCAGAATCAGGACGAATGGGACAACCGGGGTTAGAATGTTGTGGAAGAACTCGATTGTTCCCCAGACTGCAGAGAACAAACCATCCAATGTGTAATCACAAAACCAGGGGTTGTTCCCCACCAGATATCTATTTAATAACATAAAATACCAGAACATGTTCTTTAAACAGCTCAGCGCCGTCACTGTTCCCAGAACCACAGCGGCCGATTTCTCACTGCAATATTTACTTTTCGGCTTGGGGCAGCAAATGGCCACACATCGATCAAAGGTGAAAGTTACGGTGAACCAGACAGAACAGTCAGTGGCTGCATAAAGGAGGGTGGCGTAGATGTTACACACGGGGACCGACAGAAGGAAAAAAAAGTGTTCTGGATAAATATTGGGAATGTGTCTGAATATCAGGTCGAGGATAACGACCAGCAGATCCCCCACTGACATGGCCACCAGGTAACGAGTGACACATTTGGACAGACCACAGTTTCTGCTCGTCAGGGTCACAATTGTGATTATGTTCACTGTCAGGAAGGGAAATAAATAATAAAATTAGACATGATTCGGGTAAGAAATTACCATTTAGACTGAGGATGGGTTAACATTAAAAATATGTACACACAGACAGAATAATTAAATCTCTTTTCTAAAAAATCCAGCACGTCTTTTGCAGTGTGAGAGGAAAGAGGAGCTTTCGGTGGAAACCCACGCAGACACGCGGAGAAGGTCCAAACTCCACACAGCCAGTGACTCGAGCTTGGATTTGAACCCAGGTCCCTGACGCTGTGAGTCAGCAGTGCTAACCACTGTGTCACCATGCTGCTCCATGGTAGCGACACAATGGTATTCATTTGGGAGAGTTTTCCGGGGAGTCCACAACACTGATCCTCACTCAGCTGCAGGTAAATAGCCCCTCTACCTTGTGGGGGATTTGGAGGGTAAGAAGACTGAGGGAGTAAACCCTGTCAGAAAATCCTGAGGCGAGTCCTGTAGGTGGTAATCTGTCGTCTCTCAGACAGCTTACTGACAACCCCTGCAACAGAGCTGGTCCCAAGCACTACTGGTTTCACCGTTGCCTCTGGACAATGCTAACAGTTGGCAGAGGGAGATCCTGATGCCTCAACAGTTCCGACTCGATTATACATACACTGGACTGTAGCCTGGAGAGGAGACCACAGCATTGTGCCCACTGTGAGCACAACACAGAAATAAATAGGAATCTCACACTCGATTGGCACAGAATACAACTACCAGAGTTTGCTTTCAACAGTGGTAGAAAAGTTCAGGGTTCAGCGAAGAGCTGTCGTCCATAGTTCCCAGTGGATTTTCTGCTGCCCCACTATGGTCTACTGGACCAGAGTAGCTCCATGAGTCCTCTCTCGGCAGGAAGGTTGCCAATCTATGCACCAGGTAAAACTCAAACAAATGCCAGTACGCAAGAAAAAGCCAAGCAGCCTGCCTTAATGACCATCATCCGGTGACTCTGATAACCAATATTATGAATTGCATCAAAAGGTTTGTCATGGCATGAATCAGTTCCGGCTTCCCAGATTGCCTTGGATGCACTACAGTTCACCGACCTCCACAGCAAGTCTTCTGACGCCATCTCCCTGGCCATCCAGTGTACCCTGCAACACAGGCTCGTGCTTATCGACTGCAACTCAGCCTGCAACACCATTAGTCCTACGAAAATCATGTCCAAAGTCCGTGACCCTGGGCTTAGCTCCTGCCTCTGCAATTGGATCTTGAACTTCCTAATCCATAGACAGCAAAGTTAAGGACAGTCAACAACATTGCCCAAAAAAAAACACCAAAAAGAAAATTGCCCCTTAGTGTCCTGGGATGCGTAGATTAGATGGATTAGCGGATAACATATGGACGGATATGGGGGTAGGGACTGGGTGGGATTGTGGTTGGTGCAGACTCGATGGGCCGAATGGCCTCTTTCTGTACTGTAGGGTTTCTATGAAAACAAAATCTCCTTCACAATCATCCTCAACAGCGGTGCCCCGTAAGGCTGCGTCCTCAGCCCCTTACTGTACTCCTTACAGTCCGATGGCTGTGTGGCCAAATTCCCCTCCAACTCGATTTCCATGTTTGCTGATGACACCTGTCGTGGGTCGGATCTTAAACAACGATGGGACCTCGAACAAGGAAGAGATAGAGAATCTGACGAACTGGGGCGACGACAATAATCTCTTCCTCAATGTCAACAAAGCAAATCGACTTTTGGAAGCATATTGGAGTATATGTCTCTGTCTGCATCAATGGGATGAATTTGAAATGGTCGAGAGCTTCAAGTTTTAGGGTCCAGATCACGAACAACCTTTCCTGGTTCCTCCATGACGACCCTATAATTAAAAAAGCCTTCGAACGCCTCTATTTTCTCAGAGGTTTACGGAAGTTTGGAATGCCAGCTGCGACTCTCACCAACTTTTACAGATGCACCATGAATAACATTCTAGCTTGGTGTGGCTCCTGCTCTGTCTCAGACTGCAAGAAACTTCAAAGCTTGGTGAATGCAGACCAGTCCATCACTCAAACCAACCTCCCACTCGTTGACTGTCTAAGCTTCCCGTTGCCTCACAAAAGCAATCAGCCTCTTTGAGGAATAGCGCACCACGGACATAAACACTTCCCACTTGTTCCTTCAAAGAAAATGTGTGAGGACATGTACCAACCGACTCATAGAATCATACAAACACTACAGTGCAGTCGGGGGCCATTTGACCCATCGAGTCTTCACCTGCAACAATTCCACCCAGGCCCTATCACCGAAGTCCCACATAAGTACCCTGCTAATCCCACAAAAATACATATCCTTGGACGCTAATGGGCAGTTAACAAGGCCAATCAACATAACCTGCACATATTGCACTGTGGGTGAAAACCGGAGCATCCGTAGCAAACCCATGCTGACACGGCGAGAATGTGCAAATTCCACACAGACAGCGATCCAAGCCAGGAATCGAACTCAGGTTCCTGTGAGACAGCAGCGCTGACCATTGTGCCACCATGCTGCCGACTCAAGAACAGCTTCTCCTCTGCTGCCATCAGACGTTTTAATGGACTCACATTGCATTAAGATGATCTTTTACTGCATGCTAGCTATGATTGCAACATTGCATTCTGCAATCTCTCCTTCTCCATGTTCAGTATACTTTGTCTGTATAGCACTCAAGCAACAACACTTTTCACTGAATATCCAATGTCATGAAATGCATCAAAAAATTAGTCATGGCATAAATCAATTCCGGCCTCCCAGTTGCCTGGATACACGACAGTTCGCCGACTTCCACAACTTGTCCACAGGCGCCATCCCCTGGCCCTGCAGTGAACTCTGTAACACTGTAACCCTGTACAGAGAGAAGGAGAGAGTGCAGAAGGTAAAGTTGCATTCATAGCTCGCGGGTAATAAAATATCATCTTAATGTGATGTGGGTCAGTGAAAACATCCGATGACAACTGAGAAGAAGCTGTTCTTGAGTCAGCAGCATGGTGGCACAATGGTTAGCACTGTTGTCTCACAGGGACCTGAGTTTGATTCCCGGCTTGGATCACATATTTATTATATGTGAAAATAATATCCCAAATCATTTCAAATCAAATGAATTCAGTGTTTCACATCTCAAGCTGAAATATCAGCACGATTTGCCCTGGCCGTACCAATGAACTTATGCAGGTTGTTGACGTACACAGGCCGGCTGTGATCGAGACTGAATTTACAAGGCTCAATGTGGACATTGAGGAGCTGCGAGAAATTGGTCTCCTCAAAGTGGATCCTTTCCAGAGAAACATCACACGTTCTTGTAAGAGGAGAAACCCCAACAGGCTATATGTGAGAATGGAACAAAGTAAAAAAAATAGCTTCACTGGTTCTGATGGAATCCCTGGAATTGAACTGGGATCCCTGATGCTGTGAGGAAACAGTGCTAACCACTCTGCCATACTGCCATCCTTCAAGGTGCCCTGGAGACACCCAAGATCACGCCCAGGACACCATCATCGCCATATCCGTGGTAGGCAAATAATTGGAAAACAATCTGAGGGACAGACTTAATCTCCACTTCGAGAGGTAAGGATTTATGAACGACAGTCAGCATGGTTTTGCCAAGGGGGAGATCATGTCTGACAATTTGCTGGAATATATTGAGGATGTGAATGGATGAGTAGGTGAAGGAGGTGTAGTCGATGTAAACTACATCGACTTCAGAAAAGCTTTTGACAAATTCTGCATGAGAGACTGAACAAGGAAGTAATATCCGATGGGAACCAGGGCAATTTGGTAAATTACAGTCAAAATTGGCTGAGTGGCAGGAGGCAGAGTTTGATGGTCGAAGGTTGCTTTTGTGACTGCAAGCCTGTGTCTCGTGGGGTTCCACAGGGATCGATGCTGGGTCCTTTGCTATTAGTAGTGCACATCGATGCTCGAAACAGGATTGAGTGAGGTATGATCAGAAAGTTTGCAGATGATACAAAAATTCATGGTACGGAAAGTATTGAGGACAAAAGCCTTAGATTACAGGAATCATAGAATCGTACAGTGCAGAAGGCGGACATTCGTTCCATCTCGTCTGCACTGAGCACAATCCCAACCAGGCGATATCCCCATAGCCCCATGCATTTACACAAGCGATTCTACCTGACACCTGGCCAATCCACCTAACCCATAGGTCTTCTGACTGTGGGAGGAAACTGGAGCACCCGGAGGAAACCCAAAAAGACACGGGGAGAATGTGCAAACTCCACACAGATATGGTCCAAGCCAGGAATTGAACACGCGTCCCTGGAGCTGTGGGGCAGCAGTGCGAACCACTGTGCCATCGTGCTGAGGAAACTGAAAGGCTGGTCAAATGGGCAAATGTAATTTACACCTGACGAATGTGAGGCGATGCATTTGGGATGACTATCCGGGCAAGGAACTGCACCATGTCCGGTCGAGTCTGAGGAAGCCCAGAGGACCAGAATTAATTCGGGGTGCATATCTGCGGATCCCTAAAAGCAGCAAGACAGGTTGATGAGGTGGTTAAGACGACATGGAGGACACTTGCATTTAGCTGCCGCAGCATCGAATATTAGAACTCGGAGATTATGATGGAAGTGTATAAAATGCTGGTTAGACCAGAGCAAGAGAACTGTGTGCAGCTCTGGTCATCACACTACAGGAAGGATGTAATTGCACTGGAGACGGTGGAGAGGAGATTCACCAGGATGCTGCCTGGGCTGGAGAGTTTCAGCGATGAGGAGAGGCTGGTTAGACTGGGATTTTTGCTGAGAGCAGAGACAGTTGGAGGGGGAGCGGGTGTCGTGGGTGGTGGTGTGGGAGTGCTTTCAGGTGGGTGGGACCTGAGTGATATGGACAAAATTATGTGGCACATAGATGGGAAGACACCTTTACCCTTTAGTAGAGGTGTCAATAACCAGAGGGACGTGGGTTTAAGGTGAAGGGCAGATTTATGTGTGGATTTGAGGAAAAATGTTTCCATCCACAGGGTGCTGGGATCTGCAGCTCACGGCCTGAATGGATGGTAGAAGCAGGAACAACCACAAGAGGCATTTAGATCAGCAACACAAACGCCACAATATACAGGGCTATGGATCGAGTGTTGGAAAATAGGATCCGACTGGAAAAGGTGTTTGATGACCAGTTCAGACAGAATGGACCGAAGGGCCTCATTTTCTGCTGTGAATACTCGATGGCTTATCGACCACCCCCAACAGTGACCCCATCACTTGCAGCTCTCACAGCGCTGGCTGGGATACCGACCACATACCAAACTTATGTGGTCGCAAATGCGCAATGAGCTGCCTGGTCTGAGAGATTCATCTGTCAGCCCTCTGCTGCTGCAGCAAGATTCAACACATTAGCTGCCTCCAGATATTCCGGGGTCCACAGCTCTTTGTGACAGGCCCCCGACCGGATATAGACCCAGCCCTCTCCCCGCCTCCCGGACCAATTTCCCCTCTTTCCCCCACACAAATTGCATGCAGAGCGGCAGCTCTCCCAACCCCACTGTGCATGCAGAAAGGCAGCGAGACCCTCTCCTCACCCCATTATGCATGCAGAGTGTCAGCGAGCCCTCGTCCCTTCCACAATGTGCATGCAGAGAGGCAGCGAGAACCCCCCCCCCCCCCCCCCACCACCACACTGTGCATGCAGAGAAGCAGCGAGACCCCCTCCCTGCCCCACCGTGAATGCATAGAGGCAGTGAGACCCCGTCCCTACCCCATTGTGCATGCAGAGAGGCAGCGATCCTCCCTCCCTTCTCCATTGTGCATGCAGAGAGGCACCGAGAGCCTCTCCCTACTCCATTGTGCATGCAAAGAGGCACGGTGAACCCTCCATACCCCACTGTGTATGCAGAGAGGCAGCGAGCCCCCCTCCCTACCCCACTGTGCATGCAGTGAGGCAGCGAGACCAACTTCCTACCCCACTGTGCATGCGGTGAGGCAGCAAGGACCCCTCCCTACACCACTGTACATGCAGAGAGGCAGCGAGGCTCCGCCAGCCTACCCAACTGTGCATGCAGGGAGGTAGCGAGGCCCCCACCCTACCCCACTGTGCATGCAGAGAGGCAGCAAGACCACCCCTCCCTTATCCACTGTGAATGCAGAGACGCAGCGAGACCCCCCTTCCTAACCCACTGTGCATTCAAACAGGCAGCGGGACCCCGCTCCCTTCCCCACTGTGCATGCAGAGAGGCAGCGAGGCCGCCCTCCCTACCCCACTGTGCATGCAGAATGGCAGCGATACCTCCGACCCACTCCACTGTTCAGGCAGAGAGGCAGCAAGACCACGCCCCCCTACCCACCGTGAATGCAGACAGGCAACGAGACCCCCCTTCCAAACCCACTATACATGCAAACAGGCAGCGAGGCCCCCCTCCCTACCCCACTGTGCATGCAGAGAGGCAGCGAAGACGCCCCCCCCCACCACCACCACCACCTCGCTACGACACTAATCACATGCAGAGTGTTAGTGGGACCCTCTACCCCTCACCAACTATGTTGGGAGTGACAGCACAACAAATGTACCTCAACGATTAGGTGCAGATTGGCAGCGGGGCCGTGCTCCCTACTCCACAAATCGCTTGCAGAGTGGTATTGGGCCACACTCGCTCCCGGATCGGCCGGGACCCTGAGGGCCAAACTGCCGTCAGGCCCCGCCACTTCAGTTCCAGCCCCTTCAGTCCACGCCTCTGTATGTCCCGCCGCTTCAGGCCCTGCCCCTGCAGGTCCCGCCCCTTCAGCTGCCGCCCCTGCAGGTCACGCCCCTGAGGCCACAGCCCTTCGGATCCGCTACCTTCAAGCTCTGCTCCTGCAGACCGCGCCACATCAGGCCCCACCCCCCGGTACAGCCGAGTGGAAAGTGCTGGGTGGCCATTAAACTTTGCCCTCGACCTTGCCCGGTGTCCTCAATCGTTTTCGGTTTTACCGACGAGGCCATCACGACTCGTCCTCGTACGTGTGGACCAGCTGTTTTCTGCACCGGACACAAACTCCCCCGGTGAAGCTGCAAAGGTAAGTGTGCCGCACAATTCCAACCCGGGCTCGTAAAATTGATTTAAATTTATTTTCGAATAAGTTTAAGTAATTTGTTCAGCCTCTTGCCAAAATTTGCAAGAGACTGAATCCCCCCCATATCCATTGCCGGTGAGGTCGCCAGAGGCGAGGAATCGGGCGTGGAACTGAGTTCTAGGCTGTCACACGGTTTTATTTGCTCACACCGCCATCAATAGGTAGGGAGTAGTTATAAACCTGTCCCCCTCCCGTGTGTGTGTGTGAGCATGAGAGCACTGTACGAGTGGACCTAACTGTGCGTTGTTCTGGAGTGTTCCAGCAATTTGGGTTCCTCTTGGATTTGTGTGTGTGAGTGTGAGTAAGTGTTTAAATCTGATTGCATTTATCAACAAATGTGTGTATTTATGTGTGTGCATTTAGGTGTGTCCGTGTGTTTGTGTTTCTGTAACTGTAGGAGGGTTTCTGGTGGCACAAGGGATCGCATTGTTGCCTCACAGCACCAGAGGCCATGTTCAATTGCAGGATTGGCTACTGTCTGTGCAGAGTTTGCACGTTCTCCCTGTGTCTGCGTGGGTTTCCTCTGCGTGCTCCGAGTTCCTCCCATAATCTGAAAGTTACTCTGGTTAGGTGCATTGGTCAAGATAATTTCTCTTAGCATAACCGAACAGACGCTGAAATGATTACAGTAACGTCAGGGGATTTTTACAGTAACTTCACTGCAATGTTCATGTTCTCATTTTTGTGACTCGAATGAATAAACTTCAATCTTTGGACAACATGCTCTCTCTCTGCGAGGTCTTGTTGTGCACACATGGCCAATAAAATGGATTCTGTAATCTGGTGACTGCGTGGGTGATTTGCAGCGAGCTGGTGTTATGTGTCGAGGGTAAAAAGGATTCTGCCTCAATCTTTTACTCACGATGAAATAGTGTTTGAGTTTATATGTCGATGGAACGTCACAGCACACAGAAGACACCCTAGCACATAGACCCTGAGATGATTGTCAGTGGCTGAAAGAATTAACAACTGGATACAGAGATTCAGCAGAAACAACAAGAGCAGCAAACCGAGGGCAGTAAATGACAAGAAACTCAATACAGTTAAACAGCCATTCTAGAATTAGGAACTGGACACAGGGGACGGGAATTTATGGCCTCACTCTTCCCGAAGCTGCAAAATCCCGCCCGTGTTCAACATCCCCATGCTCCGTCCATCACCTGCTCCGATTCCCGTGGCAGTCGGGGCGGTACAATTCCAGCCAGAGATACCCGGAACTCCAACAATCGCCAGGAGGGGATAGTAAAAACAAAACATCGCGCTAAGTAGAAATTGAATCCGAACAGTTGGTGTCATCCATGAAGCATGAGTAAACCAAGAAATCCACAGGAATAAACTCCTGTCCTTGATTGTAACATTCCAATCCATTGTTCCCAGATTCTGATCCATTGTTGGAACATTGCTATCCATTGTTCCCAGTTTCTGATCTCTCCTCTCCCTCTCCCTCTCTCCTCACAGCCGCTGATCTCTGTTCGTGTCAGAGTTGTCGCTCCCGCTGACTCAATGGGACAACACATTGAACGGAATCCCTTATAAATAGAAGAGGGAAAACCCTCCAGACACACTATTCGGATCCATGGAGACTCACAACAATTACAGTCACTAAACAAACAACTTCACTTCATCCCATTCAATCCAACACTTTTGAGACACAAAGTAGAACAGTAACAGCCTAGATGGGGTGGTGAGGGTCAAGGAGGTATGGAAAGTTGGAAATAATGAAGGGTCAGACCGTAGATCTTTCAATATTCATTCCATATAACAGAGGTCCCCCTGCTAGCGTTCATTTCGAGATGACTAGAATACAAAAGCAGGGGTGTACTGCTGAGGTTTAATGGGAATCTGGTCTGGCCACATTCAGAATATTGTCAGCAATTTTGGGCCCCGTATCTAAGGAACGATGTGCTGGATTTGGAAAGCGTCCAGAGGAGGTTCACAAGACTGATCCAGGGAATGAATGACGCATGAGGAGCGTCTGAGGACTCTGGGTCCATCCTCGATGGAGTTTAGAAGGATGAGGGGGGGATCTCATTGAATCTTATAAATTAATAAAAGGTCTGGATAGAACGGACATGGGAAAGATGTTTCCTTTAGTAGGGGAGACTAGGACCCGAGGGCACAGCCTCAGAGGAAAGGGTTCGCCCTTTAGAACTGTGATGTGGAGATGCCGTTGTTTCACTGTGGTGGGCACAGTAAGAAGTCCCACAACACCAGTTGACCACTCGCCTGTTGAAGGAGCAGTGCTCCAAAAGCTCGTGATTCCAAGTAAACCTGTTGGACTTTAACATGCTGCTATGAGACGTCTCACTTTAAAACTGTGATCAGGAGGAATTTCTTCAGCAAGAGGCTCATGAATCTGTGGATTATTCATTGTCACATATCGCTGTGGCGGACAGGTCATTGAGTGTATTTTAGAAAGAGATAGGTTCTTGACTGGTGAAGGGATAAAGGGTTATGAGGAAAAAGCGGGACAATGTGTTTGAGAAACGTGTCAGCCACAATTGAATGGTGGAACCAGCTCGATGGGCCTGAAGGCCTAATTCTGCTCCTATATCTTACTGTCTTATGGTAATCATGGATGTGGATTTCAGATGAGGTAAACATTAATCAGGATTGATACAGATTGTTAACTCCAGGCTACAGTCAATCTTATGTACAGCTTATGTCCGGAACTACCTTATTAAGGACTTCACATAGATCAATCTGTCAGCATTACGTACAGTACAGTCTTAGCTCGAGTCATCAGATAGAAGTATCTCTGTGTTACGTACAGTACAGCCTGAGCAAGAGGCCTTAGATAGAACTATCTCTCAGTGTTACGTAAAGGACAATCTGAGGCTTCAGATAGAATTATCTCTCAGTGTTATGTCGAGGGGAACCTGATCATGAGGCTTCACTCCAAACGATCTCAGCATTTTCCATTGTGAGGTTGTAAAAAACAGAGTCAGCAGCACCTTGAGGAGAGTGTGAGAGGAGGACACTGGGACACTGGGAAAGACAAGTATCACCTTGAGCAGAGTGTGAGAGGGGGACACTGTGACACCGGGCAGACAAGCAGCACCTTGAGCAGAGTGTGAGAGGTGGCAGTGGGACGCCGGGACAGACAAGCAGCACCTTGAGGAGGTTGTGAAAGGACACTGGGAAACCGGGCAGACAAGCAGCACCTTGAGGAGGTTGTGAAAGGACACTTGGACACCGGGCAGACAAGCAGCACCTTGAGGAGAGTGTGAGAGGTGGCAGTGGGACACCGGGACAGACAAGCAGCACCTTGAGGAGAGGGTGAGAGGCGGACAGTGGTGCACCGGGACAGACAGTCAGCACCTTGAGGAGAGTGTGAGAGTGGGACATCGGGACAGACAGTCAGAACCTTGAGGTGAGTGTGAGAGGGGGGGCACTGGGACACCGGGACAGACAGTCAGCACCTTGAGCAGAGTGAGAGAAGGGGATATAGTGGATTCAAGCTACTGGTAGAGTCTTGCAGCACTGGGTCCGAGACCGTTTATGTCCTGCGGTGCTGAGGATTCTGTTCAATATCGACTCCGCAGTCAGGTGTCAGGGGCACAACTCTTTATTCCGTCTGTTCACAGAACACTCCAAATATTTACTTCCCAATCTGGGAGCATCCCAACAGCTCACTCCACAACTGAGATCACATGGCCTGTTCCCTTTAAGGAATGCCCCAATATATATACAATGCTCCTCCCCTGTAAATAACAACCCGACACCTCCAGTACAGCAGCAGCATTTGAAATCATTTGCGAACAATTGTACACATTTCTCTATTTACTTCATACAGGCTTGGTGCAGAATCCAAAGCATATTTACAATACAATGCAGCCGATAGTTCATTCTTGACCCTTACGTCCATCTCACATAGACGTGATCAGGGGCAACGACAATCCCTTGGGGCTTGACGCCTGGGGACGAGAGACAGTTTTGAGATCCTCTTTGGCGAACGTGGAATGGATGAACCCACCAAAGTTTGATCGTCTTCCCGCCCGTCGTCAGTAACCAATGTCGAGTTCCATGTCCCCTCCATGACTGCAGGAGCTGTTAATTCCAGGCCTCCCTCGTCCGATACCGCCGCGGGCATCGTTAGGAATGTCTCCGAACTGACAGATGGGATCCCAAAACTTGGTTTGATGCCATGTAGAGTTGTTTGGCACCACAGTAACTCATCCCGCATTTCCACTGTTAACGGCAGCGGCCTGCAATGACTACAATCGCCGCTGGAATCTCCTATTCTCCCCCCCCCCCCCCCCCCACCCCCGCCCACCCCCCAAAGCGTATCCCAGAAGTGCTGGCGTGGCAAAGGAACATACTGGTTATTACTGCCACAGTAAGAAGTCTCACAACACCAAGTTAAAGTCCAACAGGTTTGTTGAGCAGCACAAGCTTTCAGAGCACTGCCCCTTCATAGTGGGAGTTGTGTTCACAAATAATGCATATGGAGACACGAACTCAGTTTACAAGATAAAGTTCGAAATGTGATTTTTTACAGTTAATCAATTCTTAAAGATACCGACAATGCGAGTGGAGAGAGGGTTAAACACGGGTTAAAGAAATGCGTATTGTCTCCAGCTGGGACAGTTAGTTAGATTTTGCAAGCCCAGGCAAGTCGCGGGGGTTACAGATAGTGTGACATGAACCCAAGATTCCGGCTGAGGCCGTGCTCATGTGAGCAGAACTTGGCTATTAGTTGCTGCTCAGGGATTCTGCGTTGTTGTGTGTCGTGAAGGCCACCTTGAAGAATGCTGACCCGAGGATCTGAAGCTGAATGCCCGTGACTGGTGAAGTGTTCCCCAACAGGAAGAGAACACTCTTGCCTGATAATTGTCGAGCGGTGTTCATTCATCCATTGTCGTAGCGTCTGCATGAATGAGGCTGCAGGAGTTCTTCCACAAACCCCAAATGGCCATCGTGAACACAATGAGACAGCCAATAAACCGGAACAGCCGACAGAGAGATCAATGGTGCAGCAAGCGAGAAGGAAAGAGTCGAATTGGATTCCTTCGGAAGGCAGCTACCCTCGACTCGACATGTATACCCAAGCCGTCAGGAGGTACGTCAATGCCAGATTCAACAGCCGCACTCACAAGACAGCCCCGAACGTCACCCAAGCACAACGCAATGCCATCCGCGCTCTTAGGACCTACTGCAACATTGTCATCAAACCAGCAGACAACGTCGGGGCCACCGTCATACTGAACAGAACGGAATACTGAAAAGAAGTGTAGCGCCAACAGAACAACAAGGAACACTACAGCCAGTTACCCGCAGATTCGACCAAAGAACACACCCGTCAACTCAACAGACTGATCAAGACCTTTGATCCGGGCCTTCAGCGCCCCCTCCATGCTCTCATCCCACTGACTCCCCGCATTGGAGATCTGTGCTGCCTCCCGAAGATACACAAGGCCAACACACCCCGCCCTCACATCGTATCAGGCAGTTGGACCCTGTGTGGGAAACTCTCCGGCTATGTCGAGGGCATCCTGAAACCCATTGTACAAAGAAACCCCAGCTTCTGTCGCGACACTTCGGACTTCCTACAGAAGCTCAGCACACATGGAGCAGTTGAACCAGGAGCTCTCCTCGTCACAATGCATGTCTCTGGACTCGACACCAGCATCCCTCACGACGACGGAATTGTTGCAACTGCCTCAGTATTCAACGACGACAACTGCCAATCTTCAGATGCAATTCTACAACAAGTCCGCTTCATCCTGGACCACAACGTCTTCACCTTCAACAAACAGTTCTTCATCCAGGCACACCGAATAGCCATGGGGACCAAATTCGCATTTCAATATGCCAACATCTTCATGCACACGTTCGAACAAGAATTCTTCACCACACAGGACCTTCAACCTTTGCTATACACTAGATACATCGATGATATTTTCTTCCTTTGGACTCATTGAAACAACTATATGATGACATCAACAAGTTCCATCCCAACATCAGAGTCACCATGGACTACTCTCCGGAATCACTGTACCGCAAGCCCACGGATAACCTTACGATGCTCCACTTCTCCAGCTTCCACCCTAAACACGTTAAAGCAGCCATCCCCTATGGACAAGCCCTCCGTATACACAGGATCTGCTCAGATGAAGAGGATCACAACAGACACCTACAGACGCTGAAAGACACCCTCATAAGAACAGGATGTGGCGCTCGACTCAATGATCGACATTTCCGACACGCCACAGCGAAAAAGCGCTTTGACCTCATCAGAAGGCAAACACGGGACACGCTGAACAGAGAATAAACGTTGTCCAGCACTTCCCCGGAGCGGAGAACCTACAACATCTTCTCCAGAGCCTTCAGTTTGTCATTGATGAAGGCGAATATCTCACCAAGGTCATCCCCACACCCCCATTTCTTGCCTTCAAACAACCACACAACCTCAAACAGACCATTGTCAGCAGTATACTACCCAGCCTTCAGGTGAACAGTGACCACGACACCACACAACCCAGCCAGAACAACCGCTGCAGGACTGGGCGGGATCATCGGCATGGATGACATAATCTCACATGAGAACACCATTCACCTGGTACACGATACATACTCTTGCGACTCGGCCAACGTTGTCTACATGATACGCTGCAAGAAAGGATGTCCCGAGGCACGGTAGATTGGGGAGACCATGCAGACAATATGAACACGGATGAATGAACACCGCTCGACACTCACCAGGTAGTAGTGTTCCCTTCCAGTCGGGCAACACTTAAGCGGTCACGGGCATTCAGCCTCTGATCTTCGGGGACGCGGTCTGCAAGGCGGCCTTCACGACACACGACATGCAGAGTCGCAGAGCAAAAACTGAAAGCCACTTTCCGCACACATGAGGACGGCCACAACCGGGATCTTGGGTTTATGTCACACTATCTGTAACCCGCACGTCTTGCCTGGGCTTCCAAATCTCATTCACTGCCCTGTCTGGAGACAATACACATTTCTTTAACCTGCGCTTATCCCTCTCTCCATTCACATTGTCTGTACATTTAAGACTTGATTACCTGTAAAGACTCACATTCCAATCATTATCTTGTATATTGCGTTTGTGTCTATATATGCCCTGTTTGTGAGCACACTCACCTGATGAAGGTGCAGAGCTCTGAAAGCTTGGGCTGCCAAATAAGCTTGCTGGACTTCAACCTGGTGCTGTGAGACTTCTTACTTTCCAATGCCGGCATCTCCACATCATAGTACTGCCACCTCAGAGCGTCAGGGACCCGCGTTCAATTCCTGGCTTCATCCCCGTGTCTGCGTGGTTTTCCTCCTGTGCTCCGGCTTCCATCCACAGTCTGAAAGGTATTCTGGTTAGGTGCATTGGATATTCTAAATTCTCGCTGAGTGTACCCGAACAGGCGCTGGTGTTTGGCAACTGGAGGACTTTTACAGTAGCATCAGTGCAGGAACAATGCTGCCAGTCTAGGAGCCCAGGCCAACCCAGGCCACCAGTTGAATGCGCATCATTTTCTGTTTGGTCACTTCAAAGAATCATTGAATAATTACAGTGCAGAAGCAGGCTATTCGGCCCATCAGGCCTGCACCGACAATGATCCGACCCAAGCCCAATCCCTGTTACCCCATATATTTTCCCTGCAAATCCCCTTGGCACTAATGGACAGTTTATCATGGCCAATCCACCTAACTCACACATTTTTGGTCTGTGGGAGGAAACCGGATCATCCAGAGGAAACCCACGCAGACATGGGGAGAATGCGCAAAATCCACACAATGACTCAAGCCGATGCAATCGAAACTGGGTCCGTGGTGCTGTGTGGCAGCAGCGCTAACTATTGTGCCATTGTGCCGCCCTATGCTTGATTCTCTCCTCTACAGACACCCCAGTAACAAAGTGATAGATCATCACTTTATTCACTTGCCTGATGCAGTGAGCTCGGCTGATGTCCTGAATCACAAATTCTGTCAAAGCCACGGGGCAGACTCAAAAGAAAACATTCTCGAAATGAAGAGACCATTCTACCCCTCCAACCTGTTCTGCGATTTAATTAGGTTGTGGCCTAAAATAGGTGGAGGACACAGATTGGCTCGTGCATTTGCCTGAAAGACGTGTTGGTTAGGGTGCATGGGCCGTGCTAAATTCTCCCTCAGTGCATCCGAATAGGCGCCAGAATGTGACGATTCAGGGATTTTTACTGTAACTTCATTCTGGTGCTAATATCAGCCTACATGTGACACTAATAAAATAAAATTAAACTGAAAGCTTTCAGCCAGTGGGTTAAGTGCGAAATTGTTTAAACCTGTTATCAATCAGTCAGACTGCTGTTTGGCAGTGCTGTTTGTGAGTAACTGGAAGCTGCTCAATAAATGGCCAGCCCTGTTGTCAGCCGAGTGCTAAATAATGTGATTGATCGAAGCAGCTGCCAACTTTGACTGCAGTTCCCTGATTGGCTGAGAATGGAAGTGCATTGTTAGACGTTGTTCTGTTTGTTCAGTAATTGAAGTGTTGTTGGGAGAGGATATTTCACCGCGCCCTTGACCTGCTCCCTGAACTTGGATTGTGACGTTGTGTAAATAAATATGTTATTGCAGCAACTCAAATTCTGAAGCATGTATCCAAATTGTGACAATATATATTCAGAAGCGTTGCAATCATTGCAAGCAATTCCTGTTGTGTTCCAATGCAAGAAAACTATAACGCACAACGAACACAGCTGAACGAAGCTGCTGGATATGCTGAGGAGTAAAATCACAGGCTTCCTTCTGCTCTCCATCTCGCGGTCACTGTGATTATCCTCCTTACTCTGACTCCCCCGTCCCTTCCAGACTGGACTGGTCACTAAAATATGTCTTACAGTTAGAGCATTAATCAACAGAACTAACATAAATTGGATCAAGAGCAATACAATCGTATCAAACTAGACAAATCCCAGCCATTTGGGGACAGTGCAATAACTTGGTTTAAAAATACAGAACCACGGTGCATTGTCCATTATCTATCCAGGTTCCACCGCAAAGTAAAAGGTCAAGTGTTTTTTTGAACAGAGCAGGATTCCGGTTGTTTCCAAAATGGCAGCCACAGTTTTCCCGGTGAAATATCTTTCTTTCCGCTTCTGGGAAGAGATGGCCACACATCAGTCAAAGGAGAAACTGCTGGTGAACCAGACTGAACTATCTGTGGCTGCACTATTCAGGATGGTGAGAAAACTACACACAGGGGTGATGTGCAGGAAACTAGCCATTCATTCTGATCGGGGCTCATCATCAACTTCAATATCCTGATTCCCTCATGTATTCAACACTTTAGCCCAAGAGCTATATATAATTTCTTCTTGAAATGACAAACGGTTTCAGCCTCAACTACGTTCTGTGATGGTGAAGTCCATACATTCTCTGTGTGAAGAAATTTCTCCTCACCTCCGTTCTTAAAGGTTGCCCTCAAACTATGACCTCTTTCTGGACTCCCCCAACTCTGGGACGTTTCTTTTTGGAATCTACCCTGTCTAAACCGTTAGAATTCAATAAGCTTTGATGAGATTCCATCTCTCCGTTATGAACACCAATGAATAGAATTCAAACCGACTTCATCTCTCCTCATATGACAGACCTCCCTTCACAGAAATTAGCCTGGTAATCATTCGCTGCACACCCACGATAGCATGGACATCACTCCTCAGATATGGACACCAAAACTGCACACAATACTCCAGGTGTGGCCTCAGCAATGCCCCATACAGTTGCAGTAAAAGATCTCTATTCCTCTTCAAAAATCCTCTCCCTATGAATGCCAACATAACTTTGCCTTTACTGTCTGCTGTACGTGTGCGCTTACTTTCAGTGACTGATGCACATGGACACCAATGTCTCGCTGAATGTCCACCTCTTCCAATTTGCGCCCATTCAAATAATAATGTCTGCCTGTTATTATTTCCAAAGTGGAGAATGTCACATTTGTCCACATTTAATGCAACTGCCATGCATATGCCCAGACACTCTGCCTGTCCAAGTCATGTTAAAGCATTTCTTCATGCCTCTCACAGCCCAGCCTCCGACCCAATTTTGTATCATCTGCAAATTTGGAGATAATACACATATAGTATGTGAACAATTGGGGACCTCGTACAGATACCTGCAGTACCCCACCAGTCATTGCCCTCCAGTCAGAAAAAGACCCATTTATGCCCAACTCTTTGTTTTCGAACTACAAACAGCTTTCTGTCCACCTCAAGACATGACATGCAATTCCAAATGCTTTCACTAAACTGAATAATCTGTGACGTGAGATCTTGAGAAAGCCTTCTCAAAGTCTCAATAAACCACCTCCACTGGTGCTCCTCAACGAAGTCTACTAGCTACATCCTCAAAGACTTTCAATACAGTCTTCAAACAAGATTCTCCCTCTATAAATCCATGTTGACTTGGTCTGACTGTCCAACTGCCTTCCAAATGCTGAGTTAAGTAATCCTTGAAAATGGACTCTGGTAATTTGCCCGTGCTGACGATGGGTTCACTGGGATCAGTATATCTTATCACTGCTCATGTGTCTGTAAAATGGTGACATGTAGATCAGTCACAGAGTAACAGCATAGAGCAGCTCACACACAGATTTAGACAACTACAATTGTAATAGTCACTTACCACGAACGCCAATAACTGCATGGATCAGGTGGTATATTTTCTTCACCATTTGTAATTCCTGATACATTTGCAGCATGATGTAATGTGTCCTGTCGCTCTGTCGGTAATCTCTGTGTTAACTCCGTGATGATACATTCCCAAACACATTCATATGTACGCTGTGGTATCCCCTCTGGGATATTGACATTGCAAAATCGCCCATCTTCGAGTTTCTTCAAATCAACAAACACGTGGCAACATTGAGGTTGTGGAAAAAATTTACTACTGAGATTAATTTGCTGCTATTCAAAGAATGGACAATGCTAATCACATTAATTTGCAATATGAAAGGCAATATGCCCAATAAAGTTACTGTCATCCAAAACACAACCCTCTAGATCCCATGTTGCCTCAGTGTTGTCTTTCACCTCCCTATGACCTTTCAATGAATCAATTCCAAATGTTCCAGTGTCTCTCTCCGGCCTGTTCCAGGGTATCGTGAGATATAATTACTTCATGGTCATCAGTCGATTCTTAATTCCAGATTTTGTTTAATAAACTCAAATTCCACCAGCTGTCGTGGTGCAATTTGAAAAAGGAGCACCGCTGATGATAGTCTAGTGACAACACAATTAGTTAATCAACTACCCTTAGACAAGCTCAAGGGCTAAGGCTCCGTCAACACTACCCCTGGATCCTTCATCCTCCATTACTTGAAGTCACACTCTCCTGTACCTGAACACTGAACAAGTTTGCTGCAGTTATTCGATAGGGAGCGAACGTGCCTCATAACCATGCGGATCCATTGCCATGATTCTTTACTAATAACCTACCAACTGCCTTTCAGTGCCTCTCCCGGTTGGTGGGAACGGCACTGCGTGTCAAAACCCGTCCTCGGAAGATGAGGCTTAACCTTGGGCGGAGTGATCTTCCCATGAGCAAGTCTGCTGGTGCTATTCGTTCAAAGACTATTTCCTCGGGTGGATGGAGCTATTACAAGGGGGCATAGCTATCGGGTCCGTGTGGGAGATATAGGAAGGATATCAGAGGTAGGTTCCTTACGCAGAGAGTGGTTGGTGTGTGGAGTGGACTGCAGTGATAGTGGAGTCAGACATTTTAGGAACATTTAAGCGGTTATTGGATAGGCACGTGGAGAACACGAGGATGAAAGGGAGTGGGATAGGTTGATTTGGTTTCAGATAAAGCTCGGCGCAACATCGTGGGCTGAAGGGCCTGTTCTGTGCTGTACTGTTCTATGTTCTATGTTCTGTTCCAGTTGTTGAAGAGGGGAGGGGGGAAGGGGGTTCGGGGGGGGGGGGGCGGTGTCGTCCTGTAATTGAAGATGAATCTGGATGGTGTGGTGTCCAAGGAGGCTGTGGGATGGCTTTTTGAACCTGCTTTTACTGTTTGGGCCGCTCTTTCTGCAAGTTCGTTGGATGATGGGTAATATGGCACTGTCCTAACGTGTCAAATTATGTTCAACTTCATGCAATGCACAAATTCCTGGCTGATGAAGGGTGGTCCATTTTCAGAAACCAACACCTGCCGGATCCCGGGTGTCAAGAAAGAGGCGTGAAGTTTCTCCACTCCTGTACTTGTGTTTGAATAACTCACCCTGTGTCGGGCAATCCATTTTGAATCAGCATCGACCATTATCAGGAGCATGGACCCCATGAACGGTCCGGCACTTTCCATGTGCAGCCACGTCCACGGCCGCCCCAGCCATTTCCAAGTCTGAAGAGTAGTGACTGGTGATAGTTCTGCCCTTGTTGATTTTGCCAACACTGACCCAGGAGCAAATATCTGTATCCATACCTGGCCACCAGGCATGGCAATTTGGAGGATCTTCAGTTTGTCACTCCTGGGTGGCCATGGAAACGTTCAGTCAGGATGGGATGGTGAACCTGGCTCAGGATGACACTCTTGAACCCCATAGGCCTGTGTCATCTTCCACAGTCAGCTGCTCTCTGCCACTCCAATATGGGTGCAGTTCAGGTTATAACGACCTTTTTTGTTTTCCCCCATCATCACTCGCTGCTTCAGTTTATCCAGGACTGTGTAACTTTGTGCCCACAGCCGAATATTATTTGCAGCCACTGGGAGAGTTTTGAAAAAATTCATGGTTACCGTCTCTTCCATTGGGGATATGACAAGTGTCTGTGAATCGTAGCCAACTCAAGGCACCTGCCTTCGCGACTCAGGCTCCTCGTTGCACATCTTCAGAGGGCAATTTAATGTCAGCCACATTGCTGTGGCCCTGGAGTCACCTTGAAGCCTAACTGCGTAAGGACGACAGATTTCCTTCCCTGGGACATTGGTGAACCAGATGCGTTTTTCCGAAAATCGATAATGTTTTTTATGTTCACCAGCGGATTCTAAACTCGGGATATATTTATTCAAATCCCACCATCTGCCGTGACGGGATCAGAACCTGGCTGTTCAGAACGTTACCTGAGTTTCTGCATTAATAATCTCGTGATAAAACAACAATTGATCACATTGACAACCTGAGTGTACACACACTGAGTTCCAGAAACCGAGGAAAACCATCTTATATAAGTCTGCAGGGCTCCCGAATTGGACAGCTTTCACTGCTTCAATCAGGGAACTCATATTCCAAAAACTCCTCCTGGTGGTTATCGGTAAAGTTATAAAATGTGTCTCTCCGTCTCTTTCTGTGTTTCTGTGTGCCTCTCTGTGTGTCACTCTTTCTCTGTGTCACTCTGTGCCTCTGTCTCTCTCCATGTTTCTCTCTGTCACTTTCTGTCTTTCCGCCTCTCCCACAGTGTCCCTCTCTCTAACTTCTTCCTCTGTCTCTCCTGCCCCCTCTCAGTCTCACTGTCCTCCCGCTCTGTCTCTGTCCCCTTTTACTTATTTATCTGTCTCTCTCTCTCTCTATCTCGCTCTGTCTTTTGCTCTTGCTTTGTCCATTGTAGTTTTTCAGTCCCACTCTTTCCCTTTCGCCCCCGCTCTCTGTCTCTATATCTCTGTTTCTCTCTGTCTCTGGCTATTTCCCTCTGCCTCACTTTTTGTCTCCCGTTTCCTCTTCGACTCCCTCTCCCTCTTATTACAACCTCCAATCTGGCTTCCTCTGTCTTCCTTTCTCATTCCCTAGATATCTCCCTCGTCATTTTCCCCACTCTCTATCCCTGTTTCTCTCGCTCTGTGAGAGTCTCTCTCTGTCTGTATTCTTTCTCTCTGTCTGTCCATTTCTTTCCCTGTACCTGTTAGAAACTCTTTCAAACTCTGTTGCTCTCCATATCTTTGCGCCTTGCCCTCTCCCTGTGTAATCTCTGTCCCTCTCTCACTCTCACTATTGCTATCACTACCCTCTCTCTCTCTCTCTATCTGTCACTCTTTCTGTCTCTGTGAGGCTGTTTGTTGTTTACAGTTTGTCTGTACAATGGGAACAGTCAGGGGTCTTGCAATTGTAGTTTCCTCTCAGGGTCTAATGAGTTGAAGAATTGCAGTAAGGGGATATTTCAGATTTTTTTAGCTGTTGCCTGAAGTGAGTCTGTGTCACAGCATAAATGGCAGTGTTTGTGCAGCAACTTGTCATTTGCAGCATGAAAACTAATTCCATAACAAAAGTATCTAACCATATCGACTGATGGACCTAATAAAACATCCGATTCCATATTGAATAAACCATTAATGTCGACCATAAGAGTATGAAATTGGCTGAGATAACAAACAGTAAAATGATGGATTTCCTTCGACTCTCCATCTCTGGGTCTCTTGTATTCTCCCCACTGTTGTGAGCCCGGAGTCTCCTGCGGGCTCTGCTGCTCACTAAAATGTGTCTGACGGTGAAAGCATTGAGCAGCAGAATCAGGACGAACGGGACAGTCGGGGTTGGAATGTTGTGGAGGAACTCGATTGTTCCCCAAACCAGAGAGAACAGAACACATAATCCTCACAAACCAGGGGTTGTTCAGCAGCCGATATCCATTTGAAAACATAAAATACCAGAATATGTTCTTTAAACAGCTCAGCGCCGTTCCTGTTCCCAGAACCACAGCGGCCGATTTCTCACTGCAATATTTACTTTTCGGCTTGGGGCAGCAAATGGCCACACATCGATCAAAGGTGAAAGTTACGGTGAACCAGACAGAACAGTCAGTGGCTGCAGAAAGCAGGACGGCGTGGATATTACACATGGGGACCCAGCGCAGGAAATCCAGCTGTACCGGATAAAGAATGGGAATGTGTCTGAATATCAGATCGAGGATAACGACCAGCAGATCCCCCACTGACATGGCCACCAGGTAACGAGTGACACATTTGGACAGACCACAGTTTCTGCGCGTCAGTGTGACAATTGTGATTATGTTCACTGTCAGGAAGAAAATAAAGAATAAAATTGGACATTATTCAGGGAATTAAATTATCATTTAGACTGAGGATGGGTTAAATTTTTTAAAATGTGCACACACACACACACACACACACACACAGAAGAATTAAATCTATTTTTTTTAAAAATCCAGCATGTCTTTTGGAGTGTGAGAGGAAAGTTGAGCATCCGGAGGAAACCCACGCAGACACGGGGAGAAGGTCCAAACTCCACACAGACAGTGATCCAAGCCTGGATATATACTTCAGTATATAGAGATGCCAACTAGAGAGGATGCGATATTGGATCTCCTATTGGGAAATGAGTTAGGGCAGGTGATGGATGTGAGTGTGAGGGAACACTTTGGATCCAGTGATCATAATGCCATTAGTTTCAACCTGATCATGGATAAGGATAGATCTGGTCCTCGGGTTGAAGTTCTGAACTGGAAAAAGGCCAAATTTGATGAAATGAGAAGGGATCTGGGAAGTGTGGATTGGTACAGGCTGTTCTCTGGTGAGGATTTAAATGGAAAGTGGGAGGCCTTCAAAGGAGAAATTTTGAGAGTGCAGAGTTTGTATGTTCCTGTCAGGATTGGAGGTGATGGAATAGTGGTATTATCACTAGGCTATTAATCCAGAAACTCAGCTAATGTTCTGGGGACCCGGGTTCGAATCCTGCCATTGTGGAATTCGTTGGGGCGGCACAGTAGCACAGTGGTTAGCACTGCTGCTTCACAGCTCCAGGGACCTGGGTTCGATTCCCGGCTTGAGTCACTGTCTGTGTGGAGTTTGCACATTCTCCTCGTGTCTGCGTGGGTTTCCTCCGGGTGCTCCGGTTTCCTCCCACATTCCAAAGATGTGCGGATTCGGGTGATTGGCCAGGTTAAAACTTGCCCCTTAGCGTTCTGAGATGCGTAGGTTAGAGGAATTAGCGGGTAGAAATATGTGGGGGTAGGGCCTGGGTGGGATTGTCGTCGGTGCAGATCGATGGGCCGAATGGCCTCCTTCTGCACTGTAGGGTCTCTGTGATTCTGTGATTAAAGGCAAAGTAAATAGGAGTAAGGAATCTTGGTTCTCGAGGGGAATTCTAACACTGTTCAGAGGAAGAGAGAGTTCTATGAACTGTACAGGCAGCAAGGAACCGATCAGATGCTCGAGGAGTATAAAAAGTGCAAGAAGCTACTTAAGAGGGAAATCAGGAGGGCTGAAAGAAGACATGAGGTTGCTTTGGCAGACAGAGTGAAGGAAAATCCAAAGAGCTTCTCTATGTATGTTAGGAGCAAAAGGATACTGAGGGATAAAATTGGTCCTCTTGAAGACCAGAGTGGTAGACTGTGTATGGAACCAAAAGAGATGGGGGAGATACTAAATGGTATTTTTGCATCCGTATTTACTGGGGAAATTGGCATGGATTCTACAGAAATAGGGCAAACAGGTAGGGAGGTCATGGGACGTTTACAGATTAAAGGGGCGGAGGTGCTCGCTGTCTCTAGGCAAATCAGAGTGGATAAATCCCCAGGACCAGACAGGGTATTCCCACGGACCTTGACGGAAGCTAGTGGTGAACTTGCCGGGGTCCTGGCTGACATAATTAAAATGTCATTATTCACGGGAGAGTTGCCGGACGATTGGAGGGTGGCTCGTGTTGTTCCGTTGTTTAAAAAAGGTTCCAAAAGAAATCCGGGAAATTATCTGCCAGTAAGTTTGACGTCAGTGGTGGGCAAGTTATTGGAAGGTGTGATAAGGGATAGGGTCTACAAATATTTGGATAGACAGCGACTCATTAGGGAGAGTTAACATGGCTTTGTGCGTGGTAGGTCATGTTTGACCAATCTATTAGAGTTTTTCGAGGAGGTTATCAGGAAAGTGGATGAAGGGAAGGCGGTCGATGTTGTCCACCTAGATTTCAGCAAGGCCTTTGACAAGGTCCCTCATGGGAGGTTAGTTAGGAAGGTTCAGTCGCAAGTATACATGGGGAGGTAGTAAATTGGATTAGACACTGGCTCAATGGAAGAAGCCAGAGAGTGGTTGTGGAGGATTGCTTCTCTAAGTGGAGGCCTGTGACTAGTGGTGTGCCGCAGGGATCGGTGTTGGGTCCATTGTTCTTTGTCATCTATATCAATGATCTGGATGATAATATGGTGAATTGGATCAGCAAGTTTGCTGATGATACAAAGATTGGAGGTGCAGTGGACAGTGAGGAAGGTTTTCTAAGCTCGCAGAGGGATTTGGACCAACTAGAAAAATGGGCTGAAACATGGCAAATGGAATTTAACGCAGACAAGTGTGAGATATTGCACATTAGAAGGACAAATAAAAGTAGAACGTACAGGTAAATGGTAAGTCTCTGAAGAGTGCAGTTGAACAGAGGGATCTGCGAATAAAGGTACAGAAATCCCTAAAAGTGACGTCACAGGCGGATAGGGTCGTAAAGAGTGCCTTTGGTACATTGGCCTTTAAAAATCGGAGTATCGAGTATAAAAGTTGGAGTGTTATGGTAAGGTTATATAAGGCATTGGTGAGGCCGAATTTGGAATATTGTGTACAGTTTTGGTCACCTAGTTACAGGAAGGATGTAAATAAGGTTGAAAGAGTGCAGAGAAAGTTCACAAGGATGTTGCCGGGACTTGAGAAGCTGAGTTACAGAGAGAGATTGAATAGGTTGGGACTTTATTCACTGGAGCGTAGAAGATTGAGGGGAGATTTGATAGAGGTGTATAAGATTTTGATGGGTACAGATAGATTGAATGCAAGCAGGCTTTTTCCGCTGAGGCGAGGGGAGAAAAAAACCAGAGGGCATGGGTTAAGGGTGAAAGGAGAAAAGTTTAAAGGGAATATTAGGGGGGGCTTCTTCACGCAGAGAGTGGTGGGAGAGTGGAATGAGCTGCCGGATAAAGTGGTAAATGCAGTGACACTTTTAACATTTTTAACATTTTTAACTTTTATCATTTAAGAAAAACTTGGGCGGGTTCATGGATGAGAGAGGTGTGGAGGGATATTGTCCAAGTGCAGGTCAGTGGGACTAGGCAAAAAATGGTTCGGCACAGACAAGAAGGGCCAAAAGGCCTGTTTCTTAGCTGTAAATTTCTATGTTTCTATGGTTCTAGGACTATGCCCTGGAGAGCAGGCCATAGCATTGTGGCCACCGTTCGCACAACACAGGAAGAAACAGTAATCTCGCACTCGATTGGCACAGAACACAAGTGTCTAATCCTCTCTCCACTCACATTGTCTGTACCTTTGAGACTTGATTACCTGTAAAGACTCGCATTCCAACCATTATTTTGTAAATTGAGTTTGTGTCTTTATCAGCCCTGTTTGTGAACAGAACTCCCACTTACCTGACGAAGGAGCAACGCTCCGAAAGCTGGTGGCTTTTGCTACCGAACCAACCTATTGGACTTTAACCTGGTGTTGTGAGACTTCTTACTGTGCTGAACACAACGACCGGGGTTTGCTTTCAAAGCTTCAGGGTTCAATGAAAAGCTGCCGTCCATAGTGCCCAGTGCGTTTGCTGCTGCCTTACTGTTACCGACTGGATCACTGAAGTTCAGTGAGTCCTCCCTCGGCAGAAATGTTGCTGATCTCTGCACCAGGTAAGAGAAACTCAAAGCAAGATCGGTACAAAGGAAAAGCCAAGCAGACTGCCTTAATGACTATCGTGCAGTGACACTGATATCCAATATTATGTGATGCATCAAAAGGTTGGTCATAGCATGAATCAATTCCAGCCTCCCAGATTGCCCGGATCCACTACAGTTCACCGACCGCCACAACAGGTCCACAGACGCCATCCCCCTGGCCCTACGATCAACCCTGGAACACAGACTCGTGTTGATCGATTACAGCTCAGCCTTCAACACCATTATTCCAATGAAACTCATGCACAACATCTGTGGCCTGGGGCTCGGCTCCTGCATCTGCACTTTGATCCTGAACTTCCTAACAAACTGCAATAAATAAGACCAGTCAACAACACCTCCTCCACAATCATCCTCAACACCGGTGCCCCACAAGGCTGTGTCCTCAGCCCCTGACTATACTCCTTCTGCACCAATGACTCTGTGGCTAATGTCCCCTCCATCTCGATTTCCAAGTTTGTTGATGACACCACTGCAGTGGGTCAGATCTCATACAACGATGACTCCAAGAACTGGGAAGAGACAGAGGATCTGGTGAACTGTTGGGACCACAGTAATCTCTTCCTCAATGTCAACAAAGCGCAGGAGATAGTCATCAACTTCAGGGCGCAGAGTGGAGTACATGACCCTGTCAATGGGATGAAGGCGAAATGGTGAAGAGAATCAAGCTTTTACAGATGTAGATCACCAACAACCTGTTCTGGTCCTTCCATGACAACCCAATCGTTAAGAAATCCCACCAACGCCTCTACTTTCTTCGAGGTCTCAGGACAGTTGGCATGTCAGCTACAACTCTCACCAACTTTTACAGATGTACCATAGAAAACATTATTTCTGTTTGTATCACAGTTTGGTTTGTCTCCCAAACTGTCAAAGACTGCAAGGAATTTCAACGCTTCGTGAATGGAGTCCAGTCTATCACTCAAACCAACCTGCCACCCATTGACATTGTTTACACTTCCCGCTGCCCGCAAAAACAGCCAGTCTAATTAAGGGAACAACGCACCACGGACATAAACTCTTCCACCTTGTTCTGTCGGGAAGAAAAATATAGAAACATCTGAGGACATGTACCAACCACCTCATAGAAACAGTCCAATGCACAAGGAGGCCATTCGAATCATCAAGTCCGCACCGACAACAATCCCAGGTAGGTCCGATCCCTGAAGGCCCACATGTACCCTGCTAATCCCTCGAACATACATCTCCCGGGACCCTATTGGGAAGTTTAGTGTGGCCAACCAACCTAACCTACACATCTTTGGACTTTGGGTGGAAACCGGAGCATCCAGTGGAAACCCACGCGGACATGGGAAGAATGTGCAAATTCCACATACACAGTGATCCAAGCCAGGAATTGAGCTCCGGTCTCTGAAGGTGTGAGATAGCAGTTCTATCCATTGTGCCACCAGGCTGCCGACTCAAGAACAGCTTCTTCTCTGCTGCCAGCAGACGTTTGAATGGACCCACATCGCATCAAGTTGGTCTTTTTCTTCACCAAGCAACATGCGACTTCAACATTACATTCTGCACTCTGTTCTATGTACGGTATGCCTTGTCTGTAGAGCACTCAAGGAACAATACTTTTCACTGTGTACTAATACAATTGAAGATAATAAATCAAAGCAATTCAAATAAAATCAAATCAGTCTTTCAGAACTCAGGCTGGAACATCAACACAATGTCCCTGGCCTTACCAATGGCCTTATGCAGGTTGATGATGTACGCAGGACTGCTGTGATTGAGAGTGAAGGTACAAACCTCTATGTGGACATTGGCGAGCTGAGAGAAACTGGACTTGCTCAAAGTGGATCCTTTCCAGAGAAACACCACACGTTCTTGTAACAGGAGAAATCCCAACAGGCAATATGTGAGGATGGAGCTGGTTTCAAAGTGAGAAAAAAGCTTCACTGGTGATGATGGAATACCAGCGATTGAACCGGGATTCCTGATGATCTGTGGCAGCAGTGCTAACCACTGTGCCATCCTGCAAGGTGTCCTGAAGGCATCTAAGATCATGTCCCAGACACCATCATCACCATATCTGTGGTAGGGAAATGATTGGAAAAGTACCTGAAGGACAGAATTAATCTCCACTTCGAGAGGAAAGGATTTATGAACAATAGTCAGCAGGGCTTTGCCAGGGGGAGATAATGTCTAATAATTTGCTGGAATATATTGAGGAGGTTACTGGATGAGTAGATGAGGGAACGACAATCGATGTAATCGACATGGCCTTCAGAGAAGCATTTTGGAAAAACTAACACGCCAAGGAAATGCACAATGAACAGTAGCGTGTGCAAGTACAGAGGACCAGAATGGATTTGCAGGTCGATGAGGTGGTGAAGACAACATTTAGGATCCTTGCCTTTTGCAGCTGCAGCTTTGAATATAAGAGCTGGGAGGTTATGATGGAAGTGTATAAAATGCGGGTTAGCCCAGAGCAAAAGAACTGTGTGCACCTCTGGTCAACACACTACAGGAAGGATGTAATTGCACTGGAGACGGTGGAGAGGAGATTCACCAGGATGCTGCCTGGGCTGGCGAGTTTCAGCGATGAGGAGAGGCTGGTTAGGCTGGGTTCTTTACCTTGGAGCAGACACAGGGTAGCGGGTGCAGTGGGTGGTGGTGGGGAGTGTTTTCAGGTGGGAGGGACCTGAGTGTTATGTCCAAAATTGTGTGGCACAGAGATAGGAAGAAACTTTTTCCGTTTTGAAATGGTGTCAATAACCAGAGTGACGTCGATGTAAGTTAAAGGGCAGATTTTTGTGTGGATTTGAGGAAAATTGTTTCCATCCACAGGGTGCTGGGATCTGCAGCTCACGGCCTGAAAGGATGGTCGAAGCGGGACAACCACAAGAGGCATTTCGATCAGCATTTCAAACGCCAGAGTATATTGTGGAATCGAGTGCTGGAAAATGTGATTCGATTGGGTTTGATTACTGGTTCAGACATAATGGGTCAAAGGACCTCATTTTGTGCTGTTAAAACTCAATAACTGTTAGACCACCCTCAGCAGTGGCCCAATCACTTGCAGCTCTCACAGCGCTGGCTGGGATACCGACCACGTACCAAACCTAGATGGTTACAAATGTGCAAATGCAGCCAGCAGTGAGCTGCCTGGTCTGAGAGAGACATCCGTCAGCTCTCTGCTGCTGCAGCTAGTTTCAACACAGCAGCTGCCCCCAGATTGTCTGGGGGGCGCAGCTCTTCATGAGTAGTCTCCCTCCCCACCACCCAGAGAAATCATACCGACCCCACCTTCCCCCACAACAATTGCATGCAGAGAGGCAGCGAGGCCCCCCTTCTCACCCCACTGTGCATGCAGAGAGGCAGCAAGACCCCCTCCCTACCCCACAGTGTGTGCAGAGAGGCAGGGAGTCCCCCCTCCCTACCTCACTGTGTATGCAGAGAGGCAGGGAGTCCCCCCTCCCTACCCCACTGTGCATGCAGAGAGGCAGCCACGCCCCCCTTCCCACCGCACTGTGCATGCAGAGAGGCAGCAAGACCCCCTCCCTACCCCACTGTGCATGCAGAGAGGCAGCGAGGCCCCCTTCCTACCCAACCAGTTTTGCGCAGACTGGCAGCAGGGACCCTCTACCCCCAAACAACTACGTGCAGAGTGGCCGCGGGCACCAAACTAAGTCACCAACCGCGTGCAGATGGGAAGCGGGAACCCCCTTACCCTCCTAAACCCCAAGAATCGCCTGAAGATTGGTAGCGGGGCTGCGCTCCCTGCCACAGCGTTCACATGCAGATTGGCAGGGGGCCCCCTCCCCTACCACCACTCACGTCCAGAATGGCATTGGGCCACACTCCTGGATCTGCCCGCTACCCAAGGGCCAAGCTGCCGTGAAGCCACGCCCCTCAGCTCCCGCCCCTGCAGGCCATGGCCTGTAGGTCCCGCTACTATCATACCCCGCTCCTGTAGACCCAGCCACCTCAGGCACGACCCCCTGGCATTGCCCGGTGGGCACTGCCCACGGGGCTCCTACCTTTGTTCCCGAACTTGCCCGATGTCCTCAATGGCCTTCGGCGAAGTGATCACGACTCGCACTTGTACTTGTGGGCCAAGTGTTTTCCTCCCCGGACACAGCCTCTCCCGGTGAGGCTGCAAAGGGAAGTGTTCCGCACAATTCCATCCCGGGCTCGCTAAATTCATTTAAATTTGTTTTCAAATAAATGTCAATAGTTTATGCAGCCTCTTGCCAGAAAAGGGCAGGCGGTTGAATCTGTCGCATATCAGTTGCGGGTAAGTTCGCAAGGAGACGGAAATCGAGCGTGGACCGGATTTATAATCTGTTGTATGATATTACCTTCAAAACCCCGCCATTAATGGGCAGGGAGTACTGGTTCACTCAACCCCCTCCCTCCTACATGTGGGTGTGTCTGCATTGCCTCTGTCAATATGTGTGTGTGTGTGTGTGTGAGGAAGAGAGTATCGGAGGGGTGCTCCAAAGGACCTAATTTTACCATTTCGATTTGAAGTGCTGAATCTGGGCGCAATTCAGATCCGACTTGGAAATCTGCTCCCAGGCGCCCCCATAAACAATCAACCTGAAAAAGGAATCGCGAGTCTGAATGGCGCTGTGGGCGCGGCTCCGCACCTCTGAAACCATCGGAGCTCTGAACTGCGCATGCACAGTGAGAGAAACATTTGACAAAGCACGCCCCTGTCACATCACTCCCGGGCCGCAATAAGTGGATAAAGCGGGATCGATGGCCCCCACAGACATTACCCCACCCCCACAACATTACTGTAACCCTTATCCACCCAACACGCCCCACTACCGAGACCGATCGCGACCCTCTGCCCCCCTTCCACCCCACCCCCGATCTCCCGCAGAGTGGCAGTGGACCCTCCCCTGCTTCCCTCGCCCCACCCCCGCCAAAGATCCATCTGGTCTCCTTCCCCCCACCAGCGAACGAATGGGCCCTACCCCCTCCCCCCTCCCCATCATAGATACATCTTACTCACCTCCTTCCACACCCCACAGAAAATGATTGGGACTCCCTTCTCCCCCCACCACCCACCAGAGAATGAACTTTCCAACATCCTCCCCCCACCCCCCGCTCTGAACCAGAGAGTGATCTGCCCTCCCTCCTTCCCCCCTCTCCCCCACCAGACAACGACCAGGCTTCCCTCCTCCCTCCCCCCCCCCCCCAATCAGAGAATGATCAGGCCTCCCTGCTCCCTCCCCCCCCCCCCACCAGAGAACCATCTGGCCTCCCCACCTCCAGAGAATGATCGGGCTTCCCTCCTCCCCCCCCCACCCCCACCACAGATACATCTGGCCTCCCGCCACCACCTCCGCCCCTCCAGAGACTGATCGGGCTTCCCTCCTCCCTCCCCCCGACCACAGATACATCTGGCCTCCCGCCACCTACCCCCCCCCCCCGACCAGAGAACGATCTGGCCTCCCCCCCTCCCCTCCCAGCCCCACCAATCTGAGTCAGACAGCGGCCGGAAGCTCTGAACGTACCTCTTCAGAAGCTGGAGCGCCCGAAACAGACCTTTGCCGAGCAGGTCTGTTTCACGGCAAATCTGGACGTACGAACGGGCTGGTAAAGGGGGAGATGCTGACAAAGTTGGGTGGGCAGTTGATTAATTCAATTTAAATTAATGCACATGCATTTAAATGGCTGTTGCGCCTGTTTCGGGCGAGGTGTGGATTGCGACCATTTTCGGGCCTTGGTAAAGTGGGAATCTGTGCGGACGCGGGTGCAGATGGCGTTACTGGCTTCATGCCTGACTTTACCGAAAACGGGCACAATGCAGTGGTAAAATCGGGCCCGACGTGTGCACTATTCTGGTGTTTTACCACATTTTTGAATATTCATAGAAACATAGAAATCATAGAAACCCTACAGTGCAGAAGGAGGCCATTTGGCCCATCGAGTCTGCACCGACCACAATCCCACCCAGGCCCTACCCCCTACCCCCTACCTCCACATATTCTTGAATTTGTGTGAGTGAGAGTAAGTGTTTATATCTCATTGCTTCTATCAGTAAATGCGTGTATTTTTGTCTGTGTGTTTGGAGTGTTTCTGTGTGTTTGTGTTCCTGTGACTCTCGGAGAGTTCGTGGTGGTACAGGGGATCGCATTATTATCTCACAACACCAGTGGTTATGGTTCAATTCCAGGCTTGGCTACTGTCTGTGCAGAGTCTGCACGTTCTCCATGTGTCTGCGTTGGATTCCTCCGGGTGCTCCGGTTTCCTCCCACATTCTGAAAGTTGTGCTGGGAAGGTGACTTATTTATGCTAAATTCTCCCTCAGTCTCCTTGAAAAGGCACTGGGGTGTGGCGACTCGAGAGGATTTTGACAGTAACTTCATTGCAATGTTTATGGTCGCCGACTTGTGACACGAATGAATACATTTCAAACTTCACAAAAGATGTCCTCTCTCTGTGAGATCGTCTTGTGCACATCTGACCAACAAAGTGGAATCTACAGCCTGGTGACTGGGTGGGTGATTAGCAGTGAAATGCTGTTTTATGCAGAGGGTGGAAGGGTTCTGTCACAATCTTTTACTCACTTGAATCCCAAGGTGACCAATATCCTGGCAGGAAGGTTGGCTAAGGCGACTGGGAAGAGTTTAAACTAGATAGGTTGGGGGGAGGGGATCAAAATGAGATGACTGAGAGTGAGGAAGGTAGCCCACAAACAGAGAAGGGTTATAGGCGGTGCAAGAGGGCGGATGGACAGGGCATAGAGAAGGGGAGAGCTCAGACCAAAGGATTGAAATGTGTTTACTTTAATCCCAGGAGTATTGTGAATAAAGGGGATGAGCTCAGAGCGTGGATCGATGCCTGGAAGTATGATGTGGTGGCCATTACGGTGACTTGGATGTCTCAGGGACAGGACTGGATACTCCAGGTGCCGGGATTCAGATGTTTCAGGAAGGACAGGGAGGGAGGCAAGAGAGAGGGTGGAGTGGCCCTGCTGATCAGGGATAGTGTGACAGCTGTAGAGAAGGTGTATGCTGTGGAGGAATCGTCCACCGAGTTTCTGTGGGTGGACGCTCAGAGTGGGAAGGGGACGGTCACTTTGCTGGGAGTTTTCGATAGGCCGCCCAAAAGTAACAGGGAGGTGGAGGAACAGATAGGGACACATATCCTGGAGAGATGCAGTAATAGCAGAGTTGTTGTGATGGGAAACTTTAATTTCCCAAACATAGATTGGAATATCCATAGGGTAAGTGGATTGGATGGCGAATAGTTCGTTAGGTGTGTTCAGGAGGTTTTCCTGACACAGCATGTGGACAAGCCTACAAGAGGAGAGGCTGTACTTGATCTGATACTGACCAATGAACCTGGACAGGTGTCAGATCTCTCAGTGGGAGAGCATCTCGGTCATAGCGATCATAACTCTATCTCCTTTAGGCTTGCATTGGAAAAAGAGAGGATCAGTCAAGCTTGGGAAGTGTTTATATGGAGTAAGGGGAAATATGAAGACATTACACAGCAATTTCGAGGAGTAAATTGGAAGGAGGTATGATCGGGGAAATGTACTGGAGAGGTGGCAGTTTTTCAAGGAATGTCTGTCTAGAGTTCGACAGGACAACGTTTCGATCAGACAGGGAGGTGTTGGTAGGTTAAAGGAACCGTGGTGCACGAAAGCTCTGCGGGACCTCGTCGAGAAGAAAAGGAAAGCGTACAAAAGTTTCAGAGAGGTCGGCGAAGATAGGGATTTAGAAGAGTATACGGCTTGTAGGAAGGGACTAAAGAAGGAAATTAGGAGAGACAGAAGGGGTCACGCGAAGAGACTGGCAGGTAGGATTAAGGAGAACCCTAAGGCGTTCTATAAATATGTGAAGAGTCAAAGGATGAGACGTGATGGAATTGGGCCTATAAAAGGTGAAGGCGGGAAAGTCTGTACGGAACCAGTAGAAATGGCAGAAGTGCTCAATGAGTATTTTGCCTCGGTTTTCACAGAGGAGAAGGACCTGGATGGATGTACTGCGGGCGTGCGGTGGACTGAAAGGATTGAGAATGTGGACGTTAAGAAAGAGGTTGTGCTGGACTCTTTGAATGGCATTAAGGTAGATAAGTCGCCGGGTCCGGATGGGATGTACCCCAGGTTACTGTGGGAGGCGAGGGAGGAGATTGCAGAGCCTCGGGCGATGATCTTTACGTCGTCGCTGGAGATGGGAGAGGTGCCGGAGCATTGGAGGATTGCGGATGTGGTTCCTGTTTTCAAGAAGGGGAATAGGGATAGCCAAGGTAATTATCGAACGATGAGTCTAACCTCAGTGATTGGTAAACTGATGGAGATGATCCTGAGGGACATGATATATGAGCACTGAGAGTGGTTTAGTATGCTCAAGAATACTCAGCATGGCTTTGTCAAAGGCACATCGTGCCTTGCGAGCCTGGTGGAGTTCTTCAAAAATGTGACTAAACACATTGACGAAGGGAAGCCGGTAGATGTGGTTTATATGGATTTTAGCAAGACGTTCGATAAGGTCCCCCATGCAAGGCTTCTATAAAAAGTGAGAGGGCGGAGGATCCAAGGGGCTGCTGCCCGGTGGATCCAGAACTGGCTAGCCCAAAGGAGGCGGAGAGTGGGTATCGATGGGTCTTTTGCGAAATGGAGGTCGGTCACCAGTGGTGTGCCCCAGGGATCTGTTCTGGGACCCTTGCTGTTTGTCATTTTCATAAATGACCTGGATGAGGAAGCGGAGGGATGGGTTGTTAAGTTTGCCGACGACACGAAAGTTGATGGGGTTGTGGATAGTCTGGAGGGATGTCAGAAGTTACAGAGCGACATAGATAGGATGCAAGACTGGGTGTACAAGTGGCAGATGGACTTCGACCCAGATAAATGTGTCGTGGTCCATTTTGGTAGGACAAATGGGATGAAGGAGTACAATATAAAGGGAAACACGCTTAGTACGGTAGAGGAGCAGAAGGACCTTGGGGTCCGGGTCCATAGGACTCTGAAGTCGTCCCCGCAGGTGGAGGAGGTGACTAAGAAGGCGCATGGTGTGCTGGCCTTTATCAATCGAGGGATTGAGTTCAGGAGTCCGGGGATAATGATACAGCTATATAAGAACCTCGTCAGACCCAACTTGGAGTACTGTGCTCAGTTCTGGTCGCCTCACTATAGGAAGGATGTGGAATAGATTGAATGGGTGCAGAGGAGATTTACAAGGATGTTGCCAGGATTGAGTGGCATGCTTTATGAGGAAAGGCTGAGGGAGCTCGGTCTTTTCTCCTTGGAGAGAGGAAGGATGAGAGGTGACCTCATAGAGGTGTATAAGATGTTGAGAGGCGTAGATAGGGTGGACTCTCAGAGGCTTTTTCCCAGTGTGGAAATGTCTACTACGAGAGGACAGAGGTTTAAGGTGCCGGGGAGGGGTGGGGGGGTGGTGGGTGGTGGTAGGTACAGTGGAGATGTTCGGGGTACGTTTTTCACACAGAGGGCGGTGAGCGAGTGGAATCGGCTGCCGTCAGGGGTGGCGGAGGCGAACTAAATAGGGTATTTTAAGAGATTGCTGGATGATTACATGGAGCTTAATAGGATGGAGGGTTATAGGTAGGTCGAGAAGGTAGCGATGTGTTCGGCACACCTTGTTGGCCGAAGGGCCTATTTGTGCTGTAGTTTTTCTATGTTCTATGTTGTGAGGAATAGTGTTGGAGGTCACATGTCTGTGGAAAGTCACAGCACACAGAAGACACCCTCGCCCATTGAACCTGAGACAATTGTCAGTCGCTGAACGAATTAATAACTGGATACAGAGATTCAGCAGAAACAGCAAGGGCAGCAAACCGAGGACAAGAAATGACAAGAAAATCAATACCCCTTTCTAGAAATAGGAACTGGACACAGGGACGGGACTTTCCAGCCTCATTCTTCCCAAAGTTTCAAAATCCCACCTTGTGCAACTGACCATCCCATACTCCGCCCCTCACCTGCTCCGATTCCCGTGGTGGTCGGGCCGGTATGATTTCAGCCAGGGACTTACCCGGAACACCAGCCATAGCCAATAGGGGATAGTAAAAACATTGAATCGCCTTCAGCAGATATTCAATCCAATCAGCTGATGTTGTCCACCACTCGTCTTCAGTAAACTTAGAAATCCAATAGAACAAACTCCTGTCCTTGATTGGAACATTCCAATCCATTGTTCCCAGATTCTGATCCATTGTTGGAACATTCCAATCCATTGTTTCCAGATTCTGATCCATTGTTGGAACATTCCAATCCATTGCACTCAGATTCTGCTCCATTTTTGTAACATTCCAATCCATTGTTCCAGATTTTGATCCATTGTTGGAAGATGCAAGTTCATTGTTCCCAGATTCTGATCCATTGTTGGAAGATTCGAATCCATTGTTCCCCGATTCTGATCTCTCCTCTCCCCCTCTCTCTCTCTCCACAGCCGCTGATCTCTGTTAGTGTCCGAGTGGTCGTCCCCCTGACTCAATGGGACAACACATTGAACGGAATCCCTTATTAAGAGAAGAGGGAAATCCCTCCAGACACACTAATCGGATCCATGGAGACTCACATCAATTACAGTCACTCAACAAACAGCTTCAATTAACCCCGTTCTATCCAGCACTTATTATACTCAAATGAGAACAGTTGCAGCCTAGTTGGGGTGTTGACGTTCTGGGAGGTATGGAAAATTAGAAATACTGGAGGGTCAGACCGTTAATCTCTCAATATTCATTCGATATAACAGAGGTCCCTCTGCGAGTGTTCATTTCGAGACGACTAGAATTCAATAGCAGGGGTCTACTGCTGAGGTTTTATAACACTCTGCTCTGGCCACATTCAGAATATTGTCAGCAATTCTGGGACCCGTCCCTAAGGAAGGATGTGCTGGTCTCGGAGAGGCTCCAGAGGAGGTTCACAAGACTGATCCAGGGGATCAAAGACTTGACACATGAGGAGTGTCTGAAGACTCTGGGTCTATACTCGACGGAGTTTGGAAGGATGAGGAAGGGGGATATGATTGAAACTTACAGAATAATGAGCAGCCTGCAGAGAGTGCACTTGTGGAAGTTGTTTCCATTCGTCGGAGAGACGAGCACCCGAGGCACAGCCTCAGAGGAGAGGGACGGGCCTTTAGAACTGCGATATGGAGATGCCAGTGTTGGACTGGGAATGGGCAAAATAAGAAGTACCACACTCTCACAGTACCAGTTGTCCACTCACCTGATGAAGGAGCAACGTTCCCAAAACTCGTGATTCCAAATAAACCTGTGGGACTTTAACATGCTGTTGTGAGACTTTTAATTTAGAACTGTGATGAGGAGGAATTTCTTCAGCCAGAGGGTGGTGAATCTATGGAATTCCTTTCCACACAAGGCTGTGGAAGCCAGATCGTGGTGATTACAGAAAATATAGCGTCGGGACCAGGACAGATTGTTGATGATCATTCACCTGGAAACCTGAAGATCTCGGCCATTTAAACTTCATCTCCGTTGATGGAGACAGGGGCATTTCTCCCCAGGGTTTCAGGGCAGAAGGATCTGCGTGTCTGCGTGAATTGTATAAACCTAAGATGTAGATTCAGAAGGAAATAGGAATGCAAATGGAATCTTGGCATTGAATGCTAAAGGACGAGAATCCAAACGTTGTGAATCGTTGCTCCTGCAGGATGAAGAATTAATGAGACCACACTTAGAATATTGTGGATAGGTTTGGTCCCTTTACTTGAGGAGGGATGGAGCTCATTGGACTTTGTTGGAGGAATTTGAAATACCCAGGGATTAAAACACCAATAACGATTATTAAAATAAAGTGGATTAATTCCGGATAAGAATCACAGACTGCCTTATATATTTTGCCGAGGTACTGTCTGCATAGAAACACATATAAGCACAAGTTAGAGCAGTAAAACATGTCTTTTTGAAAGAGTATTATTGAACAGGCAGAAATCTGCAGTGAATTCAGCAAAATGGACAACGACAACTGAATCTTTCCCCTCCAGTTCCAAATTATTCTGCACCCCAGATGAGATGTCCTGAAGAGGGGTGCCAGGCAGTCAGCACAGCCTTTTGTACCCTAAATCCTGTCCACAGAGAAATGTGTCTATTTCCTTGACAAAATATCCCCATTTACGACATTTCCCTTTCTCCCCCCTCTTGAGTGGTTCCCTGAACCACGGTGCTATGTTTAGGTTGTTAATCCACCTTGCTTGCCCCGCTCACGTTCAAACGGGCAGCAAGTTTCTCAAACCTGTTTTTGTCGTCATTCGAATATCACGGGTGTCCCTGGCTGGCCAGAATTTACTGCTTGTACCTACTTTCACTTGAGGGCATTGAGGGTCAACCACATTGCTGTGGCTCTGGAGTCAGACCAGGTAAGGATGGAAGACTTCTTTCCCTGAAAGACATTATTGAACCTGACACGTTTTGCAACAATTGTTTCATGTTCATCAGTCGATTCTTAATTCCAGATTTTGTTTGATAAATTCAAATTCCACCAGCTGACGTGGTGGAATTTGAACAAGGGAGCACCGCTGATGATAGCCTGGTGACCATACAATTAGTTCATCACCTACCCTTAGACACGCTGAAGGGCAAAGGTTCCTTTCACTATCCCCGGGATCCCTCATCCCCCATTACTTGAAGTCACACTCTCCTGTCCCTGAACACTGAGCCAATTTGCTGTAGTTATTCGAAAGGGAGCGAACGTGCCTCATAACCATGCGGATCCATTGCCATGATGCTTTACTAATAACGTATCAACTGCCGTTAAGTGCCTCTCCCGGTTGGTGGGAACGGCACGGGGTGCTAACCCCCGCCCTCGGAAGATCAGACTTAACCTTGGGCGGAGTGATCTTCCCATGAGCACATCTGCTGGGGCTATTCCAGTTGTTGAAGAGGGGAGGGGGTTGGCGGGACGGCGGCGGGGGAGGGGGGGGGGTCGTCCTGTAATTGAAGATTAATCTTGATGGTTTGGTGTCCAAGAAGGCTGTGGGATGGTTTTTGAATCTGCTTTTACTGTTTGGGCCGCTCTTTCTGCCAGGCCGTTGGATGATGGGTAATATGGCACGCTCCTAACGTGTCAAATTCTGTTCAACTTCATGCAATGCACAAATTCCTGTCTGATGAAGGGTGGTCCATTTTCAGAAACCAACACCTGCGGGATCCCGGGTGTCAAGAAAGAGGCGTGAAGTTTCTCCACTCTTGTCCTTGTGTTTGATTAACTCACCCTGTGTCGGGCCATCCATTTTGAATCAGCATCGACCATTATCAGCAACATAGACCCCATGAACGGTCCTGCACTGTTCTTGTGCAGCCACGTCTACGGCTGTCCCAGCCATTCCCAAGTGTTAAATGTAGTGACTGGTGATAGTTCTGCCCTTGTTGATATTGCCAACACTGACCCACGAGAAAATATCCGTATCCATACCTGGCCACCAGACATGGCAATTTGGAGGATCATCAGTTTGTCACTCCTGGGTGGACATGATAAAGTTCAGCCCGGATGGGATGATCAACCTCGCTCAGGATGAGACTCTTGAACCCCATCGGCGTGTGTCATCTTCCACAGCTTTTGGTTAGCCCTCACTTGGCACCACCTTATTTGTTTGTTTCCTTTTATAAACTTTAATTTGCACATTGTGCATTGAAATAATTATCTTCCACTCCAATATGGGTGCAGTTCAGGCTGTTACGACCTTTCTGTTTCCCCCCATCAACACTAGCTGCTTCAGTTTATTCAGGACTGGGTAATTTTGCGCCCACAACCGAATATTATTTGCAGCCACTGGGAGAGTTTTGAAACAATTCATGATTACCGTCTCTTCCATTGGGGGTAGGACAAGTGTTTGTGAATCGTAGCCAACTCAAGGCATCTGCCTTCGCGACTCGGCCTCCAAGTTGCCCACGTTCAGAGGGCAATTAAGTGTCAGCCACATTGCTGTGGCCCTGGAGTCACCTTTAAGGCTGACTGCATAAGGACGACAGACTTCCTTCCCTGGGACATTGGTGAACCAGATGGGTTTTTCCGAAAATCGACAATATTTTTATGTTCACCAGCGGATTCTAACCTCCAGATATATTTATTCACGTGCCACCATCTGCCGTGACGGGATTGGAACCCGGGTGTTCAGAACATTAGCTGAGTTTCTGTATTAATAATCTCGTGATAAGACAACAGTCCATCACATCCACACCCTGAGTGTACACACCCTGAGTTCCAGTAACCTAGGCACACCATATTATATACGTCTGCTGGGCTCCCGGATTGGACAGCATTCACTGCCACAATCAGGGAGCCCATATTCCAATAACACCACATGATGGTTATCGTTAAAGTTATTAAATATGTCTCTTTACCTCTTTTTGTGTTTCTGTGTGCCTCTCTCCCTGTCACTCTTTCGCTGTGTCTCTCGGTGCCTCGGTCTCTCTCGATGTTTCTCTCTGTCTCTTTCTGTCTCTCCGCCTCTCCCCGAGTCTCCCTCTCTCCACCATCTTCCTCTGTCTCTCCTGCCCCCTCTCAGTCTCACTCTTATTCTCCCACTCCGTCTCTGCCCCCTTTTAATGATTTGTCTGTCTGTCCCTCTCTCTCCCTCTCTCTACCTCGCTCTGTCTTTTGCTCTTGCTGTATCCATTGTACTTTTTCAGTCTCACTCTTTCCCATTCCCTCCCGCTCACTGTCTCTATATCTCTGTTTCTCTCTGTCTCTGGCTATTTCCCTCTGCCTCAGTTTTTGTCTCCCGTTTCCCCTTCGCCTACCTCTCCCTCACTTCTGCCAACCTCCAATCTGTCTTCCTCTGTCTCCCTTTCTCATGCCCTGTATTTCTCCCTCGCCATTTTCCCCCTCTCTATCGCTGTATCTCTTGCTCTGTGAGAGTCTCTCCCTCTCTGTGTTCTTTCTCCCTGTCTGTCTATTTCTTTCTATGTACCTGTTAGAAACACTTTCAAACTCTGTTGCTCTTCATGTCTTTGTGCCTTTCACTCTCTCTATCAATCTCTGTCCCTTTATCACTCTCACTATTGCTAACACTGCTCTCTCTCTCTCTATCTATCTGTCAGTGTTTCCAACTATGTGAGGCTGCTTGGTGAATAACAGTTTGTTTGTCCAATAGGACGAGTAAGGGGTCTTGTGGTTGTAGTTTCCTCTCAGGGTGTATTGAGTTGAAGAATTGAAGTAAGGGGGTATTTCAGTAGATTTTTTAACTGCTGCCTGAATTGAGTCTGTGTCACAGCATAAATGGCAGTGTTTGTGCAGCAACTTGTGAGTTGCAGAATGAAGCCCAACTCCATGACAAAATAATCTAACCGCATTGACGTTTTTCCCAAAAATTGCATCCGAAACCAGATTGAATAAAACATTAATGTCGACCATAATAGGACGAAATTGGCTGAGATAGCAAACAGTAAAATGATGGATTTCCTTCGACTCTCCATCTCTGGATCTCTGGGATTCTCCCCACTGCTGTGAGCCCGGAGTCTTCTGCGGGCTCTGCTGCTCACTAAAATGTATCTGACGGTGAAAGCATTGAGCAGCAGAATCAGGACGAATGGGACAGCTGGGGTTAGAAGATTGTGGAGGAACTCGATTGTTGCCCAGACCCGAGATTCCAAAACATCCATTGTGTAATCACAAAACCAGGGGTTGTTCACCAGCCGATATCCATTTAACAACATAAAATACCAGAAAATGTTCTTTAAACAGCTCAGCACCGTCACTGTTCCCACAGCCACAGCCGCCGATTTCTCACTGCAATATTTAATTTTCAGCTTGGGGCAGCAAATGGCCACAAATCGATCAAAGGTGAAAGTGACGGTGAACCAGACAGAACAGTCAATGGCTGCATAAAGCATGACGGCGTGGATGTTACACACGGGGAGTTTTCGCAGGAAATAAAACTGTTCCTGATAAAGAATGGGAATGTGTCTCAATATCAGGTCGAGGATAACGACCAGCAGATCCCCCACTGACATGGCCACCAGGTAACGAGTGACACATTTGGACAGACCACAGTTTCTGCTCGTCAGGGTCACAATTGTGATTATGTTCACTGTCAGGAAGCGAAATAAAGAATAAAATTAGATATAATTCAGGGGAAGAAGTTAACATTTAGACTGAGGACTGGTTAAAATAAAAAAAAGTACACACAGACAGAAGAATTAAATCTATTTCTTTTTAATCTAGCACGACCTTTGCAGTGTGAGGGGTAAGTGGAGCATCCGGAGGAAACCCACGCACACACGGGGAGAAGGTCCAAACTCCACACAGACAGTGACCCAAGCCTGGAACTGAACCAATGTCCCTGACGCTGTCAGTCAGCAGTGCTCACCACTGTGTCACCATGCTGCTCCATGGTAGCGACATCATGGTATATACTTGGGAGAGAGTTTTCAGGGGAGTCCTCAACATTGACCCTCACTCATTCCAGGTAAATGGTGCAGGTAAATAGTCCCTCTACCTTGTGGGGCATTTGGAGTGTAAGAGGAATGAGGAAGTAAACCCTGTCAGAAAATCTGGAGTGGAGTCCTGTAGGTGGTAATCTGCCGCCTCTCACACAGCTTCCTGACAACCCCTGCAACAGAGCTGGTACCAAACAGTGCTGGTTTCACCCTTTCCTCTGGACAATACTAACAGTTGTCAGAGAGAGACACTGATGCCCTGACAGCTCAGAATCTCTATTATATTTACAGAGGACTGTACCCTGGACAGGAGACCACAGCATTGTTGCCACTATTCGCACAACACAGGAAGAAACAATAATCTCACAGTCGATTTGCACAGGACACATGTGTCTCACCCTCTCTCCACTCAAATTGCTGTACCTTTAAGACTTGATTACCTGTAAAGTCTCGCATTCCAACCATTATTTTGTTAATTAAGTTTGTGTCTTTTTATTCCCTGTTTATGAAGTGATCTCCCACTTACCTGACGAAGCGGCAGCGCTCCGAAAGCTAGTGGCTTTTGCTACCAAAGCAACCTGTTGGACTTTAACCTGCTGTTGTGAGACTTCTTACTGTCCAGAGTACAACTACCAGGGTTTGCTTTCAAAGCTTCATGGTTCAGTGAATAGTGGGGCCAAATTCCCCCCCCCCCCCCCAACTCGATTTCCAAGTTTGTTGATGACACCACTGCAGTGGGTCAGGTCACAAACAACGATGACACCAAGAGCAGGAAAGAGACACAGAATCTGATTAAATGTTGGGACTGCAGTAATTGCGATGAAGGCTGGGCTGTAGTCGATAAACACGATTCTGTGTTCCAGGGTTGACTGTAGGGCCAGGGTGTCTTCAGATAGAACTATCTCTCAGTGTTATGTCCAGTACAATCTGACGCTTCATATAGAACTATCTCTCTGTGTTATGTACAGTACTATCTGAGCAAGAGGCTTCAGTTCGAACTATCTCTCAGTGTTATGTACGGTGCAATCTGAGCAAGCGGCTTCAGATAGAACTATCTCTCAGTGTTACATACAGTACAACCTTAGGCTTCAGTTAGAACTATCTCTCAGTGTTATGCATAGTTCAATCTGAGGCTTCAGATTAAAATATCTGTGCTTTGTACAGTACAATCTGAGGCTTCAGATAGAACTATCTCTCAGTGTTATGTACAGTACAATCTGAGGCTTGAGAAAAAACTATCTCTCAGTGTTATTTACGGTCCAATCTGAAACGAGGCTTCAGATATAACTATCTCTCAGTGTTACCTACAATACAATCTGAGGCTTCAGATAGAACTATCTGTGTTATGTTCCGTACAATCTGAGGCTTCAGATAGAAGTATCACTCAGTGTTATGTACAGAACAATCTGAGGCTTCAGATATAACTATTTGTTATGTACAGTACAATCTGAGCAACAGGTTTCAAGTGGAACTATCTCTCAGTGGTATGGACCGTACAATCTGAGGCTTCAGATAGATCTATCTAACAGTGTTATGTACGGTCCAATCTGAGCAAGAGGCTTCAGATAGAATTATCTCTCAGTGTTACCTACAGTACAAACTGAGGCTTCAGATAGAACTATCTCTCAGTTTTATGTGGAATACAATCTGAGCAAGAGGCTTCAGATAGAACTGTCGCTCAGTGTTATGTACAGTACAATCTGAGGCTTCAGATAGAACTATCTCTCTGTGTTATGTACAGTACAATCTGAGGCTTCGGGTTGATCTATCTCTCAGTGATATGTACAGTACAATCTGAGCAAGAGGCTTCAGATAGTACTGTGTATCAGTGTCATGTACAGTCCAATCTGAGCAAGAGGCGTCAGATAGAACTGTCTCTCAGTGTTATGTATAGTACAATCTGCGGCTTCAGATAGAACTGTCTCTCAGTGTTATGTATAGTACAATCTGAGGCTTCAGATAGAAATACCTGTCATGCACTGTACAATATGAGCAAGAGGTTTCAGATGGAACGACCTCTCAGTGTTATGTACAGGACATTCTGAGGCTTCAGATAGAACTATCTCTCAGTGTTGGGTACAGTTCAATCTGAGGCTTCAGATAGAACTATCTGTGTGTTATGTACAGTACAATCTGCGGCTTCAGATAGAACTGTCTCTCAGTGTTATGTGTAGTACAATCTGAGGCTTCAGATAGAAATACCTGTCATGCGCTGTACAATATGAGCAAGAGGTTTCAGATGGAACGACCTCTCAGTGTTATGTACAGGACATTCTGAGGCTTCAGATAGAACTATCTCATCAGTGTTGTGCACAGTAAAGTCTGTGGCTTCACATAGAAGTATCTCTCGGTGTTACGTCCAGTTCAATCTGAACAAGAGGCTTCAGATAGAACTATCTCTCAGTGTTATGCACGGTCCAATCTGAGCAAGAGGCGTCAGATAGAACTGTCTCTCAGTGTTATGTGTAGTACAATCTGAGGCTTCAGATAGAAATATCTGTCATGCACTGTACAATATGAGCAAGAGGTTTCAGATGGAACGACCTCTCAGTGTTATGTACAGGACATTCTGAGGCTTCAGATAGAACTATCTCATCAGTGTTGTGCACAGTAAAATCTGTGGCTTCACAGAGAAGTAACTCTCAGTGTTACGTCCAGTTCAATCTGACCAAGAGGCTTCAGATAGAACTATCTCTCAGTGTTATGCACGGTCCAATCTGAGGAAGAGGCGTCAGATAGAACTATCTCTCAGTGTTTTGTACATTACAACCTGAGGTTTCAGATATAATTATCTCTGTGTAATGTACAGTACAATCTGAAGCTTAAGATAGAACTATCTGTGTTATGCGCAGTACAATCTGAGCAAGAGGCTTCAGATCGAAGTATCTCTCAGTGCTACGTACAATACAATCTGAGGCTTCAGATAGAACTTTCTCAGTCTGACGTACAGTACAATCTGAGGCTTCAGATTGAAAAATATCTCAGTGTTACGTCCAGAAGAACCTTATCAAGAGGCTTCACTTCAAATTTTGTCAGCAATTTCTATTGTGATTTTGTAGGGAGGCAAGAGTGAGTTGAGGAGACTGTGGGAGGGGGACACTGGGACACCTAAACAGAGTCAGCAGCATCTTGAGGAGAGCGAGAGGGGGACACTGGGACACCAGGATAGACAAGCAGCACCTTGAGGAGATTGTGAGAGTAGGACACTGGGACAGAGAAGCAGCACCTTGAGGAAAGTGTGAGAGGGGGACACCGGGACAGGCAGTCAGCAACTTGAGGAGATTGTGAGAGTGGGACACCGGGACAGACAAGCAACACCTTGAGGAGAGTGTGAGAGGAGGACACTGGGACACCGGGACAGACAAGCATCACCTTGAGGAGAGAGTGAGAGGCTGACGCTGGAACACCGGGACAGACAAGCAGCACCTTGAGGAGAGTGTGAGAGGGCGACATAGAGGATTGAAGCTCCTGGGAGAGTTGTGCAGCACTGGGACCGAGACCGTTTGTTTATGTCCTGTGGTGCTGAGGATTCTCTTCAATATCGACTCCGCAGTCAGGTGTCAGGGAACACAAATTATTTTTTCATCTGTTCACGCAACACTCCAAATATTGACTGCCCAATCTGGGAGCATCCCAACAGCTCCCCCCACACTTGAGATCACATGGCCTGTTCCCTTAAAGGAATGCCCCAACATATGCAACACACCCCACTGTAAATAACAGCAGCAGCCGCCCCCCGAACCCCCTTCCTCCCCCCCCCCTCCCCCTCCCGCCCAACCCCCGTAAATCAACAGCATTTGAAACCATTTAGAAACAATTGTAAATGTTTCTCTATTTCCTTCATACAGGCTTGGTGCAGAATCAACAACATATTTACAATATAATACAGCCCATAGTTCATTCCTGATCCTTACGTCCATCTCACATAGACCTGATCAGGGGGAGCGACAATCCCTTGGGGGTTGATGCCTGGGGACTGGGGCCAGTTTTATGATCCTCTCTGGTGAGTGAGGCCTCGATGAACCCAACAATGTTTGCTCCTCTTCCCGCCGGTCGTCAGTAAAAAAATGGCGAGTTTCCTGTCCCCTCCATAACTGGAGGAGCTGTTGATATCAGGCCTCCCTGGCTTCCCACATAATCGAACAGAGAGTCTAGAAGGTGGCAGGAATCTTACCGCAGGCAGAGCAAAAAAGGTGGCAAATGTGAGAACGGAGGTGGTTAATGCAGGACTGAGGGTGTTGTACCTAAATGTGCGCAGTATACGGAACAAGGTAAATAAGCTTGTTGTACACATCGAAATTGGCCGGTATGATTGTGGACATCACAGAGACGTGTCTGCAAGGGGATCATGTCTGGGAACTAAATACGCAAGGATATGTGTCCTATCGAAAGGACAGGCCAATTGGCCAAGTTGAGCGGTGTTGCATTGCTCTTAAGGAGTGAAGTTAAATCGATAGCAAGAAGCGATATAGGATCAGAAGGGATAGAATCTCTCGAGGTGGAGTTGAGGAATCGCAAATGTAAAAAGACCCTGATGGGAGATATGTACAGGACCCCACGCAGCAGTCAGGATGGGGGGCAGAAAATAAATCAGGGGATAGAAAAGGCATGTAAAAAAGGCAATATGACAATCATCATGGGGGACTTCAACATGCAGGTGTACTGGCAAAATCAGGTAGGTTGTGGATCCCAAGAAAAGAAATGTGTGGAATGCCTCAGGGATGGATTTTTTGGAGCAGCTTGTGGCAGAGCCTACGAGGCAACAGGCAATTCTAGAGTTGATGATGTGTAATGAGGCAGACTTGATTAGGGAACTTAAGGTGAAGTAATGCTGAGAGAGCAGTGACCACAATATGATAGAATTTACCTTGCAGTTTTAGAGGGAGAAGCTGGAATCAGGTGTAAGGATATTACAATAAAATAAATGTAACTGCAAAGACATGAGCGAGGAGCTGGCCAGAGCTGATTGGAAAGGGAGTCTCGCAGGGAAAACAGTGGAACAGCAATGGCAGGAGTTTTAGGGGTTATTCGGGAGGCACAACAGAAATTCATCCGAAGGAGGAGGAAAGATGCTATGGGGAGGACGAGGCATCCATGGCTGACGTGGGAAGTCAAGGACAGAAACAAAGCATAAGAATCACTGGAGGCAGGGAGGGTTCCAGAGGACTGGAAAGTCGCTAATGTACCACCGCTGTTTAAGAAGGGAGGGAGGCAGCAGACGGGACATTATAGGCCGGTTATCCTGACTTCGGTCATTGTCAAGATTTTAGAGTCCATTATTAAAAATGAGATCGCGGAGTACTTGGAAGTACATGATAAAGTAGGACTTCTCCCCGTAACCCTTGATCCCCCTATTCATCATGAACCTATCTATCTCTGTCTTGAAGACACTCATGACCTGGCCTCCACAGCCTTCTGTGGCAAAGAGTTCCACAGATTTACTACTCTCTGGCTGAAGAAATTCCTCCTCATCTCTGTTTTAAAGGATCGTCCCTTCAGCATGAGGTTGTTCAAGGGGAGGCTTTATCAAGGAGAGGTCATGTCTGACAAATCTGTTTGAGTTCTTTGAGGCGGTAATACGGAAGTCAGATAAAGGAGAGACAGTGGATGTGATTTATTTAGATTTCCAAAAGGTCTTTGACAAGGTGCCACCTAGGAGATTGTTAAGGTGTTAAGGGTAACACCCTGGCATGGATAGCGGATTGGTTGATTGGCAGAAGGGAGAGAGTGGGAATAAACAGATCATTTTCACGATGGCAGCCGGTGACTCGTGGGTGTGCCTCAGGGGTCAGTGCTGGGACCACAAAGTTTCACTATATATATATTCACGATTTGGAAGAAGGAACTGAAGGCACTGTTGCTAAGTTTGCAGGTGATAGAAAGATAATTGGGAGGGAGAGATAGTATGGAGGAATCATGGGGGGTGGGGGGCTGCCCAAGAACTTGGACAGGTTCGTAGAGTGGACAAAGAAGTGGCCGATGGAATACAATGTGGAAAAGAGTGAGCTTATGAATATTGGAAGGCGATATGGAGGCGGAGACTATTTTGTAACTGGAGAAATGCTTAAGAAATCAGAAGCACAAAGGGACTAGGGAGTCCTTGTTCAAGATTTTCTTCAGATAAACGTGCAGGTTCAGTCGGCAGTTAGAAAGACAAATGCAATGTTAGCATTCATGTCGAGACGGCTAGAATACAAGAGCAGGGATGTACTTCTGAGGCTGTATAAGGTTCTGGTCAGACTCCATTTGGAGTATTCTGAGTAGTTTTGGGCCGTATATCTAAGGAAGGATGTGCTGGCCTTGGAACGGGTCCAGAGGAGGTTCACAGGAATGATCCCTGGAATGAAGATCTGGTCATATGAGGAACGGGTGGAGGACTCTGGGTCTATAATCGTTGGAGTTTAGAAGATACCGCGAGACCTGGATAGAGTGGACGTGGAGAGGATGATTCCACGATTAGGAAAAAGTAGAACCAGAGGGAACAACCTCAGGCAAAAGGGACGATCCATTAAAACAGAGATGAGGAGGATTTTATTCAGCCAGAGAGTGGTAAATCTGTGGAACACTTTGCCGCAGAACGCTGTCGAGGCCAGTTCATTGAGTGTCTTTAAGACAGTGATAGGTAGGTTCTTGGTTAATAAAGGGATCAAGGGTTAAGGGGAGAACGCAGGAGAATGGGGATGACGAAAAGAAACACCAACCATGATTGAATGGCGGAGCAGATTCGATGGGCCGAGTGGCCTAATTCAGCTCCTATGTCGAATGTTCTCCTGGTCTTATGGGTAAGAGTTCGTAAGAGTCGTAGCTGACATGCCAAATTTCCTTAACTATAGTATTGGATGGAGGACCAGGACAGGTTGTTGGTGATCTGGACACCGAGAAGATTGACGCTCAGAAAACTCAAAACTCAAAATACAAAGCTTTTCCCCTGCTCTCGGGGTGAAGATGAACATGAATCTTTATTTACAGCACAGGCTGCTGGGAAGCAGGTAAGTTTAAATGTCCCATTGAATGGGAAAAGGTAAGTTTCTCAGGTCCGTTTGTGGGATGGTGTGGATAGGTGGTGTTTCGGACACATTGGGGAGTCGGATGACATGGGGAGTGGGGTGTGCGGGTCGAGGATGTAAGGGCCAAGTCAAAGGGGCTGCAGAGGAGATTCACCAGGATGCTGCCTGGGACGCAACATTTAAGTTATTACTCAGAGGACACACCCTCTGAGTAAAGGGACGCTCCTTTAAAACTGAGATGAGGAGGAATTTATTCAACCAGAGGGTGGTGAATCTGTGGAACTTGTTGCAACAGAGGTCTGTGGAGTCCAGCTCATTGAGTGTCTTTAAGACAGAGATAGATAGTTTCTTAATCAATAAGGGGATCAAGGGTTATGGGGAGAAGGCAGGAGAATGCGGATGAGAATCATATCAGCCGTGATTGAATAGTGGAGCAGACTCGATGGGCCGAGTGGCCTAATTCTGCTTCCATGTCTTATGGTTTTATGAAGAGAGGTTGGATAGGCTTGGGCAGTTTTCGTTGAAAAAGGGAAGACTGATTGAGGTGTACAAGATTATGAGGGACATGGACAGAGTGGATAAGGAGCAGCTGTTCCCCTTAGTTGAAGGGCCAGTCACGAGGGGATTTGGGTTCCAGGTGAGGGGCAGGAGCTTTCGGGGGGCTGTGAGGCAAAAATCTTTTTACCCAGAGGCTGGTGATGATCTGGAATGCGCTGCCTGGGAGAGTGGGAAAATCGGGTTGCCTCACATCCTTTAAAAAGTGCCTGGATGAGCATTTGGCACGCCATAACACTCAGGGCTATGGACCACGTGCTGGTAAATGGGATTCGGTGGGCAGGTCAGGGCATTTCATGCGTCGGTGCAGACTCGATGGGCTGAAGGGCCTCTTCTGCCCTGTAGTATTCTGTGATTCTTTGACGTGAAGAATTTATCGAGACTGTGCTGCCGGTCTGGAATGCGCTGCCTGGGAGGGTGGTGGAGGCTTGTTGCCTCACAGCTTTTAAAAAGTACCGGGATGAGCACTTGGTACATCAGAACATTCAGGGCTATGGACCAAGTGCTGGCAGATGGAATGAGGTGGGAGTTCAGGTGTTTCTAATGTGTCGGTGTGGACTCGATGGGCCGAAGGGCCTCTTCTGCAGCATGTGATTATATGATTCTATGAATGCTGCTGAGGTCATGGAGTGACTGGGAAGTGATGGGTTCAGGCTGGTTGGGTTGGCGGGGATCAGGTCGTGGGAGAGGCGGGTGTCAGTCGAATGTTAGAATGGAACCAATCTGCAGAACCACATTGGATCTGTTGTAGTGACCAATGGGAGCAAGCTGTAAGCTACGTAACCAATGAGAAAATGATTTGGTGGTCAGCTGACCAGCTGACTCAGTATGAGTAAGAAACTACTGGGGTTTGTGGGAGCTTGGAATGGCCCAGGGTGAAGCCTCGAGTGTTGGAGGAATGAAGTTTCTTTATTAAAGCTTTTTGTTTGCTTCACAAGTTGGAGTAAGTTTTGTTTCATTTTATTGCAAATAACTGAAGAGTCCCTTCTGCTGGATGAATGTCGAATACCGGGGGGGGGGGGGGGGGGCGGGGGGGAGAAGGTGGGGGTAGGGAGTCTGGGGCTGTCCCATATGGGGCACCGTCTGCATCTTTATAATGAAATCCAACGTTACAAGAGTTTCTCACCCCTCCTAATTTTTTCAATGTCACTGTGATCTGATGTTAGTGATTGAAATCAGTTGGTCAGATGGTAGCATGCACAGTACAATTCTCCAGTGGAATAGGCCTTCTGGACAATTGCCGGGTAAACACTTAACAATCAGAGGCACAACAAGTATGATATTTCCCAGCACCCCCCCCCCCTTCCCATTCCAGGCAGTCCCCCCACAAACCGCCCCCCAGCCCAAACTTCAACCCATTTCTTATTAAAACCCTTTCTGTCTCCTAAAATTTACCAAGTTCCAGCATCCAGCGCAATCCGAGGTAATGAATTCCACAGATTCACCACCCATTGTGAGAAATGATTTCTCACCATGTCTGGTTTAAATCTAACTGCTTCAGGTGGTTGGGCCCTGCGTCTGCTTGTACTCCTGGCTCAAGCACTGGTGGATCTGCCGTAAAGGCAGTTGTGTTCTTTTTTTAATAATCCTAACGACCTATCAACAACCCTGTACTCAGATTGGCTTGAACATAAGAACATAAGAAATAGGAGCAGGAGTAGGGCATCGAGCCCCTCGAGCCTGCCCCGCCATTCAATAAGATCATGGCTGATCTGAAGTGGATCAGTTCCACTGACCCACCTGATCACTATAAATCCTAATTCTCTTACCGATCAGGAATCCATCTGTCCGTGATTTAAACATATTCAACGAGGTAGCCTCCACCACTTCAGTGGGCAGAGAATTCCAGAGATTCACCATCCTCTGAGAGAAGAAGTTCCTCCTCAACTCTGTCATAAACTGACCCCCCTTTATTTTGAGGCTGTGCCCTCTAGTTCTAGCTTCCTTTCTAAGTGGAAAGAATCTCTCCACCTCTACCCTATCCAGCCCCTTCATTGTCTTATAGGTCTCTATACGATCCCCCCTCAGCCTTCTAAATTCCAACGAGTACAACCCCAATCTGCTCAGTCTCTCGTCATAATCAACACCCCTCATCTCTGGTATCAACCTGGTGAAGCTTCTCTGCACTACCTCCAAGGCCAATATATCGAAGAACAAAGAACAATACAGCACAGGAACAGGCCCTTCGGCCCTCCAAGCCTGCGCCACTCCCTGGTCCCAACTAGACCATTCTTCTGTATCCCTCCATTCCCACTCCGTTCATGTGGCTATCTAGATAAGTCTTAAACGTTCCCAGTGTGTCTGCCTCCATCACCTAGCCCGGCAGCGCATTCCAGGCCCTCACCACCCTCTGTGTAAAATACGTCCTTCTGATATCCGTGTTAAACCTCCCCCCTTCACCTTGAACCTATGACCGCTCGTGAACGTCACCACCGACCTGGGAAAAAGCTTCCCACCGTTCACCCTATCTATGCCTTTCATAATTTTATACACCTCTATAAGTTCACCCCTCATCCTCCATCTTTCCAGTGAGAACAACCGTAGTTTACCCATTCTCTCCTCATAACTAAGCTCTTCCATACCAGACAACATCCTGGTAAACCTCCTCTGCACTCTCTCCAAAGCCTCCACGTCCTTCTGGTAGTGTGGCGAACAGAACTGGGCGCAGTATTCCAAATGCGGCTGAACCAACGTTCTATACAACTGCAAAATCAGACCCCAACTTTTATACTCTATGCCCCGTCCTATAAAGGCAAGCATGCCATATGCCTTATTCACTACTTTCTACACCTGTGACATCACCTTCAAGGATCTGTGGACTTGCACACCCAGGTCCCTTGACGTATCTACACCCTTTATGGTTCAGCCATTTATCGTATAGCTCCCCGCTACGTTAGTTCGACCAAAATGCATCACTTCGCATGTATCTGGATTGAACTCCATCTGCCATTTCTTTGCCCAAATTTCCAGCCTATCTATATCCTTCTGTAGCCTCTGACAATGTTCCTCACTATCTGCAAGTCCAGCCATTTTTGTGTCGTCTGCAAACTTACTGATCACCCCAGTTACACCTTCTTCCAGATCATTTATATAAATCACAAACAACAGAGATCCCAATACAGAGCCCTGCGGAGCACCACCAGTCACAGGCCTCCAGCCGGAAAAAGACCCTTCCACTACCACCCTCTGTGACCAAGCCAGTTCTCCACCCATCGAACCACCTCCACCTTTACCCCATGAGATCCAGCCCTTTCCCCAACCTACCATGAGGGACTTTGCCAAACGCTTTACTAAAGTCCATATAGACGACATCCACGGCCCTTCCCTCGTCAACCAATCTACTCACTTCTTCAAAAAACTCCACCAGGTTATATCCTTCCTCAAATAAGGGGACCAATACTGCACACAGTATTCCAGCTGCGGCCTCACCAATGCCCTGTACACATGCAGCAAGACATCTCTGGTTTTATATTCTATCCCCCTTGCGATATAGGCCAAAATCCCATTTGCCTTCTTGATCACCTGTTGCACCTGCAGATTGGGTTTTTGCGTCTCATGCACAAGGACCCCCAGTTCCCTCTGCACAGCAACATGTTGTAATTTATTTCCACTTAGATAATAATCCAATTTGCGATGATTTCTTCCAAAGTGAATAAACTCGTTTTTGTCAACTTTATACTCCCTCTGACAGATCCTCGCACGCTCACTCAGCCTGTCCAAATCTCTCTGCAGACCTTCTACGCCCTCCATACGATTAACGTTTCCACTTATCTTTGTGTCGTCTGCAAACTTTGTTACCCTACACCCAGTCCCCTCCTCCAGATCGTCTATATAAACGGTAAATAGTTGAGGTTGGCAACAACAGTAACTTCAAATCTGATAGGTCCCCTTTAGGTGAGTGTTTTATTTGAACTCATAGGCTGGCACAATGCCAAACCATGATGTGGAGATGCCAGTGTTGGACTGGGGTGAGCACAGTAAGAGGTCTCACAACACCAGGTTAAAGTCCAACAGGTCTATTAGGCAGCCCAAGCTTTTGGAGTGTTGCTGCTTCTTCAAGTGACTGAGGAGCTGTGTTCACAAACAGGGCATATCAAGACAAAAAACACAATTTACAAAATAATGTTTGGAATGCGAGCCTTTACAGATAATCAAGTCTTAAAGGTAAAGACAATGTGAGTAGAGAGAGGGTTAACCACAGGTTAAAGAAGTGTGTATTGTCTCCAGCCAGGACAGTTCGTGAAAAAATTGCAAACCCAGGATTGTCGATCACCAGTAGTGTTCTATTCCAGTCGGGCAACACTTCAGCAGTCACGGGCATTCAGCCTCTGATCTTCGGGTAAGCGTTCTCCAAGGCGGCCTTCACGACACGTGACAACGCAGAATCGATGAGCAGAGACTGATAGCCAAATTCCGTACACATGAGGACGTTCTCAATCATGATCTTGGGTTCATGTCACACTATCTTTAACCACCACGACTTGCCTGGGCTTGCAAAATCTCACGAACTGTACTGGCTGGAGACAATACACACCTCTTTAACATGTGCTTCACGCTCTCTCCACTCACAATGTCTGTCCCTTTAATACTCATTATCTGTAAAGACTCGCATTCCAAACATTATTTTGTAAATTGAGTTTGTGTCTGTATATGTCTTGTTTGTGAACACAGCTCCTCACTCGCCTGAAGAAGGAGCAACATTCCGAAAGCTCGTGCTACCGAATAAACCTGTTGGACTTTAACCTGGTGTTGTGAGACTTCCGACCGTGCTTACCACAACGCAAATCCTGCAGAGCCGGTTACCAAGGCCACCCCGACGCTTTTGGCCTCTGAAACAAATGTTGCAACTTAGACTCTCTGTGTACTCTGCAATTTAAACATCGCAGCGTCGAACAAAAACAGCTTTTGAAAGGGACCACACACATTCTTCCCTCCTAAACGTTTTCACAAATCTTTTCCATCTTTCTAAACATCTTTCACATCTTTACAAACTCAGCTTCACAACACTGGCAACATTGAAACAGTGATCAGCGCTTTGTAGATGTGATAACTCGACAAGGACGCAACCCAGAAGCGACAGTCGCAAACAGGGTAGTGCAGAATGCAAGAGCGGCAGAGTTAAACAGGGGCTACATCATTAATAATCAGTGAAGAAACTTACCAGGGACACCAACAATAGCCAGGATGGGATAGTAAAAGTATTGAATCAGTATCAGCACACGTTCGACACGCACAGTTGAAGGCATCCAATCTTGAGAAAGAGAGTAAAGTATCCAGTATAAACTCCTCTCACTTATTGTCACATTCAGATCTGTGCCCCTCAGATGCTGATCCATTGTTCTGACATCTGGATCTACCTTTCCTAGATTCAGGTCCGTTCCAGAGAGTTTGCAATTTCTTTCTCCCAATGTTGATCCCTGGATTCCCTCTCTCTGGAGCCGCTTATCACTGTGACGCTCCCACTGACACTGTGGATAACACTGGGAGGATTCCTTTATGAAGCATGGATGGGAATGCTCCAGAGACACGATTAGTACCGGTGGAATTAATTCCGACATTAATTACAGTCACTGAACAAACAGGTTAATATTTTCCATCCAAAATATTTACTGTAAATGCATCACAGAAAACCTGGGTCTGTGTGAGCGTTCCTGACGGAAGGAATTATGGGAATATCAGAAGGGCTGACCAGTAACTTTCAATCCTGCTGGGAGATGGGATTGTGACAAAAAAAAGAAAAAGATCCTGCACAAGTTCCCCCAAACTGTCCTTAAAGGGAGAACACTTCAAACCTGGAAATGTAAAGATGTCAGCATCGTATCAGTGAAAGCATTGGGTAAAGTCTGAACCCATAATTCTGGAGAAAATAACTTGTGACTTCTAACACCATGGGTGGGTCCACTGTGATTTGTCATTTATATCAATGATTTGGATGAGAATTTAGGAGGCATGCTTAGTAAGTTTGCAGATAACAGCAAGGTTGGTAGCGTAGTGGACAGTGATCAATGTTATCTCGGATTGTGAGGGGATATTGATCAATTGGGCCAGTGGGCTGATGAATGGCAGTTGGAGTTTAATTTTGATAAATGCGAGGTGATGCAGTTGATCGATCGAACTAGTGCAGGATTTACTCAGTTAATGCTAAGGTATTGGGGACAGTTAGAGAACAAAGAAACCTGGGGGGTACAGTTACAGCTCCTTGAAAGTGCAGTCACAGGTGGACAGAGTGGTGAAGGAGGCATTCCGCATGCTTGGATTCATTGGTCAGATCATTGAATAAAGGAGGTGGGTCGAATTATTGAAGATGTACAAGATTTTGGTCAGACCACACTCGAAATACTGTGCCAGATGTGCTCACCCTGTGATAGAAAGGATATGATTAAACTAGAAAGAGTGCAGAAAAGATTTCTAGGATGGTACCGGGACTTGATGGTTTGAGTTATAAGGAGAGATGGGTTGGACTGGAACTTGTTTCTTGGAATGTACGAGGCTCAGACGTGATCTTGTAGAGGTCCATAAAATAATGAGCGGCATCGATCAGCTAGACAGTCAATATCATTCCCCAAAGGTAGGGGAATCTAAAACCAGAGGGCATAGGTTTAAGGTGAGAGGGGAGAGATACAAAAGGGTCCAGAGGGACAAATATTTCACACAAAGGGTGGTGTGTGTCTGGAACAAGCTGCCAGGGGCAGTAGAGATGAGTATGATTTTGTTTTTGAAAAATCATTAAAACGGTTACATGGGTAAGATCGAGGGATATGGGCCGAATGCCGGCAATTGGGCTAGCTCACCGGTTTAAATAAAAGGGCAGCATGGACAAGTTGGGCAGAAGGGCCTGTTCCCATGCTGTAAACCTCGATGACTCTAAAATTTTCCGGCCGTGCTCGTTCCAATGTCAGAAAATACCGCCTGAGGTTACCGGATCTTTGCATGATCTGTGTCCCGCCTGCCAAGGGAATCGTAGCGGGCGGGTTAGGAAAATTCCATCCCGTGTTTATCAATAGCAATCCGTGCTTATATCATAGAATCATATAATCCCTACAGTGCAGGAGGAAGTCATTCGGCACATTGAGCCTGCACCGACAACAATCACAGCCAGGCCCTATCCGCATAATCCTCTTGAAGTTCCCTTCCCCCTCAGACATGCACTCAGTCTCTTGCACCCTCAGACCCCTCAGAAAGGCCTCCCCATCCTCAGAACCCCACCGGACCCCGTCCCCTCAGACCCCACTCAGCCTCCTCCTCCTGAGACTCCTCACACACCCGCCCCCATCCTCAGAACGCACCCGACCCCGTCTCCCTCAGATCCCCACACAACTATCTCCTCCTCAGACTGCTCACTCACCCGCCCCCACCCTCAGAACCCCACTCAGCCCCCTAACCAATTAGACACCCTACTCAGTTCCACTCACACCTCAGACACTCCGCTTAGCCCTCACCCCCTTCAGGTAGCTCGCTGCTCAGCCGCCCCCCCCCCCCCCCAGGCCATGGGCCTTGGCAGTGCCCAGGGCGCTGCCTACTTCTACTGACACCTGTGTTTGGTGTCTTGCTCCTGCAGGGGGAGTTAAGGAAGTTGGCCTGGAGGCATTTGCGTCTTAGCTGCTGCCAAGCTGTATAGGATGTCCCCCTCAAGGGTACTGGGTGTTGGGTGGGCTGAGGCTGAGAATAAGGGGTATATCTTGCCAGTCTTCCCGGGATGGGGGTGCCCAGGCTGGGCTGCCCCCTCGAGCCCTGGCAGACCCGAAGTTGCAGGTGTGAGCAGACCCCTTTGAAGTCCTCTGACAGATTGGGGAGATTAGTTTGACTTGGCATGGTGAGGGATGATTACAGGTGTCTGTGGGAGCTCGAGGGTGGCACAGCGGGACACTGGTTACCACTGCTACCTCACAGCGCCAGGAACCCGGGTTTATTTCCAGCCTCGGGTCACTATTTGCATAGAGTTTGCACGTTCTGCCCATGTCTACGTGGGTTTCCTCCGGGGTGTCCAGGCTTCCTCCGACACTCCAAAGATGTGCTGGTTATGTGAATTGGCCATGCTAAATTCAGACCAGTGTCAGGGGGAATGGCAGGGTAAGTATGTGAGGTTACGGGGAAAGGGTCTGGGTGGGATTGTGTTCGGTGCAGACTGGATGGGCCGAACGCCCTCCTTCTGCCCTGTAGGGAATCTATGATTCTATGGGAGGTGCAAAGAAGTGTAGCTGTGAGGAGAGATTGGATAAGTTGGAGTTATTTTGATTGGAACGAAGAAGGCAATGCAATGACTTGGGAGAGGTGGACGAAATTATGAGGGGAAGATACAGAGTGGACAGGATAAAATTGTTTCCCTTGGCGGAAAAGTCCAGAACCAAGCGACATAGGGGACATGACGTATTTATGCAAAGGCTGTTGTTGTTATGCAAAATTTACTGCCTTATTGGCTGGTAGAGGCAGAGACGTTAAACTCCTTTAAAAGTGCCTGGATCGACAGATTATTCTCTGAATAGCTTTAAATTAGGAGAGGGGAATGTGCAACGAGACCTGGGTGCCCTGGTACACCAGTCACCGAAGGTAAGCAGGCATGTGCAGCAGGCAGTGAAGAAGGCAAATAGTATGTTTACCTTCATAGCGAGACGTTTCGAGTACAGGAACAGGGATGTGTTGCTTCAATTACACAGGTCCTTGGTGAGGCCAAACCTGGAATATTGTGTATAGCTTTGGTATCTTTATCTGAGGAAGGATGTCCTTGCTCTAGAGGGAGTGCAATGAAGATTTACCAGACTGATTCCTGGGATGGCATGGCTGACGTATGAGGTGAGATTGAGACTGTTAAGATTATATTTGTTGGAGGTCTGAAGAATGAGGTAGGAATTTCATGGAAACCTATCAAATTCTAACAGTGTTAGAAAAGGTAGATTCAGAAAGAATGGTGAGGGAGTCCAGAACTAGACTGAGGAAAAGGGGTAGACCGTTTGGAAAAGAGATGTGGAGACATTTCGTCACCCAGAGAGTGGGCAACCTCTCGAATTCACTGCCACTTAAAGTGGTTGAGGCCAAAATATTGAATGCTTTCAAGAAGCAGTTGGATCTGGCACTTGGAACCGAGGGGGTCGAAGGTTGTGGTGAGGAAGGCGGGATCAGGATATTGAGCTGGATGGTCAGCCATGATCAGAATGAGTGGTGGAGCAACCTGGAGGGGCCGAATGGCCTACTACTGCTTCCAGTTTCGATGTTTCTCTGGGCCGGGTGCAGGAATGTGGAATTAGAAAGTTTACTTGGGTGTCCCTGGGCCAGCATGAGAAAGATGGGCCGAATGTCCTCCTGAATCTTAATGGAACCAAAACCACAATAGGTGTCATATATAGACCACAGGGCAGCAGCACAGAAGTGGTACATGGTGTAAATGCTGAAATTTGACAACTGTGTAATCAAAGCAGAGTCAGCATGAATTGATGATTTTAATCCCAAGGTAGACTGGGAGACACCAGCCGGGAACATAATGATTTTCTGGAGTCTGTCCGGGATTGCCTCCTGTTGAAGCATGTCTTGGATGCAACAGGGGTTGAAGCATTTCCGGATCTAATACTGAGAAATGAACCAGGTATAATTCGTGACCCAGGTGTTCGTGAGCACTTGTCAAGCAGTGATCATCCAATGTCTGTGCCACCCCTGGACCCGACGATGCAAAGCCAACAAAAAGGGGCAAAAAGACTGAGAAACAAAGAATCTGAAGGAGAACAACTCACGGACACATCCCATTCCCCAACCCAACCTTCCCAGCTCAACCTCTCTTTCCCCCACAGCTCAAACATCCCCCCCCCCCTCAGCAAAAAAAAATATAAACCCCACAACACAATAATAAAACGCTCCAAATCACACCCTCCCTCCACCTTCATCCAGACACCTGGACACAGGAACACAATCTTCACCACTCACCCCCAGTAAGACACGACAATAAAGAAACAGGGGGAAAGAAATGAGACCAGTAGGAGAGTATGGCGGCCAGGGCACTGATGGCAAGGAACCATAAAGGATAGAGGGGACTGGATGAGTTCCAAAAGGAAAGACGGCGGAGCAAGAGGGAACTGGGATACATCCCCTCCTCTATCAAACCCAAGATTTGGGGCATATCCATCCCACTCTCAACGTTCCAAAGCCAACAAGAAATAGAAATCATAGAAACCCTACAGTACAGAAAGAGGCCATTCGGCCCATCGAGTCTGCACCGACCACAATTCCACCCAGGCCCTACCCCCATATCCCCCTACATATTTTACCCGCTAATCCCTCTAATCTACGCATCCCAGGACACTAAGGGGCAATTTTAGCATGGCCAATCAACCTAACCCGCACATCTTGGGACTGTGGGAGGAAACCGGAGCACCCGGAGGAAACCCACGCAGACACGAGGAGAATGTGCAAACTCCACACAGACAGTGACCCAAGCCGGGAATCGAACCCAGGTCCCTGGAGCTGTGAAGCAGCAGTGCTAACCACTGTGCCACCGTGCCGCCCTAAACAACGACAAGAATGCTGACAGAAGAAGGGAAGGAAAGAATCCAAAGCAAATCAGAGGAAATATCCCACGATTCACTGAGCAACCAGCCTCGCAGTGGGAATTCAACTTCTCCCCAAGTGCCTCGGATAGAGGGAGTTCTCCAATCCCTCCAGACCCCAACATAAGCCAACCCTGACATACGACCCCCTCCCCTCGACCTGCCCCTGAAAACACTGCATGGACCTGAACCCAAGGGCCTATCCTTAAAAGGACTCCTCCAAACCCCTTCCCATTCTTCAACACCATTTCCGAAAGAACCGCCCCCCCCCCCCCACCCTTCAGCCCATTCCCGACTCACCCTCCCAACAGCCATACCCCACCTGTGTTGCCACTTTTAAGGATGTGTGGACGTGTATGCCGAGGTACTTCTGTATGTTAATGTTCATAAGGGTTCTGCCATTTACAGTATAATTCTAACATCTCTGAGCTAATCTCACTGGGTGTGGTACCAAGACCTTCACCGAGTAGGAGAGGCATCATTTCGAGATCCGGCTGTTGCTCTATTTTCATATCATATGCTGTGTGACAGCAAGCGCCAAATTGAGAGAGTAAGTGACCATCCCCAGCCAATCATTTTGGCAAATCAAATAAATAAGCTGAGGGACAAAGCAAGAAAGGCAACTCCCAAAAACAAGGGAACCACTCGGAACAAAAGACAAAGCAGAAGAGAAACTTAAAACATGAAATAAAAATGTGGTTAAAGGGGTCAATAATCCATGCCAGTCCCTGCGGTGCCCAGCGAGCATGGAATGCCTCAATAGTGCCCTCGGACATCACATGCTCCCTCTCCAGGGACACCCAGCCATGAATGTAGCCGCGGTGGAGGGACAGACAGTTGGGCTGGGCGGCCCTCTCGGTCGCCCGCTGCCTGGACATGTTAATAGCTCCTTTGGCCAGGCCCAGGATCAAGTTTGCGAGGAGATCCTCCGCCTTCCCCGTCCGCTTCCATACCGGGTGCCCGTAAATCAGGAACATGGGGTGGAAATGCGAATGGAACCTTAATAAAACGTTTATGAGATAACTAAAAACGGAGTGCAGCTGAAGACAGTGAACTGAGACTTGCTCCATGGACTCCACAAGACCACAGACAGGATAGGTACCATCTCCAGCCTTTGTTTATGAAGCAATCACACAAGTCATTTTACGGCACCACACAATGCAGGATAGAACTCACAGTGAAACACTGTGTAGTTAAAAAGGCAGCCAAGCATTTGAGAACACAGACCGATAGAATCCAGGATACACAAGATACAAATTCATGATGAATTTTACAAGGTTGATTCTTTAAGTATTTCAGCAATTAATATCAACGGATATGTCACCCCATTCTTCAATTCGTCCTTGAATTTATTTTAGGTCCTGGCATAAATAATTGGGTTAATGCAGCAGCTCAGGAGCTGAAGCTCAGGACCATCATCCCGGTACCTAAGAGAAACCAAGAAGCGCGCCTCAATGACTATCTTCCTGTCGCTCTGACATCCATCATTATTAAGTGCTTTGAGAGGTTAGTCAGGGCACGAATCAATTCCAGCCTCCATATTTACCTGTATCCAATACAGTTTCCCGACCGCCGCAACAGGTCCACAGCAAACGCCGTCTCGCTGGCTCTGCGCTCAACCCTGGAACACCGAGGTAACAAGCACAAAGGTCGTGAATGACACCCAGTCCATCAGGCAAACTAGCCTCCCATCCATTGACTCAGTCGACACTTCCCGCTGCCTCGGCAAAGCAGTAGCATAATTAAGGACACGATGCGTCCTGGACATTCTCTTCCATCTGGATAAAGACACAAAAGTCTGAAGCCACGTACCAACCGACACAAGAACAGCTTCTTCACTGTTGCTGTCAGGCTTTTGAAAGGACTTACCTTGCATTAAGGTGATCTTTCTCTACACCCTAGCTATAACTGCAAAACTACATTCTGCACTCTCTCCTTTCCTTCTCTATGAATGGGATGCTTTGTCTGTCTACCGTGCAAGAAAAAATACTTTTCAATGCATGTGACATTAATAAATCAAATCAAAGCAAACCAAGACACCTCTGTCAGACTCCTTTGTTGACGACAGCTCAGCCTTCAACACTATTATTCCAACGGAACTCACCTCCAAACTCCGTGGCCTGGGCCTCGGCACCTCCCTCTGCGACTGGATCCTGAACTTCCTAACACACAGACCACAATCAGTAAGAATAGGCAACAACACCTCCTCCACGATCATCCTCAACACCGGTGCCCACAATGATGTGTTCTCAGCCCCCACCTAACTCCTTATACACCTTTGACTGTGTGGCCAAATTCCCCTCCAATTCGTTTTTCAAGTTTGTTAATGACACCACGGTAGTGGGGCGGATCACAAACAATGTTAAGACAGAGTACAGGAATGGCATGGAGAATCTGGTGAATCGGTGCAGCGACAATAATCTCTCCCTCAATGTCAACAAAACGAAGGAGATTGTCATCGAATTCAGGAAGCGTAAAGGAGAACATGCTCCTGTCTAAATCAACGAGGGCGCAGGAGAAATGGTTGAGAGCTTCACGTTTTTAGGTTTCCAGATCACCAACAACCTGTCCTGCCAACATGCCAACAGAATAGTTAAGAAAGCCCAATAATGCCTCTACTTTTTGTATTTTTTTAATTTTACAGCACAAACAGGCCCTTCGGCCCACAAGTTGTGCCGAACACATCCCTACCTTCTGGACCTACCTATATCCCTCCATCCTATTAAGCTCCATGTACTCATACAGGAGTCTCTTAAAAGACCCTATTGAGTTCGCCTCCACCACCACTGTAGGCAGGCGATTCCAATCGCCCATCACCCTCTGTGTGAAAAACTTATCCCCAACATCTCCCCTGTACCTACCCCCTAGCACCTTAGACCTGTGTCCTCTCGTAGCAGACATTTCCACCCTGGGAAAAAAGACTCTCAGAGTCCACCCGATCTATGCCTCTCAACATCGTATACACCTCTATTTGGTCTCCTCTCATCCTTCGTCTCTCCAAGGAGAAAAGACCGAGCACCCTCAGCCTATCCTCATAAGGCATGCCACTCAATCCAGGCAACATCCTTCTAAATCTCCACTGCACCCTTTCAATCTTTTCCGCATCCTTCCAATAGTGAGGCGATCAGAGCTGAGCACAGTATTCCAAGTGAGGTCTGACGAGGTTCTAATATTGCTGCATCATTATCCCCGGACTCCTAAACTCAATCCCTCGATTGATAAAGGCCAGCACACCATACGCCTTCTTAACCACCTCCTCCACCTGCGGGGCCAATTTCAGAGTCCTATGGGCCCGGACACCAAGGCCCTTCTGATCCTCTACAGTACTAAGAGTCGTTTCCTTTATATTGTACTCCTTCATCCCATTGTCCTACCAAAATGGACGACGACGCATTTATCTGGATTGAAGTCCATCTGCCTCTTCTCCGCCCTGTCTCGCATCCTATCTATGTCACTCTGTAACTTCTGACATCCCTCCAGACTATCCACAACCCCACCAACCTTCGTGTCGGCGGCAAACTTACCAACCCATCCCTCCGCTTCCTCGTCCAGGTCATTTATGAAAATGACAAACAGCAAGGGTCCCATAACAGATCCCTGGGGCAGACCACTGGTGACCGACCTCCAGGAGACTTTCTCAGAAGACTAAGGAAATTCGGCATGTCAGCTACGACTCTCATCAAATGTTACAGATGCACCATAGAAAGCATTCTTTCAGGTTGTATCACAGCTTTGTAGGGCTCCTGCTCTGCCCAAGTCCGCAAGGAACTACATAGAACCATAGAAAATTACTGCTCAGAAACAGGCCTTTTGGCCCTTCTTGTCTGTGCCGAACCATTTTATGCCTAGTCCCACTGACCTGCACTTGGACCATATCCCTCCACACCCCTCTCATCCATGAACCCGTCCAAGTATTTCTTAAATGTTAAGTTAACCACTTATTCCGGCAGCTCATTCCACACTCCCACCACTCTCTGCGTGAAGAGGCCCCCCCTAATATTCCCTTTAAACTTTTCTCCTTTCACCCTTAACCCATGCCCTCTGTTTTTTTTTTCTCCCCACGCCTCAGCGGAAAAAGCCTGCTTGCATTCACTCTATCTATACCCATCAGAATCTTATACACCTCTATCAAATCTCCCCTCAATCTTCTACGCTCCAGGGAATAAAGTCCCAACCTATTCAATCTCTCTCTGTAACTCAGCTTCTCAAGTCCCGGCAACATCCTTGTGAACCTTCTCTGCACTCTTTCAATCTTATTTACATCCTTCCTGTAACTAGGTGACCAAAACTGTACACAAATTCGGCCTCACCAATGCCTTATATAACCTTACCATAACACTCCAACTTTTATACTCGATACTCCGATTTACAAAGGCCAATGTACCAAAGGCACTCTTTACGACCCGATCCACCTGTGACGTCACTTTTAGGGAATTCTGTACCTGTATTCCCAGATCCCTCTGTTCAACTGCACTCTTCAGAGTCCTACCATTTACCCTGTACGTTCTTCTTTGGTTTGTCCTTCCAAAGTGCAATATCTCACACTTGTCTGCGTTAAATTCCATTTGCCATTTTTCAGCACATGTTTCTAGTTGGTCCAAATCCCTCTGCAAGCTTTGAAAACCTTCCTCACTGTCCACTGCACCTCCAATCTTTGTATCATCAGCAAACTTGCTGATCCAATTTACCACATTATCATCCAGATCATTGATATAGATGACAAACAACAATGGACCCAACACCGATCCCTGCGGCACACCACGAGTCACAGGCCTCCACTCGGAGAAGCAATCCTCCACAACCACTCTCTGGCTTCTTCCATTGAGTCAGTGCCTTATCCAATAATGTTATGAATGTAGTCCAATCCATCACGCAAACCAGCCTCCCATCCATTGACTCTGCCTACACTTCCCACTGCCTCAGCAAGGCAGCCAGCATAATTAAGGACCCTACGCATCCCGGACATTCTCTCTTCCACCTTCTTCCTTTGGGAAAAAGATACAAAGGTCTGTGGTCACCTGCTCAAGAACAGTTTCTTCCCTGCTGCAGTCAGACTTTCACTTGAACGCAGCAAGAATGTACATTCTGAACAGGGCTGCACTGGGCAGTAATGTAATGAAAGATAGTGAACTTCATCAAGGGGCACTGTCACGTCAGCAGTAGCTTTGAACAAAGAAAAAGGAAATTCCAGCACATGAACAGGCCTTTCGGACCTCCAAGCCTGCACCAACCATGCTGCCCGTCTGAACTGAAATCCCCTCCCCTTCCGGGGACCATATCCCTCGAAGCTCATCCTATTCACATATTTGTTAAGACGCCCTTTAAAAGTCGCTATCATATCTGCTTCCACTTCCTCCCCCGGCAGCGATTTCTAGGCACCCACAACCCTTTGTGTAAAAAACTTGCCTCTCGAACATCTCCTTTAAATCTTGCCCCTCACACCTTAAATCTATGCCTCCCAGTAACTGACTCTCCACCCTGGGAAACAGCTTGTGACTATCAACTCTGCCCATGCGCCTCATAATCTTGTAGAATTCTATCTGGTCGCCCCTCAGCCACCGTCGTTCCAGTGAGAGTAACCCAATTTTCACCAACCTCTCCTCATAGCTAATGCCCTCCATTCCAGGCAACATCCGAGTAAATCTTTTCTGTACCCACTATAAAGCAGCCACATCCTTCTGGTAGTGTGCCGATCAGAATTGAACACTATATTCCAAGTGCGGTCTAACTAAGTTTCTATAAAGCTGCAACATGACTTGCCAATTTTTAAACTCAATACCCCGGCTGTTGAAGACAAGCATGCCGTATGCCTTCTTGACTACCTTCTCCACCTGCGTTGCCACTTTCAGTGACCTGTATACCTGTACAACCAGATCATTGGGTCAATAAAACTGAGTGGAAACACACAAACTAGAAGCAGGAGTAGGCCCTTCGGCCCTTCGAGCCTGCTCTGCCATTCATTTTGATTATGGCTGATCATCAAATTCAATATCCTGATGCCCCTCCTCCCCATATCCCTTGATCCCTTCAGCCCCAAGAGTGATATGTAATTTCTTGTTGAAATCAGGCAATGTTTTGGCCTCAACTACTCTCTGTGGTAGTGACCAGAATGGTTGACGAAGGAAGGGCCGTGGGTGTTGTCTATATGGACTTTAGGAAAGCATTTGACAAAGTCCCTCATGGTAGGCTAGTGAAAAAGTTTGGATCTCATGGGATAAAGGGGGAGGTGGCGAGATGGTTGGAGAACTGGCTTGGTCATAGAAGACAGAGGGTGGTTGTGGAAGGGTCTTTTTCCGGCTGGAGGCCTGTGACTAGTGGTGTTCCGCAGGGCTCTGTATTGGGACCTCTGCTGTTTGTGATTTATATAAATGATCTGGAAGAAGGAGTAACTGGGGTGATCAGTAAGTTTGCGGACGACACAAAACTGGCAGGACTTGCAGATAGTGAGGAACATTGACAGAGGCTACAGAAGGATATAGATAGGCTGGAAATTTGGGCAAAGAAATGGCAGATGGAGTTCAATCCTGATAAATGCGAAGTGATGCATTTTGGTGGGAATAATGTAGGGAGGAGCTACACGATAACTGGCAGAACCATAAAGGGTGTAGAGACGCAGAGGGACCTGGGTGTTCAAGTCCACAGATCTTTGAAGGTGACGTCACAGGTGGAGAAGGTGGTGAAGAAGGCATACGGCACGCTTGCCTTTATAGGACGGGGCAGAGAGTATAAAAGTTGGGGTCTGATGTTGCAGATGTATAGAACGTTGGTTCGGCCGCATTTGGAATACTGCGTCCAGTTCTGGTCGCCACACTACCAGAAGGACGTGGAGGCTTTGGAGAGAGTGCAGAGGAGGTTTACCAGGATGTTGCCTGGTATGGAGGGGCTTGGTTATGAGGAGAGATTGGGGAAACTGGGGTTGTTCTCCTTGGAAAGACGGAGGATGAGGGGAGACTTAATCGAGGTGTATAAAATTATGAAAGGCATAGATAGGGTGAACGGTGGGAAGCTTTTCCCCGGGTCGGTGGTGACGTTCACGAGGGGTCATAGGTTCAAGGTGAAGGGGGGGAGGTTTAACACAGATATCAGAAGGACATATTTTACACAGAGGGTCGTGGGGGCCTGGAATGTGTTGCCGGGCAAGGTGGTGGAGGCGGACACACTGGGAACGTTTAAGACTGATCTAGACAGCTATATGAACGGTGAGGGAATGGAGGGATACAAAAGAGTGGTCTGGTTTGGACCAGGGAGCGGCGCGGGCTAATTGTTCTTTGTTTCTCGGTTCAAGGCTTCATTCTATGATCATTTTGCTGGTGCCAGTACAGAGCGAGACTGCGGATAGTTGAGAACCTGTCTCGGGGGCAGGGAATTCAGATAGTGTTCGTAAAGCAGAAGTGGAAATGAATAGGGTTGGGAAGCATTTTCTGATCAGGGCCAGTGTGATCTCCTGGACTCGTTTGGATCGCCACAGGGGGTCGGAGAGGAATTTCCCAGATTTTGTTTCCCCATATTGGCCCTGGGGTTTTCACTCTGGGTTTTCGCCTCTCCCAGGAGATCACATGGTCTGGCATGGGGGGGTGGGGGTGAGTTAATAGGTTGTGATTAACAAAGCATCGTAGGTGTGAGGGACAGCTCGGTGGATAGGATGTTAGGATGTAGATAGGCTGGAAAATTGGGCGGGGATCCTGGATTCGGGATTCAATCCTGGACCGGGGAGCGGCGCGGGCTTGGAGGGCCGAAGGGCCTGTTCCTGTGCTGTATTGTTCTTTGTTCTTTGTTCTTTGAATGCCATACATTGGCTACACTCTGGGTGAAGAAATGTCTCCTCACGTCAATTCGTAAAGGTTTAACCCTTTTCCTGGAACTATGAACCCCTAGTTCTCGACACCCCCATCATCGGGAATATTCTTTCTGAATCAACCCTGTCTAACCCCGCTTACTCTTCGAAACTCCAGTGAAGTTAATCCTAAACGATTTAGTATCTTTTTATATGACAGATCTGCCACCCCTGGAATCAGCCTGGTAAACATTCGCTGTGCTCCCTCTATAGCAAGGACATCCTTCCTCAGATAAGGAGACCAAAACGGCAGAAAGTACTCCAGTGTGGACTCATCAATGTTTTATTAAATTGCAGCAATACATCCCAATCCCTATGTTCAACTCCAGTGAATATGATCCCAAACGAATTCGTCTCTTAGTGTGCAGTACAGTGTTTGCACTGAGGTTGAGATGATGCAATATCAAAATAGGGAATTAAATTCACCAGGAAATCAATTTGTAAATCTTGAAAACATGATGTTTCAATTACATTTCACATCAAAGACACAAAATAAGGAAGATACATTGATCATTGCTGCATAGAGAAATCAGTACTCAGGTTGCAGTATTTTTAAGCCAATGTCACTCAGGGACGTACATGTCCATTGACTGGAATCCATCATACTCTTCCTCAGGAGTACTCCTTTCGCAAGAGTCTAAGGGAATTTGGCATCTCCGCTCCGACTCTCACCAACTTTTACAGATGTACCATAGAAATCATTCTTTCTGTTTGTATCACAGCTTGGTATGGCTCCTGCTCTGCCCAGGCCTGTAAGAAACGACAAATCTTCATGAACGAAGCCCAGGACATCACGCAAAGCGGCCTCCCGTCCATTGACTCTCTTTCAGTAAAACCAGCCAGCATATCCAAGGACACCAGGCACTCCAGACATACTCTCTTCCACCTTCATAATTAAGGACCCCACACATCCCGGATATTCTTTATTCAACCTTCTTCCGTCGGGAAAAAGATACAATCGTCTGACGTTACGCACCAACCGACTCAATAACAGCTTCTTCCCTGCTGCCATCAGACATTTGAATAGGCCTACTATATCTTAAGTTGCCCTTTCTCTGTCCCCTCGCTTTGACTGTAACGCCGCATTCTGCACCCTCTCCCTTCATTCTCTATGAACGGTCTGCTTTCTCTGTACAGTGTACAAGAAACAATACTTAACACTGTCCACCAATACATGTGACAATAATAAATCAAATCAAATCCATTCACAAAGGGATTGTTGCTAACTTTTTGAAATCTCTCAATTGGTTCCACCATTTACAGCGAGATATTTGTGCACTGACTGCATCGGCTCAGTATCTTTCCTTCCTCAGGTCCTGTGTTCTCACTGCAGTCTATCAGTACCCCTCCATCCACCAGAGATATGTGTTTGCTGCAAAGATATTTTACGCATCTCTCTATCCATGTGGATATATCTGTGTGCTGACTTCAATCTCTCAGTTCTTCACCATCCGCAGGGAAATATCGGAACATGGACGGGTCTTGGGAAATAAAGATTTGAAGTTTAAAGTTTATTTATTGTGTCACAAGTAGGCTTACATTAACACTGCAATGAAGTTACTGTGCAAATCCTCTCGTCGCCACAGTCCAGCGCCAGTTAATTTACACGTTGGCACACTGGTTAGCACTGCAGCATCACAGCACCGGGGACCCGGGTTCAATTTCAGCTTTGGGGCACTGTCTGTGTGGAGTCAAAGAACACAGAACAAAGAACAAAGAACAATAAAGCACAGGAACATGCCCTTCGGCCCTCCAAGCCCGCGCCGCTCCCTGGTCCAAACTAGACCATTCTTTTGTATCCCTCCATTCCCACTCCGTTCATATGGCTGTCTAGATAAGTCTTAAACGTCCCCAGTGTGTCCGCCTCCACCACCTTGCCTGGCAGCGCATTCCAGGTCCCCACCACCTCTGTGTAAAATATGTCCGTCTGATATCTGTGTTAAACCTCCCCCCCTTCACCTTGAACCTATGACCCCTCGTGAACGTCACCACCGACCTGGGGAAAAGCTTCCCACCGTTCACCCTATCTATGCCTTTCATAATTTTATACACCTCGATTAAGTCTCCCCTCATCCTCCGTCTTTCCAGGGAGAACAACCCCAGTTTACCCAATCTCTCCTCATAACTAAGCCCCTTCATATCAGGTAACATCCTGGTAAACCTCCTCTGTACTCACTCCAAAGCCTCCACGTCCTTCTGGTCGTGTGGGGACCAGAACTGAACGCAGTATTCCAGATGCGGCCGATCCAACGTTCTATACATCTGCAACATCAGAACCCAACTTTTATACTCTATGCCCCGTCCTATAAAGGCAAGCATGCCATATGCCTTCTTCACCACCTTCTCAACCTGTGACGTCACTTTCAAGGATCTGTGGACTTGCACACCCAGGTCGCTCTGCGTATCTACACTCTTTATGGTTCTGCCAGTTATCATATAGCTCCTCCCGACATTATTTCTACCAAAATCCATCACTTCGCATTCATCAGGATTGAACTCCATCTGCCATTTCTTTGCCCAAATTTCCAGCCTATCTATATCCTTCTGTAGCTTCTGACAATGCTCCTCACTATCTGCAAGTCCTGCCAATTTTGTGTCGTCCGCAAACTTACTGATCACCCCAGTTACACCTTCTTCCAGATGATTTATATAAGTCACAAACAGCAGAGGTCCCAATACAGAGCCCTGTGGAAGACCACTAGTCACAGGCCTCCAGCCGGAAAAAATATCCTTCCACTACCACTCTCTGTCTTCTGTGACCAAGCCAGTTTTCCACCCATCTCGCCACCTCTCCCTTTATCCCATGAGATCCAACCTCTTTCACCAGCCTACCATGAGGGACTTTGTCAAACGCTTTGCTAAAGTCCATATAGACGACATCCACGGCCCTTCCCTCGTCAACCATTTTGGTCACTTCTTCAAAGAACTCCACCAGGTTAGTGAGGCATGACCTCCCACTCACAAAACCATGCTGACTATCGTTAATGAGTTTATTTCTTTCTAAGTACGCATACATCCTATCTCTAGGAATCTTCTCCAACAACTTCCCCACCACGGACGTCAAGCTCACCGGTCTCTAATTACCCGGGTTATCCTTCCTACCCTTCTTAAATAACGGGACCACATTAGCTATCCTCCAATCCTCTGGGACCTCACCTGCGTCCAGTGACGAGACAAAGAATTTGCGTCAGAGGCCCAGCGATTTCATCTCTCGTCTCCCTGAGCAGCCTTGGATAGATTCCATCAGGCCCTGGGGATTTGTCAGTCTTCAAATTCTCTAACAAACCCAACACTTCCTCCTTTGTAAAATAGATTTTCTCCAACGGTTCAACACTCCCCTCTGAGAGACTCCCAGCCAACACACCCCTCTCCTTTGTTAATACCGACGCAAATTATTCATTTAGGATCTCCCCTACTTCTTTGGGCTCCAAGCATAATTACCCACTTTTGTCCCTGAGAGATCCGATTTTTTCCCTGACAACCCTTTTGTTCCTAACGTATGAATAAAATGCCTTGGGATTCTACTTAATCCTGTCTGCCAAGAACATTTCGTGACCCCTTTTTGCTCTTCTAATTCCCCGTTTGAGTTCTTTCCTACTTTCTTTGTACTTCTCCAGAGCTCCCTCCATTTTTAGCTGCCTAGACCTACCATACGCCTCTCTTTTCTTTTTGACCAGTCCCTCAATTTCCCTGGTTATCCACGGTTCTCGAATCCTACCCTTCCTATCCTTCTTTTTAACAGGCACATGCCTGTCCTGTAGCCCTAACAACTGTTCCTTAAAAGACTCCCACATGCGAGATGTGGATTTACCCTCAAACAGCCTCTCCCAATCAAGAGCTGCAAATTTCTGCCTAATCCCACTAAAGTTAGCCTTCCCCCAATCCAACACCTTACCCTTGGGACACCACTCATCCTTTTCCATCACTATCCTAAAGCTAACAGAATTGTGGTCACTATTTGCCACATGTTCCCCTACCGAAACTTTGAAGACCTGACCGGGCTCATTCCCCAGTACGAGGTCCAGTATAGCCCCCTCTCTCGTCGGGCTATCTACATATTGTTCCAAAGAACCCTCCTGTACGCATTTTACAAATTCCTCCCCCATTCAGAGTCCCTGCTCTCAGCGATTTCCAGTCTATACCAGGGAAATTGAAGTCTCCCACTACAACAACCCTATTTTTCCTGCACCTATCCAGTATCTCCTGACATATCCGTTCTTCCACTTCCCTTGGGCTGTTGGAGGGCCTGTAGTACACCCCCAACATAGCGACTGCGCCCTTCCTGTTTCTAAGCTCCACCCAGAGTGACTCGTTACAAGACCCCTCTGAATTGTCCTCCCTCTGCACGTTCTCCCCCGTGTCTGCGTGGGCTTGCACCAGACTCTCCTATTTCCTCCCACAGTCCGAAGATGTTCAGGTTCGGGGGGATTGGCCGTGCTAAATTGCCCCGAGAGTCACGGGATTAACAAGGTAAATATGTGGGGTTATGGGAATCGGGCCTGTGTGAGATTGCGGTCGGTGCTGGCTCGGTGGGCCGAATACTACTCCTTCGGCACTGTAGGGATTCTATGATTCTACCGAGGGTTAATTCACCACGGCCAATGCATCCTAACCAGGACGTCTTTCTGTCTGTGGAAGGAAACTGGAGCACCCGGAGGAAACCCACGCAGACATGAGGAGGACGTGCAGACTCCGTACAGACTGTCACCCAAACCGCAAATCAAACCCAGATCACTGGCACTGTGAGCCAGCAGTGCTAAATATTGTGCCATCGTGCCGCCCATAATTGACTCAATAGAATATAGTACAGTACAGCACAGGAACAGGCCTTCAGCCCAACATGTTGTGCCGAACATGAGCCAAATTAAACTAATCCCTTCTGCCTCCCTTGGTCCATATCTCTCTGCTCCTTGCATCGTCATGTGATTATCTCAAAGCCCCTTAAACGCCCCTATTGTATCTGCCTCCACCACAACCTCTGCTAGAGTTTTCCAGACACCGACCAGTCTCTGTGTGAAAAAAAAAACTTGCCACTCGCATCTCCTTTGAACTTTCCCCCTCTCCCTTAAGTTTGTGCCCCCGAGTATTGGACATTTCAACTCTGGGGAACAGATTCGGACTGTCAACCATATCTATGCCTCTCATCATTTTGTCGACTTCTGTCAATAATATTAATAATAATGGGCATAGACCAGTTTGATAATCAACATATTTTCCCAAAGGTAAGGAGGTCTGAAACTCGAGGGCATAGGTTTAAGGTGAGAGGGGAGAGGTACAAAAGGGTCGAGAGGGGCATTTTTGTTTTACTCAGTGGGTGATGAGATTGTGGAACAAGCTGCCAAAAGTAGTCGTAGAGGCGGGTACAATTTTGTTTTTTAAAAAGCATTTAGGTAGTTACATGGGTATGATGGGTAGAGAGGGCTATGGGCCAAACGCGGGCAATTGGGATTGACTTAATGGTAAAAACTGGGCTGCATGGACAAGTTGGGCCGAAGGGCCTATTTCCATGCTGTAAACCTCGATGACTCTATCATGTGTCCACTGCTTCAGATGAAACAGAGAAACTGGAAAAAGGGAATAGGCCATTCGGTTCTTCGAGCCTGCTCCTCCATTCAATTTGATAATGGCTGATCATTAAATTCAATATCCTGATCCCCCCTTCCACCCAGATCCCTCGATCCCTTATCCTCACGAGCTATATCCAATATCTTCCTGAAATCAGACAATGTTTTGCCCTCAACTACTTTCTGTGGTAGTGAATTCCATACATTCACCACCCTCTGGGTGAAGACATTTCTCCTCATATCAGTTCTAAAATGTTTACCCCTTATTCTTAAACAATGACCCCTTGTTCTGGACTCCCCCACCATCGGAAATATTCTTTCTAAATCTACCCTATCTCACCCTGTTAGAATTTCATAAGTTTGTATGGGATCCCCTCCCACTCTTCTAAACTCTCGTGAATGTAATCCTACCCGACTTAGTCTCTCCTCATATGACAGACCTGCCATCCCAGGAATCAGCCTTGTTAATCTTCGCTGCACTCACTCCAGAACAAAGACATCCTTCCTCAGATAAGGACACCAAAACTGCAAACAACCCTAGTTTGTCCAGCCTCTCCTTATAGCTCATGCCCTCTAATCCAGGCAGCATCGTGGTAAACCACTTCTGCACCTTGTCCAAAGTCATCAGATCCATCCTGTGATTTGGCGTTCACAATTGAATGCAGAATTCGAAGTGTGACCTCAGCAAAGTTGCATTGAATGCCCCAAACAATTAAGGCAAGCATGCCTGACCCCATTATTTTCATTTATTTACAATTGCTACAAGTCGGCTTACATTAACACTGCAATGAAGTTACTGTGAAAAACCCCTAGTCGCCAGACTCCAGCGCCTGTTCGGGCACACTGAGGGAGAATTTGTCATGACCAATGCACCCAATCGGCATGCCTTTCGGACTGAGGGAGGAAACCGGAGCGCCCGGAGCAAACCCACGCAGACACAGCGAGAACGTGCAAAATCCACACAGACAGTGGCCCAAGCTGGAAATCGAAACCGGGTTCCTGGCGTTGTGAGACAGCAGTGCTAACCAATGTGCCACTGTGCAACCCCCGTACTAACGATATGCTTGCCCTCAGCATTTGATCTCTCAAACTGCAGCACCTGACAATTAATTTAAACTCCATCTGCCATTTCTCTGCCCGATCTGTTACATCTTAGGAATGAAACCGGATCTAGGGAACTATTTGGAAGCTTTGATTTGATTTATTATTGTCACATCAGAATCATGGAATAATACAGTGCAGAAGGAGGCCATTCGGCCCATTGAGTCCGCACCGACCACAATCCCACCAAGGCCCTATGCATTTACGCTAGTTCGTCTCCCTGACACCAAGGGGCAATTTAGCATGGCCAATCCACCTAAGCCGCACATCTTCGGAGTGTGGGAGGAAATCAAAGACTATTTCCTCGGGTGAATGGAGCGGTAACTAGGGGGCATAACTAGAGGGTTCATGGTGGGAGATATAGGAAGGATGTGCGAGGTCGGTTTTTTTTACTCAGAGAGTGGTTGGGGTGTGGAATGGACTGCCTGCAGGGATAGTGGAGTCAGAAACTTTAGGAACATTTAAGAAGCTATTGGAAAAGCACATGGAGCACTTCGGGCTGATCGGGAGGAAATAGCTTGATCTGGGTTTCAGACAAAGCTCGGCACAACATCGTGGGCCGAAGCGCCTGTTCTGCGATGTACTGTTCTATGTTCGATGTATTCGTATACAGTGAAAAGTATTGTTTATTGTGTGCTATACAGACAATGCATACCGTTCATAGAGAAGGGAATGAGAGAGTGCAGATTGTAGTGTCACAGTCAAAGCACGGGTGTGGAGAAAGATCAGGTCCATTCAAAAGTCCGGTGGCAGCAAATAAAAAGGGAGAAATCATTTTGATATGTTTGTACTATCGGCCCCCAAATAGTCAGCGGGAAATTGAGCAGCAAATATGTAAGAAGACTGTAAATAGGTCCAAGAGAAATAGGGTGGCAATAGTATGGGATTTTAACTTTCCAAACATTGACTGGGACAGCCATAGTATTGGGGGCTTGGATGGAGTGAAATTTGTTGACTGTATTCAGGAGGAACTTCTCATTCAATAGGTGGATGGCCCGACTTGAGAGAGGGCAAAACATGACCTCCTCTTGGGAAATAAGGAAGGGAAGGTGGCAGAACTGTTAGTGGGGATCACTTTGGGACCAGTTATTAATAATGTCAATGGTTTTAAGATAGATAAGGAGAGTGATAAGTCTGCCCCAAAAATTAAAGTTCTCAATTGGGCAAGGCCAATTTTGATGGCATTAAACAGGAATTTTCGAAAGTTAATTGGGGGACTCTGCGGGAAGCCAAACGGACGTCTGGTAAGTGGGAGACTTTCAAAACTGTGTTAACCAGGGTTCAGGGTAAGCATATTCCTCTTTGAGTGAAGGGCAAGGCTGCAAGAAGGAGGGAAGCCTGGATGACACGGGATATTGAGGCCCCGGTCAAGATGAAGAAGGAGGCACATGACATGCATAGGCAGCTGGGATCAATTGGATCCCTTGAAGAGTATAGAGGGCGCAAAAGTCGAGTTAAGATTGAAATCAAAGGGAAAAAAGGGGACACAAGATTGTTGTGGAAGTTATGGCAAAGGAGAATCCAAAGATCTACAAATGCATAAAGGGCAATAGATTAACAAGGAAGAGAATATGACCTCTTAAGGATCAACAAGGTCATTTATGTGCAGGTGCTCAAGAAATGGGTGAGATCCTAAATGAATATTTCCCATCAGTATTTAATGTTGAGAAAAGCATGGATGCGAGGGAACTTGGGGAAATAAATAGTGATGTCTTGAGGAGTGTACATATAACATATAAGGACGTGCTGTAAGCCTTAAAGCGCATCAAGCCCCGGGGCCTGATGAAGTGTATCCCAGGATACTGTGGGTAGCCGAGGGAGGAAATTGCGGATCCCCCAGCAGAGATTGCTGAAACATTGACAGCCACGAATGAGGTGCCCGAAGATTGAAGGGTGGCAAATGTTGAGCCTTTCTTTAAAAAGGGCTGCAGGGAAAAGTCTGGGAACTACATGCCGGTGAGCCTAACATCTGTAGTTGTTGGAAGGTATACTGACCAATAGTATCTACAGGCAATTAGAGAGGCAACAGTCAGCATAGGGACAGTCAGCATGGCTTTGTGAGTGGAAAATCATGTCTCACAAATTTAATTGGGTATTTTTATGGGGTAATCAAGAAGGTAGATGAGGGCAGTGCAGTCGACGTTGTCTTCATGTACTTCAGCAAGGCCTTTGACAAGGTATCGCATGTAGCTTGTTGTATAAGATTAAGTCTCACGGGATCCAGGGTGAGGTAGCCAAATAGATACAAAATGGGCTTGATGACAGAAACCACAGGGTGGTTGTGGAGGATTGTTTCTTAAACAGAAGGCCTGTGACCAGCGGGGTGTCTCAGGGATCGGTGATGGGTCCACTGTTATTTGTCATTTAGATTAATGATTTGAATGAGAATTCAGGGGGCATGGTTAGGAAGTTTACAGATTGGTGGCAGACTGGACAGTAAAGAACGTGATCTCGGATTGCAACGGGAGAATGTGCCCCTGTGTACATCAACGGGGACGAAGTAGAAAGGGTCGAGAGATTCAAGTTCTTTGGTGTCCAGATCACCAATAAACTGTCCTGGTCCCCCCTTGCCAACGCTATATTTAAGAAAGCCCCACCCATGCCTCTACCTTCTCAAAAGACAAAGGAAATTTGGCATGTCACCTACGACTCTCACCAACTATACCAGATGCATCATAGGAAGCATTCTTTCTGGTTGTATCACAGCTTGGTATGGGCTCCTGCTCTGCCCAAGACCGCATGAAACTACAAAAGGGTCGTGAATTTAGCCCAATCCATCACACAAACTAGCCTCCCATCCATTCACTCTGTCTACAGTCCCCGCTGCCTGGGGAAAAGCAGCCAGCATAATTAAGGACGCCACGCACCCTGGACATTCTCTCTTCCACCTTCTTCCGCCAGGAAAAAGATACAAAATTCTGAGGTAACATCGCAACCGATTCAAGAACAGCTTCTTCCCTGCTGCTGTCAGACTTTTGAATGAACTTACCTCGCATTAAGTTGATCTTTCTCGACACCCGAGCTATGACTGTAGCGCTACATTCTGCACTCTCTCGTTTCCTTCTCTATGAACGGTATGCTTTGTCTGTATAGCGCACAAGAAACAATGCGTTTCACTATGCATTAATACATGTGAATAACAAATCAAATCAAATCAAATTTAGGAGGCATGGTTCGTAAGTTTGCAGATGACTGGTGGCATAGTGGAGAGTGAAGAAGGTTAGTGAGGATCAGAGCGGGATCTTGATCAATTGGGCCAGTGGGTTGACGAATGGTCGATAGAGTTTAATTTAGATAAATGCAAGGTGAAGCATTTTGGTAGATCGAGCCAGGACAGGACTTACTCTGTTAATGGTCGGGTGTTGGGGTGTGTTATCGAACAAAGAGACCCAGGGGTACAGGTTCATCGCTCGTAGAAAGTGGCGTCACAGGTGGACAGAATAGCGAATAAGACATTCGTACAAGATATTGTAAGGCCACACTCGGAATACTGTTAACAGTTCTGGTCACACTATTATAGGAAGGAAAGAAAGGATTTCATTAAACTAGAAAGAGTGTGGAAAACATTTACTAGGATGCTACCGGGACTTGATGGTTTGAGTTTTAAGGAAAGGCTTGATAGACTGTGATTTGTATCCCTGGCGCATAGGAGGCTTACACGTGAGCTTATAGAGTTCTATAAAATAATTAGGGGCATCGACAAGGTAGATAGTCAATATCTTTTCCCAAAGGGAGGGGAGTCTAAAACTAGAGGGCATACGTTTAAGGTGAGAGGGAAGAGATACAAAAGTGTCCAGAGGGGCAATTTCTTCACTCAGAGGGTAGTCTATTAAAAAGCATTCAGACAGTTACATGAGTAAGAAGGCTATAGGGGGATGGAGTAAGGACTCTGTAAGATCCTGTCAGGACTCCTTCCCTTTCTTTCAGCTCCTTCACCTCCATCGCATTTGTTCCAATGAAGACACTTTGTGAAGTCCTGGTTCTAATATGTGCTCCTTTTTCCGCAACTGTGGTTTACCACCTACAGTTGTCGACAGGGCCCTCAACAACGAGTCGGAAATCTCCCGAGCCATGGCCCTTACCCCCTCCCTTCCCTGAGATAAAAAGGATAGAGTCCTTTAAGACGTGGCTGGCTTGTTCTCACATTTCACCCCGCCAGCCTCCGCAGGCAGAGCATAATGCCCCGTCGTTTTCGCCAACTCCAGCGTGGTGCCACCACCAAACGCATCTTCCCTTCACTCCCTCTGTCAGCATTCCGCAGAGACCATTCCCTCTGGGATAACTTTGTCCACTCCCCCACTATACGGACCACCTCTCCCGTTTCTCATGGCACCTTCCCATGCAATCGCAGAAGGAATAACACCTGCCCCATGCTGACCATCCAAGGCACAAAACACTCATTCCACGTTAAGCAATGCTTCCCTTCACCTCTTTCAAATTGGTCTATTTGTGTATGTATGTGTATGATTCTGACCGTATGTGTATTCATGTGTATGGCTTTCTGTGTGTGTGTTTCTGTGTGTGCATGGATGCATGTGTGTTTGTGCGCGCATGTGTATTTGTGTGTGTGTTTGTGTGTGTGTTTGTGGAGGGGGGGGCTGAGTATTCCTGTGTTTGTCTGCAGGTGTGTGCTTCTCAGTGTGTGTGTTTGTGCTTCTGAGTGTGTGTGAGGGCGTGTGTTCTTGTGTGTTTGGGCGTGTGTGTGAGTGTTTTCATGTGTGTGAGCGTGTGTTTCTGTGTGTGTTGGTGAGTGGTTCTGTGTGTGTGGGCGTGTGTTTGTCTGTGTGTGGGTGAGTGTTTCTGTGTTTCTCCCTCAGTTTTACCCAAACAGATGCCGGAGTGTCGCGACTGGGGGATTTTCACAGCAACTTAATTGCAGTGTTAATGTAAGCCTGGTTGTGACTAATGAATAAACTCGACTTCAAACTATACTGATAGTGATTGTTTCCTTTCCCACGGCCATTTTGCCCTTTCAGATTCCAAAACCAATGCCTTTTGAGTACTTTACTGTGCAGTAGGTCCCTCCACGCTGACGCAGGAGGAGGCCATTCGGTCTGAGCCACCGTGCCACTCTGGAGGAAAATAAACGTGTAGCAAGTTGACCTCGGATTTTTAATGAATATTTCTCCTCGCTGTTGACTGAAATAAGGAAAACAAGTGGTGATGTCTTGCACAACATGGATATAACGAGGGAGGAGGTATTGTCATCCTTAAAGCACATTAAGGTGGAGAAATTCCCTGGGTCTGGTCAAGTGCATCCTCAGTTCATGCGGGAGCCTCGGGAAGATATCGCCATGGCCCTTGCTGGGTTATTTGCTCCGTCTCTTTCCACTGGCGAAGTTCCGGAAGACTGAAGGGTGGTTAATGCCATTCCGTTCTTTTGGAAGGGGAGCAAAAACAACACCAGGGAATTAGAGGCCACTGGGCCTGACCTCAGCGGTGGCTAAGTTACTGGAGGGGATTCTGAGGGACAGGATCTACCAACATTTGGATAGTCAATGTCTGATTATTGAGGGTTATTTATTCGTGTCACAAGTAGGTTTACATTAACACTGCAATGAAGTTACTGTGAAAATTCCCTCGCTGCCACACTCCGGTGCCTGAGGGAGAATTTAGAATTGCCAATGAAGCTAACCAGCACGTCTTTCGGACTGTGGGAGGAAATCGGAGTGCCCGGCGAAAACCCACGGAGACACCGGGAGAACATGCAACCTTCACACAAAAAGTGACCCAAGCTGGGAATTGAACCCGGGTCCCTGGCACTGTGAGGCAGCACTTTGCCACCATGCTGCCCTGGGGTTGCGATAGTCAACATGACTATGGGAGTGGGAAGACATGTATGATGAATCTTGTAGAGTTTTTCCAAGTGGTAACCAAGGGGATAGATGAGGGTAGGGCAGAAGATGTTGTCTCTATGCACTTGAGCAAGATCGTTTACATGTTTCTGCATGGCGGGCTAGTCTGGAAGGTTGGGTCGCACGGGATCCAGGGAGAGCTAGCAAATTGAATGCAAAATTGGCTGGATGGTAGGAAGCAGAAGGTGATGGTCGAAGGTTGTTTCTCAGCTTGGAAGTCTGTGGCTTGTGGTGTGCCTCAGGGGTCGGTGCTGAGACCCTTTCTTTTCGTTATTTATATGAATGATTTGGATGTGAGTGTACAAGGCATGGTTAGTAAGTTTACAGGTGATACTAAATTAGGAGACATTGTTGATAATGAAGAAGGTTATCAAAATTACAGGTGGATCTCGATCAGATAGGGAAGTGGGCCGAGGATTGGCAAATGGATTTCAATGCAGATTAGAATGAGGTGTTGCATTTTGTAAAGACAAATCATGGTAGGTGGGGCATGGGGAGTGTTGAATAACAGGGGTACCTCGGAGTACAAGTATATAGTTCGTTGAAAGCGGCGTCACAGGTAGACAGAGTGGTGAGGAAGGTATTTAGCACACTTGCCTTCATCAGTCAGGACATTGAGGATAGGAGTTGGGACATTGTGTTACAGTTGCATAAGTCGTTGGTGAGGCCGCACTTGGAGTTTTGTGTACAGTTTTGTTCACCCTGTTAGAGGAAAAACTTTGATGAACTGGGAAGATTGCAAAGAAAATTTACAGGGATGTTGCCAGGACTAGTGGGTCTGAGTTACAGGGTGAGATTGGCCAGGCTGGAGCTTTGTTCCTTGCAACGTAGGAGAATGAGTGGTGACTTTATTTAGGTGTATAAAATTATGAGGGTCACAGAGAGGATGAACGCACAGAGTCTTTTTCCCAAGGTAGGAGAATTGACACAGAGAGGGTCGAGGGTTAAGGTGAGAGGGGAAATATTTCAAATGGCCCGAGGGGCAACTTCTTCACGCAGAGGGTGGTGCTGATATGGAATGAGCTGCCAGAGGAAGTGGTTGAGGTAGGTTCAATAGCCACATTTAAAAAGCATTTGGATAAGTACATGGATGGGAAAGGATTGGAATGGTACTGACAAACGGCAACTGGGACTAGCTGGGAGGGCTCCACGGTTGGCATGGAGCGGTTGGGCTGAAGGGCCTGTTTCCGCGTTGTATTGCTCGATGACTCTAACAAATGTCTATTTGTCGGCATGTCCAAATACTTTTTGAAGTGGAATGTTGTTAAGAATTGACAAATGCAAGATTAAGAAAATGCAATTGGGATAAGATGAATTGAAAAACGTAAAGGGATAAAACGGAAACTGATTAGTTTTTTTTATTCGTTGGACGTGGGCGCCGATTGTTGGCCAGCATTTATTGGCCACCTCTAGTTGCCATTAGAGGGCTGTTGAGAATCAACCGCATTGCTGTGGCTCGGGAGTCACATGTAGGCCAGGCCGGGTAAGGACGGCAGATTTCCTTCCCGAAAGGACGTTACTGAACCAGATGGATTTTCGGACAACCGACAATGGGTTTCATGATCATCAGTAGATTCTTAATTCCAGATATTGTTGAAAGAATGTGAATTCCTCCAGCTGACATGATGGGAGTCGAACCGGGTCTCCAGAACAATTGCTGAGTTCCGAGACGAATACAATCATAGAGTCATCAAATCCTACATTGCACAAGGAGGCTATTCGGCCCATCGAGTCTGTACCAAACACAATGCCATCCATGCCCTATCCCCGTAACGCCATGCATTTACCCACAGTCCCCCTGACACTGAGGAGAAATTTAGCCTGGCCAATCCACCTATCCCACACATCTTTGGAGTGTGGGAGGAAACCGGAGCACCCAGAGGAAACCCACGGAGATATGGGGAGAACATGCAGTCTCCGCACAGACAGTGACCCAAGCTGGGAATTGAACCCCGCTGCCTGGCGCTGTGAAGCAGGACTGCTAACCACTGTGCCACCGTGCCGCCCATTAATATTCTTACAATCGTACCACTGGGCAAGCAGAAAAAACTACTCAGTGCCTCAAGGGGTAGTTTTGAAATATGAATTAGCGTAGTAGCAGAACAACAAGTGTTTCGCTCACTGGCTCGGCAGAAACAATGGCCTATAGAAGAGGCGACTTCAAGTGGAGGGAATAGGGACCAATTTGCATCTCTGTGCAAAGAAGCTGGTCCACTGGGTGCGTAACATTAAAGGGGAAAATGCATACACAACAAGATAACTGGAGAAGAGTGGGGGGAAGCAACTACAACCATAGCCACGCACTGTTGCAGAAAGATCGTTTGAAGGCAGCAAAATGACACAGCAGTTGGTACTGCTGCCTCACAGCTCCAGGCACAGGGGCTTTGATTCCTAACTTGGGTCACTGTCTGTGTGGAGTCAGCAAGTTCTCCCGGTATATGCGCGGGTTTCCTCCGGATGCTCAAGTTTCCTCCCACAGTCAGAAGGACGTGCTGGTTAGCTGCATTGGCCACGCTGAATTAAACCTCGCTGGAATCATAGAATCCCTGCAGTGCAGAAGGAGGACATTCGGACCATCGACCCTGCACCGACAACAATCCAACCCAGGCCCGATTCCCATTGCCCCACATATTTACCTTGTTAATCCCGTGACTCCCGGGGCAAGTTAGCCCGGCCAATCCCCTCGAAACTGAACATCTACGGAGTGTGGGACGAAATAGGGAATCCGGTGGAAGCCCACGCAGACACGGGGGAGAACGTGCAGACTCCACACTGACAGTGACCCAAGGCTGGAATTGAATCCGGGTCCCTTACACTGTGAGGCTGTCGTGCGAACCAATGTGCAAACGTGTAAAGTAACTGGCGCTGGACTGTGGTGACTAGGAGATTTGCACAGTAACTTCATTGCAGTGTTAATGTAAGCCTACTCGTGACACAGTAAATAAACTTTACACTTTAAATCTTAATTTCCCAAGTCCCGTCCATGTACCGATATTTCTCTGTGGATGGTGAGGGAGTGCTGCTCGGGCTGCAGTGGAGAGTGACAGTTGGTGTCTCAGTGAGGGAGTGCTGCTCGGGCTGCAGTAGAGTGTGACAGTTGGTGTCTCACTGTGGGAGTGCTGCTCGGGCTGCAGTGGAGAGTGACAGTTGGTGTCTCAGTGAGGGAGTGCTGCTCGGGCTGCAGTGGAGAGTGACAGTCGGTGTCTCAGTGAGGGAGTGCTGCTCGGGCTGCAGTAGAGTGTGACAGTTGGTGTCTCACTGTGGGAGTGCTGCTCGGGCTGCAGTAGAGTAATTAATTTATTTAATTATTTTTCAGTTCAATTAGTGAAAAAAATCGGAGGTTTTTTTTTTTCTAAACAGGAAATAGGCCCAGCAGCAGCCTGGGAAGATTTTGGAGGGTTTAAAAGTAGGCCGCACCTTTGAGCGGGCAGCGTCGTTAGCGGGCAGTGGAGTGAGCAGGGGACAGAGTGAGAGCTAAAAGGGCTTTGGCTCACAGGGCTTCGGCGAGGAAGGTTGTTTGTTTGTTTTTCTTCGGTTACACCCCCTTTTTGTTTTATCCCCAAAACTAAAAAGGACATGGCTGGTATGAGTGGGGGGCCAGTATACTGCATTCGGTGTGGGATGTGGGAGTTCCTGGAGACAACTTGCCTCCCGGAAGTCCATATCTGTGCCAGATGTGTGGAACTGCATCTCCTGAAGGATCGTGTAAGGGAGCTGGAGCTGAGGCTCGATGAACTCAGTTTAGTTAGGGAAAATGAGAGAGTCATGGATAAAAGTTATAGTCAGGTAGTGACACCAGGGTCTCGGAAGGAAGACACGTGGGTCACGGTTAGGAGGGGTAATAGTCAGAAGGGTGATGTGCCAGAAAGCACCCCAGTGGCAGTCTCCCATAAGAGAAAGGGATGGGCAAGAGATGGGAGAAGGGAAGGGAGTGAGCAGTCTGTGGAGGGATCCCCTGTGGTTGTCCCCCTCCACAATAGGTATATTGTTTTGGATTCTGTGGAGGGGGATGACCCTCCAGGGGTAAGCCACGAGGACCAGATCGCCTCCACGGGGACAGGCTCAGGGGTCCGGAAGGGAAAGAAGGGGTTTAGGAGAGCGATAGTTGTGGGGGACGCAATAGTTAGAGACACGGACAGGCGCTTCTGTGGGACTGAACGAGAATCCAGGATGGTAGTCTGCCTCCCTGGTGCCGGCGTACTGGATGTCTCCGAGAGGGTAGGAAGCATATTTAAAAAGGAAGGTAGTCAAACGGATGTGATTGTACACATTGGGGGAAATGATGTAGGTAGGAAGAGCAGGGGGGTCATACGAGAGAAATTCAGGGAGTTGGGTGCTAGGCTAAAAAGTAAGACCTCCAGTGTAGCAATCTCTGGACTGCTCCCGGTGCCTAGTGCAAGTGAGGCTCGGAACAGGGAGATTCTACAGTTGAACGCGTGGCTAAAGGACTGGTGCAAGAGGGAGGGTTTTAAATTCATAGATAACTGGGAAATCTTCAAGTCAGGATGGCAACTGTACAGAAAGGATGGGTTACACCTTAACTGGAAAGGAGCAAATATCCTGGCTGGGAGTTTTGCTCGAGTGTTTCGGCAGGATTTAAACTACTGTGGCAGGGGGGTGGGGAACAAAACAGGAGGTCAGTAAATACTGAGGCTGGGGTCGAGCTGGGGACCAGGGCAAGGCTAGCTAAGAAGAGGAGCACTCTGGAGGAGGAGGACCTGACTGGGCCTGGAGGTCTGGAGTGCATCTGCTTCAATGCGAGGAGTGTAACGGGTAAAACAGACGAACTTAGGGCCTTAATGCTTGTGCGGAATTTGGGTGTGGTTGCGGTGACGGAAACTTGGTTAAAAGAAGGACAGGACTGGCAGCTGAATATTCCGGGGTATCAGTGTTTTAGGCGAGACAGAGGAGGGGCTAAAAAAGGTGGGGGAGTAGCGATATTAGTTAAGGAGCATATTACCGCGGTGCAGAGGGTAGACAACTTAGAGGGGTCATGTACTGAGTCGCTGTGGGTGGAACTCAGAAACAGGAAGGGTGCAGTCACTATGCTGGGGGTGTACTACAGACCACCCAACAGCCCACGGGAAGTGGAGGAAAGGATATGTCAGGAGATTCTGGATAGGTGCAGAAAACATAGGGTTGTTGTAGTGGGGGACTTTAATTTCCCTGGCACAGACTTGAAAGTGCTTAGAGCTGGGGGACCGGACGGGGAGGAATTTGTAAAATGCGTACTGGAAGGTTTTTTTGAACAGTATGTAGATAGCCCGACTAGAGAGGGGGCTATACTGGACCTAGTTCTGGGAAATGAGCCCGGTCAGGTCGTCAAAGTTTCGGTAGGGGAACATGTGGCAAATAGTGACCACAACTCTGTTAACTTTAGGATAGTAATGGACAAGGATGAGTGCTGTCCTACGGGCAGGGTGCTAAATTGGGGGAAGGCTGACTATAGCCGGATTAGGCAGGAATTGGTGGATGTTGATTGGGAGAGGATGTTCGAGGGTAAGTCCGCGTCTGGCATGTGGGAGTCTTTTAAGGAACTATTGATAAGGCTGCAGGATAGGCATGTGCCTGTAAAAAGGAAAGATAGGAAAGGTAGGATTCGAGAGCCGTGGATAACCAGGGAAAATGAGGATCTGATTGAAATGAAAAGGGAGGCGTACGTTAAGTCCAGGCAACTGAAAACAGATGGAGCTCTGGAGGAATACAGAGAGAGTAGGAAAGATCTCAAACGGGGAGTTAGAAGGGCAAAAAGAGGGCACGAGATGTTCTTGGCAGGAAGGATTAAGGAGAATCCTAAGGCATTCTATTCATACGTTAGGAACAAAAGAGTTGTCAGGGTGAAAATCGGACCTCTCAGGGACAAAGGAGGGGAATTATGCTTAGAACCCAAGGGAATAGGGGAGATCCTAAATGAATACTTTGCATCGGTATTCACGAAGGAGAGGGGCGTGTTAACCGGGAGTGTCTCGGAGGGAGGTGTTGACCCGTTAGAGAAAATCTCCATTACGAGAGAGGAAATGTTAGGTTTTTTAGGGAACATTAAAACTGACAAAGCCCCAGGGCCTGATGGCATCTATCCTCGACTGCTCAGGGAGACGAGAGAGGAAATTGCTGGGCCTCTGACGGAAATCTTTGTCGCTTCTTTGGACACGGGTGAGGTCCCTGAGGATTGGAGGATAGCGAATGTGGTCCCGTTGTTTAAGAAGGGTAGCAGGGATAACCCAGGATATTATAGGCCGGTGAGCTTGACGTCCGTGGTAGGGAAGTTGTTGGAGAGGATTCTTAGAGACAGGATGTATGTGCATTTAGAACGGAACAATCTCATTAGTGACAGACAGCATGGTTTTGTAAGAGGGAGGTCGTGCCTTACAAATTTGGTGGAGTTTTTTGAGGAAGTGACAAAAACGGTTGATGAAGGAAGGGCCGAGGATGTCGTCTATATGGATTTCAGTAAGGCATTTGACAAAGTCCCACATGGCAGGTTGGTTAAGAAGGTTAAGGCTCATGGGATACAAGGAGAAGTGGCTCGATGGGTGGAGAACTGGCTTGGCCATAGGAGACAGAGGGTAGTGGTCGAAGGGTCTTTTTCCGGCTGGAGGTCTGTGACCAGTGGTGTTCCGCAGGGCTCTGTACTGGGACCTCTGCTATTTGTGATATATATAAATGATTTGGAAGAAGGTGTAACTGGTGTAATCAACAAGTTTGCGGATGACACAAAGATGGCTGGAATTGCGGATAGCGAAGAGCATTGTCGGGCAATACAGCAGGATATAGATAGGCTGGAAAATTGGGCGGAGAGGTGGCAGATGGAATTTAATCCGGATAAATGCGAAGTGATGCATTTTGGAAGAAATAATGTAGGGAGGAGTTATGCAATAAATGGCAGAGTCATCAGGAGTATAGAAACACAGAGGGACCTAGGTGTGCAAGTCCACAAATCCTTGAAGGTGGCAACACAGGTGGAGAAGGTGGTGAAGAAGGCATATGGTATGCTTGCCTTTATAGGACGGGGTATAGAGTATAAAAGCTGGAGTCTGATGATGCAGCTGTATAGAACGCTGGTTAGGCCGCATTTGGAGTACTGCGTCCAGTTCTGGTCGCCGCACTACCAGAAGGACGTGGAGGCATTGGAGAGAGTGCAGAGAAGGTTTACCAGGATGTTGCCTGGTACCGAGGGTCTTAGCTATGAGGAGAGATTGGCTAGACTGGGGTTGTTCTCCTTGGAAAGACGGAGAATGAGGGGAGATCTAATAGAGGTATACAAGATTATGAAGGTTATAGATAGGGTGAACAGTGGGAAGCTTTTTCCCAGGTCGGAGGTGACGATCACGAGGGGTCACGGGCTCAAGCTGAGAGGGGCGAAGTATAACTCAGACATCAGAGGGACGTTTTTTACACAGAGGGTAGTGGGGGCCTGGAATGCGCTGCCAAGTAGGGTGGTGGAGGCAGGCACGCTGACATCGTTTAAGACTTACCTGGATAGTCACATGAGCAGCCTGGGAATGGAGGGATACAAACGATTGGTCTAGTTGGACCAAGGAGCGGCACAGGCTTGGAGGGCCGAAGGCCTGTTTCCTGTGCTGTACTGTTCTTTGTTCTTTGTTCTTTGAAGGGGGGGAGGTTTAACACAGATATCAGAAGGACATATTTCACACAGAGGGTCGTGGGGGCCTGGAATGTGTTGCCGGGCAAGGTGGTGGAGGCGGACACACTGGGAACGTTTAAGACTTATCTAGACAGCTATATGACCGGAGTGGGAATGGAGGGATACAAAAGAGTGGTCTAGTTTGGACCAGGGACCGGCGCGGGCTAATTGTTCCTTGTTTCTCGTTTCAAGGCTTCATTCTATGATCATCTTGCTGGTGCCAGTACAGAGCGAGACTGCGGATAGTTGGGAACCTGTCTCGGGGGCAGGGAATTCATATGGTGTTCATGGAAGTGGAAATGACTAGGGTTGGGAAGCATTTTCCGATCAGGGCCATTGTGATCTCCTGGACTCGTTTCGATCGCCTCAGGGGGTCGGAGAGGAATTTCCCAGATTTTTTTTTTCCCCATATTGGCCCTGGCGTTTTTCACTCTGGGTTTTCGCCTCTCCCTGGGGATCAGATGGTCTGGAATAGGGGGGTGGGGGTGAGTTAATAGGTTGTAATGAACAAAGCATCGTAGCTGTGAGGGACAGCTCGGTGGATAGGATATTGGTATGTAGATAGGCTGGAAAATTGGGCGGGGATCCTGGATTCAGGATTCAATCCTGGACCGGGGAGCGGCGCGGGCTTGGAGGGCCGAAGGGCCTGTTCCTGTGCTGTATTGTTCTTTGTTCTTTGTTCTTTGGTGAAGAACTGAGAGATTGAAGTCAGCACACAGATATATCCACATGGATTGAGAGATGGGAAATATCTCTTTGCAGCAAACACATATCTCTGGTGGATGCAGGAGTACTGATAGACTGCAGTGGGAACACAGGACCTGAGGAAGGGAAGATACTGAGCCGGTACAGTCAGTGCACAAATATCTTGCTGTAAATGGAGGAATGAATTGAGAGATTTCAAAAAGTTAGCAACAATCCCTTTGTGAATGGATTTAATTTGATTTATTATTGTCACGTGTACTGGTATACACTGATAAGTATTGTTTCTTGTACACTGTACAGAGAAAGCATACCGTTCTTAGAGAATGAAAGGAGAGGGTGCAGAATGTGGTGTTGCAGTCAAAACTCGGGTATAGAGAAAGGTCAGCTTAATATATAGTAGGCCCATTTAGAAGTGTGATGGCAGCAGGGAAGAAGCTGTTATTGGGTCGGTTGGTGCGTGACATCAGACGTTTGTATCTTCTTCCCGACAGAAGAAGGTTGGAGAGAGAATATCCGGGATGCGTGGGGTCCTAAATTATGAAGGTGGACGAGAGTATGTCTGGAGTGCCTGGTGTCCAAGATTATGCTGGCTGCTTTTACTGAGACAGTGTCAATGGACGTGAGGCCGGTTTGCGTGATGGACTGGGCTTTGTTCATGAAGGTTTGTAGTTTATTGCAGTCTTGGGCAGAGCAGGAGCCATACCAAGCTGTGATACAACCAGAAATAATTTTTTCGATGGTACATCTTTAAAAGCTGGTGAGAGTCGGAGTGGACATGCCAAATTTCTTTCGTCTCCTGGGAAAGGAGTACTCCTGAGGAAGATTATGATGGATTCCAGTCAATGGACATGTACATCCCTGAGAGACATTGGCTTAAAAATACTGCAACCTGAGTACTGATATCTCTCTGCAGCAATGATCACTATATCTTCCCTTATGTTGTGTCTTTGATGTGAAATGTAATTGAAACATCATGTGTTCCAGGTTTGCAAATTGATTTTCTGTTGAACTTAATTCCCTATTTTAATATTGCATCATCTCAACCTCAGTGCAAACACTGTACTGCACACAAAGAGACTACATCGGTTGGGATTATATTCACTGGATTTGAAAATAGGGATTGGGATGTATTGCTGCAATTGTATAACGTACTGATGAGGCCAAACCTGGAGTATTGTGTCCAGTTTTGTTGTCCGTGTCTGAGGAAGGAATTCCTTGCGATAGAGGAAGGAGAGTGATGGTTTACCAGGCTGATTCCTGTTCTGTCATATAAGACGAGACTAAATCGTTTAGGATTATATTCACTGGAGTTTAGAAGAGTGAGAGGGGACCTCATAGAACCTTATAAAATTCTCACAGGGTTCGACAGGGTAGATTCAGAAAGAATGTTTCCGATGGTGGGGGAGTCCAAAACTTGGGGTGACAGTTTGAGGATAAGGGGCAAGCATTTTAGAACTGAGGTGAGGAGAACTTTCTTCACCCAGAGGGTGGTTAATGTGAGGCATTCACTACCACATGAAGTAGTTGAGGTGAAAGCATTGTCTGATTTCAACAAGAAATTACATACCACTCTTGGGGCTGAAGGGATCGATGCCCCTCTCGACCATTTTGTATCTCTCCCCTCTCACCTTAAACCTATGCCCTCGAGTTTCAGACCTCCTTAACTTTGGGAAAAGATGTTGATTATCTAACTGGTCTATGCCCATTATTATTAATATTATTGACAGAAGTCTGCAAACTGATGAGAGGCATCGACATGGTTGACAGTCAGAATCTGTTCCCCAGAGTTGAAATGTCCAATACTCGGGGGGCAGAAACTTAAGGGAGAGGGGGAAGGTTCAAAGGAGATGCGAGTGGCAAGTTTTTTTTTACACAGAGAGTGGTCGGTGTCTGGAAAACGCTGCCAGAAGTGGTTGAGGAGGCAGATGCAATAGGGGCGTTTCAGGGACTTTTAGATAAGCACATGACTGTGCAAGGACCAGAGAGATATGGACCAAGGGAGGCAGAAGGGATTAATTTAATTTGGCTCATGTTCGGCATAACATTGTGGGCTGAAGGGCCTGTTCCTGTGCTGTACTGGACTATATTCTATTTAGTCAATGATGGGCGGCACGGTGGCACAATATTTAGCACTGCTGGCTCACAGTGCCAGGGATCTGGGTTTGATTCCCGGTTTGGGTGACAGTCTGTGCGGAGTCTGCACGTTCTCCCCGTGTCTGCGTGGGTTTCCTCCGGGTGCTCCGGTTTCCTTCCACAGACAGAAAGACGTGCTGGTTAGGTGCATTGGCCATGTTGAATTAACCCTCGGTAGAATCATAGAATCCCGACAGTGCCGAAGGAGGAGTATTCGGCCCACCGAGCCTGCACCGACCACAATCACACCCAGGCCCGATTCCCATAACCCCACATATTTACCTTGTTAATCCCGTGACTCTCGGGGAAATTTAGCTCGGCCAATCCCCCCGAAACTGAAACTCTTCGGACTGTGGGAGGAAATAGGAGAATCCGGTGCAAGCCCACGCAGACACGGGGGAGAACGTGCAGACTCCACATAGACAGTGACCCAAGGCTGGAATTGAACCCGGGTCCCTGGCGCTGTGAGGCTGCAGTGCTAACTACTGTGCCAACGTGCAAATTAACTGGCGCTGGACTGTGGTGACTCGGGGATTTTCACAGTAACTTCATTGCATTGTTAATGACACAATACATAAACTTTAAACTTTAAATCTTTATTTCCCAAGTCCCGTCCATGTACCGATATTTCCCTGTGGATGGTGAAGAACTGAGAGATTGAAGTCAGCACACAGATATATCCACATGGACTGAGAGATGGGAAAAATCTCTTTGCAGCAAACACATATCTCTGGTGGATGGAGAGGTACTGATCGACTGCAGTGGGAACACAGGACCTGAGGAAGGGCAGATACTGAGCCGGTACAGTCAGTGCACAAATATCTCGCTGTAAATGGAGGAATCAATTGAGAGATTTCAAAAAGTTAGCAACAATCTCTTTGTGAATGGATTTGATTTGATTTATTATTGTCACATTTGTTGGTATACAGTGTTAAGTATTGTTTCTTATACACTGTACAGATAAAGCATACCGTTCATAGAGAATGAAAGGAGAGGGTGCAGAATGTGGTGCGACAGTCAAAGCTAGAGTACAGAGAAAGATCAACTTAATATTTAGTAGGACGATTCAAATGTCTGATGGCAGCAGGGAAGAAGCTGTTATTGAGTCGGTTGGTCCGTAACGTCGGACGATTGTATCTTTTTCCCGACGGAAGAAGTTTGAATAAAGAATATCCGGGATGTGTGGGGTCCTTAATTATTAAGTGGAAGAGAGTACGTCTGGAGTGCCTGGTGTCCTTGGTTATGCTGGCTGGCTTTACTGAGAGAAAGTCATTGGAAGTGAGGCCGGTTTGCGTGATGGACAGGGCTTTGTTCATGAAGGTTTGCAGTTTCTTGCAGTCTTGGGCAGAGCAGGAGCCCATACCAAGCTGTGGTACAACCAGAAAGAATGCTTTCCATCGTACATCTGTCAACGTTGGTGAGAGTCGTAGCGGACATGCCAAATTTCTTTAGTCTCCTGGGAAACGAGTACTCCTGAGGAAGAGCATGATGGATTCCAGTCAATGGACATGTACATCCCTGAGAGACATTGGCTGAAAAATACTGCAACCTGAGTACTGATATCTCACTGCAGCAATGATCAATATATCTTCCCTTATTTTGTGTCTTTGATGTGAAATGAAATTGAAACATCGTGTTTTCAAGATTTGCAAATTGATTTTCTGGTGAATTTAATTCCCTATTTTGATATTGCATCATCTCAACCTCAATGCAAACACTGTACTGCACACAAAGAGACTACATCGGTTGGGATTATATTCACTGGAGTTGAACATATGGATTGAGATGTTTTGCTGCAATTGTATAAGACACTGATGAGTCCACACTTGGAGTATTGTCTGCCGTTTTGGTGTCCTTATCTGAGGAAGAATGTCCTTGCTGGAGAAGGAGCACAGCGAAGGTTTACCAGGCTGATTCATGTGGTGGCAGATCTGTCATATAAAAAGATACTAAAACTTGAAAATTGAATTGGAGGGAAATGTGGCCAAAGAGTCATAGGTGTATAAGGAGTTTGATGGGGGATGAAAACACAGCCTTCAGGCGTAGTGATGTTGAGGATGATCGTGGAGGAGGTGTTGTTGCCTATCGTTACTGATTGTGGAGTGTGAGTTAGGAATTTCAGGATCCAGTCGCAGACGGAGAGGCCGAGATGAGTTTCGTGGGAATAATAGTGTTGAAGGCTGAGCTGTAATCAATAAATAGGAATCCGTCATTGGTGTCTTGATTTGATTTGTATTTGATGCATGTATTAACATGCAGTGAAAAGTAGTTTCTTGCGCGCTATACAGACAAAACATAACGTTCATAGAGAAGGAAAGGAGGAGGTGCAGATTATAGTGTTACACTCACAGCTTGGGTGAAGAGAAAGCTCAACGTAATGTGAGGTAGGTCCATTCAAAAGCCTGACAGCAGAAGAGAAGAAGTGTTCTTGAGTCGTTTGGTACGTGACCTCAGACTTGTGTGTCTTTTTCCCGTTGGAAGAGAATGTCCAGGACGCGTGGGGTCCTTAATTTTTACTGGCTGCGTTGCCGAGGCAGCGGGAAGTGTCGACAGAGTGAATGGATGGGAGGCTGGTTTGCGTGATGGACAGGGTGTCACTCACGAGCTTTTTGTTTGTTATCTAGGTGTTCCAGGATTGAGCACAGAGCCAGCGAGATGGCGCCTACTGTGGACCTCCTGTGGCTGTCGGGAAACTGTATTGGATCCAGGTATATATGGAGGCTGGAATTAATTCGTGCCCTGACTAACCTGTCAAAGCATTCCGTAATGATGGATGTCAGAGCCACCGGACGATAGTCATTGTGGCGCGCTGCTTGGTTTCTCTTTGGTACCGGGATGATGGTCCTGAGTTTCAGCTCCTGAGCTGCTGCATTAACCCATTTTTTATGCCGGGACCCAAAATAAATTCAAGGAAGAATTGAAGACTGGGGTGACATATCCGGTGATATTAATTACTAAAATACTTACAGAATCATCCTCGTAAAATTCATCATGAATGTGTATCTTGTGTATCCTGGATTCTATCGGCCTGTTTTCTCAAATGCCTGGCTGACTTTTTAGAGTTCCATCCTGGACTGTGTGGTGCAGTAAAAGGGCTGGTGTGATTGATTAATAAGCAAAGGCTGGGGATGGTACCTGCCCTGTCTGTCGTCTTGTAGAGTCCATGGAACAAGTCTAAGTTCACTGTCTTCAGCTGCACTCCGTTTTTAGTTGTCTCATAAACGTTTTATTAAGGTTTCATTCGCACTTCTGCCCCATGCTCCTGATTTATGGGCACGCGGTGCAGAAGGGGACGGGGAAGGACCTCCCCGTGAACCTACTGCTGGTCCTGGCCAAACGAATTATTCACAGGTCCAGGCGACCGGGAGGGCCGCCCAGCCCAAGTGTCTGCGACTCCACTGCGGCTATATTCGTGGCTGGGTGTCCCTGGAGAGGGAGCATGTGATGTTCGAGGCCACCATTAAGGCATTCCGTGCTCGTTGGGCACCGCAGGGACAGGCATGGATTATTGACCCCTTTAACCACATTTCTATTTCATGTTTTAAGTTTCCCTTCTGCTTCGTCTTTTGTTCCGGGTGGTTCCCTTCTTTTTGGGGGTTGCCTTTCTTGCTTTGTCCCTCAGCTTATTTATTTGATTTGCCAAAATGATTGGCTGGGGTAGGTCTCTTACTCTCTCAGTTTGGCGCTCGCTGTCACACTGCATATGATATGAAAATAGAGCAACAGCCGGATCTCGAAATGATGCCTCTCCTACTCGGTGAAGATCTTGATACCACACCCAGTGAGATTAGCTCAGAGATCTTAGAATTATACTGTAAATGGCAGAACCCTTAGGAACATTAACATACAGAGGGAACTGTGCATGCAGGTCCACATATCTGAAAAAGTGGCAGCACAGGTGGGGTATGGCTGTTGGGAGGGTGAGTTGGGAATGGGTTGATGGGTGGGGGGATCTTCCGGCAATGGTGTTGAAGAATGGGAAGGGGCTTGGGGGAGTACTTTTAAGTGTAGGCGCTTGGGTTCATGTGCCTGTAGTGTTTTAAGGGGCAGGTCAAGGGGAGGGTTTGTATGTCAGGGTTGGCTTATGTTAGGCTCTGGGGGGATGGGAGAACTCCCTCTATCTGTGGCACTTGGGGAGGGCTTGAGTTCCCACTGTGAGGCTGGTTACTCAGTGAGTAGTGGGATAATTCCTTTGATTTGCTTTGGATTCTTTCCTTCCCTTCTTCTACCAGCATTCTTGTATTTGTCTCATTGGCTTTGGAACGTTGAGAGTGGGATGGATCTGTCCCCAAATCGAGGGTTTGATAGAGGAGGGCATGTCTCCTGCTTTCCTCTTGCTCCACCGTTTTTCCTTTTGGAACTCATTCACTTTCCTCTATCCTTTATGGTTCCTTACCCTCAGTGTCCTGGCTGACATACTCTCCTACTGGGCTCATCTCATTCCCTCTGTTTCTTTATTGTTATGTCTTACTGGGGGTGAGTGATGAAGATTGTGTTCCGGTGTCCAGGTGTGTGGGAGAAGGGGGAGGGAGGGCATGGTTTGGAGGGTTTTATTATTGTGCTGAAATGTTTATTTGTTTTGCTTAGGGGAGTGATGTTTGAGCTGTGGGGGAAAGGGAGGATGAGCTGGGAAGTTTGGGTTTGGGGAATTGGATGTTGCGCTTGGAAGGTTGGCTTGGGGAATGGGATGTTGAGCTGGGAAGGTTTTGGGTTGGGGAATGGGATGTTGAGCTAGGAAGTTTGGGTTGGGGAATGGGATGTGTGTGTTAGTTGTTCTCCATCATATTCTTTGTTTCTGAGTCTTTTTGTCCCTATTTGATGGCTTTGCACCGTCAGGTCTAGGGGTGGCACAGACATTGGATGATCACTGCTTGACAAGTGCTCACGAACACCGAGGTCATGAATTATACCAGGTTCATTTCTCAGTATTAGATCCGATAATGCTTCATCCTTTGTTGCGTCCAAGACATGCTGCCAGAGGAGGCGATCCCGGACACACTCCTGAAAATCATTACCTTCCCAGCTGGTCTCTCCCAGTCTACGTTGGGATTAAAATCATCCATTCGTGCTAACTCTGCTTTGATTACACAGTTGTCTAATTTCAGCATTTGCACCATCTAACACTTCGGGGCTACTACTGTGTGGTCTAAATCTGACACCTATTGTGGTTTTGGTTCCATTTAGATTCAGGAGGACATTCGGCCCATCTTGTTCATGCTGACCCAAGGACACCAAATTACACTTTCTAATTCCACATTCCTGCACCCGGCCCATAGAAACATATAAACTAGAAGCAGTAGTAGGCCATTCGGCCCTTCCAGGTTGCTCCACCACTCATTCTGATCATGGCTGACCATCCAGCTCAATATCGTGATCCCGCCTTCCTCACCACAACCTTCGACCCCCTCGGTTCCAAGTTCCATATCCAACTGCTTCTTGAAAGCTTTCAATATTTTAGCTTCAACCACTTTAAGTGGTAATGAATTCCATAGGCTGCCCTCTCTCTGGGTGACGAAATGTCTCCACATCTCTGTTCCAAACGGTCTACCCCTTTTCCTTCGTCTAGTTCTGTACTCCCCTAACATTCTTTCTGAATCTACCTTGTCTAACCCTGTTAGAATTTGATAGGTTTCCACGAAATTCCTCCCTCATTCTTCGGATCTCCAGCAAATATAATCTTAACAGTCTAAATCTCACCTCATACGTCAGTCATGCCATCCCAGGAATCAGTCTGGTTAATCTTCACTGAACCCTGTAGAGCAAGGACATCCTTCCTCAGACGAAGAGAGCAAAACTACACACAATATTACAGGTGTGGCCTCACCAAGGCCCTGTATAATAGCAACAACTCATCAATGTTCCTGTACTCGAAACCTCTTGTTCTGAAGATCAACATACTATTTGCCTTCTTTCCTGTGTGCTGCACTTGCATGCTTACCTTCAGTGACCTGGTGTACGAGGAAACACAGGTTTCGTTGCACATTTTCTCTCCTAATTTAAAGCTATTCAGATAATAATCTGCAGATCCAGACACTTTTAAAGGAGTTTAACGTCTCTGCCTCTACCAGCCAATAAGGCATTTAATTTTGGACAACAACAATAGCCTTTTCATAAATATGTCATGTCCCCGTTGTCGCTTTCTTCTGGACTGTTCCATCAAGGGAAACAATTTTATCCTGTTCACGCTATGTCTTCTCCTCATTATTTCGTACACCCCTACCAAGTCATTGCCCTGCCTTCTTCGTTCCAAGGAAAATAACTCCAACTTATCCAATCTCTCCGCATCGCTGCACTTGTTTGCACCTCCCATGGAATCATAGAATCGCTACAGGGCAGAAGGAGGCCATTCGGACCATCCAGTCTGCACCGAACACAATCCTACCCAGACCCTTTCCCGGTAACCGCACAGATTTACCCTGACATTCCCCCTGACACAAGGGTGAATTTAGCATGGCCAATTCACCTAACCAGCACATCTTTGGATTGTCACCCCGGAACATCCACGCAGACAGGGGCAGAACGTGCAAACTCAACACAGATGGAGACCCGAGGCTGGAATTAAACCCGGGTTCCTGGCGTTGTGAGGCAGCAGTCGTAACCATTGTCCCGCTGTGCCACCCTCAATCTCCCTCAGACACCTCTAATTATCGCCCGCCGGGCCGAGTCAAACTAAACTTCCCAATCTGTCAGCGGACTTCAGGGGGGTCTGCTCACACCTGCAACTTCGGGACTGTCAGGGCTATAGGGGGGATCCCAGCCTTCGCAAAACCATCCCGGGAAGAGTGGCAAGATTTACACCTTATTCTCAGCCTCACCCCACCCAACCCCCAGTACGCTTGAGGGGGCCATCCTATACAACTTGGCAGCAGCTAAGACGCAAATGCCTCCAGGCCAACTTCCTTAACTCCCCCTGCAGGAGCAAGACACCAAACACAGGTGTCAGTACAAGTAAGCAGTGCCCTGGCCACTGCCAAGGCCCATGGCCTGAGAGGGAGGGCTGATCAGCGAGCTATCTGAAGGGGGTGAGGGCTGAGCGGAGTTTCTGAGGTGTGAGTGGAACTGAGTGGGCATCTAATTGGTGAGGGGGATGAGTGGTGTTCTGGGGGTGGGGGCGGGTGAGCGAGCAGTCCGAGGAGGAGGTGGCTGAGTCGGGATCAGTGGGGGACGGGGTCGGGTGGGTTCTGAGGATGGAGGCGGGCGTGTGAGGAGTCTGGGGAGGAGGGGGCTGAGTGGGGTCTGAGGGGACGGGGCCGGCTGGGGTTCTGAGGATGGGGAGGCCTTTTTGAGGGGTCTGAGGTTGAAAGATGCTGAGTGGGTGTCTGAGGGGGAAGGAGAATTCGAAAGGATGATGCAGATAGGGCCTGGCTGGGATATTTGTCGGTGCACTGTCGGGATTCTATGATATCAGCACGGATTCCTGTTGATAAACACGTTATGGAATCGTCCTATCCCGCTCCCAACGATTGCCTTGGCAGACGGGACACAGACCATGCAAAGGTTCGGTAACCTCAGGCGGGATTTTCTGGCATTGGAACGAGCACGGCCGGAAAATCAGGCAGTCATCGAAGTTTAAAGCATGGAAACAGGCCCTTCGGCCCAACTCATCCATGCTGCCCTTTTGATTTAAGCAGTAAGCTAGTCCCAATTGCCGGCATTCGGCTCATATTCTTCCATCTTACCCATGTAACTGTTTTAATGACTTTTTCAAAGACAAAATCATATCCATCTCTCCTGCCTCTGGCAGCTTGTTCCAGACATTCACCACCCTCTGTGTGAAATATTTGCCCCTCTGGACCCTTTTGTATCTCTCCCTCCTCACCTTAAACCTGTGCCCACTCGTTGTCGTCTCCCCTACCTTTTGGAAAAGATATTGACTATCTGGCTGATCTGTGCCTTTCATTATAATATGGACCTCTATATGATCACGTCTAAGCCTCGTACATTCCAAGAAAGAAGATCCAGCCCATCCAGTCTCTCCTTCTAACTCAAACCATCAAGTCCCAATACCATCCTAGTAAATCTTTTCTGCACTCTTTCTTGTTGAATAATATCATTTCTATAACAGTTTGAGCAACTCTCTATACAGTATTCCGAGTGTGGTCTGAGCAAAATCTTGGACAACATCAATAAGACGTCCCAACTCCTGTATTCAATGATCTGAACAATGAATCCAAGCAGGCCGAATGCCTCCTTCACCACTCTGTCCACCTGTGACTCCACTTTCAAGGAGCTATGTACCTGTCACCCCTGATGTCTTTGTTCTCTAACTGTCCCCAATACCTTAGCATCAACTGAGTAAGTGCTGCCTTGGTGCAATCGATCAAATGCATCACCTCGCATTGATCTAAATTAAACTCCATCTGCCATTCATCAGCATACTGGCCCAATTGATCAATAACCCGTTACAATCCGAGATAACCTTTTTCACTGTTCACTATGCCAACAATCTTAGTGTCATTTGCAAACGTACTAACCATGCCTCCTAAGTTCTCATCCCAATCATTGATACAAATGACAAATCACAGTGGACCCACCCATGGTGTTAGAAGTCACAAGTTATTTTCTCCAAGATTATGGGTTCAGACTTTCACCAATTATTTTCACTGATACGATGCTGACAACTTTACATTTCCATTTTGAAAGTGTTCTCCCTTTACGGACAGGTTGGGGGAACATTTGCACAATCTTTTTCTTTTTTTGTCACAATCCCATCCCCGAGCAGGATTGAAAGATACTGGTCAGCCCTTCCGCTATTCCCAAAATTCCTTCCATCAGGAACGCTCACACAGACCCAGAGTATTTTGTGATGCCTTTACAGGAATATTTTGGATGGAAAATATCAACCTGTTTGTTCAGTGACTGTAATTAATATCGGAATTGATTCCGCTGGTAGTAATTGCGTCTCTGGAGCATTTCCATCCATGCTTCATAAAGGACTTCTCCCAGTGTTATCCACAGTGTCAGTGGAAGGGTCACAGTGATAAGCGGCTCCAGAGAGAGGGAGTTGAGGGATCATCATTGGGAGAAAGAAATTGCAAACTATCTGCAATGGACCAGAATCTAGGAAAGGTAGATCCAGATGTCAGAACAATGGATCAGCATCTGAGGAGCACAGATCTGAATGTTACAACAGTTGAGAGGAGTTTATACTCGATACTTCACTTTCTTTCTCAAGGTTCCATGCCTTCAGATGTGCATGTCCTCTGTGTACTGATGCTGATTCAATACTTTTACTATCCAATACTGGCTGTTGTTGGCGTCCCTGGTAAGTTTCTCCACTGATTATTAATGATGTAGCCCGTGTTTAATTCTGCCACTCTAGCCATCTGCTCTACCCTGTTTGCGACTGTTGCTTCTGGTGTACGTCCTTGTCAAGATCCCTCATCTACAAAGCGCTGATCACTGTTTCAATGTTGCCTGTGTTTTGAGTTTGAATTTGTAAAGATGGAAAAGATGTTTCGAAAGATGTAAAATAATTGTGAAAATTTTAGGAGGGAAAATAGTGTGTGGTCCCTTTAAAAACTGTTTATGTTCGACGCTCAGATGTTTAAATTACAGAATACATAGAGACTCTGAGTTGCAACATTTGTTTTAGAGGCCAAAAGCATCGGGGTTGCCTTGGTAACCGGCTCTGCAGATATTGCACTGTGGTAAGCACAGTCAGAAGTCTCACAACACCAGGTTCAAGTCCAACAGGTTTTTTTGGTAGCACAAGCTTTTGGAGTGTTGCTCCTTCTTCAGGCGAGCGAGGAGCTGTATTCACAAACAGGACATTTACAGACACGAACTCAACTTACAAACTAATGGTTGGAATGCGAGCCTTTGCAGGTAATCAAGTCAAATTACAGGCAATGTGAGTGGAGAGAGAGTTAAGTACAGGTTAAAGAGATGTGTATTGTCTCCAGACAGGACAGTTAATGAGATTTTGCAAGCCCAGGCAAGCCGTGGGGGTTAGGGTGTGTGTGGCATGAACCCAAGTTCCCGGTTGAGGCCGTCTTCTTGTGTGCGTAACTTCGCTCTGAGTCTCTGCTCAGCGATTCTGGCTGTCATGTGTCATGAAGGCCGCCTTGGAGAACGCTTATCTGAAGATCAGAGGCTGAATGCCCGTGACTGTTGAAGTGTTCCCCAACAGGTAGAGAACACTCCTGGTGATCGACAATCCTGGGTTTGCAAAATCTCACTAACTGTCCTGGCTGGAGGTAATACACATCTCTTTAACATGTGCTTAACTCTCTCTCTCCACTCACATTGTCTGTACCTAAAATACTTCATTACCTGCAAAGACTCACATTCCAACCATTATCTTGTAAATTGGGTTTGTGTTTTTATATGCTCTATTTGTGAACAGAACTCCCACTCACCTGATGAAGGGGCAGGACTCTGAAAGCTTGAGCTGCCAAATAAACCTGTTGGACTTTAACCTGGACTTATTACTGTGCTTACCCCCGTCCAACGCCGGCATGTCCACATCATCGTTTTGCATTGTGCCAGCCTATGAGTTTAAATGAAACATTCATGAAAGCGAACCTGTCAGATTTGAAGTTAAAGTTGTTGCCAACCTCAAGCCAATCTGATTACAGGATTGTTCATAAGTCACTAGGATTATAAAAAAAAGAACACAACTGCCTTCAGGGCAGATCCACCAGCGCTTGAGCCAGGAGAAGAACCAGAAACAGGGCCCGATCACCTCAAGAAGTTAGACTTAAACCAGACAGGAAGAGAAATTTCTTCTCTCAATGGGTGGCGAATCTGTGGAATTCATTACCTCGGAGTGCGGTGGATGCTGGAACATGGTAAATTTGAGGAGACAGAGTTTTAATTGAAGCATGGAATTTTAATTGAAGTACTGGATTGAAGCATGGGCTGGGGGTGGTTCGTGGGCGGTGGGGGGCGGGGGGGGGGGGGCTGCTTGGTAATGGGAAGGGGGGCTGGGTAATATCGTACTTGTTGTGCCCCTGATTTTTAAGGGTTTACCTGGCAATTGTCCAGAAGGCATATTCCACTGAAGAACTGTGCTGTGCCTGCGACCATCTGACAAATTGATTTCAATCACTGACATCAGATCACAGTTACACTGAAAAAAAATTAGGACGGGGGACATCTCTTGTAACTTTATATTTTAAATTAAAGGTGCAAATGGTGCCTCGTATGGGGCAACCCCGGAAGCCCTACGTCCCCCCTCCCCACCCCAAATAAACACCTCAGCTCCCTCAGTATTCCATGTCCATCCAGGAGAAGGGACTCTTCAGTCCTTGGCAACAAAATTTTACAAAACTTACTCCAACTTGTAAAGCTGGCAAAAAGCTTTAGTAAAAAAAACTTCATTACTCAAACACCCGAGGGCTCACCCTGGGCCACTCCAAGCTCCCACAAACCCCAGCAGCTTCTTACTTATACTGAGTCAGCTGGTGAGCTGGCAACCACATCATTTTCTCATTGGTTGCTTGGTTCACTGGGTCAGCTGACCCTTAAAACTTGTTCGCATTGGTCACTATAACAGATCCAATGTGGTTCTGTTGGTTGTTTCATTGGTTCCATTATAACAGTCCACTCACACCCGCTTCTCCCACGACCTGATCCCCGCCAACCCAACGACCCCGAACCCATCACTTCCCGGTCATTCCGTGACCTCAGCAACACTCAGAGAATCATAGAATCACAAGGTGCAGATGAGGTCCTTCGGCCCACCAAGTCCACACCGACACATTAGAAACACCTGAACTGCCCACGTAATCCCACTTACCAGCACTTGGCCCATAGCCCTGAATGTTATAGCAAACCAAGTGCTCATCCAGATTCTTTTTATAGGATGTGAGGCAACCCACCTCGACCATCCTCCAAGACATCGCATTCCAAACCATTACCACCCTCTGGGTAAATTCCTCACACCATAGAATCACAGAATACTACAGTGCAGAAGACACCCTTCAGCCCATCTGGTCTGCACTGACGCATGGAATGCCCTGACGTGCCCACCTAATCCCATTTACCAGCACCTGGTCCATCGCTCTGAGTGTTCTGGCGTGCCAAGCGCTCATCCAGGCACTTTCTAAAGGATGTGAGGCAACCCGCCTCTCCCACCCTCCCAGGCAGCGCATTCCAGACCATCAACAGCCTCTGGGTAAAAGGTTTTTGCCTCACATCCCCCCCAAACCTCCTGCCCCTCACGTTGAACCCAAATCCCCTTGTGACTGGCCCTTCAACTAAGGGGAACAACTGCTCCTGATCCACTCTGTCCATGTCACTCATAATCTTGTACACCTCAATCAGGTCACCTCTCAGTCTTACCCGTTTCAATGAAAACTGCCCAAGCCTATCCAAGCTCTCTTCATAAAACCATAAGATATAGGATTAGAATCACGGCTGATATTTTTCTCATCCCCATTCTCCTGCCTTGTCCCCATAACGTTTGATCCCCTTTTTAATCAAGGACCTATCTATCTCTATCTGAAATATACTCAATGGCCTGGCCTCCACAGCCGTCTGTGGCAATGAATTCCACAGATTTACCGCCCTCTGGTTGAAGAAATTCCTCCTCATCCCAGTTTTAAAGGAGCGTCCATTTACTCTGAGGTGTATCCTCTGAGTCATAACTTAAATGTGGAGCCCCAGGCAACATCCTGGTGAATCTCCTCTGCAGCCCCTTTGAGTTGGCCCCCACATCCTCGATCAGCACTCCCCACCCCCCCATGTCATCCGATTCCCCAATGTGTCCGAAACACCACCCGCCCATCCCATCCCAAATACTTATTGAGAAACGTATGTCTTCCCATTCAATGGGACATTTAAACTCACCTGCTTCCCAGCAGCAAGTGCTGTAAATAAAGATTCATGTCTATCTTTACTCCTGGAACTGGGGAATAGCTTTGCATTTTGAGTTTTGAGTTTTCTGAGCTTCAAGCGTCTCGGTGTCCAGATCACCAACAACCTGTCCTGGTCCCCCATCCGCTACTCTCGTTCAGGAACTTTGGCATGTCAGCTACGACGCTTCCGAACTCTTGCAGATAAGACGCGGAGGCCATTAGACATCGGAGCTCAATTCGGCCACTAGGCCCATCAAATCTGCTCCGCCATTCAATGATGGCTGATATTTTTCTCATCCCCATTCTCCTGCCTTCTCCCCGTAACCCTTGATCCCCTTATTAATCATAAACCTATCTATATCTGTCTTAAAGACACTTAATGACCTGGCCTCCACAGCCTTCAGCGGCAAAGATTTCCACAGATTTACCACTTTCTGGCTGAAGAAATTCCTCCTCATCTCTGTTTTAAAGGATCGTCCCTTTAGCCTGAGGTTGTTCCCTCTGGTTCTAGTTTTTCCTAATCGTGGAAACATCCTCTCCACGTCCACTCTATCCAGACCTCGCAGTATCCTGTAAGTTTCAATATGATTCCCCTTCATCGTTCTAAACTCCAATGTGTGCAGACCCAGAGTCCTCAACTGTGCCTCATACGACAAGATCTTCATTCCAGGGATCATTCTTGTGAGCCTCCTCTCGAACCTTTCCAACGCCAGCACATCCTTCCTTGGACGCGCTGCCCAAAACTACGCACAAAACTCCAAATGCGGTCTGACTAGAACCTCATACAGCCTCAGAAGTACATCCCTGCTCTTGTATTCGAGCCCTCTCAACATGAATGCGAATATTGCATTTGCCTTCATAACTGCCGACTGAACCTGCACATTTATCTGAAGAAAATCTTGAACAAGGACTCCCGAGTCCCTTTGTGCTTTCTGATTTCCTAAGCATTTCTCCATTTAGAAAATAGTCTATGCCTCGATTTCTCCTTCCAATATTCATAATTTCGCACCTTTCCACATTACGTTCCACCTGCCACTTCTTTGCCCACTCTCCTAACCAGTCCAAGTTCTTGTGCAGCGCCCCCCCCCCAACCCGGCCCCCCGCCCCCCTCCCCACCTGCTTCCTCAATGCCATCTCTCTCTCCACATTATCTTTCTGTCACCTGCAAACTTTGCAACAGTGCCTTCAATTCCTTCTTCCGATTCGTTAGTCGATATGTTTTGAAAAGTTGTGGTCCAAGCACTGACCCCTGAGGCATACCCCTAGTCACCGGCTGCCATCCTGAAAAAGACACGTTTATTCCCACTCTCTGCCTTCTGCCAGTCAACCAATCCTCTATCCATGCCAGGGTCTTACCCTTAACACCATGGGCTCTGAACGTACGTAAGAGTCTCCTAGGCGGCACCTTGTCCAAGGCCTTTTGGAAATCTAAATAAATCATGTCCACTCGTTCTCCTTTATCTGACTTCCATATTACTGCCTCAATGAACTCTATCAGATTTGTCAGACATGAACTCTCCTTGACAAAGCGTCCTCTTGAACAACCTGATGCTGAAGGGACGATCCTATAAAACAGAGATGAAGAGGAATTTCGACAGGGAGAGAGTGGTAAATCTGTGGAACACTTTGCCGCAGAAGGCTGTGGAGGCCAGGTCATTGAGTGTCTTTAAGAGAGAGGTAGATATGTTCATGATTTTTAAGGGGATCAAGGGTTACGGGGAGAAGTCCGACTTTATCCTGCACTTCCAAGTACTTCACGAGCTCATCATTAATAATGGATTCTAAAATCTTGCAAAAGACCAAAGTCAGGCTAACCGGCCTATAACGTCCCGTCTGCTGCCTCCCTCCCTTCTTAAACAGCAGTGTTACATTAGCTACTTTCAAGTCCTCTGGTACCCTCTCTGCCTCCAGTGATTCTTGTGCTTTTTTGCTGTCCTTGACGTCCCACGTCAGCCATGGATGAATCGTCCTCCACTTCGCATGTTTCCTCCTCCTTGGGACGAATTTCTATTGTGCCTCCCGAATAACCCCCCAAAACTCCGGCCATTGCTGCTCCATTCTTTTCTCTGCGAGGCTCCCTTTCCAATCAACTGTGGCCAGCTCCTCGCTCATGTCTTTGCAGTAACCTTTAGTTAATTGTAGCATCGTTACATCTGATTCCAGCTTCCCCCTCTCAAACTGCAGGGTAAATTCGATCATATTGTGGTCACTGCTCTCTCAGCGTTACTTCACCTGAAGTTCCCTAATCATGTCTGCCTCATTACACATCACCAACTCCAGAATTGCCTATTCCCTCGTCGGCTTTTCACAAGCTGCTCCAAAAAACATCCCTTAGGCATTTCAGAAATTCCCTTTTTTGGGATCCAATACCTACCTGATTTTCCCAGTCCACCTGTATATTGAAGTCCCCCATGATTATTGTAATATTGCCTTTTTACATGCCTTTTCTATCCCTTGATTTATTGTGTGCCCCACATCCTGACTGCGACTAGAGGGGTCCTGTACATCACTCCCATCAGCGTCTTTTTACCTTTGTGTTTCCTCAACTCCACCTGGAGACATTCTATCCCTTCTGACCCTATATCCTTCTTCCTATCGCTTTAACTTCATTACTTACTAACAATGCAACACCGCCCCCTTTTCCCATCAGCCTGACCTTTCGATAGGACACATAACATTGGGTATTTAGATCCCAGCCCTGTTCCCCTTGCAGACACGTCTCTCTGATGTCCACAATCGTACCGGCCAATTTCAATGTGTAGACCAAGCTCCAGATACGATTGTTCCATTTACTGCGCGAATTTAGGTACAACACCCTCAGTCCTGGATTAACCACCTCCCTTCTCATACTTGTCACCTTTTTTGCCCTGCCTGAGGTTAGATTCCTGCCTCCTATTATACTCTCTGTTCTTTCATGTGGGAGGGCAGGGAGGTCTGGTATCAACAGCTCCTCCAATCATGGAGGAGAGAGGGAACTCGACATTAGTTACTGATGACGGGCGGGAAGAGGATCAAATGTTGGTGGTTTCATCGAGGCCTCACTCACGAGAGAGGATCTTAAAACTGGCTCCAGTCCCCAGGCATCAACCCCCAAGGGATTGTCGCTCCCCCTGATCAGGTCTATGTAAGATGGACGTAAGGATCCGGAATGACATATGGGCTGTATTATATTCTAAATGCGCTGTGGATTCTGCACCAAGCCTGTATGAAGTAAATAGAGAAATGTGTACAATTGTTCGCAAAAGATTTCGAATGCTGTTGCTGTACTGGGGGTGGCGGGGGCGGAGGGGGGGGGGGTTGTTATTTATAGGGGAGGAGTTTTATATATGTTGGGGGCATTCCTTTAAGGGAACGGGCCATGTTATATTAGGTGTAGGGTGAGCTGTTGGGATGCTCCCAGATTGGGAAGTCAATATTTGGAGTGTTGTGTGAACAGACAGAATTAAGAGTTGTGTCCCTGACACCTGAATTTGGAGTCCATATTGAAGAGAATCCTCAGCACCACAGGTCATTAACAAACGGTCTCGGTCCCAGTGCTGCACAACTCTACCAGTAGCTTGAATGATCTGTGTCCCCCTCTCACCCTCTCCTCAACGTGCTGTCTGTCTGTCCCAGTGTCCCCCTCTCTCACTCTCCTCAAGGTGCTGCTTGTCTGCCTCGGTGTCCCAGTGTCCCCCTCTCACACTCTCCTGAAGGTGCTGCTGACTCTGTTTAGGTGTCCCGGTGTCCTCCTCCTACACTCTCCTCAACTCACTCTTGCCTCCTTACAACCTCACAGTAGGAAATGGTGAGAAAGTTTGATGTGAAGCCTCTTGATAAGGTCCTTCTGTACGTAACACTGAGAGATTTTTCTATCTGAAGCCTCAGATTTTACTGTACCTAACACTGAGATAGTTCTATCTGAAGGCTCAGATTGTACTGTACGTAACAGAGAGATTGTTCTATCTGAGGCCTCTTGCTCAGATTGTACTGCACGTATCACTGAGGGCTCGTTCTGTTTGAAGCCTCTTGCTCAGATTGTACTCTCCATAACACTGATAGATAGTTCTATCTGAAGCCTCAGATTGTACTGTACATAACACTGATAGATAGTTCTATCTGAAGCCTCTTGCAAAGACTGTACTGTACGTAACACTGACAGATAGTTTTATCTGATGACTCTAGCTAAGACTGTATGGTATGAAATGCTGAGTGATTGTTCTATGTGAAGTCCCTAACTACGTTTATTCTGTACACAAGCTGTACATAAGATCGACTGCAGTCTGGATTTAGCATTCTATATCAATCCTTATTAATGTTAACCTCATCTAAAAGCCAGAACCATGAAAACCATAAGACAGGAAGATATAGGAGCAGAATTAGACCATTTGGCCCATCGAGCAGGTTTCACCATTCAATTATGGCTGACAAGCTTCTCAAACCCATTCTCCCACTTTTCCACTGGAACCCTTGATCCCTTTATCAAACAGGAATCCAGATATCGCTTTCTTAAATACACTCAATGACCCGGCCTCTGCAGCCTTGTGTGGCAATGAATTCCAAAGGTCACCCCCACTGGCTGAAGAAATTCCTCCTCATCACAGTTCTAAAGAAAGAAATCTCACAATAGCAGGTTAAAGTCCCACAGGTTTAATTGGTATCACCAGCTTTCGGAACAATGCTCCTACATCAGGTGAGTGGACAACTGCTGTTGTGAGCCTTCTTATTGTGCCCACACCAGTCCAACGCCAGCATCTCCACATCACAGTTCGAAAGGGCCGTCCTTTTCCTCCTCGTGTCTCCTACGAATGGAAATATCTTCCCCAAGTGCACTCTAACCAGGCATTTCATTATTCTGTAAGTTTCAATGATATCCCCTTCCTCATCCTTGCAAACTCCATCGAGTACGGGCCCCGAGTCTTCAGACGCTCCTCATGCGTCAAGTCTATCATTGCCCGGATCATTCTTGTGATCCTCTTCTGGACCCTCTCCACATCTTTCCTTAGATACGGGGAATGAAATTGCTGACAATATTCTGAATGTGGTCTGACCAGAGTCTTATGAAACCTCAGCAGCACACCCCTGCTTTAGTATTCTAGTCCTCTTGAAATGAACGCGAGCAAAGTGACCTCTGTTGTATCAAATTAATATTGAAAGATTTACGATCTGATGGAGAATTTAGCATGGATTAGCACCTACTCAACACAAATTTCAGAGTGTGGGAGGAATCGGGAGCACCCAGGGCATGAAGCTGGCGGGCCCTATGGGCCATCGGCTGCAGGGGTGGGAACTGAAGGGGCGGGGCCTGACGGTAGCTTGGCCCTTGGGGATTCGGCCGATCCGGCAGGGAAGTTAGCCCAATGCCACTTTGCATGTGATTGGTGGAGTAAGGTGTGCAGCCCCGCTGCCGCTCTCCACATGATTGTTGGGGGCGTAAGGGGTCTCGCTTCCACTCTGCACACGGATGCTCCACTTTCATCTCACACTGCAAAAGTCGTGCTGGATTGAAAAAAAATAGATTTAAATCTTCTGTCTGTGTGTACATTGTTTTTATTCTAATCCGTCCTCAGTCTAAATGGTAATTTCTTCCCCTGAATCATATCTAATTTCATTTATCATTTTTTTTCCTGACAGTGAACATAATCACAATTGTGACACTGACGAGCAGAAACTGTGGTTTGTCCAAATGTGTCACTCGTTACCTGGTGGCCATGTCAGTGGGGGATCTGCTGGTCATTATTCTCGACCTGATATTGAGACATATTCCCATTGTTTTTTGGGAACAGTTTGTTTTCCTTTACTCGGTCCCCGTGTGTAACATCCACGCCGTCCTGCTTTATGCAGCCACTGACTGTTCTGTCTGGTTCACCGTCACTTTCACCTTTGATCGATTTGTGGCCATTTGCTGCCCCAAGCTGAAGAGTAAATATTGCAGTGAGAAACCGGCGGCTGTGGTTCTGGGAACAGTGACGGTGCTGAGCTGTTTGAAGAACATTTTCTGGTATTTTATGTTGTGAAATGGATATCGGCTGATGAACAACCCCCGGTTTTGTTATGTCAAAGGGCATGTTGTGTTCTCTCCAGTCTGGGCAACGATCGAGTTCCTCCACAACATTCTAACGCCGGTTGTCCCATTCGTCCTGATTCTGCTGCTCAATGCTTTCACCGTCAGACACATTTTAGTGAGCAGCAGAGCCCGCAGGAGACTCCGGGCTCACAGCAGTGGGGAGATTCCCAAAGATCCAGAGATGGAGAGTCGCAGGAAATCCATCATTTTACTGTTTGCTATCTCAGCCAATTTCATCCTTTTATGGTCGACGTTAATGGTTTATTCAATATGGAATCGGATGCAATATTTGGGCTATACGTCGATCTGGTTAGCTAATTTTGTTCTGGAATTGGGCTTCATGCTGCAACTGACAAGTTGCTGCACAAACACTGCCATTTATGCTGTGACACAGACTCATTTCAGGCAGCAGCTGAAAAATCTACTGAAATTTCCCTTAAAGCAATTCTTCAACTCAATACACCCTGATAGGAAACGATAACCACAAGACCCCTGATTCTTCCTCTTGGACATTCAAACTGTAAATCACCAAGCAGCCTCACAGAGATGGAAGGACTGACAGATATATATATATATATATATATATATATATATATATATACAGAGAGAGAGAGAGCAGTGATAGCAACAGTGAGAGTGATAGAGAGATAGAGATTGACAGAGACAGGGAAAGGCACAAAGACATGAGGAGCAACAGAGTTTGAAAGAGTTTCTAATAGGTACATGGAAAGAAATAGACAGACAGAGAGAAAGATCAGAGACAGAGAAAGACTCCCACAGAGCGAAAGAAACAGGAATAGAGAGTGGGGAAAATGGCGAGGGAGATCTACAGGGAATGAGAAAGGGAGACAGAGGGAAGACAGGTTCGATGTTGGAATAAGAGAGGGAGAAGGTGACGAATTGGGAAACGGGAGGCAAAAAGTGAGGCAGAGGGAAATAGCCAGAGACAGAGAGAAACAGAGATATAGAGACAGAGAGCGGGAGCGAATGGGAAAGAGCGAGACTGAAAAAGTACAATGGACACAGCAAGAGCAGAAGACACAGCGACGTAGAGAGAGAGAGAGAGAGGGACAGACAGACAAATAAGTAAAAGGGGGGCAGAAACTGAGCGGGAGAAGGAGAGGGAGACTGGGAGGGGGCACTATAGAGAGAGAAAGAGGGTACAGAGAGGGAGACTAGGGGAGAGGCGGAGAGACAGAAAGAGACAGAGAGAAACATCGAGAGAGACAGAAGCACAGAGAAACACAGAGAAAGAGTGACACAGAGAGAGGCACACGGAGTCACAAAAAGAGGTAAAGAGACATATTTAATAAATTTAACGATAACCATCAGGTGGAGTTATTGGAATATGAGCTCCCTGATTGAGGCAGTTCATGCTGCCCTATCCGGGAGCCCTGCAGACCATAGAAACCGTAGAACCATAGAACATTACGGCACAGAAACAGGCCTTTTGGCCCTTCTTGGCTGTGCCAAACCATTTTTCTGCCTCGTCCCACTGACCTGCACCTGGACCATACCCCTCCACACCGCTCTCATCCATCTTCCTGTCCAGGTTTTTCATAAATCTTAAAATTCTCCACTTCATCTGGCAACTAATTTCACATGCCCAACACTCTCTGTGTGAAGAAGCCCCCCCCCTAATATTCCCTTTAAACTTTTCTCCCTTCACCCTTAACCCATGTCCTCTACTTTTTTTTCTCCCCGAGCCTCAGTGTAAAAAGTCTGCTTGCATTCACTCTATCTATACCCATCATAATTTTATACACCTCTGTCAAATCACCCCTCATTCTTCTACGCTCCAGGGAATACAGTCCTAACCTATTCAACCTTTCTCTGTAACTCGGTTTTTCAAGTTCCGGCAACTTCCTTGTAAACCTTCTCTGCACCTTTTCAACCTTATTAATATCCTTCCTGTAACTAAGTGACCAAAACTGCACACAATACTCTAAATGTGGCCTCACCAACGTCCTATACAACCTCACCATAACATTCCAACTCTTATACTTAATACTTTGATTTAGAAAGTCCAAGGTACCAAAAGCATTCTATCCGACCCTCTGTACCTGTGACGCCACTTTAAAGGAATCATGTGTCTGTATTCCCAGATCCCTCTGTTCCACTGCACTCTTCAGTGTCCTCCCATTTACCTTGTATATTCTACCTTGGTTTGTCATTCCAACGTGCAATACCTCACACGTGTCTGCATTAAACTACATCTGCCATTTATAGCCGATTTTTCCAGCTGGTCCAAATCCCTCTCCAAGCTTTGAAAACCTTCCTCACTGTCCACGACACCTCTACCTTTGTATCATCAGCAAATGTGCTGATCCAATTGACGACATTATCATCCAGATCATTGATATAGATGACAAACACCAATGGACCCAGCACTGATCCCTGTGGAACACCACTAGTCACAGGCCTCCACTCAGAGAAACAATCCTCCACTACCACTCTCTGGCTTCTTCCATTGAGCCAATGTCTAATCCAATTTCGTACCTCTCCATGTATACCTAGCGACTGAACCTTCCTAACTAAACTCCCATGCGGGAACTTGTCAAAGGCCTTACTGAAGTCCATGCAGACAACATCCACTGCCTTCCCTTCATCCACATTCCTGGTAACCTCCTCGAAAAAATGAATAGATTGGTTAACCATGACCTACCACGCACAAAGCCATGTTGACCCTACCTAATATGTCCCTGTCGATCCAAATATTTGTAGATCCTATCTCTTTGTACTCCTTCCAATAATTTCCCTACTACTGACGCCAAATTTACCGGCCTATAATTTCCCACATTACTTTTTGAGCGTTTTTCACACAATGGAACAACATGAGCTATCCTGCAATCATCCGGCACCTCACCCATGGATTCCGACATTTTAAATATATCTGCCAGGGCCCCCCGCGCAATTTCAACACTCGTCTCCTTCAAGATCCGAGGGAATACCTTTCCGGTCCTGGGGATTTATCTTCTCTGATTTGCCTCAAGACAGCAAGCACCTCCTCCCCTTTAATCTATATAGGTTCCATGACCTCCCTACTTGTTTGCCTTATTTCCATGGACTCCATGCCAGTTTCCTTAGTAAATACGGATGCAAAAAACCCATTTAGTATCTCCCCCATTTCTTTTGGTTCCATACATAGCCGACCACGCTGATCTTCAAGAGGACCAATTTTGTCCCTTACTATCCTTTTGCTCTTAATATACCTGTCGAAGCTCTTAGGACAACCCTTCACCTTGTCTGCCAAAGCAACCTCATGTCTTCTTTTAGCCCTCCGGATTTCTTTCTTCAGTAGTTTCTTGCATTTTTTATACTCCTCAAGCATCTTATTTGCTCCATGTTGCCTATACATGTCAAAGACCTCTCCCTTCCTCTGGGTCAGAAATCCAATATCCCTCGAGAACTAAGGTTCCTTATTCTTATCCACTTTGCCTTTAATCCTGACAGGAACTTACGAACTCTGCACTCTGAAAATTTCTCCTTTCAAGGCCTCCCACTTACCAATCACATTCTTGCCAGATAACGCTTTTTAGATCCTTTCTCAGTTCTTCAAATTTGGCCTTTTTCCAGTTTAGAACCTCAACCCGAGGACCAGATCTATCTTTATCCATGATCAAGTTGAAACTCATGGCGTTATGATTACTGGAACCAAAGCGTACCCTGACAAACACTTCCATCACTTGCCCTACCTCGTTTCATAATAGGAGATCTAATATTGCATCATCTCCAGCTGGTATCTCTGTACATTGATTTAGAAAATTTTCCTGAACACATTTTACAAACTCTAACCCGCCAAGACATTTAACAGTATGGGAGTCCCAATCTATATGTGGAAAATGAAAATCCGCTAATCTCACAACTTTATGTTTCTTGCAGTTGTCTGCTCTTTCTCTGCAGATTTGCTCCTCCAATTCTCGTTGACTATTGGGGATCTGTAATACAACCCCATTAATGTGGTCATGCTTTTCCTGTTTCTCAGCTCCACCCATATGACCTCGGTAGACAAGTCCTCTAATCTGTCCTGCCTGAGCACGTCTGTAACATTTTCCCTGACTAGCAATGCCAACCCTCCCACACCCCTCCCCCCCCTCCCACCCTTCATCCCTCTGCATCTATCACATGAAACACCTTAACCCTGGAACATTCCGCTGCCAGTCCTGCCCCTCCTGTAGCCAAGTTTCACTAATGGCTATAATGTCATAATTCCATGCGTCAATCCACGCCCCCAGCGCGTCTGCCTTCCCCACAATACTCCTGGCATTGCAATAGACAAACCTCAGAGTATTATTACCACCATACAGAAACCTTCTATTTGTGATTTTGCATGACCTGTTCATATCGTTTATGTTCACCCCCACTCCACTGTCTGGTCTGGCACTCTGGCTCCCATCCCCCTGAAAATCTAGTTTAAACCCTCACCAATAATGCTCGCAAACCTCCCTGCAAGTATATTGGTTCCCTTTTAGTTCAGGTATCACACGTCTCTCTTGTACAGGTCTCACCTGCCCCAGAAGAGGTCCCAATGATGTAGAAATCTGAAACCCTGCCCCAAATCGGTAGACCTGTTGTGGAGGGGAATGGCCACAGGGGAACCCTGCTCTGCCTGCCCTTTCCCTTTCCCTCGCTTGACGGTAACGCAACTACCTGTGCTCTGTGCCTTTGGCGTAACTGCCTCCCTGAAGCTGCTATCTAATAACTCCTCATTCTCCCGAATGATCCGGAGGTCATCCAGCTCCTGCTCCAGTTCCCAAACGCGGTTTGTTCGGAGCTGCAGCTTGATGCACCTCCTGCAGGTTGCCTTGTCAGGGACACCTATTCGCTCTCCTCACCACCACTCCAGCTGCTCCTCTGGAACAATGACGTATATAATATGGTGTGTCTCGGTTACTCGAACTCAGGGTGTGTACACTCAGGGTGTGGATGTGATGGACTGTGGTTTTATCATTAGATTATTAATACAGACATGCTTCAGTATGATTTGAACAGACTCAATGTGTGGGCATGCGCAAAGCAGTTGCAGTAAAATGTGGGTAAATGTGAGGTTATCCACTTTAGCATCAAGAATAGGAAGACAGATTATTATTTGAATGGGTGTAAATTGAGAGACGTGGATACTCAGCGAGACCTTGGTGTCCACATGCATCAGTAACTGAAAGCAAGCGCGGAGGTACAGCAGGCAGTAAATAAGGGAAATGCTGGCCTTCATAGGGAGAAGATATGAGGAGAGGAATAGAGATGTGTTACTGCAGTTGTACAGGTCATTGCTGAGGCCACACTTCGAGTATTGAGTGCAATTCTGGTGTCCTTATCTGAGGAAGGATGTCCTTGCTGTCGAGGAGTGCAGCAAAGGCTTACCAGGCTGATTCCTGGGATGGGCAATCTGTGATATGAAGAGAGACGAAGTCGGTTAGGGCTTTAATTATTGGAGTTTATTCGGGTGAAACATACAGTATTGGAACAGGTTTAGACAGGATAGCTTCAGAAAGAATGTTCCCGATGCTCAGGAAGTTGAGGGCTAGGGTACATGTTTTGAGGATAAGCATCATCCATTTAGAACAGAGGTGAGGAGACATTTCTCCACCCAGATAATCTTTGGACTTCACTATCACAGAAAGAAGATGAGGCCAAAACCTTTCGTGATTTCAGCTGGAAATTTTATACAGCTCTTGGGGCTAAAGTGATCACAGGATATGGGAGGAAGGGATGGTCAGGATATTGGAGTTGATGATCAGCCATGATCAAAATGAATTTCGGAGCAGGCTAAAAGGGCGGAATGGCCTATTCCTGCTTTTCCTCTATTTCAGTATTTCTATGATTGTAAAGCTGGAGTGAGTCTGAACCTGGCGCTTGCTTGATTTGTTTGATGTGGAGATGCCGTCGTTGGACTGGGGTAAACGCAGTAAGGAGTCTAACAACACCAGGTTGAAGTACAACAAGTTTATTTGGCAGCAAACGCCACTAGCGATGCTCCATCGCCAGGTGAGTGGGATTGTTTGGACATACTGATCGAGCGATGTTGGTGCGGATATGAACCTCATGTTCTGAACCAGATGAGGCTGCGTACCAAATGATACCTTGAAGACAGGTGTGGTGTAAATCCAGAGTGGATTTGAAATCGGGGAAATCGCTCCTCGCTCCCCCCCCCCTCCTCACACAAACAGCCTCAACCCCATTCACCACCTCCCCAAAATGCCCTCCAAACACCACCCCAAATACCTGCACTCGGAACATATTCCAAATGCTCCTATGTCCACCTGTATCCTCATTCCCCATACCATAGGGGACCACAAGACGGAAGCAGAACGAGGCCACTTGGCCCATCGAGTCTGCTCTGCCATTCAATCATGGCTGATGTTTTTCTCATCTCCATTGTCCTGTCTTTTCCCCATAACCCCTGATCCCCTTATTAACCAAGAACCTATCTATCTCTGTCTTAAAGACATTGAATGACCCGGCCTCCTCAGCCTTCTGCAGCAAAGAGTTCCATAGATTCACCACTCTCTGGCTGAAGAGGTTCCACCTCATCTCAGTTTTAAAAGATCGTCCCTTCAGTCTGAGCTCTTTGCCCACTCTCCTAACCTGTCCAGGTCATTCTGCAGCCAACCCCCACCTCCACCCACCCTCTCCCCAACTTCGCTTCCTCAATTATCCCTGTCCCTCTACGTATCTTTGTATCATCTGCAAACTTAGCAACAGTGCCTTCATTTCGTTCTTCCAAATCATCAATGTATATTGTGAAAAGGTGCCAGCACCGACCCCTGAGCCATACCACTGGTCACTGGCTGCCATCCTGAAAAAAGGCACACTTCATGCCCACTCTCTGCCTTCTGCCAGTCATCCAACCCTATATCCATGCCAGGATCTTACCGTCAACACCATTGGGACTTAACTGAGTTGTGCCCTCTGGTTCCAGTTTTTCCTACTCGTGGAAATATCCTCTCCACGTCCAGTCGATCCAAACCTCGCAGTATGCTGTAAGTTTCAAGAAGACCCCCCCCCCCCCCCCCCCCCCCCCCGCCCCACCCCACTCCCTCAGCTTTCCAACCTAGGGCCCAAAACTCCTCCTCCGGACTCTTTCCAAGGGCCAACACATCCTTCCTTAGATACGCGGCTTCAAAACTGCTCACAATGCTCCAAACGGGGTCTGACCAGAGCCTTATACAACCTCAGAAGTACATCCCTGTTCTTGTACTCTAGCCCTCTCGACATGAATGCTCGCATTCCATTTGCCTTCTGAACTGCCGATTGAAAATGCACGCTAACCTTCAGAGACTCTTGAACAAGGTCTCTCAAATCCCTCTGTGCATCTTATTTTCTCAGCACGTCCCCATTTAGAAAATAGTCTTTGCCTCCACTCCTCCTCCCAAAGTGCATAACCTCACTCTTTTCCTCATTGCTTTCCATCTGTCACCTCTTTGCCCACTCTCCTAACCTGCCCAACTCCTTCTGCTGCACTCCTCCCGCCTCCCTTCCCCTCCCTCCGATTCCTCAATACGACATGTCCATCTACATTTCTTTGTATCATCTGCGGTCACAACACCAACCTCGAGTCACTGGTTGCCATCCTGAAAAAAGACCCCTTCATCCCCACTCTCTGCCTTCTGCCAGTCAGCCAATCCTCTATCCATGCCAGGATTTTACCCTCAACACCATTGGCACTTTACTTATTTAACAGTCTCCAATGCGGCACCTTGTCAAAGGCCTTCTTGAAATCTAAGTAAATCAGGTTCTCCTTGATCTAACTTCCTTGTTACCTCCTCAAAGAACTCTAACAGATTTGTCAGACATGACCTCCCCTTGACAAAGCCGTGCTGACACAGTCCAACTTTATCATCCACTTCAAAGTACTCTGAGATCTCATCTTTAATAATGGATTCGAAAGTCTTGCCAATGATCAAACAGAGAACATAGAACATGCCAGCGCAGTATAGGCCCTTCGGCCCTCTATGTTGCGCCCACCAGTGAAATCAATCTAAAGCCCCTCTAATCTACACTATTCCAATATATTCCCTATGTTTATCCAATAACCATTTGAATGCTCTTAATGTTGACGAGTCCTCTACTGCTGCAGGCAGGGCATTCCACGCCCTCACTACTCTGTGAGTAAAGAACCTACCTCGAACATCTGTCCTGTATCTCTCACCCCTCAATTTAAAGCTACATCCCCTCGTGCTAGCCATCACCATCCGATGAAAAAGGCTCTCACTATCCACCCTATCTAATCCTCTGATCATCTTGTATGCCTCTGTTAAGTCACCTCTGAACCTTCTTCTCTAACGAAAACAACCTCAAGCCCCTCAGCCTTTCCTCATATGATTTTCCCACCATACCAGGCAACATCCTGGTAAATCTCCTATGCACCCTTTCCAACACTTCCACATCTTTCCTACAATACGGCGACCAGAACTGTACGCAATGCTCCAAATTTGGCTGCACCAGTGTTTTGTACAGTTGCAGCATGACCTCCTGGCTCCGAAACTCAATCCCTCCATCAATTAAAGCTAACACACCGTACGCCTTCTTAACAACCCTATCAGGCTGGGTGCCTACTTTCAGGGATCTATGCACATGGACACCCAGACCCCTCTCTTCATCCACACTACCAAGTATCTTACCATTAGCCCCGTACTCTGTATTCCTGTTTCTCCTTCCAAAGAGAATCACCTCACACTTTTCCGCATTAAACTCCATTTGCCGCCTCTGAGCCCAGCTCTGCAGCTTATCTGTGTCCCTCTGTAACCTGCCACTTCCCTCCGCACTGTTCACAGCTCCACCGACTTTAGTGCCATCTGCAAATTTACCAATCCATCCTTCCACGCCCTCATCCAGGTCATTAATAAAAATGATAAACAGCAGTGGCCCCAAAACAGATCCTTGCGGTACACCACTAGTAACTGAACTCCAGGATGAATATTCCCCATCACCCACCAACCTCTGTTTTCTTACAGCGAGTCAATTCCTGATCCAAACCACCAAATCATCCTCAATCCCATGTGCCCGTATTTCTGGCAAAGGCTTACCATGGGGAACCTTCTCAAACGCTTTGCTGAAATCCATATACACCACATCAACCACTTGACCCTCATTCACCTCTTTGGTCACCTTCTCAAAGAACTCAATAAGGTTCGTGAGTCACGATCTACCCTCCATAAAACCGTGCTGACTTTCCCTAATCACATTATTCCTTCCGAGGTGATTATAAATCCTATCTCTTATAATCCATTCCAATCATTTGCCCCCAACAGAAGTAAGGCTCACCGGTCTATAATTACCAGAATTGTCAGGATAACCGAGCTATTATTTCCCGTCTGCTGCCGCCCTCCCTTCTTCAACAACATCGTTAGATTAGCTACTTTCCAGTCCTCTGGTACAGTCCCTGCCTCCATTGATTCCTGAAAGATAACCACCAATGCCTCCACAATTTCCTCAGCTATCTATTTTAGAACCGTGGCGTGTCGTCCATCCGGTCGAGGTGATTTATCCACCTTCAGACCATTCAGATTTGCCAGAAACCTCTCCTTCGTGATGGCCACTGCACTCACCTGAGCCCCCCGACACTCCTGGAGATCTGGTATCCCACTGGTGTCTTACCCCGTGAAGAATGATGCAAAGTAACGATTCAGGTTCTCTGTCATTTCTTTGTTTTCTATTAATCCTTCTCCAGTCTCTTTCTCAAGTGGCCCAATAGCTATTTTTGCCTCTCTCTTATCTTTTATACATAGGAAAAAAAAACTCTCGCTATCTTCTTTTATATTACACGCTAGCTTACACTCATGTTTCATCTTCTCCCCGCTTATTGTTTTTTTAGTTGTCCTCTGCTCGCTTTTAAAGGCTTCCCAATCCTCTGGCTTCCCACTAATCCTTGCCAATTTGTATTGTTTGTCTTTTGCTTTTATGGTGTCCTTCACTTCCCCGTCAGCCCTGGATGCCTCATCCTCCCTGTGGCATGTTTCCACATCCTTGGGAAGAATTTCTGTAGTGCCTCCCAAATAACTCTCAGAAATTCCTGCCATTGCTGTTCCACTGTCTCCTCTGCTCGGCTCCCTTTCCAATCAACACTAGCCAGCTCCTCCCTCATGGCTTTGTAGTTACCTTTATTTAATTGAAATATCGTTGCACCTGATTCCAGCTTCTCCCTCTCAAACTGCAGGATAAATTCGATCATATTGTGGTCACTTCTCTCTCAGGGTTCCTTCACCTTAAGTTCCCGAATCAAGTCTGCCTCGTTACACATCACCAAATCCAGAATTGCCTGGTTTCTCGTAGGCTCTGTCACAAGCTACTCCAAAAAAAACATCTTTCAGACATTCCATAAATGTATTTTCTTGTGATCCACTACCTACCTGATTTTCCCAGTCCACATGCATATTGAAGTCCCGCATGATTATTGTAATATTGCCTTTTTAATGCCTTTTCTATCCCCTGATTTATTTTCTGACCAAATACTGGCTATTGCTTGGAGGCCTGCACATAACTCACATCAGGGGATTATACCATTGCGATTCCTCAACTCTACCTCCAGGGATTCTATGCCTTCTGATCCCATGTTGCTTCTTGCCATCGGTTTAACTTCATTCCTTACTAACAATGCAACCCCGCCTCCTTTGCCCATCTGCCTATCCTTTCGATTCGACACATATCCTTCGGTATTTAGATCCCAGCCCTGATCCCCTTGCAGCCACGTCTCTGTGATGCCCACAGCATCGTACGAGCCAATGTCAATATGTGCAACAAGCTCATTTACCTTGTTCCGTATGCTGCGCGCATTTAGGATCAACACCCTCAGTCCTGCATTGACCACCTCCCTTCTCATACTTGTCACCTTTTTTGTTCTGCCTGAGGTTAGATTCCTGCCACCTTCTATACTCTCCGTTCTATTATGTAGGAGGACAGGGATGCCTGGTATCAGCAGCTCCTACAGTCATGGAGGGGACAGGGAACTCCACATTGGTTACTGATGACGTGCGGGAAGAGGATCAAACATTGGTGGGTTCATCGAGGCCTCACTCGCCAGAGAGGATCTTAAAACTGGCTCCAGTCCCCAGGCATCACCCCCAAGGGATTATCGTTCGCCCTAATCAGGTCTATGTAAGATGGACGTAAGGGTGAGGAATGAACCATGGGCTGTATTACATTGTAAATATGCTGTGGATTCTGCATCAAGCCTGTATGAAGTGAATAGAGAAACATGTACAATTGTTTGTAAATGGTTTTGAATGCTGTTGCTGTACAGGGTGGGGGGCGTGGGGGCGGGGGGGGGGGCGGGGGCGGGGGGGGGTCCTAGGGGGCGTTATTTACAGTTATATATTGGGACATTCCTTTAAGGGAACGGGCCATGTAATCTCAGGTGTGGGTGAGCTGCTGGGATCCTCCCAGAGTGGCTCTCTCTTACCTTTTATAAATTGAAAATAACTCTTCCTATCTTCTTTTATATTACAAGCCAGCTTACCATCATATTTCATCTTCTCCCCCCTTATTGCTTTTTTAGTTGTCTTCTGCTTGCTTTTAAAGGCTCCCCAATCCTCTGGCCCCCAATAATCCTTGCCACTTTGTTGTTTTTTTTCTTTTGCTTTTATGCTGTCCTTGACTTCCCCGTCAGCCACGGATGCCCCGTCCTCCCTGTGGCATGTTTCCACCTCCGAGGGATGAATTTCTGTTGTACCTCCGGAATAACTCTCAAATGCACCTGCCATTGCTGTTCCACTGTCTTCCCTGCTCGGATCCCTTTCCAATCAACACTGGCCAGCTCCTCCCTCATGTCTTTGGAGTTACCTTTATTTAATTCTAACACCTTTACATCTGATTCCAGCTTCTTCCTCTCAAACTGCACGATAAATTCTATCATATTGTGGTCACCGCTCCCTCCAGAGCTCCTTCACCTTAAACTCCCTAATTTATTCTGACTCATTACACGTCAACAAATCCAGAATTGCCTGTTCCCTCTTCGGTTCTGTCACAAGCTGTTTCAAAAAACCATCTCTTCGACATTCCACAAATTCCTTTCCTTGGGATCCACGACCTACCCGATTTTCCCATTCCACCTGCATCTTGAAGTCCCCCAAGATGTTGGTAATGTTGCATTTTCCATCTCCTGATTTATTTTCTGCCCCTCATTTTCTCACTATCCTCATCACTACCCTCAGGCTGGACTTTGCCCTTTACCTCCGCCAATCGTACCCGATGTTTACTTTTCGAAGTTCAAAGTCTCTCTATTTTTCCCTTTCCCTTGCCTCCTTTTAATTCTTTTGCCTGTAATTCACATCGTTTTAATCATTTTTTTGATGTTCTTCCCTTTCCTTTTCTTTTGCCTGCAATTCAAAGAGTTTTAATTATTTTTCATATTCAGTCAGTTTCATTTGTAACTGAATTCTCGCCATTTCCAAAGATTCTGACTGTGCTTCTGACAATTCCAAATGTTGTGCTATTGCCACAATTATCTCTCCTTTCCTTACCCTGGCAGGCAATGTCAACTGCAATGTGTTCGCCAATTCCAAAAGCTTTGCTTCACTCACTTTCTGTAAGGTAACTTGCGTGACTTCCTCCACCCGTCGAAACTTCTGAGCCTCTGAAAGAGCCATTAATCCAAACCACACTCCCTATTTAAAGTTGAACACAACACCTGAAAAGAAAACACAAATCTGCGCACCACTCACTGTCTTTGAGTTCACTAATCCCAAATAAATCAGGAAATACAGATTTCAATCCCGGAGCCCGCAGTTGTTATCAGTCAGGTTGGACACTTGCAGATGTTCAATAAAGCTCGAGTGACCTGCAATACTTTACCTTGAATTTGGCAAGAAGGAGCATGAGAGGTTTCACTTCAGGTGTGAGTCAGCTGACCCATGAAGAACGTTTATTCAAAACAAAGTTTCATTAACAATACTGTTGACATGTGTAGTTAAACAATTAGCAAGAATTTTTAACAATTACAAACAAGAAACACAACAGCCACGATAATGTGCAACTGTGAAGGAAATATCTCTCGTGTGTTCCAAGCCAACATCCAATCCACAAAATCCGACAAAATCCGACAAATCACCACAATGCAGCAGAGGGTAATGTCTACTTATTACACGTGTCCAGCCTCCTGAGCTGAATGCTCAAAATCCCTTGAGAAAAACACTCAGAAGAAGTTGTAGTCCAATCGGTTTGGCAAAACATAACTTTTTAAAAAGAGAAGGAAAGTGAGAGGGGGAGAGAGTGCTTCTTTACAAACCCGTCTCATCTCAATACACCCCCTCTCATCTCATCATTCTCCCTCTCACTTTCACACGCCCCTTTCACCTCAACAATCTCTCTCTCTCCACATCAACAATTTCCTCTCATCTTAACATTCCCCCGTCTGGTCAATGGTCTTGCTCTCAAATCCACACTCCCCCATCCCCCCGCGAACTCAACAAACCCCGTCTCGCCTCAACACTCCCAGAATCACCTCAACACTGTCTGTCTCTGACCAACTCTCCTCCTTCACACCTCAACAATCTCACCTCTAACTGTCTCCTCACATCTCAATACAGACCCACTCCGCAACATTATCCACCTTCTCCCCATCACTCCCCCTCCTCACGTCAACACTCCCCCCCCGAAACTCAACACATGCCCTGGCCTCAACAACCCCATTCTAGCACGCTCGCTCTAACCTGCACTCCCCCTTCTCACCTCAACAATCTACATTGAAGTCAACACTCCCCATTTCTGCTCAACCCTCTTCCCGTCGCATCTCAACACTCTCCCTGTCTCACCTCAATGCGGTCCCCCTCCAACTTCAGCGCTCCCGCTCCCACCTCAAAGCGCTCTCCCTCCCACCACAACGTTCTGCCCCTCCCACCTCAACGCTCTCCCCCTCCCACCTCAACACTCTCCCCCTCCCACATCACCCCTCTCCTCCTGCAAAATCAGCGCTCCCCTCTCCCACCTCAACGCGCTCCCCCTCCCACCTCAGCTCTCCCCGTCGCACCTCAACGCGCTACCCTTCCGACCTCAAAGCGCTCCCCCTCCCACCTTAACGTGTTCCCCCTCCCACCTCAAAGCACTCCCCCTCCCACCTCAATGTGCTCCCTCTCCGACCTGAGTGCTTCCCCTCCCACCTCAATGAGCTCCCACTCCCACCTCAGCTTTCCCCCTCCCAGCTCACCGCTCCCTCTCCCACCTCAAAGCACTCCCCCTCCCACCTCAATGTGCTCCCTCTCCGACCTCAGTGCTTCCCCTCCCACCTCAATGAGCTCCCACTCCCACCTCAGCTTTCCCCCTCCCAGCTCACCGCTCCCTCTCCCACCTCAAAGCGCTCCCCCTCCCACCTCAATGCCCTCCCTCTCCTACCTTAGCGCTCCCCCTCCCACCTCAATGAGCTCCCCCTCCCACCACAGCTTTCCGCCTCCCACCTCAACGCTCTCCCCCTCCCACCTCCACACACCCAGTCTGACCTCAACATTCTATAACCGTCACCTCAACAATCTCGCCTCAACTCAAAGTTCGCCCTGTCATCTCAACATTAACAATCTCAACAAAGCCCTCCCCCACTCAACTTAAAAGATTTTCTCTCAAATCCACCCGCACCTTTCTCCTCAACGCTCTGCCCCTCACCACAATACACCCCCTCTGACCTCAGCACTTCACCCCCCTCACATCAACACTCACCAGGTATCACCTCAACACTCACCCACTCTGTCCTCAACAAGAACCCCTCTCACCGAAAACCTCACACACTCTCACCTGCACCTGCCCACTCCAATGTCGAAGCTTCCCCTCCCACCTAAACATCACCCTCAACTCAGCAACTGCCCCCTCACCTCAACACTCCCAATCTAAACTCTCCCACTGTCACCTGAACACTCCCACACTCATCTCAACACACTCGCCGCTCACCTGAACACATCCCCCTCCAACATTCCCAACTCACCAGGACCATCCCCTCTCACCCTAAAACTCCCCGTCTCACATCCACACGCGCCGGCTGTCAGCTCCACACTCCCCTATTCACTCCAACACACTCCCCCCCTCACCTCTACAAACTCCCCCTCACCTCAACAGTCCCACACTCATCTCAACACACTCGCCGCGAACCTGAGCACATCCCTTCCAATATTTCACACTCACCTCCGCACTCCACCAGTGGCTCCATCGGCATTCCCCCTCTCAGGTCCAAAGATTCCCCCTCATCACAAAAAACTGCCACCTCATCTCAGCAATCACCTCTCCCCTCAACACACTTTCTGATATCTCTCAACGAATCACCTCTCGCCTCGGCAGAACCCACGAAACTCGACACTCCCCCCTCCCGCACCCGCAATCCTCCCTCCCACACCCGCACTCCCCCCTCTCGCACCCGCAGTCCCCCTCTCGTAGCCGCACTCCCCCTCTCACACCCGCACTCCCCCCTCCCGCACCCGCACTCCCCCCTCTCGCACCTGCATTGCCCCCTCTCACACCCGCACTCCCCCCTCCCGCACCCGCACTCCCCCCTCTCGCACCCGCATTGCCCCCTCTCACACCCGCACTCCCCCCTCCCGCACCCGCACTCCCCCCTCCCGCAGCCGCACTCCCCACTCCCTCACCCGCACTCCCCCCTCCCGCACTCCCCCCTCCCGCACCCGCACCCCCTCTCCCGCACCCGCACTCCCCACTCCCGCACCCGCACTCCCCACTCCCGCACCCGCACTCCCCACTCCGGCACCCGCACTCTGCCCCGGCACCCGCACACCCCACTCTCGCACACGCAATCTCCCCTCACCTGATCACTCTCCGTCCGACTTCCGAATTCCCCATGACAACTTCACATTTCCCCCCTCATTTCATTGAACCTCTCAGCTCAACACTTCCACAGAACATGGAACAGTACAGGACAGAACAGGCCTTTCGGCCCACGATGTTGTGCCGAGCTTAATCTGAAACCAAGATCAAGCCACCCCACTCCCTATCATCCTAGTGTGCTCCATGTGCCTATCCAATAACCGCTTAAATGTTCCTAAAGTATCTGACTCCACTATCACTGCAGGCAGTCCATTCCACACCCTAAGCACTCTCTGCGTAACGAACCTACCTCTGATAGCCTTCCTTTATCTCCCACCACGAACCCTATAGTTCTGCCCCCTTGTAATAGCTCCATCCACCCGAGGAAATAGTCTTTGAACGTTCACTCTATCTATCCCCTTCATCATCTTATAAACCTCGATTAAGTCTCCCCTCAGCCCCCTCCGCTCCAGAGAGAACAGCCCTAGCTCCCTCAAACTTTCCTCATAAGACCTACCCTCCAAACGAGGCAGCATCCTGATAAATCTCCTCTGCACTCTTTCCAGCGCTTCCACATTCTTCTTCTAGTGAGGTGACCAGAACTGCACACAATATTCAAAATGTGGTCTCACCAAGGTCCTGTACAGTTGCAGCATAACCCCACGGCTCTTAAACTCCAACCCCCTGTTAATAAAAGCAACCACACTATAGGCCTTCTTCACAGTTCTATCCACTTGAGTGTCAACCTTTAGAGATCTGTGGATATGGACTCCATGATCTCTCTGTTCCTCCACAGTCTTCAGACCCCTACCTTTGACCCTGTAATCCACATTTAAATTATTCCTACCAAAAGTTGTGTGGCACGACTGTGATTTTAAGTGACAAAAGGGAAATTTGTAAATAAAACCTCGTTAAGGGAGAATCGAATTGTGTTTATAGTACATCGAGATAACCACATGAACAGACTGGGAATAGAGGGATTCAAAAGAATGGTACAGTGGGCACATGAGCGGCGCAGGCTTGGAGGGCCGATGGGCCTGTTCCCGTGCTGTTTTGTTCTTTGTTCTTTGTTATTGCTTCTCATAAACCATAATGAGCAAATCCATGGTTGGATCATGCAGAAGTATTAAAATATGAACTTAAAACTGTGTGCGGGCAAACCATGTTAACACGGCTTATTCCTCCCAAAGGAAATGAAAATTACCACAGTTATGGTAACTTATTTCATTCACACGATTCATTCTGTATTTATACATTGCTTCAGTGAAAACAATAAGAATCGATAGTCTCTGCAAAACGCGCACAAACATCTTACATTGCTTGTTAAGTTTTTCATTGACTTTTAGTCATTTGTTACGAATTTTATTTCTGCCCATATCCAGTAACTGTTAACGGTTACACTGATATACTTTCACTCGAGGACAAAACTCCCACAAGGTTGTTTACTTGATATCGATCGATTTGAAAAGAATGTTCCGATGGTGGGGGATTCCAGAACTAGGGGCATAGTTTGAAGATAAGGCGTAAACCTTTTAGAACTGAGGTGAAGAGAAATGTCTTCACCCAGAGGGTGGTGAATGTGTGGAATTCTCGACCACAGAAAGCAGTTGAGGCCAAAATGTTGTCTGATTTCAATAAGAAATTAGATATACCTCTCGGGGCTAAAGGGATCAAGGGATATGGGGGGGAGGGGGGATCAGGATATTAAATTCAATGATCAGCCATGATCATAATGAATGGTGAAGCAGGCTCGAAGGGCCGAATCGCCTCCTCCTGCTTCTCGATTCTATTCTGTGCAACTCACTGAAGGTCTATAATTTGTATAGAAAAAAAGGCTCCATGTCTTCGCAGTTTTTTTCTTCTTCTGAGTTTAGATTCTGCTTTTAAAATATCGAGTACAAGAAATGATTACGTTGAAATAATGTCTGAAAGACGTGCTGGTTAGGGTGCATTGGCCATGCTAAATTTTCCCTCAGTGTCCCCGAACAGGCGCTGGAGTGTGGCGACTAGGGGATTTTCACAGTAACTTCATTGCAGTGTTAATGTCAGCCTACTTGTGACACATATAAATAAACTTCAAAGTGAGACCTGGGCGTGCTGGTCCAGAATTCCCTAAAAGTGGCAACACAGGTGGCCAAGGTGATGAAGAGGGCAGGTGGCATGCTTGCATTCATCAGCTGGGGCATTGAGTACAAGTGTTGGGAAATCATGCTGCAGCTATATAAAAGCTTGGTTCGGCAGCATTTGGAGCATTGCGTGCAGTTCCGGTCACCACACTACCAGAAGGGTGTGGAAGCTTTGGAGAGAATGCAAAAAGGTTCACCAGGATGTTGCCTGTTCTCGAGTGTATTGGCTATGAGGAGAGAATGAATAAACCGTTGGGGTTTGTGTCACTATTTAGAATGAACCTTGGGGATAGTGTCTCTATTTAAAGTGATCCTTGGGGATTGTGTCACTACTTTGGGTGATCCTTGGGGTTTGTGTCAATACTTAGATAGATCCTTGAGGTTTGTGTCACTATTTAGAGAGATCCTTGGGGATTGTCTCACTAATTAGAGTGACCCATGGGGATTGTTTCATGACTCAGAACGATCGTTGGGATGGTGTTGCTACTTCGAGTGATCCTTGGGGATTTATTCATTATTTGGAGTGATGCTTGGGGATTGTGTCTATATTTAGATTGATCCTTGGGTTTTGTGTCACTATTCAGAGACATCCCTGGGGATTGTCTCACTAATTAGAGGGACCGTTGGGGATTGTTTCACTTCTTCGAGTGATCCTTGGGATGCTGTTGCTACTTCGAGTGATCCTTGGGGTTTATTCATTATTTGGAGTGATCCTGGGGATTGGGTCACGATTTAGAGTGATCCTTGGGGATTGTGCCACTATTTCGAGTGATCCTAGGGGATTGTGTCACTATTTAGACTGATCCTTGGGGATTGTGTCACTATTTCGAGTGATCCTTGGGGAATATCTCACAATTTAGAGTGATCCTTGGGGAATATCTCACTATTTAACGTAAACCTTGCGGATTGTGTCACTACTTCGTTTGATCATTGGGGTTTGCGTCACTACGTAGATAGATCCGTGGGCTTTGTGCTACTATTTAAAAGATCCCTGATGTTTGTGTCTCTATTTAAAGTGACACTTGGGGTTAGTGTTTCTATTTAGAATGAACCTGGGGATTTGTGTCACTACTTCGAGTGATCCTTGGGATGGTGTGACTACTTCGAGTGATCCTTGGGAATTGTGTCACTATTTAGAGAGATCCTTGGGTTTTGTGTCACTATTTAGAGTAACCCTTGGGGAATATCTCACAATTTAGAGTGATCCGTGGGGAATATCTCACTATTTAGCGTAAACCTTGCGGATTGTGCCACGACTTAGGGTGATCGTTGGGGTTTGTGTCACTACTTACAAAGATCCGTGGGCTTTGTGCCACTATTTCAATGATCCTTGGTGTTTGTGTCGCTATGTAAAGTGACACGTCGGGTTCGTGTCTCTATTTAGATTGAACCTCGGGGATTGTGTCACTACTTAGAGTGGTCCTTGGGATGGTGTGACTACTTTGAGTGATCCTTGGGGATTATGTCACTATTTTGAGTGATCCTTGGGCTGTGTGTCACTATTTAGATTGATCCTTTGGGATTGTGTCACCATTTAGAGTGATCCTTGGGGATTGTGTCACTATTTAGTGATCCGAGGGGATTGTGTCACTACTTAGAGTGATCCTTGGGGATTGTGTCACTATTTAGAGTGATCCATGGGGATTGTGTCACTACCTAGAGTGCTCCTAGGGGATTGTGTCACTATTTAATGATCCGAGGAGATTTTGTCACTACTTGGATTTATCCTTGGGGATTGTGTCACTACTTAATGATCCTCGGAGATTGTGTCACTATTTTGAGTGATCCTTGGGGATTCATTATTAACAATGACCTATGGCAAATTGCGGGATCCTTGGGGATTGTGTTCCTACTTCGAGTATCCTTGGGAATTTATTCATTATTTGGTGTTATCCTTGGGCACTGTGTCATTGTTTAGAGAAATCCGAGGGAATTGTGTCACAGGTTAGAATGATCCAAGATAATTCTGTCACAATTTAGAGTAATCCTTGGAGATTGTGTTTCTATTTAGACTGATCCTTGGGAAATGTGTCACTACTTAGAGTGACCCTTGGGGCTGTGTCACTATTTAGAGTGATCCTGAGGGTTTGTGACACTATTTAGAGTGCTCCTTGGGGATTGTGTCACTATTTAGAGTGATCCTTGGGGATTGTGTCACTATTTAATGCGATCCATGTGGTTTGTGTCTCCATTTAGTGATTGTAGCGGATTTTGTCACTATTTAGAGAGATCATTGGTGCTTGTGTCACTGTTTAGAATGATCCTTGGGGATTGTGTCACGACTTAGGGTAACCCTTGGGGATTGTTTCACTCCTTAGATAGATCCTTGGGGTTTGTGTCACGATTTAGAATGATACTTGGGGGTGGGTCGCTATTTAGAGTGATCCTTGGCGTCAGTGCCATTATTTAGAATGAACCTTGGGGATTGTGTCACTGCTTAGGGTGATCCTTGGGACGGTGTTACTACTTCAAGTGATCCTTGGGGGTTTATTCATTATTTGGAGTGACCCTTGTGAATTATGTCACTATTTAGAGTGATCCTTGGATATTGTGTCGCTATTTAGAGTGACCCTTGGGGTTTAGTGTCACTATCGAGAGTGAACATTGTGGTTGTGTCTCGACTTAGAGTGATCCTTGAGGATTGTGTCTCTATTTAGAGTGATCATTGTGGATTGAGTCACTGTTTAGATTGATGCTTGTGGATTCTGTCACTATTGAGAGTGATCCTTGGGGACTCTGTCACTTTTCATTCGACCTCGGGGATTCTGTCACTAGTTAGAGTGATCCTTTTGGATTGTATCGCTATTCAGATAAATCTTTGGGGTTTGTGCCACTATTTAGAGTGAACCTTGGTTATTGTGTCACTATTTAGAGTGCTCCTCGGGGATTGTGTCACTATTTAATGACGCTAGGAGACTGTGTCACTATTTGGAGTGATGCTTGGGGATTGTGTCACTATTTAATGATCCTCGGAGATTGTGTCATGATTGTGAGTGCTCCTTGGGGATTTTGTCACTATTTAGTGTGATCCTTGGGGATTGTCTCATTATTTCGAGTGACCCTTGGGGATTGTATCATTATTTAGAGTAATCCTTGGGGATTGTATCATTATTTAGAGTAATCCTTGGGGATTGTATCATTATTTAGAGTAATCCTTGGGGATTAGCGTCACTATTAAGAGTGAACTTTGTGGGTTGTGTCTCTTCTTAGAGTGATCCTTGAGGATTGTGTCACTATTTAGTGATCGTAGAGGATTGTGTCACTATTTAGCGTGATCCCCGGGGATTGTGTCTCTATTTAGAGTGATCATTGTGGATTGTGTCACTGTTTAGATTGATCCTTGGGGATTCTGCCACTATTGAGAGTGATCCATGGGGATTGTGTCACTATTCATTGAACCTCGGGGATTGTGTCACTGTTTAGAGTGACCCTTGTGGATTGTATCGCTATTCAGATAAATCTTTGGGGTTTGTGCCACGATTTAGAGTGATCCTTGGCTATTGTGTCACTACTTAGAATGCTCCTAGGGGATTGTGTCACTATTTGGAGTGATCGTTGGGGATTGTGTCACTATTTAATGATCTACGGAGATTGTGTCACTATTTTGAGTGATCTTTGGGGATTGTGTCACTATTTAGAGTGATCCTTGGGGATTGTCTCATTATTTAGAGTGATCCTTGGGGATTGTATCATTATTTAGAGTGATCCTTGGGCATTGTGTCACTACTTAGAGTGATCCATGGGGGTTGTCTCATTATTTAGACTGATCCTTGGGGATTGTGTCAATATTTCGAATGATTCTTGGGGATTATGGCACTATTTATTGATCCTCGGAGATTGTGTCACTATTTCGAGTGATCCTTGGGGATTGTCTCATTACTTAGAGTGAACCTTGGGGATTGGGTCATTATTTAGAGTGATACTTGGGGATTGTGTCACTATTTAGAGTGATCCATGGGGATTGTCTCATTATTTAGAGTGATCCTTGGGGATTGTGTCAATATTTAGAGTGATCCTTGGGGATTGTGTCATTATTTAGAGTGATCCGTGGGGATTGTGTCACTAACTTCAGTGACCGTTCGGGATTTTTTCACTAGTGATCGTAGAGTATTGTGTCACTATTTCGAGTGATCTTTGGGGATTGCGTCACTATTTAATGATCCTCGGAGATTGTGTCACTATTTCGAGTGTTCCTTGTGGATTGTCTCATTATTTAGAGTGATCCTAGGGGATTGGTTCATTATTGAGAGTGATCCTTGGGGATTGTGTCCTTATTTAGAGTGATCCGTGGGTATTGTGTCACTAATTACAGTGACCGTTGGGGATTGTGTCACTGCTTTGAGTGATCGTTGGGATGGTTTTGCTCCGTCGAGTGATCCTTGGGGAGTTATTCATTATTTGCTGTGATCCTTGGGGATTGTGTCACTATTTAGAGCGGCCCATGGGGTTCGTGTAACGATTTAGAGTGAGCCTTCTGAATAGTGTCTCTACTTCGCGTGATCGTTCGGGTTTGCATCACTATTTAGAGTTATCCTTGTGGATTGTGTCACTATTTAGATTGATCATTGGGGATTGTGTCACGATTTAGATTGATCCTTGGGGATTGTCTCACTATTTAGAGCGATCCTTGCGGTTTGTGTCTCTATTTAGTGATTGTAGCGGATTTTGTCACCATTTAGAGTGATCATTGGTGCTTGTGTCACTATTTAGAGTGATCCTTGGGGATTGTGTCCCGACTTAGGGTAATCCTTGGGGTTTGTTTCACTCCTTAGATAGATCCTTGGGGCTGTGTCACGATTTAGAATGATACTTGGGGATTGTGTCGCTATTTAGAGTGATCCTTGGCGTTAGTGCCATTATTTAAAATTAACCTTGGGGATTGTGTCACTACTTAGGGTGATCCTTGGGACGGTGTTACTACTTCAAGTGATCCTTGGGGATTTATTCATTATTTGGAGTGATCCTTGTGAATTATGTCACTATTTAGAGTGATCCTTGGGAATTGTGTCGCTATTTAGAGTGGCCCTTGGGGTTCATGTAACGATTTAGAGTGAACCTTGTGAATAGTGTCCCTACTTAGCGTGATTGTTGGGTTTTGCGTCACTGTTTAGAGTGATCCTTTGGGATTTAGTCAGTATTTTGAGTTATCGTTGTGGATTGTGTCACTATTTAGATTGATCCTTGGGGATTGTGTCACTATTTAGAGCGATCCTTGTGGTTTGTGTCTCTATTTAGTGATTGTAGCGGATTTTGGCACTATTTAGAGTGATCATTCGTGCTTGTGTCACTATTTAGAATGATGCTTGGGGATTGTGTCACGACGTAGGGTAGCCCTTGCGCTTTGTTTCACGACTTCGATAGATCCTTGTGGTTTGTGTCACCATTTAGAATGATACTTGGGGATTGTGTCGCTATTTAGATTGATCCTTGGCGTTAGTGCCATTATTTAGAATGAACCTTGGGGATTGTGTCACTACTTAGGGTGATCCTTGGGACGGTGTTACTACTTCAAGTGATCCTTGGGGATTTATTCATTATTTGGAGTGATCCTTGTGAATTATGTCACTATTTAGAGAGATCCGTGGGGATTGTGTCGCTATTTAGAGTGACCCTTGGGGTTTAGTGTCGCTATTTAGAGTGAACTTTGAGGTTGTGTCTCTACTTAGAGTGATCCTTGAGGATTGTGTCACTATTTAGTGATCGTCGAGGATTCTGTCACTATTTAGAGTGATCCTCGGGGATTGTGTTCTATTAAGAGTGATCATTGTGGATTGTGTCAGTGTTTAAATTGATCCTTGGGGGTTCTGTCACGAGTGAGAGTGATCCTTGGGGATTCTGTCACTATTCATTGAGCCTCGGGGATTGTGTCACTATTTAGAGCGATCCTTGTGGATTGTTTCGCTATTCAGATAAATCTTTGGGGTTTGTGCCACTATTTAGAATGATCCTTCGTTATTGTGTCACTATTTAGAGTGCTCCTAGGGGATTGTGTCACTATTTAATGATCCTAGGAGATTGTGTCACTATTTGGTGCAATCCTTAAGGATTGTGTCACTATTTAATGATCCTCGGAGATTGTGTCACTATTGTGAGTGATCCTTGGGGATTGTGTCACTATTTAGAGTGATCCTTGGGTATTGTCTCATTATTTAGAGTGATCCTTGGGGATTGTATCATTATTTAGAGTGATCCTTGGGGATTGTATCATTATTTAGGGTGATCCTTGGGGATCAGCGTCACAATTAACAGTGAACTTTGTGGGTTGTGTCTCTACTTAGAGTGACCCTTGAGGATTGTGTCATTATTTAGTGATCGTAGAGGATTGTGTCATTATTTAGAATGATCCCCGGGGATTGTGTCTCTATTTAGAGTGATCATTGTGGATTGTGTCACTGTTTAGATTGATCCTTGCAGATTCTGTCACTATTGAGAGTGATCCTTGTGGATTGTATCGCTATGCAGATAAATATTTGGGGTTTGTGCCACTACGTAGAGTGATCCTTGGTTATTGCGTCACTATTTAGAGTGCTCCTAGGGGATTGTGTCACTACTTGGAGTGATCCTTGGGGATTGTGTCACTATTTAATGATCCTCGGAGACTGTGTCACCATTTTGAGTGATCCTTGGGGATTGTGTCACTATTTAGAGTGATCCTTGGGGATTGTCTCATTATTTAGAGTGATCCTTGGGGTTTGTATCATTATTTAGAGTGATCCTTGGGGATTGTGTCACTATTTAGAGTGATCCATGGGGATTGTCTCAATATTTAGAGTGATTCTTGCGGATTGTGTCGCTATTTAGAGTGATCCATGGGGATTGTGTCACTATTTAGAGTGATCCATGGGGATTGTCTCATTATTTAGAGTGATGCTTGGGGATTGTGTCAATAGTTAGAGTGATCCTTGGGGATTGTGTCATTATTGGAAGTAATCCGTGAGGATTGTGTCACTAACCACATTGACCGTTCGGGATGGTGTCACTATTTAATGATCCTCGTATATTCTGTCACTATTTCGAGTGATCCTTGGGGATTGTCTCATTAATTAGAGTGATCCGTGGGGATTGTGTCACTAATTACAGTGACCGTTGGGGATTGAGTCACTGCTTAGAGTGATCCTTGGGATGGTCTTACTCCTTCAAGTTATCCTTGGGGATTTATTCCTGATTTGGTGTGATCCTTGGGGATTCTGTCACTATTTAGAGTGATCCTTGGGAATTGTGTCGCTATTTAGAGTGGCCCTTGGGGTTCGTGTAACGATTTAGAGTGAACCTTGTGAATAGTGTCTCTACTTAGCGTGATCGTTGGGGTTTGCGTCACTATTTAGAGTGATCCTTGGGGACTTAGTCACTATTTAGAGTTATCCTTGTGGATTGTGTCACTATTTAGATTGATCATTGGGGATTGTGTCACTATTTAGATTGATCATTGGGGATTGTGTCACTATTTTGAGTGAGCCTTGGGGATTGTGACACTATTTAGATTGATCCTTGTGGATTGTGTCACTATTTAGATTAATCCTTGGGGATTGTGTCACTATTTAGAGCGATCCTTGTGGTTTGTGTCACTATTTAGTGATTGTAGCGTATTTTGTCATTATTTAGAGTGATCATTTTTGCTTGTGTCACTATTTAGAATGATGCTTGGGGATTTTGTCACGACGTACGGTAGCCGTTGGGGTTTGTTTCACTACTTAGATAGATCCTTGTGGTTTGTGTCACGATTTAGAATGATCCTTGGGGATTGTGTCACTATTTAGAGTGATCCTTGGGGATTGTGCCGCTATTTAGAGTGACGTTGGGGTTTCGTGTAACGATTTAGAGTGAACCTTGTGAATAGTGTCTCTACTTAGCGTGATCGTTGGGGTTTGCGTCACTATTTAGAGTGATCCTTGGGGACTTAGATCCTTGCGGTTTGTGTCACGACTTGGAATGATACTTGGGGATTGTGTCACTATTTAGAGTGATCCTGGAGGATTGTGTCACAATTTAGTGATCGTAGATGATTGTGTCACTATTTAGAGTGATCCTCGGGGATTGTGTCTCTATTTAGAGTGATCCTTGGGGATTGTGTCTCTATTTAGAGTTATCATTGTGGATTGTGTCACTGTTTAGATTGATCCTTGGGAATTCTGTCACTATTGAGAGTGACCCTTGGGGATTGTGTCACTATTCAGTGAACCTCGGGGATTGTGTCACTATTTAGAGTGATCCTTGTGGATTGTACAGCTATTCAGATAAATCCTTGGGGTTTGTGCCACTATTTAGAGTGATCCTTGGCGATTCTCTCACTAATTAGAGTGACTCTCGGGGATTGTTTCTGTACTTAAAGTGATCCTTGAGATGGTGTTTCTACTTCGAGTGATCCTTGGGGATTTATTCATTATTTGGAGTAATCCTTGGGGATTGCGTCACTATTTAGAGAGATCATTGGGGTTTGTGTCACTATTTAGAGTGAACCTTGGGGATAGTGTCACTATTTACAGTAATCCTTGGGGATTATATCTCTCTTTGGAGTGATCATTATGGATCGTGTCACTATTTAGATTGATCCTTGGTTATTGTGTCACTATTTAGAGTGCTCCTAGGGGATTGTGTCACTATTTTGAGTGATCCTTGGGGATTGTGTCACTATTTAGAGTGATCCTTGGGCATTGTCTCATTATTTAGAGTGATCCTTGGGAATTGTATCATTATTTAGAGTGATCCTTGGGGATTGTGTCACTATTTAGCGTGATCCATGGGGATTGTCTCACTAACTACAGTGACCGACTAGGAGATTGTGTCACTATTTCGACTGATCCTTGTGGATTGTGTCACTATTTAATGATCCTCGGAGATAGTGTCACTATTTCGAGTGATCCTTGGGCTTTGTCTCATTATTTAGAGTGATCCTTGGGGATTGTGTCGTTACTTAGAGTGATCCTTGGGGGTTGTTTCACTATTTAGAGTGATCCGTGGGGATTGTGGCACTAATTACAGTGACCTTTGGGGATTATGTCACTGCTTAGAGTGATCCTTGGAATGGTCTTACTCCTTTGAGTGATCCTTGGGGATTTATTCGTTATTTGCTGTGATCCTTGGGGATTGTGTCACTATTTTATGATCCTCGGGGATTGTTTCACTATTTAGATTGATCCTTGGGGATTGTGTCACTATTTAGAGCGATCCTTGTGGTTTGTGTCTCTATTTCGTGATTGTAGCGGATTTTGTCACTATTTAGAGTGATCATTGGTGCTTGTGTCACTATTTAGAGTGATCCTTGGGGATTGTGTCACGACTGAGGGAAACCCTGGGGTTTGTTTGACTGCTTAGATCGATCCTTCGGGTTTGTGTCACGATTTCGAATGATACTTGGGGATTGTGTCGCTATTTAGAGTGATCCTTTGCGTTAGTACCATAATTTAGAATGAACCTTGGGGATTGAGTCAACAATTAGGGTGATCCTTGGGACGGTGTTACTACTTCAAGTGATCCTTGGGGATTTATTCATTATTTGGAGTAATCCTTGTGAATTATGTCACTACTTCGAGTGATCCGTGGGGATTGTGTCGCTAATTGGAGTGACCCTTGTGGTTTAGCGTCACTATTAAGAGTGAACTTTGTGGTTTGTGTCGCTACTTAGAGTGATCCTTGAGGATTGTGTCACTATTTTGTGATCGTAGAGGATTGTGTCACTATTTAGAGTGATCCTCGGGGATTGTGTCTCTATTTGGAGTGATTCTTCTGGATTGTGTCACTATTTAGACTTACTCTTGGGGTTTCTGTCACTATTTAGAATGAAACTCGGGGATAGTGCCTCTGCTTAGACTGATCCTTGGGGATTGTGTCACTATTCAAAGTGATCCTTGAGGATTTTCTCACTATTTAGAGTGATCCTTGTGGATTGTGTCACGACTTAGATTGATCCTTGTGGTTTGTGTCACTAATTAGAATGAACATTGGGGATTGATTTACTAATTAAAGTGACCCTTAGGGATTGTGTCACTGCTTAGAGTGATACTTGATGTGGTGTTACTATTTCGAGTGGTCCTTGGGGATTTATTCATTATTTTGAGTGATCCTTGGTGATTGTGGCACTATTTAGAGTGATCCCTGGGGCTTGTGTCACCATTTAGAGTGATCCTTGATGATTGTGTCGCTATTTAGAGTGAGCCTTGAGGTTTGTGTCACTGTTTCGAGTGACCTTGGGGATTGTGTCACTATTTAGAGTGATCCGAGGAGATTGTGTAACTATTTAGAGTGATCCTTGTGGATTGCGTCACTTTTTAGAGTGATCCTTGGGGACTGTCTCACTAAGTAGAGTGACCCCTGGGGGTTGTGTCGCGACAAAGATTGGTTCTTGGGATGGTGTTACTACTTCGAGTGATCGTTGGGGATTTATTGATTATTTGGAGTGATCCTTGGGGCTTGTGTCACCATTTAGAGTGACCCTTGATGATCGTGTCGCTATTTAGCGTGACCCTTGGGGATTGTGTCACTATTTAGAGTGAACCTTGGGGATAGTGTCCCTACTTAGAGTGATCCTTGTGGATTGTGTCACTATTTAGAGTGATCCTTGGGGATTGTGTCACTATTTAGAGTGATCCGTGGAGATTGAGTCACTACAAACTGGTCCTCGAGGATTGTGTCACGATTTAGAGTGATCCTTGGGGATTGTCTCACTATTTAGAGTGATTCTTGTGGATTGTGTCACTATTTAGATTGATCCTTGGGGATTGTCTCACTATTTAGAGTGATCCTTGGGCATTGTCTCACTATTTAGTGTGATCCTTGTGGATTGCGTCACTATTTAGATTGATCCTTCTGGATGATGTCACTATTTAGAGTGATCCTTGGGGATTGTGTCACTATTAGAGTGATCCTTGGGGTTTGTGTCCCTATGTAGAGTGATCCTTGGGGATTGAGTGACTATGTAATGATCCTCGGCGATTGTGTCTCTATTTAGCGTGAACCTGGGTGATTGTGTCACTATTTAGAATGACCCTTGATGTTTCTGTCACTGTTTAGAGTGACCCTTGGCATTAGTGTCACTATTTAGAATGAACCTTGGGGATTGACTTACTAATTAGAGTCACCCTTAGGGATTGTGTCACTGCTTAGAGTGGTACTTGATATGGTGTTACTATTTCGAGTGATCCTTGGGGATTTAATCCTTATTTTGAGTGATCCTTGGGATTGTCTCACTCTTTAGAGTGATCCATTGGATTGTGTCACCACTTAGAGTGATCATTGTGGATTGTGTCACTATTTAGATTGATCCTTGGGATTGTGTCACTGTTTAGAGTGACCCTTGCGGATTGTGTCACTATTTAAAGTGTTCCTAGGGGATTGTGTCACTACTTCGAGTGACCCTTGGGGTGTGTATCAATTTTCAGAGTGATCATTGCGGACTGTCTCACTAATTTTAGTGACCCCTGGGGATTGTGTCACTACTTAGAGTGGACCTTGGGATGGTGTTACTACTTCGAGTGATCTTTGGGGTTAGCACTGCTGCTTCACAGCTCCAGGGTCCCGGGTTCGATTCCTGGCTCGGGTCACTGTCTGTGTGGAGTTTGCACATTCTCCTCGTGTTTGCGTGGGTTTCCTCCGGGTGCTCCGGTTTCCTCCCACAGTCCAAAGATGTGCGGGTTAAGTTGATTGGCCAGGTTAAAATTGCCCCTGAGATGCGTAGGTTAGAGGGATTAGCGGGTAAATATGTGGGGGTAGGGCCTGGGTGGGATTGTGGTCGGTGCAGACTCGATGGGCCGAATGGCCTCCTTCTGCACTGTAGGGTTTCTATGATTTCTATGATGATTTGGAGTGATCCCTGGGGCTTGTGTCACTATTCAGAGTGATCCTTGATGATTGTGTCGCTATTTAGAGTGACCCTTGGCGTTGGTGTCACAATTCAGAGTGAACCTTGGGGATAGTGTCACTACTTAAGTGATCGTGGTAGATTGTGTCACTATTTCGAGTGATCCTTAGGGCTTGTCTGAGTATTTAGAGTGATCGTTGCGCATTGTGTCACGACTTAGGGAGATCCTTGGGGTTTGTGTCACTACTAGATAGATCCTTGGGATTTCTGTCACGATGTAGAGTGATCCTTGGGGTTTGTGTCCCAATGTAGAGTGATCCTTGGGGATTGTCTCCCCAATTAGAGTGGTCCGTGGGTATTGTGTCACTACTTAGAGTGATGCTTGGGATGGTGTTACTACTTCGATTGATTCATGTGGATTTATTCATTATTTGGAATGTTCCTTGTGGTTTGTGTCACTATTTGGAGTGATCCTTGGGGATTGTGTCACTATTCAGATTGATCCTTGGTGACTGTGTCAATATTTAGAGTGATCCTTGGGGATTGAGTCACTACTTAGTGATCCTCGAGGATTGTGTCACTATTTGAAGTGATGCTTGTGGATTGTCTCACTATTCAGAGTGATCCTTGTGGATTGTGACACTATTTAGATTGATCCTTGGGGATTGTGTAACTATTTAGTGTGATCCTTGGGGATTGAGTCACTATTTCGTGATCCTCGGGGATGGTGTCACTATTTAGAGTGATGCTTGGGGATTGCCTCACTATTTAGTGTGACCCTTGTGGATTGTGTCACACGTTAGAGTGATCATTGTGGATTGTGTCACTGTTTGGAGTGATCCTTGGGGATTGTGTCACTACTTACCGTGATCCTAGCGGATTGTTTCACTACTTACGGTGATCCTTGCGGATTGTGTCACTACTTACGGTGATCCTTTCGGTTTGTGTCACTACTTAGATAGATACTTGGGGTTTGTCTCACTATTTAGAGTGATCCTTGGGGTTTGTGTCACCATTAAGAGTGATCCTTGGCGTGAGTGTCACGATTTACAATGAACCTTGGGGTTTGTGTCACTATTTAGAGTGATCCTTGGGGATTTATTCATTATTTGGAGTAATCCTTGGGTATTATTTCACGATTTAGAGTGATCCTTGGGGACTTTGTCGCTATTTAGAGTGAACTTCGTGGATCCTGTCTCTACTTAGTGTGAACATTGGGGATTGTGTCACTATTTAGAGTGATCCTTAGGGATTGTGTCACTACTTAGAGCGATCCTTGGGGTCTGTGTCACTTTTTAGAGTGATCCTTGCGGACTGTCTCACTAATTAGAATGACCCCTGCGGATTGTGTCACTACTTAGAGCGGTCCTTGGGATGGTGTTACTACTTGGAGGGATCGTTGGGAAATTATTCATTATTTGTATTGATCCTTCGGGATTATGTCATTATTTCGAGAGACGCTTGGTGATTGTGTCGCTATTTAGAGTGACCCTTGGGGTTTGTGTCACTACTTAGAGTGGTCCTTGGGATGGTGTTACTACTTCGAGTGACCTTTGGGAATTTATTCACAATTTGGAGTGATCCTTGGGTTTGTGTTACTATTTAGAGTGAACCTTGGGGATAGACATATCGAAACATAGAAACAGAGAAAACTGCAACACAAAACTGGCCCTTCAGCCCCACAAGTTGTGCCGAACACATCCCTATCTTTTAGGCCAACCTATAACCCTGCATCCTATTAAGTCCCAGGCCCTATTTCTTCACGTCTCATCCGTTTACCCTTCACATATTTATAGAACGCCTTAGGGTTTTCCTTAATTCTACTTGCCGAGGCCTTCTCGTGACCCCTTCTGGATCTCCTAATTTCCTTCTTTAGTCCCTTCCTACAAGCCGTATACTCATCTAGATCCCTATCTTCTCCAAGCTCTCTGAACTGTTTGTACGCTTTCCTTTTCTTCTCGACTAGGTCTCGCACAGCTGTCGTGCACCACGGTTCCTTTAACCTACCAACGCATACCTGTCTGCTCGGAACATTGTCCTATAGAACCCGCGGCAGACATTCCTTGAAAAACTGCCACCTCTCTTCAGTAGATTTTCCCGAGAATACCTCTTTCCAATTTACTCCTCTAATTTGCTGCCTTATGGCTTCATATTTCCCCTTACTCCATATGAACGCTTTTCTAGCTTGCTTGATCCTCTCTAATTCCAATGCAAGCATACAGGAGATAGAGTTATGATCGCTATCCCCAAGATGCTCTCCCACTGAGAGATCTGACACCTGTCCAGGCTCATTGGTCAGTATCAGATCAAGTACAGCCTCTCCTCTTGTAGGCTTGTCCACATGCTGTGTCAGGAAACCCTCCTGAACACACCTAACGAACTCCTCCCCATCCAATCCCCTTACCCTAGGGATATTTCAATCTATGTTTGGGAAATTAAAGCCTCCCATCACAACAACTCTGCTATTTTTGCAACTCTCCAGGATCTGTTTCCCCATCTGCTCCTCCACCTCCCTGTCACTGTTGGGCAGCCTATAGAAAACTCCCAGCAAAGTGATCGACCCCTTCCCACTCCTTGACGATTATGTCGCTATTTAGAGTGATCCTTGGGGTTTGTGTCAGTATTTAGCGTGATCTTTGGGATTATGTCATGATTTTGAGTGATCCTTGAGGATTGTGTCATAATTTAGAGTGATCCTTGGCGATTGCTTCAGACGTGGTTTTGGGAATCATGACAGTTCTGAGCCTTTTGAAGAACATTTTTTGGTATTTTCTATATACCACCGATTATTACCTTTCAAGCAGTTCCTGTTTTTGCCGTGTTGATTTCTGCGTAACCTGTTCGACGGCCTGGGCTGCTGTTGAATTAATGCTTTACATTATAACGCCATTTCTTCCGTTTGTTTTGATTCTATTGTTCAATGTGTTAACAGTCAGATACACTTTAATGGCCAGCCGAGCCCGCAGCAGACTCCAAGGTCGTAGCTCTGGGGAGAGTGCCAGTGACCCAGAGATAGAGAATCAAAGGAAATCCATAATGTTGTAGTTTATCATATCGGGGAATTTCATCTTCTTATGGGCGGCGTTCGTGGTTTGCTCGATATTAAGACGACTCGATTACTTGGGGTATTCTGTTCCCCTGCCCAAGTTTATCCGGGAAATTGGCTTCATGCTGCAGCCCCTGAGCTGCTGCACCAACACCGTTGTTTATGCTGTGACTCAAAGGAAATTCGAGAGGAGTTTTGGAATAAGAGTGAAACAACCGTTCATATCGATGGCCAAATGACACCATTGAGAAGACATCACAATTTGGAACATTGTTGCTGCCGTGTTCTGTGCATTCTACTGTTGGACTACGTTCCTTTTTTTCATTTTCTGAAGCAAGTCACAAACATGGCGCAACGTTAATTGTAGTTGTTCTCAATTGTAAATGCTTCATACCCTCTTACCTGCAAGGAAGGGACCCAAACGCAAGTTATCTAAAGATGAGTTTCAAACAATGACTTGGTCAAGAGGATTAGCAGTCCCAAGATCAGCCTCTCGCTCAAGCATTGCTCAGGAAATGACTCCTACCATGGTTATTTCACATAAATTGACCAATCCCGAGTAATGCCTCGCCAAGTGCTCGGTATCTCAAATGTTAATCAGCTGATTTGAAGTCTGCCATTCTTTGAAGGAAGGCTTTCAAGAAAATTAGGCTGACACCAGCAAAACAAGATATAAGGATGATTCTGTCATGTAATCCCTGCACTGTCACTTGAAAAAACTGTGAAGGCATATTCATGCTTTTATGTTAAATTCCAAATCTCCACTCCTCTAACTGATTCATCTCCACTTCACTGCCTGATGCTCCTTATGTAAAACATTGGTGAGGCTACATTTGGAATACTGTCTCCAACTCCAGTCAGCACAAGACCGGAAGGACGAGGAGGCTTTGGAGGGAGTACAGAAAAGGTTTACCAGGATGTTGCCTGGGATGGAGGGTATCAGCTATGAGGAGAGATTGAATAAATTGGGATTATTCTCTCTGGAAAGACGGAGGCTGAGGGACATCCTGATAGAAGTTCATAGAATTATGAGGGCATTGATAGGGTGAACAGTTGGAAGTTTTTTTCTTAGAGAAGAAATGACAATCACAAGGGGCACAAGTTCAAGATAACGGGGGAAATGTTCTGTGGAGATGTGCGGGGGAAGGTTTATACCTAGAGGGTGGCGGGGGGCCTGGAATGCACTGCAAGTGAGTTGGTTGAAGCAGACAAGTTAGCATCATTTCAGACTGATCTGGATAGGCACATGAGCAGACGGGGAATAGAGGGATACAGGCAATTGGTTTGGATAGGACAACGTGATCAGCACAATATAAAAACAAATTCCTGCGGATGCTGGAATCTGAAACCAAAAGAGAAAATGCTGGAGAATCTCAGCAGGTCTGGAAGCATCTGTAACGAGAGGGAAGAGATGACGGTTCAAGTCAGGAGACCCTTTGTCAAAGTTAAAAGTCATAGAAAGAGGGAGATACTTATACTGCAGGGTGAGGGAATGAAAAGTGAATCATTGCTCCAGAAACCACGGGAAAGGCTGCAAATGGCAGCCCACAGCGAGAATAGAAGGTGTTAATGACTAAACAGTAGCGAAGCTGAAATCAGAGGATAATCTGTGACAGCTGGAGATGTGGGAGGAGGGCGCTAATGGGTGGGAGAGAGGTAACATTTAGAACAAGGGGGGCGAGGGAAAGCAAAGGGGGAGCGAAGGTCAGGAAAGGGGGGGGGGGGTTCAAGTCGAGGGAAAGAGTGGGGGCAAGATAAATGAAGAAAGGCAATAAAGAAATAAAAGGTAGAGAATAATAAAAAATGAAATGAAATCAAAACAAAGGGGTTGAGGTGGGGTAGAGTGAATCATCTGAAGTTGTTGAATTCGATGTGTAGACTGGAAGACTGTAAAGTGCCGAGCCGGAAGATGAGATGCTGTTTCTCCAGTTTGCGTTGAGCTTCACTGGAACATTTCACCAGGCCAAGGACAGACATAGAACCATAGAACCATAGAAAATTACAGCTCAGAAACAGGCATTTTGGCCCTTCTTGTCTGTGCCGAACCATTTTATGCCTAGTCCCACTGACCTGCACTTGGACCATATCCCTCCACACCCCTCTCATCCATGAACCCGTCCAGGTTTTTCTTAATTGTTATCTGGCAGCTCATTCCACACTCCCACCACTCTCTGCGTGAAGAAGCCCCCCCTAACATTCCCTTTAAACTTTTCTCCTTTCACCCTTAACCCATTCCCTCTGGTATTTTTCTCCCCGAGCCTCAGCGGAAAAAGCCTGCTTGCATTCACTCTATCTATACCCATCAAAATCTTATACACCTCTATCAAATCTCCCCTCAATCTTCTACGCTCCAGGGAATAAAGTCCCAACCTATTCAATCTCTCTCTGTAACTCAGCTTCTCAAGTCCCGGCATGTGGGCCTGGGAGCAGGATCGTGGGTTCAAATGGCAACAACCGGAAGGTCAGGGTCCTGCTTGCGCACAGATCGTAGGTGCTCAGCAAAGCGATAACCCGGTCTACGCGTGGTCTCTCCGATATCGAGGAGACCACATTGGGAGCAGCGAATGCAAGAGACCAAATTGGAAGAGTTGCAATTGAAACATTGCTCAGCATTCGGCACAGGGTTGTTGGGCCAACGGGCCTGTTCCTGTGCTGTCCTGTTCTTTATTCTGTTTGTATGTTTCCTGGAGGATATTGAGTGGATTATATCAGAAATACTTTAGCTTATTTTTAGTGTTATGTATGCTTGCGGATCAATGATAACTTTGCTCCTCCATAGATCATTTGACAAAGAAACAGAGAAGTGGCTGGGTTAGAAGTGAATTGTCTGGATCAACTCTTGAGTGTCCACACAATGGACTGTCTGGTCGGAGCTCAAGTGTCAGCATGGCATGTGGTTGGCACCATTTACGATGTACCGTCAAGGTCCAATACAGCACGTGCCCAGTACCTGGTGCAGCACAAATCAAGCATCAACAACTGCACATTCCTGGGTGTGGGTACAGTAAACTCCTGGGTCCGGCATTCTCTTGGGGCCATGTATGACACACTCCTGAGTTCCCTCGTATGGAACACTTACAGGTTTACACAATGCAAGAGACAAGCATTTGTTGCACTGGACTGTCGAATTCTGGCACAACACGCACTCAGTTCCCACAGCATTGACGTCGGGTTGGATTTTACGGTTTTGGGACGAACGAGGCCGTATCATTGGCCACTTATTTTGTGGTTGAAGGCACATTACATTCGCTAGTTTTAATACATCGCATTTCAGGTTCCCTGCATAGCACATTCCTGGATCCAAGTGTGACATTTGTCCCGCTCCTCGTGAAGTGTTTTATGTATTCATTCATGGGACATGGACGTCGCTGACTGGCCGGCATTTATTGCCCATACCTGGTTGCCCTTGCAGGGCAGTTCAGAGTCAACCACATTGCTGTGGCTGTGGAGTCACATGTCGGCCAGACCAGGTCAGGACTGCAGATTTCCTTCCCTAAAGGACATTAGTGAACGAGTTGGGTTTTTCTGACAAATGACAATGGTTTCATGGTCATTGGTGGATTCTTAATTCCAGATATTTTTTATTGAATTGAAATTTCACCAGTTGGCATGGCGGGATTCGAACCTGCGTCATCAGAAAATGAGCTGAGTTTCTGGATTAATTGTCCAGCGATAATACCACTGGGCCATCGCCTCCTCTATATTTCTGCTGCCTGTAGAACATATTTCTACTTCTGGAACAGTACCCGACTGGTTCTTGGTTCGCACTTTTCCAGATCAAGGAACAAGAAATTCCAGGCGACTGGCATAACAGACACACTGATCCAGACGCCACAATTTCAAAAATGGCCAGAGAGCACATTTCCTGTTCCTCACCCTAAAAAGTCACATTCTTTGCAACTGGTACAGTAACAGTAGCTGGTAAACTGCTGGAATTTTGTGCACGGTGGCACACTGGTTAGCACTGCTGCCGAACAGCGCCAGGGACCCGGGTTCGATCCCTGGCTCAGATCACTGTCTGTGCGGAGTCTGCACGTTCTCCTCGTGTCTGCGTGGGTTTCCACCGGGTGCTCCGGTTTCCTCAACACAGTCCTAGGATGTGCAGGTTCGGAGCATTGGCCATGTTAAATTGCCACTTAGTGTCCAAAGATGTGCAGGTTAGTTGCATCGGCCATGCTAAATTGCCCCTTAGTGTCCAAAGATGTGCAGGTTCGGTGGATTGGCTATGATAAAATAAGCAGTGTTATGGGGTAGTTCATGGTTGGGAGTGTGAGGTGACGGGGGAGTGGTGCTTATGTAAGGTGCGCTTCAGAAGAGTCAGTGATCGATGGGCCGAATGCCCTCCCTCTGCATTGCAGTGATTATATCTTTCCAACTCATGCTCTGGAGGGAGAACGTAAGTGGCTCAGAATTATTCAGGAATTAATGTTTCTATTAAACAAAAGAATACGTCTGCAGTATTCACAAACTGACTGGAGTTTACAGCTTTCAGTAAGATGTCAACTTATTGTAAACCCAAAGTGAGGAAATGGCTGATAATCCATGCTCAAGAATGTTTTAAATCTTCATCCAACAATCATTAAATGCTTCCAGCAATGAGGAAGAATGTTGACCATTCTGTAAGTCTGTAAATATGTGTGGTGGCGGGAATTGAGCCTGGGTGGGATTGTTGTCGGTACAGACTCGATGGGCTGAATGGTTTCCTTCTGCACTGTAGGGGTTCTATGATTTCATCACTGAAGGAGAACGCTGAGCATTCTGTAAGTCTGTTGAATCCACTCCACTTCCAATGTCTGATGGAATCAGCCAGAATTTTACCCTTCCCCCCGCCACAGGAATCGGAGCGGGCGAGGGGCGGACCGTGGAAAGGTCCATTGACCTTGGGCGGGGTTTTACAGTTTCGGGACGAGGGAGGCCGTTAAATCCTGCCCATAATCTTCAACCTGATTCTCGTCCTCTCCATATTCTCATAACCCTTGCATCTCTTACTGATTAAAAATCTGTCTTCCTTGTACATACACAATGACCCAGCATCTACAGCCCTCTGCATAACAAATTCCACAGATTTACTACCTCATCTGACAGAGCGAATTCCTCCGCATCTTTGAGCTAAAAAGGCGACCCGCGAGTCTAAGATTATGCCCTCTGGACCTAGACTCACCCACACGGGGAAGCAACCGTTCAGCAATAACCCTGTCACGTGCAATGGAGTCACTGTGAAAATCCCCCAGTTGTCACACTCTAGCTCCTGTTCGGGTATACTGAGGGAGAATTTAGCATGGTCAATGCACCTAAGCAGCACACTGTGGGAGGAAACAGGCGCATCAAGCGGAAACCAATGCAGACACTGGGAGAATGTTCAGATTCCGCACAGACAGTGACCCAAGCCGGGAATCGAACCCAGATCCGCACTTACATGCATCATCACAATGTTATGGTTTCCGAGACTCCAGGTGTTTAAGGAAGCAGATACATCAGAGAAAACTTTGTGAAGACATTTCATTTGCAACCTTTTTTGACCCAGGCAATCGTTATAGGCAATTTAGCATGGCCAATCCACTTAACCTGCAGGTATTTGGACACTAAGGCAAATTACCATGGCCAATCCATCTAACCTGCGCAGATTTGGACACTAAGGGCAATTTAACATGGCCAATCCACCTAACCTGCACATCTTCAGACTGTGGGAGGAAACCAGAGCACCCGGAATAAACCCACACAGACAAGGGGAGATCAGATAGACTCCGAAACAGACAAGCCAGGACCTGACCCCGGGCCCCTGGTGCTTGGGCAGCAGTGGTAACCAATGTGCCACCGTGCCGCCCCACATTACTGAATTACCGAACACAGTCCATCACCTTCCCACAGTCAAGTCGCTCAAAGTCGATAACACCAATGAAATTGGCAGCGTGACATTAAACAGAAGGGATAATAGTTAAAGACAATGAGACAAACAAGACTTCAAATTCCCAGTGGAGCTCAGAGAATCCTTTGGAATGTACTTCTCCATTGAGTTGGGGTTTGTAATTATCGAAGGTCAGCCAGATGGTGAACAGGTCCTTATATGTTGGTTCCTGTTCATCCAAACACCAAAGTGCCTTTCATGCAATCATCTTTAATTTGATTTGATTTATTATTGCCACAGGTATTGGTTTGCAGTGAAAAGTATTGTTTCTTGTGTGCTGTACAGACACAGCATACTGTTCAGAGAGAAGGAAAAGAGATAGTGCAGAGTGTAGTTTACAGTCATTACTGGGGTGTAGAGAAAGATCGACGTAATATGAGATAGGCCTGTTCAAAGATTTGATGACAGCAGGGAAGAAGCTGTTCTTGGATCGGTCGGTACGTGACCTCAGATTTTTGTATCTTTTTCGCGATGGACGAAGGTGGAAGAGAGAATGTCCGGGGTGGGTGGGGTCCTTGATTTACTATGGCCAATCCACTTATCCTGCACATATTTGGACACTTAGGGCAGTTTAGCATGGCCAGTCCACCTAACCTGCACATCTTTGGACTGTGGGAGGATGCTTTTCCAAAGGCAGCGGGAAGTGTAGACAGAGTCAATGGATGCGAGGCTGGTTGAGTGTTGGACTGGACTACATTCACGATCTTTTGCAGTTTCTTGCGGTCTTGGGAAGAGTAGGAGCCCATACCAAGCTGTAATAGAACCAGAATGGATGCATCTCTGGTCCTTTTTGTAATGTTAACTTCAGTGAAAAGAAAGTTTATTGCAGCGTCTATAGATACAAACTACTGTTGCAATTTGCACGTTTGGTATTCCCGGGTTTCTGGGTGACACCCTCCCACTCTAAATGTGAACAGTGCTAATTAATATTCAAGATCATTCGCTTCCGTCCAAACTGTGTAAACATTTGATCGGTTTTTGATTATAAATTTTGATTAAATCGGAGCAGGGACGGAAGTGAGAAATGAACGTGGAATGTACTTTTAAAAACGCAACCACTGCAATATTTAACATCAGAGCAGCTGCAATATCAGTTCAATCAGATTTACAGACATGGGAACAGGAGGAGGCCATTCAGCCGGTTGAGTCTATTTCACAATTCAACGCCATCACCACTGTAGTGGTTCTTCAGAGGCTCAGTATTGAGTTCAACTTCAGCTAATACAAAGACTCGCAACCACAGTATTCTGGTGAAAGGCGTTCTTTATTGTCCGCTGGGACAGAAGGAGCTGGGCAGTCTCAGAGTCAGGGAGGTTTACAGCATGGAAACAGGCTCTTCGGCCCAACTTGCCGATGCCGCCCTTTTTTAACCATGAAGCTGTTCCCAATTTACGCGTTTGCCACTTTCCCTCTTTACCCATCTTGCCCATGTAACTGTTTAAATGCTTTTTAACAGATAAAAGTTTACCCGCCTCCACTACTGCCTTTGGCAGCTCGTTCCAGACGCTCACTGAAAGAATTGCTCCACTGACACATTTTGTGACTCTCCGCTCTCGCCTTCAACCTCTGCCCTCTAGTTTTAGAATCCCCTACCTTTGGGAAAAGATGTTGACTATTTAGCTGATCTGTGCCTCTCATTATTTTATGGAAGATCTCCCCGAAGGCCCCTACGGTCCAGGGAAGAAAGTCCTAGTCTATCGAGCCTCTCCTTATAACTCAAACCATCAAGTCCCTGTAGCATCCAAGCAATTTTTTTCTGCACCCTTTCTCGTTTAATCATATCCTTTCTACAATAGGCTGATCAGAACGGTATACAGTATTCCAAGTCCAACAAATCTCTCAGTAACATTATGGTGGCATTATAATTATGCATTTTCCAAAAAGCATTTTACCCGCCGTCTGGCTCATCATGATCCAAACATTAATACAGGTCATACACTTTGACCAATTACAGATATTCTCTGACAGCATGGGAACAATAAGTTCCAGTAAATTCTGCCTGTCTTTCCCATGGCAAGCTATTGCCTATTTCAGACTCTCTTTTCTCTGTTATTCATTGAGCTGTGTGGAACCACGAGATTGTCCTTGCTCAATGAATGTGTCTTTCACTGAGCTGTCTGCTACCAATGTTGATACGAGTTTTGCTTCAAGGTTGTATTGCCTATAAAGAATGTGGTTCACCTGATTGACCTATTTCCCTGATGCCTTAGAACTCTGTCATTTGCCAAGATCTCTGCCTGTTCAATAGTACTCTTTCAAAAATGCATGTTTTACTGGTCTAACTTGTGCTTATATGTGTTTCAATGCAGACAGTACGTCTGCAAAATATATAAGGCAGTCTGTGAATCTTATCCTAAGTTAATCCACTCCATTTTAATAATCTTTATTGGTGTTTTAATCCCTGGGTATTTCAAATTCCTCGAACAAAGTCCAATGAGCTACATCCGTCCTCATGTAAAGGGACCAAAGCTGTCCACAATATTCTAAGTGTGGTCCCATTAATTTTGCATCCTGCAGGAGCAACGATTCACAACGTTTGGATTATAGTCCTTTAGCATTCAGTGCCAAGATTCCATTTGCATTCCTATTTCCTTCTGTATCTACATCTTAGTTTTATACAATTCACGCAGACACGCAGATCCTCCTGCCCGGAGGCACCATGCCCCTGAATACATCAACGGAGATTAAGTGCAATTGGTCGAGAGCTTCAGGTTTCTCGGTGAAAGATCATCAACAGCCTGTATGGTCCCGATGCTATAGTTTCTGTAATCAACACCATCTGGCTTCCACAGCCTTGTGTGGAAATGAATTCCATAGATTCACCACCCTCTGGCTGAAGAAATTCCTCCTCATCACAGTTCTAAATAAAGAAGTCTCACAACAGCAAGTTAAAGTCCCACAGGTTTATTTGGAATCACGCGTTTTTGGAACGTTGCCCCTTCATCAGGTGAGTGGACAACTGGTGCTGTGAGACTTCTTATTGTGGCCACCCCAGTCCAACACTGGCATCTCCATAATGCAGCTCTAAAGGCCCGTCCCTCTCCTCTGAGGCTGTGCTTCGAGTGCGAGTCTCTCCTATTAATGGAAACAACTTCCACAAGTGCACTCTATCCAGGCTGTTCATTATTCTGTAAGTTTCAATAATATCGTCCCTCCTCATCCTTCCAAACTCCATCGAGTACGACCCAGAGTCTTCAGACGCTCCTCATGTGTCAGGTCTTTCATCCCCTGGATCAGTCTTGTGAACCTCCTCTGGAGCCTCTCCAAGACCTGCACATCCTTCCTTCGATACTGGTCCCAGAATTGCTGACAATATTCTGAATGTCTCCAGAGCAGAGTCTTATAGGACCTCAGCAGTACATCCCTGATATTGAATTCTAGTCGTCTCGAATTGAACGCGAGCAGAGGGACCTCTGTTATATCGAATGAATATTGAGAGATTTACAGTCTGACCCTCCACTATTTCCAACTTTCCATACCTCCCAGAATGTCATAACCCCATCTAGGCTGTAACTGTTCTCATTTGAGTATAATAAGTGTTGGATAGAACGGGGTGAATTGAAGCTGTTTGTTTCGTGACTGTAATTGATGTGAGTCTCCACGGATCCGATTAGTGTGTCTGGAGGGATTTCCCTCTTCTCTTAATACGGGATTCCGTTTAATGTGTTGTCCCATTCAGTCAGGGGGACCGACCACTCGGACACTAACAGAGATCAGCGGCTGTGGAGAGAGAGAGAGAGAGAGGGAGAGGAGAGATCAGAATCTGTGAACAATGGATTAGAATCTGGGAACAATGAACCGGAATCTTCCAACAATGGATCAAAATCTGGAACAATGGATTGGAATGTTACATATATCGAGCACAATCTGAGTGCAATGGATTGGAATGTTCCAACAATGGATCAGAATCTGATTACAATGAACCGGAATGTTCCAACAATGGATCAGAATCTGGAAACAATGGGTTGGAATCATAGAAATCATAGAAACCCTACAGTGCAGAAGGAGGCCATTCGGCCCATCGAGTCTGCACCGACCACAATCCCACCCAGGCCCTACCCCCACATATTTTACCGGCTAATCCCTCTAACCTACACATCCCAGGACTCTAAGGGGCAATTTTTTAACCTGGCCAATCAGCCGAACCCGCACATCTTTGGAGTGTGGGAGGAAACCGGAGCACCCGGAGGAAACCCACGCAGACACGAGGAGAATGTGCAAACTCCACACAGACAGTGACCCGAGCCGGGAATCGAACCCAGGACCCTGGAGTTGTGAAGCAGCAGTGCTAACCACTGTGCTACCGTGCCGCCCTGTTCCAACAATGGATCAGAACCTGGGAACAATGGATTGGAATGTTCCAATCAAGGACAGGAGTTTGTTCTATTGGATTTCTAAGTTTACTGAAGACGAGTGGTGGACAACATCAGCTGATTGGATTGAATATCTGCTGAAGGCGATTCAATATTTTTACTATCCCCTATTAGCTATGATTGGTTTCCGGGTAAGTCCGTGGCTGAAATCATACTGGCCCGACCACCACGGGAATCGGAGCAGGTGAGGGGCGGAGCATGGGATGGTCTGTTGAACACGGGTGAGATTTTGTAGCTTTGGGATGAGTGAGGCTGTAAAGTCCCGTCCCCTGTGTCCAGTCCTAATTCTACAAAGGCTGTTTAACTGTATTGATTTTCTTGTCATTTACTGCACTGGGTTTGCTGCTCTTGTTGTTTCTGCTGAATCTCTGTATCCAGTTATTAATTCTTTCAGCCACTGACAATTGTCTCAGGGTCTATGGGCGAGGGTGTCTTCTGTGCTGTGACTTTCCACAGACATGTGACCTCCAACACTATTCCTCACAAGATCGAACATAGAACATAGAAAAACTACAGCACAAACAGGCCCTTCGGCCCACAAGCCCACAAGTTCGGTCCACAAGGCCGAAAACATCCCTACCTTCTCGACCTACCTATTACCCTCCATCCGATTAAGCTCCATTTAATCATCCAGGAATCTCTTAAAATACCCTATTGATTTCGGCTCCACCACCCCTGACGGCAGCCGATTCCAGTCGCCCAATGCCCTCTTTGTGAAAAACATACCCCGAACATCTCCCCTGTCGCTACCCCCCCCCCCCCCCCCCGGCACCTTCAACCTGTGTCCTGTCGTAGCAGACATTTCCACCCTGGGAAAAAGCCTCTGAGTGCCTCGCTCTTCCCAAAGCCTCTCAACATCTTATACACCTCTATCATGTCACCTCTCATCCTTCGTCTCTCCAAGGAGAAAAGAACGAGCTCCCTCAGCCTATCCTCATAAGTCATGCCGCTCAATCCAGGCAACATCCTTGTCAATCTCCTCTGCACCCTTTCAATCTTTTCCACATCCTTCCTATAGTGAGGCGACCAGAACTGAGCACAGTACTCCAAGTGGGGTCTGACGATGGTCTTAGAGGGCTGCATCATTATCACCGGACTCCTGAACTCAATCCCTCGATTGATAAAGGCCAGCACACCATACGCCTTCTTAACCACCTCCTCCACCTGCGGGGCCGATTTCAGAGTCCTATGGAAACCGGACCCCAAGGTCCTTCTGATCATCTACCGTACGAAGAGTCTTTCCCTTTATATTGTACTCCTTCATCCCATTTGGCCTACCAAAATGGACCACGACACATTTATCTGGGTTGAAGTCCATCTGCCACTTCTCCGCCCAGTCTTGCATCCTATCTATGTCCTTCTGTAACTTCTGACATCCCTCTAGAATATCCACAACCCCACCAAACTTCGTGTCGTCGGCAAACTTACCAACCCATCCCTCCGCTTCCTCATCCAGGTCATTTATGAAAATGACAAACAGCAAGGGTCCCAGAACAGATCCCTGGGGCACACCACTGGTGACCGACCACCATTTAGAAAAAGACCCATCTATACCCACTCTCTGCCTCCTTTGGGCAAGCCAGTTCTGGATCCACCAGGCAGCAGCCCCTTCGATCCTATGCCCTCTCACTTTATCAAGAAGACTTGCATGGGGTCGTTAACGAACGCCTTGCTAAAATCCATATAAACCACATCTACCGCCTTCCGTTCGTCAATGTGTTTAGTCACATTTTTGAAGAACTCCACCAGGCTCGTAAGACACGATCTGCCCTTGACAAAGCCATGTTGGGTATTCTTGAGCATACGAAACCTCTCTAAATGCTCATATATTCTGTCTCTCAGGATCTTCTCCATCAGTTTACCAACCACTGAGATTAGACTCACCGGTCGGTAATTACCTGGGCTATCCCTATTCCCCTTCTTGAAAATAGGAACCACATCCGCAATCCTCCAATCCTCCGGCACCTCTCCCATCTCCATCGACGACGCAGGGATCATCGCCAGAGGCTCTGCAATCTCCTCCCTCGCCTCCCACAGTAACCTGGGGTACATCCCATCCGGACCCGGCGACTTATCTATCTTGATGCCATTCAAAGATTCCAGCCCAACCTCTTTCTTAAAGTCCACATTCTCAATCCTTTCCGTCCACCGCACGCCCGCAGTACATCCATCCAGGTCCTTCTCCTCTTTAAAAACCGAGGCAAAATACTCATTGAGCATCTCTTCCTCTCACACACACAAAGAACAAACAAAGAACAATACAGCACAGGAACAGGCCCATTGCCACCCCCCCCCCCCCAAGCCCGTGCCGCTTCCTGGTCCAAACTAGACCATTCTTTTGTATCCCTGCATTCCCACTCCGTTCATATGGCTGTCTAGATGAGTCTTAAGCGTTCCCAGTGTGTCCGCCTCCACCACCATGCCTGGCAGCGCATTCCAGGCCCCCACCACCTTCTGTGTAAGATATGTACTTCTGATATCTGTGTTAAACCTCCCCCCCTCTCAGCTTGAACCTCTGACCCCTCGTGAACGTCACCACCGACCTGGGGAAAAGCTTTCCACCGTTCACCCTATCTATGCCTTTCATAAGTTTATACACCTCTATTAATTCTCCCCTCATCTTCCGTCTTTCCAGGGAGAACAACCCCACATTACCCAATCTCTCCTCATAACTAAGCCCCTCCATACCAGGCAACATCCTGGTAAACCTTCTCTGTACTCTCACCAAAGCCTCCACGTTCTTCTGGTAGTGTGGCGACCAGAACTGGACGCAGTATTCCAAATGCTGCCGAACCAACGTTCTATACATCTGCAACATCAGACCCCAACTTTTATACTCTATGCCCCGTCCTATCAAGGCAAGCATGCTATATGCCTTCTTCACCACCATCTCCACCTGTGACGTACCTTCAAGTATCTGTGGACCTGGACACCCAGGTCCCTCTGCGTACCTGCACCCTTTATGGTTCTGCCATTTATCGTATCGCTCCACCCTACATTATTTCTACCAAAATGCATCACTTCGCATTGATCAGGATTGAACTCCATCTGCCATTTCTTTGCCCAAATTTCCTGCCTATCTATATCCTTCTATAGCCTCTGACAATGCTCCTCACTATCTGCAAGTCCTGCCAATTTTGTGTCGTTCACAAAATTACTGATCACCCCAGTTACACCTTTTCCAGATCGTTTATATAAATCACAAACAGCAGAGGTCCCAACGCAGAGCCCTGCAGAACACCACTAGTCACAGGCCCCCAGCCGGAAAAAGACGCTTCCACTACCACCCTCTGTCTTCTGTGACCAAGCCAGTTCTCCACCCATCGAGTCACCTCCCCCTTTATCCCATGAGATCCAACCTTTTTCACCAGCCTACCATGAGGAACCTTGTCAAACGCTCTACTAAAGACCAGATAGACGACACCGACGGCCCTTCCCTCGTCAACCATTCTAGTCACACACACACACACATATTGATTGAGGCAATGCAGACACACCCACAGGTAGCAGGGAGGGGGTTGAGAGAACCACTTCTCCCTGCCCATTGATGGCGGTGTTTTGAAGGTAATATCACGCAACAGACAATAAATCAGGTCCACGCCCGATTTCCGGCTCCTTGCGAACTTACCCACAACTCATAAGTGACAGATTCAGTCTTCTGCCCATTTCTAGCAAGAGGCTGAATAAATTATTGAAATTTAATTGAAAACAAATGTAAATGAATTTAGCGAGCCCGGGATGGAAATTTGTGGCATACTTACCTGTGGAGCCTCACCGGGAGAGGTTGTGTCCGGTGAGGAAAACACCTGGCCCACTAGTACAAGGGCGGGTCGTGATGACCTTGCAGAAGGCCATGAGGATATCGGGCAAGGTAGGGAACACACGTAGGAGCCCCATAAGCAGCGCCCACCGGGCAGTGCCAGGGGCTGGTGCCTGAGGTGGCCGGGTCTACTGGAGGGAGGCCTGATAGTAGCGGGACCGACTGGCCATGGCTTACAGGGGCAGGAGTTGAGGGGGCAAGGCTTCAAGGCAGCTTGGCCCTTGCGTAGCGGGCCGATCCAGGAGAGTGGCCCATTGCCACTCTGAACGTGATTGATGGTAGGCGATGGGGGGGGGGGGGGGGGCGCTGCCACTCTGCATGTGAACTCTGGAGTAGGGAGCGCAGCCCCGCTACCGGTCTGCACGCGATTGTTGGGGTGTAGGGGGTTCCCGCTTCCAATCTGCACGCAGTTGGAGAGGTAGTTTGGTGCCCGCGGCCAATCTGCACGTAGTTGTTGGGGGGCGGGGGGGGGGGGGAAGAGGGTCCCTGCTGCCACTCTGCAAAGTACTGGTTGGGTAGGAAGGGGGGCCTCGCTGCCTCTGTGCATGCACAGTGGGGGAGGTAGGGGGGACTCCTCGCCTCGCTGCATACACAGTGAGTTAGGGAGGGGTCTTGCTGCCTCTCTGCATGCACAGTGGAGTGGGAAGGGGGGCCTCGCTGCCTCTCTGCGTGCCATTGTTGTGGGGGAAGGTGGGGGAAGGTGGGGGAGGGGGAATTGCTCCGTGTGATGGGGAGGGGGGGCCACTCACGAAGAGCTGTGGTCCCTAGACTATCTGGGAGCAGCTGCACTGTTGAAGGTAGCTGCAGCAGTAGAGAGCTGACAAATGTCTCTCTGAGACCAGGCAGCTCACTGCTGGCTGCAATTGCACATTTTCAACCACATAGATTTGGTACATTTTCGGTATCCCAACCAGCGCTGTGAGAGCCGCAAGTGAAGGGGCAACTGCTGAGGGTGGTCTAACAGTCATTGAGTTTTAACAGCCCAAAATGGGTTACTTTGACCCATTATGTCTGAACTCGTCATCAAACCCAATTAAATCCCATTTACCGGCACTCGATCCACAGCCGTTTAAACTCTGGAGTTTGAATTGCTGATCTAAATGCCTCTCGTGGTTGTTCCCGCTTCTACCATCCTTTCAGGCCGTGAGCTGCGGATCCCAGCACCCTGTGGATGGAAATATCTTTCCTCAAATCCAAAGAAAAATCTGCCCTTTAACTTACATCCACGTCACTCTGGTTAGTGACACCATTACTGAAGGGAAAAAAAGTTTCTTCCTCTCTTGGTGCCAAACAATTTTGGACATATCACTGAGCCCCCCTCCCCCCCCCCCCCGCCCCACCTGAAAGCACTCCCCACCACCACCCACTGCACTCCCCTTCCTCCCATGTCTGCTCCGAGGTAAAGAAGTGGAGATGCCGGCGTTGGACTGGGGTAAACACAGTCAGAAGTTTAACAACACCAGGTTAAAGTCCAGCAGGTTTATTTGGTAGCAAAAGCCACACCAGCTTTCGGAGCTCTAAGCCCCTTCTTCAGGTGAGTGGGAATTCTGTTCACAAACAGAGCATATAAAGACACAGACTCAATTTACATGAATAATGGTTGGAATGCGAATACTTACAACGGCTCAGGTCTTGAAGAAACAAAACAGTGTGAGTGGAGAGAGCATCAGGACAGGCTAAAAAGATGTGTATTGTCTCCAGACAAGACAGCCAGTGAAACTCTGCAGGTCCACGCAACTGTGGGAGTTACAAATAGTGTGACATGAACCCAATATCCCGGTTGAGGCCGTCCTCGTGTGTGCGGAACTTGGCTAACAGTTTCTGCTCAGCGACTCTGCGCTGTCGTGTGTCGCGTAGGCCGCCTTGGAGAACGCTTACCCGAATATCAGAGGCCGAATGCCCGTGACTGCTGAAGAGCTCCCCAACAGGAAGAGAACAGTCTTGCCTGGTGATTGTCGAGCGGTGTTCATTCATCTGTTGTCGTAGCGTCTGCATGGTTTCCCCAGTGCACCATGCCTCGGGACATCATTTCTAGCACTACAGTGGTCACGTGCATTCGGCCTCTGATATTCAGGATTCTCTGGACAGTCTTATTAAAATCCCAGTTGGTGAGAATAGTCTGATCAGCACTTTCGTGGAATCATAGAATCCCTACAGTGCAGAAGGAGGCTATTTGGCCCATCAGGTCTGCACTGACGACAAACACACCTCTACCCATAAGCCCAGATATTTACCCTGCTGTCCGCCCACCCCCCGCACCCCGCCGCCGCCCCCCCCCACCCCGCCCCCATGCTAATTTCTTGGCAATTATCTCTCACAGATGTATATCGAACTAATTCCAGAAATAATACTCAAGGCAAAACTATTCTCACTATATTAAAGGCAAACCGCATGGATTCCGACACTCTTCCACTACACTGTGGAACTCCAAAATATTCACAAACAGGGGTGCATTTTGATGCAAAGACTTTCTTGGTTTCCGAATGGACACTTCAAGTTTTACCACTTCACTCAGTATAGTGCTCGTCACAGAATATCTCCTCCCACACAGCCTATACAAATGTCATAGAGCAATACAGCACGGAAACAGGTCCTTCAGCCCAACTAATCCATGCCGGCCATGGGGCCCTCCCAGCTCGTCCCAATTGCCCGCGTTTGGCCCAAATCTCTCGAATCCTTTCCCACCCATGCACTCATCCAAATGCTTTTTAAATGTTGCTATTGAACCTGTCGCAACCACGTTCTCTGGCAGCTCATTCCATATCCGCACAACCCTCTGCTTGAAGAAGTTGCACCTCAGGTCCCTTTGAAATCGTTTCCCCCTCACCGATATATAAAAGAAAGAACAAACAACAAAGTAAAATTACAGCATAGGAACAGGCCCTTCGGCCCTCCAAGCCTGCATCGACCATGCTGCCCTGACTGAACTAAAACCCCCTACTTTTCCGGGGAACATATCCTTCTATTCCTATCCCACTGATGTATTTGTCAAGATGCCCCTGAAAAGGCACTCTTGTATCTGCTTCCACTACCCCCTGGCAGCGAGTTCCAGACACCCACCACCCTCTGTGTAAAAGACTTGCCTCGTACATCTCCTTTAAACCTTGCCCCTCACACCTTAAACCTACGCTCCCAGTAATTGACTCTTCCACCCTGGGAAAAAGCTTCTGACTATCCAGTCTGCCAATGCCCCACGGAATCATGTAGACTTCTATCAGGTCGCCCCTCAACCTCCCTCGTTCCAGTGAGAACAAACCAAGTTTATCCAACCTCTCCTTATTGCTAATGCCCTCCATACCAGGTAACATCCTGGTACATCTTTTCTGTCCCCTTTCTAAACCACGACATCCTTCTAGTATGGCGACCAGATTTGAACACGAAATTCCAAGTGCAGCCGAACTAAGATTCAAAAACTGCAACATGACTTGCCAATTTTTAAACTAAATGCCCCGGTCGATGAAGACAAGCATGCTGTATGCCTTCTTGACTACCTTCTCCACCTGCATTGCCACTTTCAGTGACCTGTGTACCTGTACACCCAGATCCCTCTGCCTATCAATACTCTTCAGGGCTCTGCAATTTCCTGTATATTTCCTATCTGTATTAGACCATCCAAAATGCATTACCTTACATTTGTCCTGATTAAACTCCATCTGCCATCTCTCTGCCCAGGTCTCCAACTGCAGGATCCTTTGACGGTCCCCATTCCTAACCGCAAATCCAGAAACCTTTGTGTCATCTGCAAACTAACTAATCAATCCAGGTACATTGTCCTCCAACTCATTTATATACATTACAAACAGCAAAGGTCCCAGCACTGATCCCTGAGGAACACCACTTTTCACAGCCCTCCATTCAGAAACGCACCCGACCACAGCTACCCTCTGTGTTGCATGACCGAGCCTGTTTTGTATCCAACTTGCCAGTTCACCTCTGATCCGTTGCGAATTCACCTTCTGCACCAGTCTGCCATGAGGGATCTTGTCAAAGGCCTTAATGAAGTCCATGTTGACAACATCCATTGCCCTACCCTCATTAATCATCTTTGTCAATTCCTCAAAAAACTCGATCAAGTTAGTGAGGCACGACCTCCCCTTCACAAAACCATGATCCTCTCACTAATACGTCCACTTATTCCAGGTGGGAGTAAATCCTGTCTCGAAGATTCCTCTCCAATAATTTCCCCACCACTGAAGTAAGGCTCACCGGCCTGTAATAACCTGAATTATTCTTGCTACCATTATGAAACAAAGGAACAACATTGCCTATTATCCAATCTTCTGTGGTCTCCCCTGTGATGTCTCGGCACTCTACACCAACATCCCCCATGACGTTGGCATTGCTTCAACTGCCTCAGTACTCAACGCCAACAACGGTCGGTCTCCAGATGTAATTTTACAACTTATCCGCTTCATCGTGGACCAACAACTAGTTCTTCATGCCGGCACACGGAACAGCCATGGCGATCAAATTCGCACCTCAATATGCCAACATCTTCGTTCACAGCTTCGAAAAAAGACCTCTTCACCGCACAGGACCTTCAAACGATGCTATACACGAGATATATCGATGACATTTTCTTCCTTTGGACTCACGGTGAACAATCCCTGGAACAACTATGTGATGACATCAACAAGTTCCATCCCACCATCAGACTCACCATGGACGAGTCTCCGGAATCGTTTGCATTCTTGGACAAACGCATCTCCATCAAAGACGGTCACCTCAGCACGTCACCGTACCGCAAGCCCATGGATAACCTCACGATGCTCCACTTCACCAGCTTCCACCCTAAACACGTTAAAGAAGCCATCCACTACGGAGTTGCCCTCCGTACACACAGGATCCGCTCAGATGAGGAGGATCACAACAGACACCTCCAGACTCTCAAAGATGCCCTCATAAGAATAGGATATGGTGCTCGATGTATCGATCCACAGTTCCGACGTGCCACAGCAAAAAATCGAACCGAACTCCTCAGAAGACAAATACTGGACTCGACGGAGAGAGTACCCTTCGTCGTCCTGTACATCCCCGGAACGGAGAAGCTACAACAAATTCTACGGAGCCTTCAACATGTCATTGATGAAGACGAACATGTCGCCAAGGCCATCCCCACACGAACACTTCTTACCGTCAAACAAAAGCGCAAACTCAAACAGACCATTGTCCGCAGCAAACAACCCAGCCTGCAGGAGAACAGTGACCACGACACCACACAACCCTGCCACAGCAACCTCTGCAAGGCGTGCCAGATCATCAAAATGGATGCCATCATCTCGCGTGAGAACACCATCCACCAGGTATACGATACACACTCTTGCAACTCGGACAACGTTGTCTACCCGATACGCTGCAGGAAAGGAAGTCCCGAGACATGGTACATGGGGGAGACCATGCAGACGCTACGACAACGGATGAATGAACACCGCTCGACAATCACCAGGCAAGAGTGTCCTCTTCCTGTTAGGGAGCACTTCAGCGGTCACGGGCATTCGGCCTCTGATCTTCGGTCAGCATTTTCCAAGGCGGCCTTCATGACACACGGCAACGCAGAGTCGCTCAGCAGAGACTGATAGCCAAGTTCTGCACACATGAGGATGGCCCTCAACCGGGATCTTGGGTTCATGTCACCCCGCACAACTTGCCTGGGCTTGTAAAATCTCACTAACTGTCCTGTCTGGAGACAATGCACATCTCTTTAACCTGTGCTCAACCCTCTCTCCACTCACATTGTCTGTACCTTTAAGAATTGATTACCTGTAAAGATTCGCATTCCAACCATTATTTTATCAATTAAGTTTTTGTCTTTATATGCCCTGTTTGTGAGCAGAAGTCCCACCTACCTGGCGAAGGAGCAGCGCTCCGAAAGCTAGTGGCTTTTGCTTCCAAGTCAACCGGTTGGACTTTTACCTGGTGTTGTGAGACTTCGTTGTGTGTGTACCTCCCCGTAGCCAGTGAGCATACAGCGATTTCTCTGAAGGCCCCAACAATGTCTTCCATTTCCTCTCTCTCAGTATCCTGTGCTATATCCCACCAGGCCCTGGATACTTAATGTTTCTCAAGAACCCCAATACCTTCTCTTTTTTGATCTCAAATGACTGAAACTATCTCCACACTCTTTCTGGACTCATCATCCACCAAGTCCTTGTCTTCAGTGAATACTGACGCAATGTACTAATTTAATGTCTGGCCTATTTCCCCTGGTTCCACGCATAGATTCCCTTCCCTATCCTTGAGTGGGCCAACAGTCTTGCGAGCTACCCTCTTGCTCTTTATACTTGTCTAAAAAGGTTTGGGATTTTCCTTAATCCTGCTGGCCAATGACTTTTCGTGACCCCTTTTAGCCCTCCTTACTCCTTGCTTCTGTTTATTTCTACTTTCCTTGTTTTCCACACTTGCTTCGTGTGTTCCGAGCCTCCTAGCCTTGACAAATGCTTCCCTATTATTTTTGATTAGACTCACAATAACTCTTGTCATCCAAGGTTCCTGAAGCGTGCCATACTTACCCTTCATCCTTCAAGGACAGTGCCTGCTGAATCCCCATGAACGTAAACTTGAAAGCCCCCAACACGCAAAATGTGGGTTTCCCCTCAAACATCTGCCCCTTATCTGCATTTTTCAGTTCCTGCCTTATATTGTTGTCATTAGCCTTCCCCCAATTTAGCACCTTCACTTGAGGAATACACCCATCTTTATCCATCAGTACCTTAAAGACAGCTGAATTGTGATCACTGTCCCCAAACTGCTCCCCTCCAGAACCATCGACCAATTGGCCGAGCTCATTCCCAAATACCAGGTCCAGTACGGCCCCTTCCTCATTGGACTATTTGCATACTGCTTCAAGAAGCCCCCCTGGATGCTCCTTACCATCTCTGCCCTATACAGGCCCCTCACACTTAGTGAGTCCCAGTCCATATAGGGGAAGATAAAATCACCCACGACAACATCCCTGTTACATTTACACCTTGCCAAAATCTGCGTAAATAGCTGTTCATCTGTCTCCCATAATGAGAACATAAGAACATAAGAAACAGGAGCAGGAGTAGGCCATCTAGCCCCCCGAGCCTGCCCTGCCATTCAACAAGACCATGTCTGATCTGATAGTCGTTTACTTCCACTGAACCGCCCGATCACCATAATCCTTAATTCCCTTATTGCTCAGAAATCTATCTACCTGTGACTCAAACATATTTAACGAGGTAGCCTCCACTGCTTCAATGAGCAAAAATGCCAGAGATTCACCACCCTCTGAGAGATGAAGTTCCTTCTCAACTCTGTCCTAAACTGACTCCCCCTTATTTTGAGGCTGTGTCCTCTCGTTCTTGTTTCCTTTCGAAGTGGAAAGAATCTCTCTGACACTACCCTGTCTAGCCCCTTCATTATCTTATATCTCTCGATAAGATCTCCGCTCTGAGTAACCGCAGAGGGCTGACCGCCTTGAAAGCCTTTTTTGGAGTGTCAATGCTGGGTCCGTTTCCTCCTGCTCAGCCTCGGAACTGAGTGGGGTTCAGCCGACCGGAGCTCGCCGCTTCCGCCATGAGCACTGTGGCCCGAGTTCCCTTTATCGGGTGACAATGTGGTCGAGAGGCTAAGCCTGCTTTGTCCATTTCAGAGTCCGAGGTTCCCACTGGCGGAGGTGGAGAGCAGTAGCCGGAGTGCCTGCAATTCTTTCCAAAGTTCCTGAGGTGCTGGGAATTGATTTTTCCTGCATGGCTTGGGATTTCATGGCTTGTAGTTGATTGAAGTATTCCCATAGGATGGTATCTCCCAAGTGGACTTGATAGGAAACTGGCCCTGTTCCGGACTTCATCATGCCTCATAACCACGCGGATCGATTGTCATGATTCTTTACTAATAACCTATCAACTGCATTTAAGTGCTTCTCCCGGTTGGTGAGAACAGCACTGGGTGTCAGCCCCGCTCTCGGAAGATCAGACTGAATCTTGGGCGGAGTGATCTCCCCATGAGCAATCTGTGGGATTATTCCAGTTGTGGAAGAGGGGGTGGAGGGGTTGGGGGGTGTCGTCCTGTAGTTGAAGATGAATTTGGATGGTTTTTTGTCCAAGGAGGCTGTGGGATGGTTTTTAAACCTGCTTTTACTGTTTGGGCCGCTCGTTCTGCCAGGCCGTTGGATGATGGGTAATTTGGCACTGTCCTAACGTGTCAAATTATGTTGAACTTCATGTAATGCACAAATTCGTGTTTGGTGAAGGGTGGTCCATTTTTTGAAACCAACACTTGCGGGATCCCGGGTGTCAAGAAAGAGGTGTGAAGTTTCTCCACTCTTGTCCTTGGCTTTGATTAACTCACCCTGTGTCCAGCCATCCATTTTGAATCAGCATCTACCATTATCAGGAACATCGACCCCGTGAACGGTCCGGCACTGTCCATGTGCAGCCACGTCTATGGCCGTCCCAGCCATTCCCAAGCGTGAAGAGTCGTGACTGGTGATAGTTCTGCCCTTGTTGATCTTCCCAACACTGACCCACGAGCAAATTTCTGTATCCATACCAGGCCACCAGACATGGCAATTTGGAGGTTCTTCAGTTTGTCCCTCCTTGGTGGCCATGGTAAAGTTCAGCCAGGATGGGTTGGTGAACCTCGCTCAGGGTGACACTCTTGAACCCCATTGGCGTGTGTCATCTTCCACAGTCAGCTGCTCTCTGCCACTCCAATATGGGTGCAGTTGAGGCTGTAACGACCTTTTTGTTTTCCCCCATTAACACTAGCTGCTTCAGTTTATTCAGGACCGGGTAATTTTGCGCCCACAGCCGAATACTATTTGCAGCCAATGGGAGAGTATTAAAAAAGTTCATGATTACCGTCTCTTCCATTGGGGATACGACAAGTGTCTGTTAATCGCAGCCAACTCAAGGCACCTGGCTTTGCGACTCGGCCTCCTAGTTGCCCATGTTCAGAGGGCAATTAAGTGTCAGCCACATTGCTGCGGCCCTGGAGTCACCTTTAAGCCTGAACCGCGTAAGGACGGCAGATTTCCTTCCCTGGGACATTGGTGAACCAGATGGGTTTTTCCGAAAATTGACAAACTTTCTATGGTCATCAGCAGATTCGAAACTCCAGATACATTTATTCACATTCCACCATCTGCCGTGATGGGATTGGAACCCGGGTGTTCAGAACATTTGCTGATTTTCTGTATTAATAATCTCGTGATGAGACAACAGTTCATCACATCCTGAGTTCCAGTACCTAAGACACACCATATTATACACGTCTGCAGAGCTCCCGGATTGGACAGCATCAACTGCCTCAATCTGAGAGCTCATATTCCAATAACACCACCTGATGGTTATCGTTAAAGTTACTAAATATGTCTCTTTACCTCTTTCTGTGTTTCTGTGTGCTTCTCTCCCTGTCACTCTTTCTCTGTCTCTCTCTGTGCCTCTGTCTCTCTCGATGTTTCTCTCTGTCACTTGCTGTCTCTCCGCCTCTCCCCCAGTCTCCCTCTCTTCACCCACTTCCTCTGTCTCTTCTGCCCCCTCTCGGGCTCACTCTCCTTCTCCCACTCCGTGTCTGCCCCCTATTACTTATTTGTCTGTCTGTCCCTCTCTCTCTACCTCGCTCTATCTTTTGCTCTTGCTGTGTCCATTGTACCTTTTCAGTCTCACTCTTTCCCATTCCCTCCCGCTCTCTGTCTCTATATCTCTGTTTCTCTCTGTCTCTGCCTATTTCCCTTTGTCTCACTTTTTGTATCCCGTTTCCCCTTCTTCTCCCTCTCCCTCTCTTATTACAACCTCCAATCTGTCTTCCTCTATCTCCCTTTCTCATTCCCTGTATATCTCCCTCGTTATTTTCCCCACTCTCTATCCCTGTCTCTCTCGCACTTTGAGAATGTCGCTCTGTCTCTGTTCTTTCTCTCTGTCTGAATATTTCTTTCCCTGGACCTTTTAGAAACTCTTTCAATCTCTGTTGCTCACCATGTCTTTGTGCCTTTCCCTCTGTCAATCTCTGTCCCTCTATCACTCTCACTATTGCCATCATTGCTCTCACTGACCTCTCTCTCTCTATCTGTTACTCTTTCTGTCTCTGTGAGGCCGTTTGTTATTTCCAGTTTGAATGTCCAATAGGAACAGTCTGGGGTCTTGTAGTTGTCGTTTCCTCCCAGGGTCTAATGAGTTGAAGAATTGCAGTAAGGGGATATTTCAGTAGATTTTTTAGTTGCTGCCTGAAGTGAGTCTGTGTCACAGCATAAATACCAGTGTTTGTGGAGCAACTTGTGAGTTGCAGCATGAAACCCAATTCCATAACAAAATAATCTAACCATCCCGACCGATAGCCCAAACGATACATTCGACTCCATGTTGAATAAACCATTAATGTCGACCATAAGAGCGTGAAATTGGCTGAGATAGCAAGCAGTAAAATGATGGATTTCCTTCGACTCTCCATCTCTGGGTCTCTGGGATTCTCCCCACTCCTGTGAGCCCGTAGTCTCCTGCGGGTTCTGCTGCTCACTAAAATGTGCCTGACGGTGAAAGCGTTGAGCAGCAGAATCAGGACGAATGGGACAGCCGGGGTTAGAATGATGTGGAGGAACTCGATTGTTCCCCAGACTGGAGAGAACAAAACATCCAATGTGTAACCACAAAACCAGGGGTTGTTCCCCAGCAGATATCTATTTAATAACATAAAATACCAGAAAATGTTCTTTAAACAGCTCAGCGCCGTCACTGTTCCCAGAACCACAGCGGCCGATTTCTCACTGCAATATTTACTTTTCAGCTTCGGGCAGCAAATGGCCACAAATCGATCAAAGGTGAAAGTGACGGTGAACCAGACAGAACAGTCAGTGGCTGCATAAAGCAGGACGGCGTGGATGTTACACACGGGGACCCAGTAAAAGAAATAAAACTGTTCCGGATAAACAATGGGAATATGTCTGAATATCAGGTCAAGGATGATGACCAGCAGATCCCCCTCTGACATGGCCACCAGGTAACGAGTGACACATTTGGACAGACCACAGTTTCTGCTCGTCAGGGTCACAATTGTGATTATGTTCACTGTCAGGAAGGGAAATAAATAATAAAATTAGACAGGACTCAGGGGAAGAAATTACCATTTAGACTGAGGATGGGTTAAAATTTTTAAAAACGTACACACAGACAGAATAAATAAATATCTTTTTTTAAAATCCAGCACATCTTTTGCAGTGTGAGAGGAAAGAGGAGCATTCGGTAGAAACCCAACCAGACACGGGGAGAAGGTCCAAACTCCACACAGATAGTGACCCAAGCCTGGATTTGAACCGAGGTCCCTGGTGCTGTGAGTCAGCAGTGCTAACCACTGTGTCACCATGCAGCTCCATGGCAGCAACACAATGGGATACATTTGGGAGAGAGTTTTCAGGGGAGTCCACAACACTGACCCTCGCTCAGCTACGTAAATAGCCCTTGTGGGGGATTTGGAGTGTAAGAAGACTGAGGGATTAAACCCTGACAGAAAATCCAGACTGGAGTCCTGTAGGTGGTAATCTGTCGTCTCGCAGACACCTGACTGACAACCCCTGCAACAGAGCTGGTCTCAAACAGTCCTGGTTTGACCCGTGCCTCTGGACAATGCTAACAGTTGGCAGAGGTAGATCCTGATGCCTCAACAGTTCCGACTCTATTATACTTACACTGGACTGTAGCCTGGACAGGAGACCACAGCATTGTGGCCACTGTTAGCACCACACAGAAAGAAACTGTAATCTCACACTCGATTGGCACAGAAAACAAGTACCAGGGTTTGCTTTCAACAGTGGGAGAAAGCTTCAGGGTTCAGCGAATAGCTACCGTCCAGAATTCCCAGTGCATTTTCTGCTGACCAACTATGGTCCACTGGACCAGTGCAGCACCATGAGTCCTCTCTCGGCAGGAAGGTTGCTAATCTATGCACCAGGTAAAAACTCAAACAAAGGCCAGTACCCACGAAAAAGCCAAGCAGCCTGCCTTGATGACGATCATCCGGTGACTCTGATATCCAATATTATGAAATGCATCAAAAGGTTAGTCATGGCATGAATCAGTTCCGGCTTCCCAGATTGCCTTGGATCCACTACAGTTCACCGACCTCCACAGCAAGTCTTCTGACGCCATCTCCCTGGCCATCCAGTGTACCCTGCAACACAGGCTCGTGCTTATCGACTGCAACTCAGCCTGCAACACCATTAGTCCTACGGAAATCATGTACAAAGTCCGTGGCCTGGGGCTCGGCTCCTGCATCTGCAATTGAATCCTGAAATTCCTAATCCATAGACAGCAAAATTAAGGACAGTCAACAACATTGCCCAAAAAAAACGCCAAACAAAAATTGCCCCTTAGTGTCCTGGGATGCGTAGATTAGAGGGGTTAGCGGGTAAAATATGTAGGGTTATGGGGGTAGGGCCTGGATGGGATTGTGGTTGGTGCAGACTCGATGGGCCGAATGGCCTCTTTCTGTACTGCAGGGTTTCTATGAAAAAAAAAATCTCCTTCACAATCATCCACAACAGCGGTGCCCCGTAAGGCTGCGTCCGCAGCCCCTGACTATACTCCTTACAGTCCGATGGCTGTGTGGCAAAATTCCCCTCCAACTCGATTTCCAAGTTTGCTGATGACACCTGCAGTGGGTCGGATCTGAAATAACGATGAGACCAAGAACAAGGAAGAGACAGAGAATCTGACGAACTGGGGCGACGACAATAATCTCGTCCTCAATGTCAGCAAAGCAAATCGACTTTTGGAAGCATATTGGAGTATATGCCTCTGTCTGCATCAATGGGATGAATTTGAAATGGTCGAGAGCTTCAGGTTTTAGGGTCCAGATCACGAACAACCTTTCCTGGTTCCTCCATGACGACCCTATCATTAAAAAAGCCGACGAACGCCTCTATTTTCTCAGAGGTTTATGGACGTTTGGAATGCCAGCTGCGACTCTCACCAACTTTTAAAGATGCACCATGAATAACATTCTATCTTGGTATGTATCCTGCTCTGTCTAAGACTGCAAGAAACTTCAAAGCTTGGTGAATGCAGACCAGTCCATCACTCAAACCAACCTCCCACTCATTGAATCTGTCTAAACTTCCCGTTGCCTCACAAAAGCAATCAGCCTATTTGAGGAATAGCACAACATGGACATAAACTCTTCCCACTTGATCCATGAGAAAAAAAAGATAATAAATGTGTGAGGACATGTACCAACCGACTCATAGAATCATGCAAACACTACAGTGCAGTAGGGGGCCATTTGACCCATCGAGTCTACAACAACAACAATCCAACCCAGGCCCTATCCCCAAAGTCCCACATATATACCCTGCTAATCCCCCAAACATGCATATCCCAGGACGCTAATGGGCAGTTAACGTGGCCAATCAACCTAACCTCCACATTTTGGACTGTGGGTGAAAACCGGAGCATCCGGAGCAAACCCATGCAGACACGGGTAGAATGTGCAAATTCCACACAGACAGCGATCCAAGCCAGGAATCGAACTCAGGTCCCTGTGAGACTGCAGTGCTAATCATTGTGCCACCATGCTGCTGACTCAAGAACATCTTCTTCTCTGCTGCCATCAGACGTTTTAACGGACCCACATTGCATTAATATGATGTTTTACTACATCGGAGCTATGAGTGCAACATTACATTCTGCACTCTCTCCTTCTCTATGGACTGTATGCTTTGTCTGTATCGCACTCAAGCAACAACAGTTTTCACTGAATATCCAATGTTATGAAATGCATCAAATGATTAGTCATGGCATGAATCAATTCTGGTCTCCCAGATTGCCTGGAATGACAACAGTTCACTGACTTCCACAACTTGTCCACAGGCGCCATCCCCTGGCCCTTCAGTGAACTCTGTAACACTGTAACCCTGTACATAGAGAAGGAGAGAGTGCAGAAGGTAATGTTGCAATCACAGCTCCGATGTCGTAAAATATCATCTTAATGCGATGTGGGGGTCCATGATAACGTCTGATGGCAGCAGAGAAGAAGCTGTTCCTGAGTCGGCAGCATGGTGGCACGATGGTTAGCACTGCTGTCTCACAGGGACCTGAGTTTGATTCCCGGCTTGGATAACATATTTATTATACGTGAAAATAATCAGCCAAATCAATTCAAATCAAATGAATTCAGTGTTTGACATCTCAAGCTGAAACATCAGCACGATGTGCCCTGGCCGTACCAATGAACTTCTGTAGGTTGTTGTCGTACACAGGACGGCTGTGATAGAACCATAGAACCATCGAAAATTACAGCTCAGAAACAGGCCTCTTGGCCCTTCTTGTCTGCGCCGAACCATTTTATGCCTAGTTCCACTGACCTGCACTTGGACCATATCTGATCGAGACTGAATTTACAAGGCTCAATGTGGACATTGAGGAGCTGCGAGAAACTGGTCTCCTCGAAGTGGATCCTTTCCAGATAAACATCATACGTTCTTGTAAGAGGAGAAACCCCAACAGGCTATATGTGAGAATGGAACAAAGGAAAAGAATAGCCTCACTGGTTTTGATGGAATTCCAGGAATTGAACTGGGATCCCTGATGCTGTGAGGCAGCAGTACTAACTACTCTGCCATACTGCCATCCTTCAAGGTGCCCTGGAGACATCCAAGATCACGCACAGGACACCACCATCACCATATCCGTGGTAGGGAAATAATTGGAAAACAATTTGAGAGACAGAATTAATCTCCACTTCGAGAGGTAAGTATTTATGACCAATAGTCAGCGTGGCTTTGCCAGGGGGAGATCATGTCTGACAATTTGCTGGAATATATTGAGGAGGTGAATGGATGAGTAGGTGAAGGAAGTCCAGTCGATGTAGTCTACATGGACTTCAGAAAAGCTTTTGACAAATTCTGCATGAGAGACTGAACGAGGAAGTAATATCCGATGGGAACCAGGGCAATTTGGTAAATTACAGTCAAAATTGGCTGAGTGGCCGGAGGCAGAGGTTGATGGTCGAAGGTTGCGTTTGTGAGTGCAAGGCTGTGTCCAGTGGAGTTCCACAGGGATCGATGCTGGGTCTTTTGCTATTAGTCGTGCACATCGATGCGCTAAACAGGAATGAGTGAGGTATGATCAGTAAGTTTGCAGATGATACAAAAATTGATGGTATGGAAAATATTGAGGACAAAAGCCTTAGATTACAGGAATCATAGAATCGTACAGTGCAGAGGGAGGACATTCGGACCATCTAGTCTGCACTGAGCACAATGCCACCCAGGCGATATCGGCATAACCCCATGCATTTACCCAAGCGATTCTACCTGACACCTGGCCAATCCACCTAACCCACAAGTCTTCCGACAGTGGGAGGAAACTGGAGCACCCGGAGGAAACACATGCAGACACGGGGAGAATGTGCAAACTCCACACAGATATGGTCCAAGCCAGGAATTGAACACGCGTCCCTGGAGCTGTGGGGCAGCAGTGCTCACCATGTGCCACCGTGCTGAGGAAATTGAAAGGCTGGTCAAATTGGCAAATGTAATTTACACCTGACGAATGTGAGGCGATGTATTTGGGATCACTATCCGGGCAAGGAAATGCACCATGTCCGGTCGAGTCTGAGGAAGCCCAGGGGACCAGAATTAATTCGGGGTGCATATATGCGGATCCCTAAAAGCAGGAAGTCAGTTTGATTAGGTGGTTAAGACGACATGGAGGACGCTTGCCTTTAGCAGCTGCAGCGTCGAATATTAGAACTTGGAGATTATGATGGAAGTGTATAAAATGCTGTTCAGACCAGAGCAAGAGAACTGTGTGCAGCTCTGGTCATCACACTACAGGAAGGATGTAGTTGCACTGGTGACGGTGAAAAGGAGATTCACCAGGATGCTGCCTGGGCTGGAGAGTTTCAGCTATGAGGAGAGGCTGGTTAGGCTGGGATTTTTCCTTAGAGCAGAGACAGTTGGAGCGGGTGTCGTGGGTGGTGGTGTGGGAGTGCTTTCAGGTGGGTGGGACCTGAGTGCTATGGACAGAATTATGTGGCACATAGATAGGAAGACATTTTTACCCTTTAGTAGAGGTGTCAATAACCAGAGGGACGTGGGTTTAAGGTGAAGGGCAGATTTATGTGTGGATTTGAGGAAAAATGTTTCCATCCACAGGGTGCTGGGATCTGCAGCTCGCGGCCTGAATAGATGGTAGAAGCGGGAACCACCACACGAGGCATTGAGATCAGCAACTCAAACGCCAGAATATATACGGCGGTGGATCGAGTGCTGGAAAATAGGATTCGACTGGAAAAGATGTTTGATGACCAGTTCAGACAGAATGGACCGAAGGGGCTCATTTTGTGCTGTGAATACTCGATGGCTTATCGACGACCCCCAGCAGTGACCCCATCACTTGCAGCTCTCACCGCGCTGGCTGGGATACCGACCACGTACCAAACCTATGTGGTCGCAAATGCGCAATTGTAGCCAGCAGTGAGCTGCCTGGTCTGAGAGATACATCTGTCTGCCCTCTGCTGCTGCAGCAAGATTAAACACATTAGCTGCCTCCAGGTATTCCGGGGATCCTCAGTTCTTTGTGAAGAGCCCCCGACCGGATAAAGACCCAGCCCCCTCCACGCCACCCGGACCAATCTCCCCCCCTTTTCCCCACACAAACTGCACGCAGAGTGGCACCTCTCCCTACCCCACTGTGCATGCAGAGAGGCAGAGATGCCCCTCTCCCTACCCCACTGTGCATGCATAGAGGCGGCGATTTCCCCTCTCTACCCTACTGTGCACGCAGAGAGGCAGCGTCACCCCGTCTCTAACCTACTGTGCACGCAGAAAGGCAGAGAGCCCCATCCCTACCTACCCCACTGTGCATGCAGTGAGGCAGCGATACCCCCTCTGAACCCCACTGTGCATGCAGAGAGTCAGCGAGCCACCCTCCCGACCGCACTGTGCATGCAGAGAGGCAGCGACACCCTGTCCTCACCCGATTATGCATGCAGAGAGGCAGCGAGGCCCGCTCCCTACCCCACTGTGCGCGCAGAGGGGCATCGGGAACCCCGCCCTACCCGACTGTGCATGCAGAGAGGCAGGGAGAACCCCTCCCTACCTCACTGTGCAGGCAGAGACGCAGCAAGGCCCCCCTGCCTAACCCACTGCACATGCAGAGAGGCAGCGAGACGCCCTCCCTCCCCCACTGTGCATGCAGAGAGGCAGCGAGACCCCCCTCCCTACCACACTGTGCATGCAGTGAGGCAGCGAGACCCCCCTCCCTACCACACTGTGCATGCAGAGAGGCACCGAAGCCTCCCTCTCTACCACACTGTGCATGTAGAGAGGCAGCGAATCCCCGTCCCTTCGCCAATGTGCATGCAGAGAGACAGCGAGACCCCGTACTGCACCACTGTGCATGCAGAGAGACAGCGGGGCTCCCCTCACTACCCCACTGTGCATGCAGAGAGGCAGCGAGACCTCCGACCCACACCACTGTGCAGGTAGAGAGGCAGCAAGACCACCCTCTCTAACCCACCGTGAATGCAGAGAGGCAGCGAGAACCCCCTTCCAAACCCACCATACAGGCAAACAGGCAGCGAGGGCCCCTCCCTACCCCACTGTGCATGCAGAGAGGCAGCAAAGACCCCCCCCCCCCCCACCACGCTACGACACTCATCACATGCAGAGGTCAGTGGGACCCTCTACCCCTCACCAACTATGTTGGGAGTGACAGCACAAGCAATGTACCTCAACGATTACGGGCAGATTGGCAGCGGGGCCGCGCTCCCTACTCCACGAATCGCATGCAGAGTGGTATTGGGCCACACTCCCTCCTGGATCCGCCGGCTCCCCGAGGGCCAAACTGCCTTCAGGCCCCGCCCCTTCAGGTCCCGCCCCTTCAGTCCACGCCCCTGTAGGTCCCGCCCCTGCAGGCCCCGCCCCTGCAGGTCCCGCCCCTTCAGGCCCCGCCACTGCAGGTCCCGCCCCTTCAGGCCCCGCCCCTGCAGGTCCCGACCCTGAGGCCACAGCCCATCGGATCCACTACCTTCAGGCTCTGCTCCTGTAGACCCCGCCACGTCAGGCCCCACCCCCCTGGTACAGCCCAGTGGAAAATGCTCGGTGTCCATTGACCTTTGCCCTCGACCTTGCCCAGTGTCCTCAATGGTTTTCGGTTCTACCGGCGAGGCCATCACGACTCGTCCTCGTACATGTGGACCAGTTGTTTTCCGCACCGGACACAAACTCCCCCGGTGAGGCTGCAAAGGCAAATGTGCCGCACAATTCCAACCCGGGCTCGCTAAATTTATTTAAATTTATTTTCGAATAGGTTTAAGGAATTTGTTCAGCCTTTGCCAGAAATGTGCAGGAGACTGAATCCCCCCCATATCCATTGCCGGTGAGGTCGCCAGAGGCGAGGCATCGGGCGTGGACCTGAGTTCTGCGCTGTCACACGGTTTGATTTGCTCACACCGCCATCAATGGGCAGGGAGTAGTTATAAACCTGTCTCCCTCCCGTGTGTGTGTGAGCATGAGAGCACTGTACGAGTGGACCTAACTGTGCGTTGTTCTGGAGTGTTCCAGCAATTTGGTTCCTCTTGGATTTCTGTGTGTGAGTGGCAGTAAGTCTTTAAATCTGATTGCATTTATCAGCAAATGTGTGTATTTATGTATGTGCATTTATGTGTGTCCGTGTGTTTGTGTTTCTGTTACTGTCGGAGGGTTTGTGGTGGCACAGAGGATCGTATTGTTGCCTCACAGCACCAGAGGCCCTGTTTAATTGCAGGCTTGGCTACTCTCTGTGCAGAATTTGCACGTTCTCCCTGTGTCTGCGTGGGTTTCCTCTGTGTGCTCCGATTTCCTCCCAAAATCAGAAAGTTACTCTGGTTAGCTGCATTGGTCAAGATAATTTCTCTTAGCGTAACCGAACAGGCGCTGAAATGTTTGCAGTAACGTCAGGGGATTTTTACAGTAACGTCACGGGATGTAGGAAGGAGCTGAAGAAGGAAATTAGGAGAGCGAGAAGGGGTCATGAGAAGACCTTGGCGGCTAAGATTAAGGAGAATCCCAAGGCTTTCTACAAATATGTCAAGAGTAAAAGGATGAGATGTGAAGGCATAGGACCCATAAAAGGTGAAGGGGGAAAAGTTTGTGCGGAACCGTTAGTAATGGCGGTGGAGCTTAATGAATACTTTACCTCGGTATTCACGGTGGAAAGGGATCTGGGTGGTTGTACTGCTGGTTTGCGGTGGACAGAAAAGATCGAGCATGTGGACATAAAGAAAGAAGATGTGTTGGAACTATTGAATGGCATCAAGGTTGGTAAGTCGCCGGGACCGGATGGGATGTACCCCAGGTTACTGTGGGAGGCGAGGGAGGAGATTGCGGAGCCTTTGGTGATGATCTTTGCATCGTCGATGGAGACGGGAGAGGTTCCGGAGGATTGGAGGATTGCAGATGTGGTCCCTATATTCAAGAAAGGGAACAGGGACAGCCCGGGAAATTACCGACCGGTGAGTCTAACCTCAGTGGTTGGTAAGTTGATGGAGAGGATCCTGAGAGACAGGATTTATGATCATCTAGAGAAGTATAGTATGATCAAAAGTAGTCAGCACGGCTTTGTCAAGGGCAGGTCGTGCCTTACGAGCCTGGTTGAGTTCATTGAAAATGTGACCAAACACATTGACGAAGGAAGAGCGGTGGATGTGGTCTATATGGACTTCAGCAAGGCGTTCGATAAGGTCCCCCATGCAAGACTTCTTGAGAAAGTGAGAGGGCATGGGATCCAAGGGGCTGTTGCCTTGTGGATCCAGAACTGGCTTGCCTGCAGAAGGCAGATAGTGGCTGTGGAGGGGTCTTTCTCTGCATGGAGGTCAGTGACCAGTGGAGTGCCCCAGGGATCTGTTCTGGGACCCCTGCTGTTTGTCATTTTCATAAATGACCTGGATGAGGAAGTGGAGGGATGGGTTGGTAAGTTTGCTGACGACACCAAGGTAGGTGGTGTTGTGGATAGTTTGGAGGGGTGTCAGAAGTTGCAGCGAGACATAGATAGAATGCAAGACTGGGCGGAGAAGTGGCAGATGGACTTCAACCCGGATAAGTGTGTAGTGATCCATTTTGGCAGATCCAATGGGATGAAGCAGCAGTATAATATGAAGGGTACCATTCTTAGCAGTGTAGAGGATCAGAAGGACCTTGGGGTCCGGGTCCATAGGACTCTTAAATCGGCCTCGCAGGTGGAGGATGCGGTCAAGAAGGCGTACGGCGTACTAGCCTTCATTAATCGAGGGATTGAGTTTAGGAGTCGGGAGATAATGCTGCAGCTTTATAGGACCCTGGTTAGACCCCACTTGGAGTACTGCGCGCAGTTCTGGTCACCTCATTACAGGAAAGATGTTGAAGCCATTGAAAGGGTGCAGAGGAGATTTACAAGGATGTTGCCTGGATTGGGGGGCATGCCTTATGAGGATAGGTTGAGGGAGCTTGGTCTCTTCTCCCTGGAGAGACGAAGGATGAGAGGTGACCTGATAGAGGTTTACAAGATGTTGAGAGGTCTGGATAGGGTAGACTCTCAGAGGCTATTTCCAAGGGCTGAAATGGTTGCTACGAGAGGACACAGGTTTAAGGTGCTGGGGGGTAGATACAGAGGAGATGTCAGGGGTAGGTTTTTCACTCAGAGGGTGGTGGGTGAGTGGAATCGGCTGACGTCGGTGGTGGTGGAGGCAAACTCGTTGGGGTCTTTTAAGAGACTTCTGGATGAGTACATGGGATTTAATGGGATTGAGGGCTATAGATAGGCCTAGAGGTAGGGATATGATCGGCGCAACTTGTGGGCCGAAGGGCCTGTTTGTGCTGTGGCTTTCAATGTTCTATGTTCTATGTCACTGCAATGTTCATGTTCTCATTTTTGTGACTCGAATGAATAAACGTCAATCTTTAGAAAACATGCTCTCTCTCTGTGAGATCTTGTTGTGCACACATGGCCAATAAAATGGATTCTGTAATCTGGTGACTGCGTGGGTGATTGGCAGCGAGCTGGTGTTATGTGTAGAGGGGAAAAATGATTCTGCCTCAATCTTTTACTCACGATGAAATAGCGTTTGATTTTATGTGTCTATGGAACGTCACAGCACACAGAAGACACCCCAGCCCATAGACCCTGAGACGATTGTCAGTGGCTGAAAGAATTAATAACTGGATACAGAGATTCAGCAGAAACAACAAGAGCAGCAAACCGAGGGCAGTAAATGACAAGAAACTCAATACAGTTAAACAGCCTTTCTAGAATTAGGAACTGGACACAGGGGACGGGACTTTATAGCCTCACTTTTCCCGAAGCTGCAAAATCCCGCCCGTGCTCCGTCCCTCACCTGCTCCGATTCCCGTGGCAGTCGGGGCGGTACAATTCCAGCCAGAGACTTACCCGGAACACCAATAATCGCCAGGAGGGGATAGTAAAAACAAAAAATCGCGCGAAGTAGAAATTGAATCCGAACAGTTGGTGTCATCCATGAAGCATGAGTAAACCAAGAAATCCACAGGAATAAACTCCTGTCCTTGATTGTAACATTCCAATCCATTGTTCCCAGATTCTGATCCATTGTTGGAACATTCCAATCCATTGTTCCCAGATTCCGACCCATTGTTGTAACATTCCAATCCATTGTTCCCAGATTCTGATCCATTGTTGTAACATTCCAATCCATTGTTCCCAGATTCTGATCCATTGCTGGAACATTGCAATCCATTGTTCCCAGTTTCTGATCTCTCCTCTCCCTCTCCCTCTCTCTCTCTCTTCACAGCCGCTGATCTCTGTTCGTGTCGGAGTTGTCGCTTTGACTCAATGGGACAAAACATTGAACGGAATCCCTTATTAATAGAAGAGGGAAAACCCTCCAGACACATTAATCGGATCCATGGAGACTCACATCAATTACAGTCACTAAACAAACAACTTCAATTCACCCCATTCAATCCAACACTTTTTATACACAAGGTAGAACAGTAACAGCTTCGATGAGGCGTTGAGGGTCAAGGAGGTATGGAAAGTTGGAAATAATGAAGGGTCAGACCGTAAATCTTTCAATATTCATTCCATATAACAGAGGTCACTCTGCTCGCGTTCATTTCGAGATGACTAGAATACAAAAGCAGGGGTGTACTGCTGAGGTTTAATGGGACTCTGGTCCGGCCACATTCAGAATATTGTCAGCAATTTTGGGCCCCGTATCTAAGGAACGATGTGCTGGATTTGGAAAGCGTTTGGAGGAGGTTCACAAGACTGATCCAGGGAATGAATGACGCATGAGGAGCGTCTGAGGACTCTGGGTCCTTCCTCGATGGAGTTTAGAAGGATGAGGAGGGGGATCTCATTGAATCTTATAAATGAATAAAAGGTCTGGATAGAACGGACATAGGAAAGATGTTTCCTTGAGTAGGGGAGACTAGGACCCGATGGCACAGCCTCAGAGGAAAGGGTTCGCCCTTTAGAACTGTGATGTGGAGATGCCGGTGTTTCACTGTGGTGGGCACAGTAAGAAGTCCCACAACAGCAGTTGACCACTCGACTGTTGAAGGAGCAGTGCTCCAAAAGCTCGTGATTCCAAGTAAACCTGTTGGAATTTATCCTGGTGCTATGGGACGTCTCACTTTAGAACTGTGATCAGGAGGAATTTATTCAGCCAGAGGCTCATGAATCTGTGGATTATTCATTGTCACACAACGCTGTGGCGGCCAGGTCATTGAGTGTATTTAAGAAAGAGATAGGTTATTGACTGGTGAAGGGATCAAGGGTTGTGAGGAAAAAGTGGGACAATGTGTTTGAGAAACGTGTCAGCCACAATTGAATGGTGGAACCAGCTCGATGGGCCTGAAGGCCTAATTCTGCTCCTATATCTTACTGTCTTATGGTTTTCATGGATGTGGATTTCAGATGAGGTTAACATTAATCAGGATTGATACAGATTGCTAACCCCAGGTTGCAGTCGATCTTATGTACAGCTTATATACGGAACTACCTCATTAAGGACTTCATATAGATCAATCTGTCAGCATTACGTACAGTACAGTCTTAGCTCGAGTAATCAGTTAGAAGTATCAATGTGTTACGTACAGTACAGTCTGAGCAAGAGGCCTCAGATAGAACTATCTCTCAGTGTTACGTCAAGGACAATCTGAGGCTTCAGATAGAACTATCTCTCGTGTTATGTCTCGGAGTACCTGATCATGAAGCTTCACTTCAAACTATCTCAGCATTTTCTATTGTGAGGTTGTAAAAAACAGAGTCAACAGCACCTTGAGGAGAGTGTGAGAGGAGGACACTGGGACACAGGGAAAGACAAGTATCACCTTGAGCAGAGTGTGAGAGGGGGACACTGAGACACCGGGCAGACAAGCAGCACCTTGAGGAGATTGTGAAAAGACACTGGGAAACCGGGCAGACCAGCAGCACCTTAGGGAGGTTGTGAAAGGACACTGGGACACCGGACAGACACGCAGCACCTTGAGAAGAGTGTGAGAGGGGGACACTGTGACACCGGGACAAACAAGCAGCACCTTGAGGAGATTGTGAAAGGACACTGGGAAACCCGGCAGACAAGCAACACCTTGAGGAGGTTGTAAAAGGACACTTGGACACGGGCAGACAAGCAGCACCTTGAGGAGAGTGTGACAGGTGGCAGTGGGACACCGGGACAGACAAGCAGCAACTTGAGGAGAGGGTGAGAGGCGGACGGTGGGACACCGGGACAGCGAGTCAGCACCTTGAGGAGAGTGTGAGAGTGGGACATCGGGACAGACAGTCACCACCTTGAGGTGAGTGTGAGGGGGGGGGGGGGGGGGGGCACTGGGACACCGGGACAGACAGTCAACACCTTGAGCAGAGTGTGAGAAGGGGACATAGTGGATTCAAGTTACTGGTAGAGTCGTGCAGAACTGGGTCCGACATCGTTTGTTTATGTCCTGCGGTGCTGAGGATTCTCTTCAATATCGACTCCGCAGTCAGGTGTCAGGGACACAACTGTTTATTCCGTCTGTGCACAGAACGCTCCAAATGTTTACTGCCCAATCTGGAGCATCCCAACAGCCTCCCCACACCTGAGATCACATGGCCTGTTCCCTTTGAGGAATGCCCCAACATATATACAATGTTCCTCCCCTGTAAATAACAACCCGCCACCCCCAGTACAGCAGTAGCATTTGAAATCATTTGCGAACAATTGTACACATTTCTCTATTTACTTCATACAGGCTTGGTGCAGAATCCACAGCTTATTGACAATATAATGCAGCCTACAGTTCATTCTTGACCCTTACGTCCATCTCACATAGACGTGATCAGGGGCAACAACAATCCCTTGGGGGTTGATGCCTGGGCACGAGAGACAGTTTTAACATCCTCTCTGGAGAATGGGGAATGGATGAACCCACCAAAGTTTGGTCGTCTTCCCGCCCGTCGTCAGTAACCAATGTCGAGGTCCCGGTCCCCTCCATGACTGCAGGAGCTGTTAATTCCAGGCCTCCCTCTTCCGATACCTCCGCGGGCATCGTTAGGAATGTGTCCGAACTTTCAGATGGGATCCCAAAACTTGGTTTGATGCCATGCAGAGTTGTTTGGCACCACAGTAACTCATCCCGCATTTCCACTGTTAACGGCAGCGGCCTGTCATGACTACAATCGCGGCTGGAATCTCCTATCCTCCCCACCCCCCACCCCCCAAAGCGTATCCCAGAAGTGCTGGCGTGGCAAAGGAACACACTGGTTATTACTGCCACAGTAAGAAATCTTACAACACCAAGCTAAAGTCCAAACGATTTATTGAGCAGCACAAGCTTTCAGAGCACTGCCCCTTCATAGTGGGAGTTGTGTTCACAAATAATGCATATGGAGACACGAACTCAATTTACAAGATAATGTTCGAAATGTGATTTTTTACAGTTCATCAATTCTTAAAGATACAGACAATGTGAGTGGAGAGAGGGTTAAACACAGGTTAAAGAGATGAGTATTGTCTCCAGCTGGGACAGTTAGTTAGATAGGCAAGTCGTGGGGGTTACAGATAGTGTGACATGAACCCAAGATTCCGGCTGAGGCCGTGCTCATGTGTGCAGTACTTGGCTATTAGTTCCTGTTCAGCGATTCTGCGTTGTTGTGTGTCGTGAAGGCCACCTTGAAGAATGCTTACCCGAAGATCTGAAGCTGAATGCCCGTGACTGGTGAAGTGTTCCCCAACATGAAGTGAACACTCTTGCCTGTTGGTGGTCGAGCGGAGTTCATTCATCCATTGTTGTAGCGTCTGCATGAATGAGGCTGCAAGAGTTCTTCCACAAACCCCAAATGGCCATCGTGAACACAATGAAACAGCCAATAAACCGGAACAGCCGACAGAGAGATCCATGGTGCAGCAAGGGAAAAAGAAAGAGTCGAATTGGATTCCTTCGGAAGGCAACTACCCTCTACTCGACATGCATGCCCAAACCGTCAGGAGATACGTCAATGCCAGATTCAACCGCCGCACTCACAAGACAGCCCCGAACGTCACCCAAGCACAACGCAATGCCATCCGCGCTCATAAGACCTACTGCAACATTATCATCAAACCAGCAGACAACGTCGGGGCCACCGTCATACGGAACAGAACGGAATACTGAAAAGAAGTGTAGCGCCAACTGAACAACAAGGAACAATACAGACAGTTACCCGCAGATTCGACCAAAGAACACACCCGTCAACTCAACAGACTGATCAAGACCTTTGATCCGGACCTTCAGAGCACCCTCCATGCTCTCATCCCACGTACTCCCCGCATTGGAGATTTGTGCTGCCTCCCGAAGATACACAAGGCCAACACACCCCGCCCTCACATCGTATCAGGCAGTAGGACCCTGTGTGGGAAATTCTCCGGCAATGTCGAGGGCATCCTAAAACCCATTGTACAAAGAAACCCCAGCTTCTGTCGCGATACTTCGGACTTCCTACAGAAGCTCAGCACACATGGAGCAGTTGAACCAGGAGCACTCCTCGTCACAATGCATGTCTCGGGTCTCGACACCAGCATCCCTCACGACTACGGCATTGCTGCAACTGCCTCAGTATTCAACGCCGACAACTGCCAAGCTTCAGATGCAATTCTACAACACGTCTGTTTCATTCTGGACCACAACGTCTTCAGCTTCAACAATCAGTTCTTCAACCAGGCACACGGAATGCCATGGGGACCAAATTCGCATCTCAATATGCCAACATCTTCATGCACACGTTCGAACAAGACTTCTTCACCACGCTTGACCTTCAAGTGATGCTATACACTAGACACATCGATGATATGTTCTTCCTTTGGACTCATTGAAACAACTATATGATGACATCAACAAGTTCCATCCCAACATCAGAGTCACCATGGACTACGGAATCACTGTACCGCAAGCCCACGGATAACCTTACGATGCTCCACTTCTGCAGCTTCCTCTCTAAACACGTTAAAGAAGCCATCCCCTATGGACAAGCCCTCCATATACACAGGATCTGCTCGGATGAAGATCACAACAGACATCTACAGACGGTGAAAGACACCGTCATAAGAACAGCATGTGGCGCTCGACTCAATGATCGACATTTCCGACACGCCACAGTGAAAAACCGCATTGACCTCATCAGAAGACAAACACGGGACACGCTGAACAGAGAATAATCGTCGTCCAGTACTTCCCCGGAGCGGAGAATCTACAACATCTTCTCCAGAGCCTTCAGTTTGTCATCGATGAAGACGAATATCTCGCCAAGGTCACCCCAACACCCCCACTTCTTGCCTTCAAACAACCACACAACCTCAAACAGGCCATTGTCAGCAGTATACTACCCAGCCTTCAGGGGAACAGTGACCACGACACCACACAACTCTGCCAGAAAAACTGCAGCAGGACATGCGGGATCATCGGCATGGATGACATCATCTCACATGGGAACACCATTCACCTGGTACACGGTACACACTCTTGCGACTCGGCCAACGTTGTCTACATGATACGCTGCAAGAAAGGATGTCCCGAGGCACGGTAGATTGGGGAGACCATGCAGACAATATGAAAACGGATGAATGAACACCGCTCGACACTCACCAGGTCAGAGTGTTCCCTTCCAGTCGGGCAACATTTCAGCGGTGACGGGCATTCAGCCTCTGATCTTCGGGGACGCGGTCTGCAAGGTGGCCTTCACGACACACGACATGCAGAGTCGCAGAGCAAAAACTGAAAGCCACTTTCCGCACACATGAGGACGGCCACAACCGGGATCTTGGGTTTATGTCACACTATCTGTAACCCGCACGTCTTGCCTGGGCTTCCAAATCTCACTCATTGCCATGTCTGGAGACAATACACATCTCTTTAACCTGTGCTTATCCCTCTCCCCACTCACATTGTCTGTACATTTAAGACTTGATTATCTGTAAAGACTCACATTCCAATCATTATCTTGTAAATTGCGTTTGTGTCTATATATGCCCTGTTTCTGAGCACACTCACCTGATGAAGGGGCAGGGCTCTGAAAGCTTGGGCTGCCAAATAAGCTTGCTGGACTTCACGCTGGTGCTGTGAGACGTCTTACTGTGCTTACCCCAGTCCAAAGCCGGCATCTCCACATCATAGTACTGCCACCTCAGGACGTCAGGGACCCGCGTTCGATTCCTGGCTTCATCCCCGTGTCTGCGTGGGTTTCCTCCTGGACTCCGGCTTCCATCCAAAGTCTGAATGGCATTCTGGTTAGGTGCATTGGAGATGCTAAATTCTCGCTGAGTGTACCCGAACAGGCGCTGGTGTTTGGCAACTAGAGGACTTTTACAGTAACGTCAGTGCAGAAACAATGCTGCCTGTCTCGGAGCCCAGGCCAGCCCGGGCCACCAGGTGAGTGTGCATCATTTTCTGTTTGGTCACTTCAAAGAATCATTGAATAACTACATTGCAGAAGCAGGCTATTCGGCCCATCAAGCCTGTACCAACAACGATCGGACCCAAGCCCAATCCCTGTGACCCCATATATTTTCCCTGCTAGTCCCCTTGGCACGAATGGACAGTTTAGCATGGCCAATCCACATAACTCACACATTTTTGGTCTGTGGGAGGAAACCGGATCACCCGGAGGAAACCCACGCAGACATGGGGAGAATGCGCAAAATCCACACAATGACTCAAGCCGACGCAATCGACACTGGGTCCGTGGTGCTGTGTGGCAGCAGCGCTAACGATTGTGCCATTGTGCCACCCTATGCGTGATTCTCTCCTCTACAGACACCCCAGTAACAAAGTGATAGATCATGACTTCATTCACTTGCCTGATGTGGTGAGCTCGGCTGATGTCCTGAAGCACAACGTCTGTCAAAGCCACGGGGCAGACTCAAAAGAAAACACTCTCGAAATGAAGAGACCATTCTGCCCCTCTAACCTGCTCTGCCATTTAATTAGTTTGTGGCTTAAAATAGGTGGAGGACACAGATTTGCTCATGCATTTGCCTGAAAGACGTGTTGGTTAGGGTGCATTGGCCTTGCTAAATTCTCCCTCAGTGTAGCCGAATCGGCGCCAGAATGTGACGAATCTGGGATTTTTACAGTAACTTCACTGTGGTGTTAATATGAGCCTACATGAGACACTAATAAAATAAACTTAAACTGAAATCTTTCAGCCAGTGGGTTAACTGCCAAGTTGTTTAAAATTGTTATCAGTCGGTCAGACTGCTGTTTGGCGGTGCTGGTAATGAACAACTGGGCGCAGCTCAATAAATGGCCAGCCCTGTTGTCAGCCGATTGCTAAATAATGAGATTGATCGAAACAGCTGCCTACTTTGACTGCAGTTCCCTGATTGGCTGAGAATGGAAATGCATTGACAGAAGTTGTTATGTTTGTTCAGTCATCAAAGTGTTGTTGGGAGAGGATATTTCACCGCGCCCTTGTCCTGCTTCCTGAACTTGGATTGTGTCATTATGTAAATAAATGTGGTTGTGCAGCAACGCAAATTATGAAGCATGTATCCAACTTATGAAAATATACATTCAGAAGCGTTGCAATCATAGCAAGCAATTCCTGTTATGTTATAATGCAAGAAAACTACAACACACAACGAGCACAGCAGAACAAAACTGCTGGATATGCTGAGGAGTAAAATCACAGACTTCGTTCTGCTCTCCATCTCGGGGTCACTGTGATTATCCCCCTTACTCTGACCCCTCAGTCCCTTCCAGACTTGACTGGTTCCTAAAATATGCCTGACAGTTAGAGCATTAATCAACAGAATTAACATAAAATGGATCAATAGCGATACAATCGTATTAAACTCGCCAAATTCCACCCATTTGGAGACAGTGTAATAACTTGGTTTAAAAGTACAGAACCAGGGTGCATTGTCGATTATCTATCCACGTTCCACTGTGAAGTCGGAAATTACACCTCTATAGGCTGATATGAGTCAAAAATACAGTCAGGCTTTATTCTCACAAGCTTATGGGAGAACTTGACCCCTTGAAAGCGGAAGCCAAAGTTCTCACTGAACACAAGAAGCATGGATATTTATACATCAGGGTTCCCAATACAAGTCATGAAGCAAAGTCCAGTTAACAGTCCTTGATCGTAAATTATAGTTCCTTTAACAGCTTCTGATAGTCTATGGATCATGGTTAGAAACCATCTGGTATCCTTGGGTCATAAAGCACAATTCTTCTGGTCGTTGCAGTCAAGGTGTCACCTCTGGTCCCCTGCTCTTCCCGCAGCGTTTCCTTTGAAGTGACTGAGTGACTGAGTTCAACTGTCCCAGTGGGAGTCCTCCTTCAAACGGCCATTCTCGCACTCTACCATTTGGTGGCTGCTTCCTCTGCTTAAATCACAGACAAGCCTCCGGGAAAGCCTCCTAACATCTATATTCAACTGTCTGTTTTATCAGAATGATATAAACAAGCGAGAGAACCATGAACAAATGGCTTATACTAAAGGTAACAGATGAAAGACATGAACAAATGGCTTATGCTGCTAACAGGAGCAATATAAAAAAGGGATGACTCGCCACAAGGAAACGTTAGGTTTGTGATACATTCCAGATACAAAGTTCAACCTTTTAGGTACAAAATACATTGAGTACAAAAAACATTAACCCTTTCCCTTCTTCAACTGCAAAGTAAAAGGTCATGTGTTTTTTTGAACAGAGCAGGAGTCCGGTTGTTTCCAAAACGGCAGCCACAGTTTACCCAGTGGAATACCTTTTTTTCAGCTTCTGGGAACAGATGGCCACACATCAGTCAAAGCAGAAACTGATGGTGAACCAGACTGAACTATCTGTGGCTCCACTATTCAGGATGGTGAGAACACTACACACAGGGGTGATGTGTAGGAAACTAGCCATTCATTCTGATAGTGCTGATCATCAACTTCAATATCCTGATTCCCTCAAGTCTTAAACACTTTAGCCCAAGAGCTATATATATTTTCTTCTTGAAATTACACAAGATTTCAGCCTCAACTACGTTCTGTGGTCGTGAAGAAATTTCTCCTCACCTCAGTTCTTAAAGGTTACCCTCAAACTATGGCCTTTTTCTGGACTCCCCCACCATTGGGACTATTCTTTCTGAATCTACCCTGTCTAAACTGTTAGAATTCATCAAGTTTCGATGAGATTCCATCGCTCCCTTATGAACACCAATGAATAGAATTCAAACCGACTTAGTCTCTCCTCATTTGACAGACCTCCCTTCACAGAAATTAGACTGGTAAACTTTCGCTGTACACCCACTTTAGCGAGGACATCATTCCTCAGATATGGACAACAAAACTGCACACCATACTCCAGGTGTGGCCTCAGCAATGCCCCATACAATTGCAGTAAAACATCTCTATTCCTCTTCAAAAATCATCTCCCTATGAAGGACAACATAACATTTGCCTTTACTGTCTGCTGTACGTGTGCGCTTACTTTCAGTGACTGATGCACATGGACACCAATGTCTCGCTGAATGTTCACCTCTGTCAATTTGCACCCATTCAAATAATAATGTCTTCCTGTTATTGTTTCCAAAGTGGATAACCTCACATTTGTCCACATTTAATGCAACTGCCATGCATATGCACAGAAACTCAGCCTGTCCAATTCTTGTTAAAGCCTGTCTTCATGCCTCTCACAGCTCAGCCTCCCACCCAACTTTGTACCATCTGCAAATTTGGAGATAATACACATATAGAATGTGAACAATTGGGGTCCTCGTACAGATACCTGCAGTACCCCACTAGTCATTGCCTCCCAGTCAGAAAAATACCAATTTATGCCCAACTCTTTGTTTTCTAAATACAACCAGCTTTCTGTCCACCTCAAGTCATTACATGCAATTCCAAATGCTTCCACTAAACTGAATAATCTGTGACGTGAGATCTTCAGAAAGCCTCCTGAAAGTCTCAATAAACCACCTCCACTGCTCTCCTCAATGAACTCTACTAGCTACATCCGCAAAGAATTTCAGTGGAGTCTTCAAACAAGATTTTCCCTCTATAAATCCATGTTGACTTTGTCTGATTATACAACTGCCTTCCAAATGCTGAGTTGAGAAATCCTTGAAAATGGACTCTGGTAATTTGACCGTGCTGACGATAAGTTCACTGGGATCAGTATATCTTATCACTGATCATGTGTTTGTAAAATGGTGACATGTCGATCAGTCACAGAGTAACAGCATAGAGCTGCGCACACACAGATTTAGACAACTACAATGGTAATAGTCACTTCCCACGAACGCCAATAACTGCATGGACCAGGTGGTACATTTCCTTCACCATTTGTAATTCCTGATACATTTTCAGCATGATGTAATGTGTCCCTTCGCTCTGCAGGTAATCTCTCTGTTAACTCCGTGATGATACATTCCCAAACACATTCACATATACCCTGTGGTATCCCCTCAGTGATATTGACATTGCAAAATCGCCCATCTTCGAGTTTCTTCAAATCAACAAACACGTGACAACATTGAGGTTGTGGAATATATTTATTACTGAGATTTATTTGCTGCTATTCAAAGAATGGACAATGCTGATCACATTCATTTGTAATATTAGAGGCTATGTTACCCACTAAAGTTACTGTCATCCAAAACACAACCCTCAAGATCCCATGTTGCCTCAGTGTTGTCTTTCACCTGGCTGTGACCTTTCAATGAATCAATTCCAAATGTTACAGTGTCTCTCTCCGGCCTGTTCCAGCGTATCGTGAGATATAATTACCCTCTTTAACTCTGGAAATACACTGAATCCACTCAGGTTCTATAGTTGTGAGTCCAATTTCAGATTTAATATCATAAGGTATCTGCAGTGAATTCAGCAACGTGGACAACGACAACTGAATCTTTCCCCTCCAGTTCCAAATTATTCTGCAGCCCAGATGCGATGTCCTGAAGGGAGGTGCCAGGCAGGCAGCACAGCATTCTGTATCCTAAATCCTGTCCACAGAGCAATGTGTCTATTTCCTTGTCAAAATATCCCCATTTCAACGACATATCCCTTTTCTCCCCCCTATTGAGTGGTTCCCTGAACCACGGTGGTATGGTTAGGCTGTTAATCCTCCTTGCACGCCCGTCTCACGTTCAAACGGGCAGCAAGTATCTCAAACCTGTTTTTTAAATCATTTGAATAACATGGGTGTCCCTGGCTGGCCAGCATTTACTGCCTGTGCCTACGTTCACTTGAGGGCATTGAGGGTCAACCACATTTCTGTGGCTCTGGAGTCAGACCAGGTAAGGACGGAAGATTTATTTCCCCGAAAGACATTATGCTGAAAAGCAGAATTCCCACTCACCTGAAGAAGGGGCTTGGGGCTCCGAAAGCTTGAGTGGCTTTTGCTACCAAATAAACCTGTTGAACTTTAACCTGGTGTTGTAAAACTTCTTACAGACATTATTGAACCAGACAAGTTTTGCAACAATTGCTTCGTGGTCATCAGTCGATTCTTAATTCCAGATTTTGTTTGATGAATTCAAATTCCATCAGCTGTCGTGGTGGAATTTGAACAAGGGAGCACCGCTGATGATAGTCGAGTGACAACACAATTAGTTCATCAACTACCCTTAGACAAGCTCAAGGGCTAAGGCTCCTTCAACACTACCCCTGGGATCCCTCATCCTCCATTACTTGCAGTCACACTCTCCTGAACCTGACCACTGAGCAAATTGACTGTCGTTATTCGAAAGGGACCGAACGTGCCTCATAACCATTCGGATCCATTGCCATGATGATTTACTAATAACCTACCAATTGCCTTTAAGTGCCTCTCCTGGTTGGTGGGAACGGCACTGGGTGTCAACCCTCGCCCTCGGAAGATATGACTTGGGCGGAGTGATTTTCCCATGAGCACATCTGCTGGGGCTATTCCAGTTGTTGAAGAGGGGAGATGGTTGCCGGGGGCGGGGGGGGGGGGGGGGTCGTCCTGTCATTGAAGATGAATCTGGATCGTTTGGTGTCCAATGAGGCTGTGGGATGGTTTTTCAACCTGCCTTTACTGTTTGGGGCGCTCTTTCTGCAAGGTCGTTGGATGATGGGTAATGTGGCACGGTCCTAACGTGTGAAATTATGTTCAACTTCATGCAATGCACAAATTCCTGGCTGATGAAGGGTGGTCCATTTTCAGAAACCAACACCTACCGGATCCCGGGTGTCAAGAAAGAGGCATGAAGTTTCTCCACTCTTGTCCTTGTGTTTGATTAACTCGCCCTGTGTACGGCCATCCATTTTGAATCAGCATCGACCATGATCAGGAACAGAGACCCTATGAACGTCCGGCACTGTCCATGTGCAGCCACGTCGATGGCCGTCCCAGCCATTCCCAAGTGTGAAGAATAGTGACTGGTGATAGTTCTGCCCTTGTTGATATTGCCAACACTGACCCACGAGCAAATATCTGTATCCATAACTGGCCACCAGACATGGCAAATTGGAGGATCTTCAGTTTGTCACTCCTGGGTGGCCATGGTAAAGTTCTGCCAGGATGGGATGGTGAACCTGGCTCAGGATGACACTCCTGAACCCCATAGGCGTGTGTCATCTTCCACAGTCAGCTGCTCTCTGCCACTCCAATATGGGTGCAGTTCAGGCTGTAACGGCCTTTTTGTTTTCCCCCATCAGCACTCGCAGCTTCAGCTTATTCAGGACTGGGTAATTTTCCGTCCACAGCCGCAGATTATTGGTAGCCACTGGGAGAGTTCTGAGAAAGTTCATGATTACCGTCTCTTCCATTGGGGATACGACAAGTGTTTGTTAATCGTAGCCAGCTCAAGGCAACTGTCTTCGCGACGCGGCCTCCTCGTTGTCCATGTTCAGAGGGCAATTAAGTGTCAGCCACATTGCTGTGGCCCTGGAGTCGCCTTTAAGACTGACTGCGTCAGGACGACAGGTTTCCTTCCCTGTGACATTGGTGAACCAGATGAGTTTTTCCGAAAGTCGACAATGTTTTTATGGTCCCCAGCAGATTCTAAACTCCAGATATATTTGTTCAAATTCCACCATCTGCCGTGACGGGATAGGAAACCGGGTGTTCAGAACATTAGCTGAGTTTCTGTATTAATAATCTAGTGATAAACCCACCAGACCATCACATCCACACCCTGAGTTCCGGTAACCTAGACACACCATATTATGTCCGTCTGCAGGACTCCCGGATTGGACAGCATTAACTGCGTCAATCAAGGAGCTCATATTTCAATAACTCCACCTGATTCTTATCGTTCAAGTTATTAAATATGTCTCTTTACCTCTTCCTGTTTTTCTGTGTGCCTCTCTCTCTGTCAGTCTTTCTCTGTGTCTCTTTGTGCCTCTGTCTCTCTCGATTCTTTTCTCTGTCTCTTTCTGACTCTTCGCCTCACCCCCAGTCTCCCTCTCTCTCCCCGCTTCCTCTGTCTCTTCATCTCAGTCTCACTCTCCTCCCGCTCTGTCTCTGTCCCCCTTTTACTTATTTGTCTGTGTGTCCCCCTCTCTCTCTCTCTCTCTCGATCTCACTCTGTGTTCTGCTCTTGCTGTCTCCATTGTACTTTTTCAGTCTCACTCTTTCCCATTCGCTCCCGCTCTCTGTCTCTATATCTCTGTTCCTCTCTGTCTCTGGCTATTTCCCTCTGCCTCACTTTTTGTCCCCCATTTCCCCTTCGTCTCTCTCTCGCTCTCTTATTGCAACCTCCAATCTGTCTTCCTCTGTCTCCTTTTCTCATTCCCTGCATTTCTCCCTCGCCCTTTACCCCACTCTCTATCCCTGTTTCTCTCGCTCTGTGTGAGTCTCTCTCTGACTCTGTTCTTTCTCTCTGTCTGTCTATTACATTCCCTGTACCTGTTAGAAATGCTTTCAAACTCTGTTGCTCTCCATCTCTTTGTGTCTTTCCCTCTCTCTGTCAATCTCTGTCCCTCTATCACTCTCACTATTGCTATCACTGCACTCTCTCTCTCAATCTATCTGTTACTCTTTCTGTCTCTGTGAGGCGGTCGAGTTAACCCGGAGCTATTAGAGTATAATTTGTGAGCATTTCAGCACTGTGAAGCAGGTGTGTGTGTGTCAAGAAATAAGGCCATAAAATCATAAGATATAGAAGTAGAATTAAAGCATCTGGCCTGTTAGCGGGAGAGAGTCTCCATGAAATCATTCAATGCTCGGGGTTGATCCTCGCATCAAATGGTTTATTTTCGCTGGTGGGGAGATGGCTTCTGTTAAACCCAGTGCCTCTCTCCGACGAACAAAGGAAAAACATCCATTCTTATACATTTGACAAACGTCTACACAGCCCATCACGGCTGCACCTTGTCCAATAATAGTGATTAAAGATGACATACAGCAGTCACATATCCAATGAAAAATGCGTTATGTAAGGTGAGCTTGTGCATGATCGGCTCGTGGTCTCATGGACACGACTCATGGTACCTCATCAATATTATCTATCTTTCTCACATCTGGAGTCCTTCAGTGTACAATAATCTTTGTCCAGTGGGCCTCCTTATCATCTCTCATGACTGTCCTCCCTAATCCTCCGTGTCTGGTTTTCATCCGAGACCTCAGATCATAGACTAGTACCAGTCAACAGTATCTGTGGTCTATTTTGCACAAGCTTGTGTTCAGGCCAGCTAATGGTTTTCAGGACTGTGTCTAAAAGCGAGCATCCATCTTGTGTCGTTTCACTATCCTGAGCTCCTGTTAACATTGTGGGATTTTCATGCATGCCCTTTGTGATCGTATAACAGTTAATTCACACGTATTTATGTTATAATATTTATTACTGCTAATATAAATTGCTACACAGGTACCTGTGAATATACCTTGTTATACAGGCACATAAACCAATGATATTTTTCCCTCTAAACCTATTCTTTAAACCTCTCTTCAACATGGCCCATCGAGTCTTCTCAGCTATTCAATCATGGCTGATAAGTTTCTCAAACTCATTCTCCCGCCTTTTCTCTGTCACCATTGATAACTATACCAATCAAGAACCTATCTATCCTTTCTTAAATACACACAATCAGCTGACCGCCACAGCCTTCTGTTCCACTTAAATCCATAGATTGACCAACCTCTAGCTGAAGAAACTCCTCATCTTCTCACCTCGTGAAGAATATAAATAATGATAAGACATGGCAGCGAATCTAAGCCCCGTGGAGTTCCTGTCCAGTAATATGTGATAACTCATTGATGGTACTGGGTCCCAGAGAACTATATGTGTAGGAGGTCATGCCAGCTGCAGAGAATTCAGAACCAAAGCAAATGATTGAGTAACTGTTGTTCATCCGCTCGGCAGAGAGCTACATGGAAAGCTCATTCAGAGAGGTGCACACATTGGATGCAAACAGATAATCTGTGCTCAACAGGATTTACAACAGGTTAGGCAGATAATACAGGCGTCAAATGGAAATTCACTTTTTTTTAAGTTTTAGAAGCTGGACAAGACGCCTGTTCCTTTGACTGCTGCAGTCAGAGCCAGCTTTTTGCACCAGTGCATGTTATTCATGCGCTGCGGAATGGAAGTACTTTGTGCGCCCATATGTTTGACCCGAGGATGAAACGTTGCCTCGAAGATATCATCGCCAAAAATGCCACAGAACAGCTGCAGAAAGTTCTTCGGCGGAGGATAAAGAGAGCATTGTCTTTCAACACATTGGTGACAATCGCTTTGAAATAAATTTAGATGGAGTCCACAAACAAAATTTATTGAGTTAGGTAAAGAATTTTACAAGCGGGACCGTGGATGCATAAATCTAAGGGTAATACCCAGTGCTAACTGCAAATATATGAATAGAAGGATACGACAGATAAATTGCTGAGTCCTAGGTGGGAGTGAGGTGGTTAGTTTCATGCTGCATTGGAATAGGTTATTGGGGAAAAAATGCACATGTACAATTCGGGTGTGTTGCACCTAACCGGAGATAACGCTTAGTTATGTTGTGCTTTTGGTATTGTGAGGTCTTTGCACTAAATCAGCAGGGGTGTGGGAAGCACAAGGAAACTTCCAGTTGGTATACCGGGATGCACACGGCATCGGACGAGAGATAAAACTCGAGTGTGGAGAACAACAGTATAATACATTAAGTTGTTGCTGGAAGAGAATAATGACGTTTAAATGTTGATTAATGCGCATGTACCTGAAGAAACATACCATAACATACAAGATTAGAGATTTACAGATGCAGAAAGAATTGTGGCAGTGTGAATCATAGAAATCATAGAAACCCTACAGCACAGAAATAGGCCATTCGGCCCATCGAGTCTGCACCGACCACAATCCCACCCAGGCCCTACCCCCATATCACTACATATTTACCCACTAATCCCTCTAACCTACGCATCTCAGGACACTAAGGGCAATTTTAGCATGGCCAATCAACCTAACCCGCACATCTTTGGAGTTCTGGCAATGACTGAGACGTGCTGAAGAACGGTCAGAAATCCATAGCAAATCTTCCTGGGTACAAGTTGTCTGGAAAACAGACTAGAACACGGAGCTACATATTAGGAAAAAAGAAAGGTGAAGATGATGATTTTGTTTTTCACGCATGGTCATTATTATGTCTAATGCTCTTCTCTAGTAAGTACAAGCGGCTGGGACATCCACCTTATTTCAGGGCACTTTACAAAGATGTGTGATCGTCACGTGAGTGATGAATCATAGTGCTAAGAGAAGGAAGTCGGGGTTGCGGCGACCATCAGATCAGTAAGAACCATATCGAATTGGAGAGCAGGCTCCAAGCCGAATGATCCAACTTCAACTCACAAATCGTGTATCCCAATGTCTCATCCAGGTGGAATTCTTTAGAAGAAAGGCATGAACAATGGCGTCACAAATCTGAAGTTAACGCATCCTTCTGAAACAAAGCTGCTGTGAATAGTAGATGATTGAAATTGGACGGTACCAGATGCATTGTTATTTCGAAAAGAAAGCCGAATTGATACATTTTGTTCAGAAGGATGCGGGGAGGCATGATGGAATAATGGTACAATTCCTCAGAGGCGGAGAGGAGCAGATGGGCCTCAGGGATCAAGGATAACAATATAGGGAGCATGGGATGAATAAATAGAAGTATGAAGTGCTAATATAACCAAGCTATGAGCTTTAAAATATATGGTTCGGCATCAAATGGGTGGTTCTCTCTCTGGGCACCACACCTCATGAAAGATATCAATATGTTTTGAGTAAATGCTCACAACAATGCGGAAAAAAAAACAAGGGTTGTTTACTTGGTGAAGGGATCATTGAGACGAAAGTCGATCGAGGTGTTTTGAATCATGAAGGTTTGAATCACTGGAAATACGGGCAAATTGTCCTTTTGAGGAAAGGTCTTGAAAGATAGGCGACAAGTTAAGGTAATTGGCAAATTAAGCAAATTTGACAAGTAATAAAAAGAATTCCATGCCGCAGTTGATTTATGCCTGCGATGCATGGTAAGGATGAGGCACGTTCAATTTACATTTTGAGGATCAAATGAATAATTATACATCTTGCAAATTCTGAATTCAAAAGCAAGAGGAAGTCAGGGTATCTCACTTGCTCTTCCAGAAAACATTCACTGACATAATGGGGCAACCATCTTCCTTACAGACATGAACTCTTCCATGAAAACTTGAGTATCAATTTGCTGCTGTGAGCTTACCGTTCGGGGGTAGGCAGAGATCCTCCCATTCTCGCGCTATCTGATGAGATAAAAGAAGAAACCCGAAAAAAAATAACTCGATTGCTCTGGCACTTGGGTCTTAGACCTCGCCTTGACTCCTCCAGCTGCAGATCTGTTCCTATTTCATGTTTGAACCGGTCCAGGGGCTTTAGGTGGATTTGACTGATGTCCCATCCTCGCTATGTGGAATGGGCAAGGGACTGTCGCGATGTGGACTGGCAGGAGATCACTCTCATGTTCAAAGTGTTGTGTGCTGGGGGAAAAAAAATGCTGGAAACTGCCGAGGGAAAGAGATACTGCTTGTGTCACGTGAGTCTTCGACACAGATTCCAAAGTTAGGACATTTTTGAATAACTGCACAGTGATTAGGGTGGCAGTTCATCCTTGTTTAGCGTTTCGTGACTATTACAAGATCGCATTGATTGGTAATTTCCAGTTGACATTTATCAGTTTGCTCCTGCGTCCAGGTGACATTATTTCATCTCGTCTTAAGTGAACAAAGGTCCCTCGTGTTCGGGGCATATTGGTATTGCCTGAGATCTTCCTGTAAATTGCTTGATGATGCATTTCTTGCCTATCATACCTGACTTCTCACTGTGTGATTCCTGGATTCACAGGTTCAGGAAATGCTAGAATGTCATCTTTCTTACAAGAAGCTGATGCCAAACTTGCAATGTGATGCGAAGATAAGGAACATAAATTACCTGGCAGGTCTGTGCTTTCAGTGAAGTGATGGTAAATAAATTCGACATCAATGCACAGGGGCCAGCATCATTATGTTGTAGGATTAGTGATGATGGTTTTTGTAGTGCAGTGTTTGTGAGATGATTATGCATTAGGTTTAGGATGGGGATGTGTTTTTCAGGTGGTTTTGATCAGGGAAGCGTTATGCTGCAGCTCGGAATGAAGTGGATTGGGATTTTCTATGGTCGTAGGATTGTTGTATGTGTTAATGCGATCGGTGGTGGTGTGCTATGTGTGTGTGTGTGTTTGTGCGGGGGGGGGGCGGTGGTGGCGAGGGGAGGGGAGGAGCGCGAGTGCGGAGCCGGTGCGAGTGGTGGTTTGGTAGTGGGTTGCAATTTTCTTAAGTGGATTTGTTTTTCAATATTTAACATTGTTTCTCCACAAGCAGTTTTAAATTCATTGTTTGAAATGTTTGAGCAGCTCAGAAATCTTGAATGTCTTTATTTGTATTGCTTCATGGGAATTGGACGTCGGGAGTGTGAACAACATTCATTGCCAATCCCTCATTAAATCGCAACTAATGATTTGCTTGTGCATTGCATAGGGACGTTATGAGTCAATTACATTGCAGTGGCTCTGTAGTCTAATGTAGGCCAGACCCGGTAAGAATGGTAGATTCTCTGGTGCAAAGGGCAGGGTTTGAATGCTTGGAGCAGCTCGTTCACATCAGGAGGGAGAGAGATTTTGGAGAGGTTCAAAAAACAGGGATGAATTTTTCAGTAATTGGATATTGGGAGAGCTAGGCACAAGGCTCTTACGATTAACAGCTGCTTGACAAAGAAATTATTTTTTTTATTCTTCCAGCTGCGTATCTGCCCAATCTTTCTTCTATTCAAAGAAAGGTTGGAAAGAGAATAAGTCGGATGGTGATGGATCTCGGTTGTGACTCTCCTTCCAGTGAACAGGAAAAAATGACCCACACCAGCCATGAGTAAGTACCACAATGTAGAATTAAGTTGTGAATTGGGAAGAAAAACATGTGAAGAACTGTTGTGAAGGTGCACATTGGAAGATATTTACAACAATTCAGTCACAAAATCCTAGTCTCCGAAAGTCCTAAAGGGTTGACGAGCTGGAACCGCAGTTTGCACAAGATTCGCTGGGTTGCTTCCTGTAGGTAAGATTATTTTCTGACTACAGGATGTACAGGTTTAGGTAAATGACAGGAGTTCCAATTCCTATTCAACTTAAAGCATAATGAGTTTAATCAACGGAGTGGTTACTGGGAGGAAATATCCTGTGTTTCCGCGGTTGGTCGCGCCAGAGGAGGGGAAATATATGGGACTGGAAAACCAATTTAAGAATTGTAGTCCTTTTTCTGAGATGACGAGTTATTTGCACTTTTTTCAGTAGTTATTCCATTGTATCTTCTTCTCCAATGAGCACAGGAAGAGCTTATTTGAATATTTAAGCCTGAAATTGATTAACCGGTCGGGCAGGCTAAATTGCTCAACATCCTTCCAATTTGCATGATCTGATTAATCTGCACCTGGTGACTGAACAGTGTTTAAATGCTCAGCCAAACCTCCAATTAATTTTGGAAATGTTAGCTTTCAATATTGACTGGCATTTGCTTCATAGATCTATACCATTTGATATCCAGCGTTGGAAAATATTATGTTTAGAGATGTGCATTTTCATTAGGCCACTGATTTAACACTCCTACTGCATGGTAGAACCCAATTCCGAACCATGGCTTTGAACTCTAGATGCACATCTAAGTACAGAAGCAACACAAGCAGGCCTTAAAGCCTGAATCACTCTCGGATCATCAACTGCTTTAATCCCGGTCATTGTTTGCATTTCCCTTGCGTGCCTGGTACTGAACACACAGCGGTCACCTCACTTCAAAGCAATGCAAAATCACCCAAAATACATCTTCATCCACACAGCTCTGGGGTGTTAAAGACTCAGAATTCCGCTTTTCTCCCTCACTTCCCTCCTCGCAATTGCAGCAGTCATGGTGATTCCATCAAATATGTAATGAGCTCACTTCGGAAATGGGCATGGTGGCTGCTGTCAAATGTTAGAAGTCAGATGCAGAAATGTTCTTTCAGTAATGTGCAGTCACATTGAATGCAGGAAGCGGGAGCTTGGATGTTCACCGGGTAATTCAACTTCAAACACAACAAAATGCAATTATTATCACACTGAATAAAAAAAAGATGTCAGTCCATGTGGTCTAAAGCAGAAACCTGACAATTACATGTGCCAAATGAACAAATATTATCCCGTTCATGAGTCATGTTGATTGTTGGATACATATTCAGCTGTTGAACCCAGGGATATCATAGGATACAAAATAAATTCCCAGGATAGCTACGGCACGGGGTTGTATACAGAGAAAAGCTCCCTCTACACTGCCCTTTTAAACACTCCCAGGACAGATACTGCACGGAGTTATATACAGAGTAAATTTCCCTCTGCCCTGTCCCTGTCAAACATTTCCAGGACAAGGGCAACACGGGGTTAGATACAGAATAAAGTTCCCTCTGCACTGCCCTCTTCAAATACTCCCTGGACAGATGCAGCACAGAGTTATATACAGAGAATAGTTTCCTCTACACTGCCCCCTTCAAATACTCTCAGGACAGGTACAGCACTGGTTTAAAAAAAAAACAGAGTAAAGCTGCCTGTACGCTGGCCCCTTCAAATACTCCCTGGGCAGGTAAAGCACGGGTTTAGATACAGAGTAAATCTTCCTTTAAAGTGCCCCTATTAGCAACATCCAGAACAAACATAGCATGTGGTTACATAGAAGGCAACGTTCCATTTAAACTACCTCCACAGAACACCCCAAAAAGACATCCAGAATGGCGTCAGATATAGAATAATGTTCAATCCACACTGTCTCCATAAAACGCATTCAAGGCAGATACAGCACCGTGTAAGATTCAAATAATACATATTTCCACGCTACCACAAACAAACACTCTGAGGAAATGTCCAGCAGGGATTAAACTCACGGAAACCGCCCTCTTAAGTGTCCACTCCAAGACTCCAGACCAAAGGCAATTGATTGAAACACAGAATGTTTGTATCTCTGAACGAGGCCACTTGGTCCATTGTGTCTGCACCGACAAAAAAAACTAACAACACAACCTAATCCCACTTCCCAGAATTTGTACTGCAAGCCATCTGTTAAAACGCTTGAAATGCAATCAGCCAAATTTCTCTATGACTTGAGGGTCCCTGCCTCTGATGATATTTCAGATATAGAGTGTCGCAAAACACAACTGGATTCCAACAGCAGCCTGCATTTATCAGCTGTTACCAGAAAGTGCGAGATGTGCAGACTAACGCCGAGGCTGCAATCTGAAATCTGAACAAAACTGCTAGGAATCCGTCACAAGTTATGACTCTGTCTCTGGAGACTCATGAAAAAAAATCGAACTCTGTTCCAGGATACGTTTCCAGGAAATAAATAGAAAGGTGTGTTTGTGTATGTGTGTGTGTGCACTTGTGTGTGAATGAGTGTGCCTGTGTGTGTGCACGCCTGCCCCCTTGTGAGAACATGTGTGTGTGTGTGTCAGAGAGAGAGAGATATTGTGTGTGTGTGTGAGTGTGTGTGTGTGTCTGTGTATGTCCGTGTGTGAGTGTATGTGTTTTTGTGTCTGAGTATGTGTGTCTGTGTATGAGTGTGCATGTGAGTGTGTGTGTAAGTATGTGAGCGTATGTGTGTGTATGTGAAAGAGAGAGAGAAATAGAGATTGCGTGTGTGTGTGTTTTAGTGTGAGTGTGTCTGTGTGTGTGTGAATGTGTGTGTGTGTGAGAGAGAGATTGAGTATGTGAGTGCGTGTGCGAATGTGTGAGTGTGAGTGTTTGTGTGAATGTGCGTGTTTGTGCGTGTGAGTGTGTGTTTGTCTGTGTGAGAGTATGTGTGATTGTGTGTCAGTATGTGTGTGTGAGAGTTTATGTGAGATTGTGTAAGAGTTTGTGTCTGTGCTAGTGTGTGTATTTGTGTATGTGTGTGTCTGTTAATGTGTGTGCGTGTGTTTAAGTGTGTTGTTTTTGTGTGTGAGCGCATGCGTGTGTTTGTGTGTATGTGTGTGAGTATGTGCGATTTTGTGTGCGTGTGAGTGTGTATGTGTGTGTCTGTGTGTGAGTGTTTGTGTGTGTGTGCGTCAGTATGTGCGTGAGTGTGTGTGTGTGTGTGTGTGTATGTGTGCGTGTGCGTATTTTTCAGTTAATTGCTGGTGTTACCGAGGGAAAATAAATAGCTGTGATAGACCACAAGACATGAAATATCGAAAATGCAAAATAAATTGCTTTTCATAACAAACCGAATTGAGACAAGCAATAAACGAGACACAATTAAACCACGTCAATTCTTTCTTTTTGCCGTCGATTGAAACCCGAAATAACTTCGTGAAGACAGTTTTTATTTTTGCTGATCCAGTGCCCCAATGAAGGAAGCACGAATTTCCGGTTGGAAGAAACAAAGAGGCCACGTACACAGCCCCATGCCCGTGGGGTAGGCTGATCTCCAGCTTCAAAAGAGAATTTCGGAAAGTCCATACATGCTAATCTTGTAAAAATCGCCAAAATTCTGCAACTGAATGATAATAATGAGGCGAGACTTTGAGCCAACAATTTCAGCAAGAAACAGGAGGAAAAAAGATACCCCAAAGGGGAGTCCGACACAAGGATGGCAGAGTTTCAGAAGCGATGCAGAGGTAGAGAAAGCAATTCAGAACGCGAGAAATGCACCGACTTCAGTGAGAGGAGCAGAGAGAGGGAAATCTAAGAAAAATATAATGAAACTCAGAATTCCAAAAAATAGAGACGTTCTGAAAAACAGAGTGAAAATTCTCAAGGAAGAGGAAGCTGGTAAGGGAAATCAAGTGAGCTAAAACCATGTATCCTAAAACAAGGAGAGCGTAAGGGAAGCAGGTAACGAATGATAGAATGGCAGAAATGAGAACAAAATGTGTGGACGCGTTGTAACACCAGCGATTCAGAGAGAGGGAGAGAGACGGGGGTCTGGCGAGTTGAGGTGGGTGGAGGAAAAGGATGATTGACGGAACAAAACTTCAGAATATATAAAGAAGAAATCCGATAATGGAAGAAAGAATGAGAAACCAGGACTCCACAAAAAATATACAGACGTGGACAGAGCAGCAGAAAAGATCAAAAAGACGAAGCTATGTCAAAAAATAGATGGTGCTCTCCTAAAATATGGCCAGGTAGGAAAGAGAACACGAACTGATATATCGCTGGCCAGCTTATGTAGGTTGTGCAGAAGAACGCACTCAAATGTGTAAGCACAGTGTGGGAAAGGGGCGAGGAATTCTTAACTGCAGAGCTTGTCCGTGTCCCTGTGACGCCCGACATTGAGTGTAATGTTAGGATCCAGAAAACAACATCCCCTCCTCCAAATTCCCGAAACTTAAACACAACAAGTAATTCGTGAATTTTGTGCCAGTCTTTGATCCATCTTTCGGAGATCCGTGGACAGCATTACCAGTTAAAAATGATAAGGAGAGCACAAGGGGGAGGAGAGAGAGAGAGTATTTTGGGGCAGTTTTCAATGTAAGAACTAAGACTGTGCGAAAGGAAACCTCTGACAGTGCTTGATATAAGCAATACATTTCCAAAGGTCTGTGGATATTTATGTTTACTTCATGGAATTGTTACTGGCGACAACATATTAGCAGTTTCCCTAAGGATTCGCTGTCATGCAATCATTTTTTTTCATGTGGAGATTGCTTTTTTAATTGCAGGGCCATTCTCTCCTCCACACTGCATATGTTTTGAAAATACTTGAATTTTTCTTGCACTCTGATGCCTGCAGTTGGCTTTTTTGCCAGTCCAAAATTAATCTTGATTGGGCGGTGGTGAACCATCTACGAGAAGTGCGACAGTCCATGAAATCGAGGTACATCAAAACTGCAGCGAAGAAGAAAAGTGCAGAAAATTTCAGCCTCATACAGTGAAGTTCCGGATTGCTAGTCTCCGATTAAGGTGACGAGCCCCTGGCAGAGTGGTATTCAATCGTTGCTAATGCCATATCTCTGGTGTTCGAATCGGCTTTTTCATGATTGGGTTAGGAAACTGGTGCCCATAGGGCATGGACCAGTTATTTCTGTAGCTCTTGCACGTGGATAACACTGCAGCTACAATTGTATTGCTAACTGCTGAACTGAAAATTCAAATTTATCCATGACATGCTGCTAAAACTCGTTTTTCCCCTGGATTATTTGAGGCTTCGTGTGTGTGTTTGTGTGTGCGTGTGTTATTTGTTTGAAGGCAAATAGATAAACTGTTAACACGACTCATAGCAGAACGAAGGGACATGGCCTCAAAATAAGGGGGAGCAGATTTAGGGCTGAGTTGAGGAGGAACTTCTTCACAAAAAGGGTGGTGAATCTGTGGAATTCCCTGTCCAGTGACGCAGTTGAGCCGACCTCTTTGAAAGTTTTTAAGGCAAGGATGGATACATTTTTGAAGAGTAAAGGAATTACGAGCTATGTTGAGCTGGCAAGTAATAAGAACATAAGAACTAGGAGCAGGAGTAGGCCATCTGGTCCCTCGAGCCTGCTCCGCCATTCAATAAGATCATGGCTGATCTTTTTGTGGACTCAGCTCCACTTACCCGCCCACTCACTATAACCCTTAATTCCTTTACTGCTCAAAAAATTATCTATCCTTATAATTATCTATACTCAATACTGTGAAATTTTCCGAGGCGCCACAGTCGAGCGACTGTTCCGGTCAATGTACCGAACCTGCACGTCTTTGAGAATGTGGGAGGAAGCCGGAGCACCTGGAGGAAACCCACGCAGACACGGGGAGAACATGCAAACTGCACACAGACAGTGACTCAAGCCCGGAATCGGGCCAGGTCCCTGGCGCCGTGAGGCAGTATTGCTAACCACTGTGCCACCATACTGCCCGCATAAGTGTTTGTCTGAGTGTGAGAGGGAAATAGACTTGGTCTTTTGCCAGTGCCTGTTTGTCTCCATCCGTCTAAGTGTAAGTGGGGAGGTTAGTGTATATTTGTGTGTAGGAATGAGAAATTTGCTTTGTTCCTGTGTTGGAATGAGGAAGTGAGTGTGTTGCAGAAAATGTTTGAGTGTGACTGTAACTGGGAGAGTGTAGGTGCCTGGATGGCTTGTGTGCATCTGTCTGTGTCAGTGAATGAGTGATTGCGTGTGGCTGAGAGACGGAGTGAGTGTGTGTGCGGGTCAGTGTATTTGTTGGGAGACTTGGAGACTGTAACTTTATTCTGTAGTGGGTGTGTGAGGGTTACTGTGTGTGGGAGCGAGGGAGTGAGTGTGTGTCTGGCAGCGGAGTGACAGAGTATGTTTACGGGTGGTTTGTTGAGATAGTGTGCGCGTGGGAGGCAGGCAGTGCGAGTTCTTACTGTTTACTGTGGTTTGTAAATGGAAAGCAGTGCATCTAATAGATGGCACTGCCTGTTGCCAATGTATGGGAGGGCGGGGAGAGTCAGTGTTAAAGGTGTTGCCTGCAACGGCAATCAAGTGGTGGAAACTGTTTTGATGTTGTGAAGCTTCTTGAGTGTTGGTGGAGGTGCACTCGTTCAGCAAAGGGTGATTAACAATTTTTAGTCCGAATTGATCCTTGTAGATGCTGGGCAGCTTTTGCAGATTGACCAGGTGAATTACTATTGTCAGGATACGTGACCTCTGATTTTCCCATTTCTCCGCGGCAATAATGTGGCTCATCCATCTCAGTTTCTGGTCCCCGGTCTTTTTATATCATCACTGAGTCAGACAAACAAACCACAACTCCCCAATCAACCCCTATCCAACCGAGGATCCTTCAGCGTCCAGTTTTCAAATACGAGATGTGTTGATAGGATAGGTTTTGAAATGACCAACATTGTACAGATGACACAGAGTCAGCATTCATTCTCATCCCAAAATATTTATCTGTGTTTTTTCTAAATTCCCCGATGAGAACTACAGTGAAAGAGCAGCTGGAGTGAACAGATTGTTTGTTAACCAAGCTGTATTAATCTCATTAGCGGTGCATATATGTAACATCACTCATCATATTTTTCGGTCTAAATAAACCCTCGTTCCTCTTTACTGTATCAGAATGCAGTTTGATAGATCTTCTCCAACAGCAAAGCTATCCCTTACCGCAGAAAATGCGTTGGACATCAATCACCCAGGCAGCTGCTGTACACTATCCGATACTCGCACCAGTCAGAGTACCTGGTAGATCATTTTGATGCCTGGAACTTTTGAACTTCTTCTTGTTCTATTTTCTGTACCGGCTAAATATATTGCATTGGCCTCCAATTCTGAGTGAAACGTAATGTTGTTCTTTAATCTTGTTGAATTGAAAATCAGCGTAGGTAACTGGTCTAGAATTTAATCCTGTAGATTATTACAACAATCGAGTTTTGATTTTTTTTTCTGCTTCTCACACTTTCGTATTTTGCATTGGTTTTTTTTCTAGTTATTTCTTTTTTTAAAATATTCTTAGAAACATCAATTCTCCTCATTTGACACTCTAATATATCCTCCCAGTTTCATTTTAATTATATGTAATGTCGTGTCGGTTTTTGGTTAATCTCTTTTCACTTCAATTTCCTATTATCTGTCCGAGCCATTTATCATGCTTGTTGTTCTATTTCCTGCCGTTTATATCACATCTGGTCCTCTGGTGGTCTCTGGTGTTCCCTTGATCATTGGTATTGCTTGCTTCCCGAACCAGTAAATCCTGACCATTCTCTCCTCTCCTGCCCGCCTTTCTGCTCCATTTGAATTTGATCATTTAAATAAGTTAAATGTCGCCATTTAATTTCAAAGGCTGCAAGTTGAGACACCACAAGGTATCGCAAATCCTTGCACTGGATATTCAGATGATGACTGTAGAAAACTGTGCATAGTGATTTCAATATTTTGTATTCAAATGAAGTTTGATCCAGCAGATTCTCTCCTTTCAGATGGACTAGTTGTTGCACTGTTTTTTCAGCGTCATCACCGCCTCGTTATTTTACTGTTTCTATTCTATTTCTCACAGTGGACATCCTGATATTTGCAATCCTATCTTTCAAAAACTGTGGCCTGTCAAAATGTGACTCCCGTTACGTATTAGCAACGGGACAGCGAATCTCGTGGTTATTGCCGGTAATGTAATCTTACATTGCATTGCGACAATTTATTGGTTTGAAACTTTCCTTCTCTATCCTCCCGTGTGTATATGCATTCTCTACATGTCTCTGGCTGCCAACGACATTTCTGTTTGTTTGACGGTAACTTTTACATTTGATCGCCTTGTGCCCATTTGCTGCCAGAAACTGAAAACAAAATACTGCACCGAGAAAACTGCTGCTGTGGTTATCAGCATTGTGAGTTCGCTACTCTGTTTCAAGAACATTCCCTGGCCCTTTCTATATTCCTCATTGTACTGCAATAGAGAGTGAGGTTGCATCCTATCACCATTGTTTTTTTTTTTACCCACTTGCGTAGCGTTTTCCTGGATTGAGCAGCTGTTTACCCCAATGATTCCGTGCTTATTGATTTTAATCTTTAACATTGTCACCGTCAAACGTGTGTTAAAATCCAATCGCGGCAAGTTGAGCCTGCGGCAGCACAGCAATGGGGGGCATGAAAAGGATCCTGAGCTGACAAAACGCAGAAGGTCCATTGTGCTACTATTTGTAATAGCCATTAGTTTTATCTTGCTCTGGATGCCAACAGTTACATATTTCTTTTAATACAGAATTACAGATGCCTTCAGGCGCAGGTTATAATTTCATGGCGACCCCGTTTTACAAGAGATTGCAATTATGCAACGGCTTCTGAGCTCCTGCACCAACACAGCCATTTACATAGAACATACAACATAGAACATGTGCCGAACTTTGTCCGAAACCAAGATCAAGCAATCCCACTCCCTATCATTCTGGTGTGCTCCATGTGCCTATCCAATAACCGCATGAATGTTCCTAAAGTGTCCCACTCCACTATCACAGCAGACAGTCCATTCCACACCCAACCACTCTCTGAGTAAAGAAACTACCTCGGACATCCATTTATACATTAATCCAGTGAAAAAAAGATAAAAACAAATTACTGCGATGCTGGAATCTGAAACCAAAAGGGAAAATGCTGTAAAATCTCAGCAGGTCTGGCAGCATCTGTAAGGAGAGAAAAGAGCTAACATTTCGGGTCCATATGAGCTTTTTTCAAAGCTGAAAGTCATAGAAAGTGGGAGATATTTATACTGCAATGTGTACGGATGAAAGATGAGTCACAACCACAGAAACCAGGGGGGAAAAACTGCTAATGGCAGTCCACAGAGAGGATAAAGTTTGTGAGTGGACAAACGACAGAGAAGCTAAAATCAGAGGGTAAGCTGTCACAGACGAAGATGTTGGGAGAGGGGGAGGATGGTTGGGACAGAGGTAAAATTTAGAAAAGGGGAAGAAACTGTGGGGAAAATGTAAGGAATGGGGGATAATGTAGGAGGAAATGGTGGCGGGGGGGATGAAGAAAATCAATGAAGAAATGAAAGGTAGAGAACAGTAAAAAATTAAATAAAGTAGAATGGAAACAAAGGGTTCGAGGTCTCCCATTAGCAGACCTTTCCCCAGGCCTTTCAGGGTATGACTCATCATTCATTCCCTCACCTTACAGTATAAATGTATCCCACTTTCTCTGCCTTTTAGCTTTGACAAAGTGTCATCTGGACTTGAAACGTCAGCTCTTTTCTCTTCTTACAGGTGCTGACACAGCTGCTGAGATTTTCCAGCACTTTGTCTTTTGATAACCCAGAGAAAGTTCAGAAACCTGTTGCTTCATGTGATCAAATATCCATGTACGCTGATTGGGAAATTAGTGAAACATGGGGAAAGCTTCAGTGATGACACAACGCCCACCCTCATTGTCACTATTCAACCATATAAAAATGATCACTTCGGGAAAAAAAATCAGCAGAGGATGTAAAAGATTTCAATGCATGTTTAAGATCCATTGTTTGTCAAATTTTAGTTCCAGATTATGTTAACAATCATCAAACATCTACATAGGAAAAACATGAACAAAAATTATAAAAGCAGATTAATTTAACCTGCTCGTTTTTCAAATTAGATTTTAAAACAATGAGATAAATGTAAATGTTCACGTGGACTGCCAATTAGAGGTTTGCTGTTTAGTTCCACAAGACCAGTCCAGTCATTTATCTCAGTTTACACGACTTTGGTTCTTATCCAATGAATTTATTTTGGGACTTCCTTCAGACACAATTTGATGCCAGTTGCAATTTATCAATCTCTAGTCCATGTAAAGCTAAAATGTATTGTGATAATGAAGTGGGAGCATGCATCCACTTCCAGCAGATCATTTTATCAGTGGTGAAAATCATTCATGATATTTGAAGTCAGGACTTCATTCAAATGGGACATGTTTAAGAACAGAATGAGGAAATAGAGAGGGATCAGATTAAGCTGGCATGCTGCAGTCTGTCTAAGTTTATTTTAAATATGGGTAGAAATGTGACAAGGCAGACGATTTGACCAGACGGGATTGAAAAGTGTGTGTTCAGTTTGGTTGGAAACATTGTGGCAGAGAGAATCAACAATTTATAAGGGCTGGAGGATGAAAGTGTGAGGGGGGTGGACATGGGGGAGGGAGCAGAACCCACCCTTGGCAAGCGATTGAGGCTCTCATTTGGAGACAGGAATATAAATTAACTAGAGGGCAAAACGTTTGTGAAGTTTAGAGGTGGAAGTGCCCAACAGGGAACAGAGATTGCTGAAGGGATACATAATTGGGGCTAGTAATGATCAGATGCGGGTTTTGAAGAGCATGAGTAAGGGGATAGCAGAGGAAAGGATCTGGGATGATTGATGGTTAATGAGGGGAGGAATGGCAGTGGAGGTGTGGAGGTGGCCATAGAGCTGGGTGCAGAGCTGCAGAAAGGGAACAATGAAGCGATTAAATTGACCCTGACAGAATGGAAGACGTGTCAGAATCGAGTGATTGGTATTGGGAAGGAAAAACATTAAACGTGTGATGGATTGAGGACGTGCAGAAAGCGATGTGATTGAGGAGGTGCAGGAATCGATGTGGACAATAGAGTGATATCCATAGCGGGGGAGTGAAAAGTTCCAGCGAAGGAGATGGACATGGTTTAATCAACAGGTCTGTGGAGTTGACAGCTGACAATATGGAGAGGTGAATGGACTCATGAAAGCCAGGAAGCAGTGGGTGTGGGTCGATATGGAGCTTGACAGCTGGTGACTACAGTGCAATGTGCAGGTAGATAGGGGGGAAACGGTGTGACTGTGAGTAAGCGCGCAAATTCAGCAGGCAGTAAAGAAAGCAAATAGTGTGTTGGTCTTCATAGCGAGAGGATTTGAGTATAGGGATAGGGATGTTTTGCTACAATTGTATAGGGCGTTGTGAGGCCACACTTGGAGTACTGTGTGCAGTTTTGGTGCCGTTATCCGAGGAAGAGTGCCCTTATTATACAGGGAGTACAGCAACGCTTTACCAGGCTGATACTGGGATGGAAGGTCTGTCATATGAGGAGAGAATAAGTCAATTAGGATTGTATTCACTGGAGTTTAGCGACAGGGGATCTCCCAGAAACTTAACAAACTCTAACAGGGTTAGATCGGGTAGATTGAGAAAAAATGTTCCCAATCATGGGGAGATCAGAACGAGGTGTCGTAGTTTGAAAATAAGAGGTAAACCTTTTAGAACTGAGGTCAGGACAAATTTCTTCATTCGGAGAGTAGTGAATGTGTGGAATTCACTACTACAGGATGTAATTGAGGCCAAAACTTTGTGTGATTTCAAGAAGAAATTGGAAGTAGCTCTTGGGGCTAAAAAGGATCAATGGGATAAGGGAGGAAGAGGGGAATCATGATATTGAATTCAATGATCAGCCATGATCAAAATAAATAGTGGAGCAGGCTCGAAGGGCCGAATGGCCTGCTTCTCGTGTCTATGTTTCTAAGTTTCCAAGATGTCCAGAATTGGGAGGTTATGGTATGGAGGCATGATGGGACTGATTGGAAAGGTTGTAGCCGGGATTGTCTGGCTAAACTTCGAAGAACGGAAATGGAATTAAAAACAATGGAAGGAATGGAAGTTTTGGAGTTGGAATTACAGAGGTGGTGGAGAAGTGAGTGATAATGTTTTGGGAAAGTAGGGTGCAGGTACAAACCAGGGCAATGGATTCAAGTAAATTGTCCTGAAGTGGAGTTGAGGGCAGGCAGTGGTTCCGATCTGGAGGCTCAATGGGGGGCGAGTGAAGAGGCATGCAAAAGGAGACGTTGTAGATAAGGAGACAGGAGCAGAGCCATTGGACATTTCTAGCACTGATAGGCTGGACACATGGAGCTGGTGTGACGCTGGTGTACTTTTAAGAAATAATTTAAATATATATATATATATATATATATATATATATATATATATATATATATGCAATTATATATATATATATATATATATATATATATATATATATGTTCTTTGCCGTTAAGCCACTTTTTTTTCATTGTTGCGGCGCATCTGGTTAAAACTCCTTTTATTGCTGCTTCAATGGCTTAAGTGGTGTTTTGTTTATTTGTTTTCAATCCCGGCCCCAGGCATTGACTTGGAATTCACGAGTGGGTGGCAGGTCATTTGTCTCGGGCAATGTTCTTTTTTCACCATAGTGAGTTCAAAATTTCACATTCTCCTTTGGACTGGTGCTGTTGTTTTAGTTTTGAATGGGTGCAGACCTCAGACTGAAAAGTCGTCTCACTTTCTCTCTCCTCTTCGTATTGGAAATTCTGTTGGCTGGCTGAGCAAGGGTTTTTGCCTTCCTGAGTGAAAATGCTGCTGTTTTTGGTTTGTTAGCTAGTAATTAGAATCTAGCTCTCCCCTGTGTTTTGGGAAGGTGTCCTGACTCCAAGCTTCTCCGTGTGTGTATCAAGAAAACTGCAGCATGCAAACAAAAGACAATGTTCCAGCAGCACGTGGGCATTCGGATTTTCTGCTCCAAATCTCTGTCAAAGGTTTTGTTTGAGGAAGATTGTTTGTTTGGAACGTTTCATATATTGAGTCAAGGTTATGCAATATCATGGTTGTGTTTCTTCTTCTTTGGATCGGCAAAACATATTGCTAACTTTCTTTCCATACAGGCTAATTACATTCTTAAATAAAATTTGTTTGCGAAAAATTCCCTCGTGGGTCATGTGATGACTTCAACCAGGCTAACGGGGTTGGTTTGCAAGAGTATGAACTAATTGATGGTTAAATCAGGGAGCCTCATGCTCTCTACCTGAGGCAGGTAAGTCAGAGTCCCAGCCTCCATTCAGCAGGGAGCCCCTGTCAAGCTACCTGCGTGGACAGAAGAGGTGATATTGTGGGAGAAAGAAGAAAGAAGCTGGGTGAGGGGGTCTTCTTGGTTTGTGAAGTCCACCATAAGAAAGGAGGCACCATCGTCCTCCCGACCACCCAGCCACTCGAAGTTGCTTTCTCCTTGTAAGAGGAGAGGGAGAGAGGGAGAGACAAAGAGAGACTTTCCATCTGCAGGAGGGAGGACAACAAGCATCAACAGGAGCAATATCCCATGAGAGGAATGACTTGTTGGGCTGGTGCCACAATTATCGAAGGTGCGTGCCTGAAAGGCGGGGGGGGGGGGGGGGGGGGGGAGGGGTGGAATGGAGAACTCAGAACATATTTTTACAGGGGTGGGGGCGGGGGTGGTGAAGACACCCAAGGACTTTTTGTTGCTTGGCCCGAAAAGGGCTGAAGATTAAAGGTCCCCCCACCCACTGCTGCTGTCCCGAAAACCGGCACCCCCTTCCTCCTCTGCTGACCTGGAGCACTAGCCCAACTCAGTACCCTGTCTTTCGTCCTCCCTCCTGCTTCTCCTCCCCCTCTCTCCCTCTCTGAACCAGGGAGAGAGCACCCACACCGACACCCACACTCCCTCCCTCGTTCTCTCTCTGACCCCCCATCGCATGGGCAGAGACCCACCACCATACCCATACGCTGTTCCCTCTCTACCCCCTCTCCGTGCCCATTGGAAGATCCGGTAAGGCTCTCCACCCAACCCTCCTGGCATCCCAACGGAAGAAAAAATAAATAACATCCCCAACCGTACATTTGGGCAGTCTTGGGGTGGGCGTAGCACCAATTTGAAAACCATGGCGAACACAACATCATCGCCGATTGTAGGGCCTTCCAGGCACACCTATCGGGTGTGGCAGCGGCCAAAGTCCCTGCCACTCCCAAGGCCCTGCCACCATTCCACCTTGTTACACGACAACTGGTTGTCAAGCGCTGTGCTCACACAAACATAACCACTGATGCCATCTCCAGGGCCATGGCTGGGGTTGTCGGCCCCTTAGCCAGTGTGGTGGCCTCAAAGATGTACGAGAACGCCATATCCTTCCTGAAGGCCGAGCGGGAGGTCGGCCTCGCAATGGAAAAGGGGCCCACCGTGGGCGGGACGTTCCTGGCGATGGACCCCGATAATCACATATTAATTTGTTTTTTTAAGTTTCCTTTGTGTTTTTTCTTTTATTTAGGGCTGCCCCTTTTGAGTTGTCCCTAAGTTGATTAAATTTAGTTTAATTGGTTGGTACCCGAAAAGAAGTACCTGATGACTCCTAATTGTTGTTTCAATCAGGGAGCCTCATGCTTTCTATTTAAAGCAGGTGTGTCAGACTCTGAGCCTGCATTCAGCAGGAGCAACTGGAGAGCGGGCTGAATACAGATGAGGAGATGCCCGCGTTGGACTGGGGTAAGCACAGTAAGAAGTCTCACAACACCAGGTTAAAGTCCAACAGGTTTATTTGGTGGACCAAATAAACCTGTTGGACTTTAACCTGGTGTTGTGAGACTTCTTACTGTGAATACATTTGTACAGTGTAAATAAAGTAACTTGGTGATGGGACATTCGGCTCCGTGAAGTTATTACATCTACTTATGTATTTTCTTTACCATCAATATGTTAATGCATCTTTAACGTAGTCCCTATTGATGCTCATAAAGTATTAATTGTTTTTTATTTTAAAAAGCTTCTTGCTTTAAAAGGGTACAATTTTCCAGTGTATTCGTTATCAAAAATTGGAGCATCTAAAGACGTTGAAATCATTGGCATTTCTTCCATCTCTTCCTTGATTGATAGAACTCTTGCAGCAGTTTGGCTTGTGGTCCATTTGAGTAGCATTATAGTTAAAATAATCAACAGTAAATAAAGATAAATATATGTTGCTCCAATTAATATGTTCTTTCCCAATATTCCGATCCATCCAGTTGTCCATTTTTCCAGAGAGAAGGGCTGTGGTTTTTCTATCTTCTTGACTCCTTCTGAATATGACTTAACAGATTGGTGATATTCTCCGAAATATCTTTTATGGAGGTGCAGCTTTCTGACTCAATCAAAGCACATGTCCCTCCTCTTGCTGCAAGAATGAAGTTGAATGCCACCCAATTCTCTCACAGATCAGTACGCATTGCTGCTATTTCATTATTGGTTTGTGATAAAGCAGAAGCCGTGTCATTAGTTACCCTTTCGAAGATATAAGCAATATTTTCCAATTCCATTGTCAATCTTACATGTGAATATCCTGGCACCATTACTGCAGAAAAAATAGTCTATGCCCAATGCAGTACGTTGACGTCTGGCAGTTTCCTTTGGTAATTGATCAGTGCGATAAGTATGTGGAGCTGCATATTCTAAGTAAAAAAAAAAAACTCCTTTCCAACCTTTGGGCTGCTATGGATAATCTTTGTTTCCACAAATCCAGTAAGTTCCATTAAGTATTGGCTATATTAAATGTTGCACATGTGATTATCCGCCAGTGGGCTTAAGCAAATCCTACTCCTGACGTCTATGGTGTAGATTTCATTTACAATCCCATTATCTATGCTTCCCTGATTCCCTTGATGCATAATATTCCTGGAATCCTGTTTCAATTAGACCTCGTTTGGCTGTATTGAATGCAGCGTGATCTACCCACGTAGCGTGACTTTCCTGTGCATGATCTGCGGCACGGTAGCACAGTGGTTAGCACTGCTGCTTCACAGCTCCAGGGTCCCGGGTTCGATTCCCGGCTCGGGTCCCTGTCTGTGTGGAGTTTGCACCTTCTCCTCGTGTCTGCGTGGGTTTCCACCGGGTGCTCCGGTTTCCTCCCACAGTCCAAAGATGTGCGGTTTACGTTGATTGGCCAGGTTAAAAACTGTCCCTGAGATGCGTAGTTAGAGGGGTTAGCGGGTAAATATGTGGGGGTAGGGCCTGGGTGGGAATGTGGTCGGTGCAGACTCGATGGGCCGAATGGCCTCCTTCTGCACTGTAGGGTTTATTTCTATGATCTGTCATTGAAAAAAAAAGATCTGGTCTTTCACGCTCCTCTGTAAATTCCATTCGAGGTTTCCTGAACAATTGGATTAATTGACCCCTTATTATTAAGTGCTCCCAATTTCAACGCATTGTCCGCAAAGGGAACCTCTTCCCTGCATGAACTGATAATTGAGTACATACCCAATATGTAGATACGTAAATTTTTCCAGCAAAACTGTATGCCAAATACAGAGTGTGTTTCTGTTAAACTCTTGATAATCTACCTGCAATATACAAAACATACATGCGATTACAAGATGTACTATAATTATGTTTTACCATTTGTTATTACAGAAATTTTGGTCATATGAATAATAATGTACTTATTTTAACTGCGCTCTGTTTTTGTTCCTTGTTCAAAGATTGTTCTAGCTTGTTATTCACTGATGTTTTCTTTATTCAATGAATGGTTGTTTTTTGTCTTCATATATACTATTCTGTAATTTGACACACAGTCTGGGCCTTAGGCATCGCCATTCGAGTCAAAAATAAAAAATTTAGCAGTTGATTATAAAAATTTTCTACATTGCATTACTATACCATCTGATTAGACTAAAATTCTGACACATTATTATACAAATGAATTTATCCTGATTCTCTTTACAAATTTAATCTTTTGGGTAAGCTTTCAGCTGTGTCCAGTGTCTCAATCTTGGACCGTGTTTTTCATCAACCAAATCACATATTTATCCTGCAATGATTATTTCAAATGGTCCCTCCCATCTAGTGCTCAATCATTTCTGTCAGACATTAATTGTACCATAACCCCATCTCGTGCAGTTGGTAAGTTTGGATGTTCTTTTTAATCTAATTTCATCCAATCTTTATGTTGTTGTTGAATGACTATGTATTTTAAACAATGTAATCGAGTTTGTAAGTTTCTCATGCGTTGATAGACTGCTTTTGTTCCATTTATGAACTTTCCTCCCTCTGTGATGACATCTTCTGGGAGATGCATTGCTCGACCTGTCATCTGTTAAGCGAGGTTAATCCTGTTCCTCGAGATGGAGTGGCTCTTTGTCTTAATAGAATTGCAGGTAAAGCTTTCACTCAATTATTTTCATAGTCTAATATGGCTTTAGCCAAACTGTTTTTAAATGTTCTGTTCATTCGTCCGACCATCCCTGAGCTCTGTCGATGATACGGTAAGTGAAACTTCTGTTTAATCACTAACATTCTACATACTTCTCTCAGAAGTCTCCCAGTGAAGTGAGTTCCCTGATCTGAGTCCAATTGTGGTGGCATTCCCCATCGGACTTTGATTTCATTGGCAAATATCAAAGCCACAGTTTTGCTGTTGCATCTTTTCATTGGAATGCTTCTACTCATCAAGTGAATTGATCATTAATCACTATCCGATAACTTTTCCCTTTCTTCCTTGGTAATGGTCCTGCAAACTCCATTTGTAAGTTTTCCGATGGTCTCCTGGGTCTGGGTTGGTTTCCAATTTTATTTTGCAATGCCGTTCTCGTTCTACTTGAGAACACAATGCATTATTGGCAGACGTTGGTGATCATTACTCCATATCCTTCCACCTTCAGCAATTCTTAACTAAGGTGGTAATTTAATCTCTGGTAATGTGTGCTACTCCATTATATAAAACCATTCGTGTTTGGTGTATTGCTTCCAGAGAATTATTTTCTGATATTTCCCCCATATTCTACCTCATTCTTTCTTTCCTCCCAATTCTTTCCATCTGTTTTTCTCTTCTTCTGAGACCTGTTCTTGAATTTGTTTTATGTCCAAATCAGTGTCATCTTTGGTTTGTTTTGCAGCTATATCAGTTAATTGAGTTTCCTCTAACTTTTGTTCTCATACTCTTTTAGCTGCTAAATCTGCTTTGTCATTCCCTTGGTTTGTGTGCATGAACTTTGATCACAGCTGTTTTTATTCCATCACTTTCGTGGCCAAAAATGTGAAATGATTGACTAAAAGTTGGTAATACTAAAGGTGGAGCCTTAGCTAGGGCTGAATTTATGTGAGTAAAAGCTTGTATTCCTTTGTTATTCCAATTTATTTTAACTCTACTAGCCTTTCCTCGTTTGATCGCATTCTGCAGTGGTTTTGCTCGTATTGCATAATCTTCGACAACATTCCTACAATAATTGTACAATCCTAACACTTGTCTCACTCCTTTCATTGTGTGTGGTTGTGGTACATATAATATAGACTTCTTTCGATCTTCTGGATTTTCTGACCTGCCTTGTCAAATGATGTTGTCCAAATAGGTTCCATTTTCTTGCCCTAACTGAGCCTTGTTAGGATTGAGTTTGAGTCCAGCATTTTGTACTGCCAAAAGGTGTGTATTGTGATTGTTTGAAGCAATCAAAACATCATCGACATATTGTAGAGTGATGTTCCTGCACGTTTAATAGACTCTATTATTTATGCCATGTGTTTGTGCAAAATGGCTGGACTATTGTGAAACCCTTGTGGTAAACGAGTCCACGTGCTTTGTTCATTTCCCACTGTGAAGACAAATTGGTACTGATGTCCTTTTGCTATTGGAATAGACCAAAACCCATTGTCCACATCTAACACAGTAAAAGGAAAAAATGATCTATCCCAATTGTGTTCAGAACACTAGATGGATTTGCAACTATTGGGTGTGCCCATGTTGCATTTCTGTTTCGAGGTGTGTAATCCACAGGTAACCTACGACTACTGTCTGTTTTTTATTTAATCAGCCATATAAGTTAATCAGTAGAAGAAACTGTCTTTGTCACTACTCCTTGTTTTTCTAATTGTGTGATTATGCATTTAAAAGCTTGAACTTCTCCCTGAATCTTTTATGCTGGGACATTTAAACTTGCACAATCTTGTCTGTTTCCAGACCAAATTGGAGGGTATTATGCAGCCATTTTTCTTTCCAGATTGATCTCTTTTCCCAATCTGTTTGAAATGCTGCTGCACTAGAAATGCTACAATCTTTCCTTTTTCCTTATTTATTCTGTTTGAATGTGTGGTGCCATTTGATGTTTCCTGCTCTGATATCAACTGTCGCCCCGCACTAAACAGTAACTCGAGCTTCCTTCTCTATTTTGACACATTCAGATTTGAACCTGTTTTTGAAAAAAATGTTGGTATACAGCGTTACTTTAACTCCCCCAGTGACTCCATGTTATTCTATTGTTTGTCAATGGTAGGTAAATTCAAGTCTGCTCGTGATATGGTTGTCCTTGTATCAATGAACTTGATACGATTTTGTTCTTCTCGCACTGTCTCGATATACATCCGGAATCCATACTACCATTAGACTCTAGGGGCGCCAATTGTCATTTTGCAGTTGACAATTTACGAAGTTTCTCTGCTGTGAAACTGACTTCTGTAATATAATAAAATCATTGAAACAGAAATCAAACCTTTCAATTTGATTGCAGGTAGTAACTTATTTTGATTATTCATTCTTCATCCCAAATAACAACACTGTATTAAAATAGCTTGCTTGAACACATTCTTCCTGTGTTAGTTATATGGGCTTTCGTATGTCAATTAATCACCCTGTTTACTTTCTTCAATGTTTATTTATTCTGCTGAATTAATTCTCTTCTGAGCCCACCTTATATCTGTTGCAATTTTCAGCTTTAGCACATTTAAACTTTGTATCTATTGTGTTCTGCGTTTTGGGCTACTTCTCTCATTTTCATGCTTAGTTTCCTGATTTTAAATTTCCACTCCTGGCAATCTAATCAAAATGTTTTTAGGTCACTGCTATTGGTGAATAGCCCTAATTTAGTTGACACAGTTATTATGAAATATCCAATAGGGGCAAATGTAAACTTCATCGTTCCCCACCCACTTTATTTTGTGTAATTTCCACGAAACATCCCCCCCCCCACCCCCCTTCCTATTATATTTTGATTTGAATTAATGTTTCCAATCCTTTCCAATAACCTGGAAAGGTCATCCATAATGTACCGTCGGACTGTTACGCAAACTCAAGCTTTTACCCTCAGTTGGCATGGTTGGTATTTGACTGGTGTGATACAAATTTTAACACCATTACATCCATTCACTTCAGTGCTGTTACTCACTGTTGTGACAGTCAGACACATTTTTGTGACCAATCGAATTCGTAAAGCACTAAGGACTCTGAGAAAGGGAGAAAAGCACAGTGACCCAGAGATGGAGAGCAGAAGGAAATCAATGATTTTACTCTGCACAATATCAGGCATCTTGACACTCCAGTGAATGACAAGCATTCGATTTTACTTTTACTGTAGAATTACTGGAACAAGTCCTGGAGATTATACCAATGCATCATATAATTTTGGCAAAGTCAGATGGATGTTGCAGAATTTAAATTGCTGTACAGATAGATTTATTTATGCAATCACTCAGTCGAAATTCAGAGCTCAGCTGGAGAGTGCACTAAAATAACGGTTTACCTCACGTCTAAGTGTTTCCAAACCATTCGGCTGATAATGCCCAGTTCGGGAGAAAATCAGCTGAGTGCTAGTGGGGCAGATGGGAAGGGCCAGTGGAGGAGATTCAGAACGGCACGTTCTGTCCAGTAAGAAAATAGGAGACTGTCAAATTCCCTCCACGTGTCAATGTTTCATTCTCATAACAGAAGCATTCGGATATCAATATCCTGATTGGTGGCATCCACAAGATTATTTGCTTCGACAATGGCAAAGGTGCCACCAGCTTCATCGCGCTGACAATCTGCAACCTCACCTCATTCACTTTGCTCCTTTAAACGATTTGAGATTATCAATTTTACAAAGCAATTGATCACTTGTCCAGATATCCGATACCTGGAGTGTTGTTATTTAACAATAAAGTCACACTATTATTTATGTTTTGGTCGTTGCAGTCTCTCTCGCTTGCTTGTCACCGTTTTCTGGATCTCTCTTTTAGGAATATTATTTCCAGCGTGTTCTTTTTTCGTTCTTAATCCTGAACATAGGACGTATTCCTCCCCTAAATTTAAGACTAACCCATATGGAAATGCTAATCAATCGATTAGAAGAGCAAAATGGCCGTGGCAAGTGGAGCGAAAGAGAATCCCAAAGAATTTAACGCACACACTAAAAACAAGATGATGACTCGGGAGAGGATAGGACCACACAAGGAAAACGGAGGACACTTGTACTTGGAGGCAGAGGATTTGGGTGAGATCCTAAATGAGCACTTTGCTTTGCCAGGAGAAGGAAATGGAGGATAGTGAGTTTAGGGTGGAGCATTCCGATATGCTAATAAATTTTAGGATCAAGACATAAGTGATGTTCGGTCTCTTGAAGTGCATTAATTTAGATAAGTCCGCAGGGTTGATGGGACTTATCACAGTTTATTGCATGAGTAAAGGGAGGAATGGATGGGGCAATTAAAAATCTTTGCTTCTGCGCTATCCACTGGAAAGGTCCGAGAAGAGAGGCGAGTAGCTGGAGTTGCTTTTCTGTTCAGGTTAGAAAGAAGGGATGTTCCAGGAAGTTATAGACCGGCAAGTCTGACAGTGGTAGCTGGAAAGTTATTCGCAGGATTCTGAGCGGTATGATTTATGAGCATTTGTAAAAGCTTGACCTAATTAGGGAATTTCGGCATGGCTTTCTGCGGCACAGGTCATGTCTTACTGACTTCATTGATATTTTTGAGGAGGTGACGAAGATGACCAATGGCGCTGGTGCTGAGTACGTTATCGACATGTATTTCAGTACGGCTTTCAACAAGGTCCCTCCTCGTAAGTTCATCCAGAAGATTACGATCCATGGAACCCACAGTGACTGGCTGCATGGTTTCACAACTGGCTTTCCCTATGGGAAAGTGATGGAAGGATTTTTTTTTCTGGCTGGAAGTCTGCATCTAATGGTGTTCCACATGGATTCCTACTAGGACCTCTGCTGTTGGAGTTATTTATAAATGACTTGGATGAAGACGTAGATGGGTGGGTTAGTAAATTTGCAAACAACACAGAGATAGGTGAAGGTGTGGATACTGTGGAAGGTTGTCAAATGATAAAGCGGGATATAGATCAGCTGCAGCTACGGGCAGATAAATGGTACTTGGTTTTTAACCAGAAAAGTGTGAGGTGCTACACATTGGGAGATCAATTGTTTATGGAAAATATACACTTAATCGCAGGTCCTTAACATTATTGATGTACAGACGGATCTTCTGATTCAAGGCCATAGCTCCCTGAATGTGTCACACAAATACATGGGGTGTTAAATGAGGCCTATGGCATGCATGCCTTTATTCCTCCGGGCACTGAGTACACGACTCAGGTTGTCATTTTGCAGCTTTATAAAACTTCGGTTAGACTGCACTGAGGGTATTGCGTTCAATTCTGGTCTCCACTTTGCAAGAAAGATGTGGAGGGCTTGGAGGGTGCTGAACAGGTTTACCAGGATGTTGCCTGGATTCGAGTGTATAAGTTATAAGGAGCGGCTGGACAAATTGGATTGATTTCTCTGGAGCAGCGGCGGCTGAGCGGAGACCTGATAGATGTGTGTAAAATTATGAGAGACATACATCGGGTTGAAAGCGGAATCTTTTTTCTCGGAGTTGAAATTTCTAATATCGGCCGGCCTGGACTTAAGGTGAGGAGGGGAAAGTTCGAAAAATATGTGAGCTTTTTTTACACAGAGTGAAAAGACTCTGGAAAAGCGCTTCCAAGGTTGATGGTGCAGGCAGATACGATATGGACGATACGGAAGGCAGTCATGTGCCTAGCTGAAAGTTGAGATGTTGTTCGACCAGTTTGTGTTGAGCTTCACGAGAACATTGAAGCAGACCAAGGACAGACATGTGGGCATGGGAGCAGGATCGTGTGTTAAAATGGCAAGCAAGGGGAAGGTCGGGGTCCTGATTGCTTACAGACCGAACGTGCTCAACAAAACGATCACCCAGGCTTTGTTTGGTCTCACTGATAAGGAGGAGACCAGATTGGGAGAATCGAATGCAATCGACCAAATTGAAAGAGGTGCCAGTGAAACGCTGCTTAACCTGGAATGAGTGTTTTGGACCTTTGATGGTAAGCATGGAAGAGGTAAAGGTGTAGGTGTTAGGCCCATTAATATCAGTGGGAGTAGGAGAGTACATATGTGGTGTTACTGTGGGGAATGTTGGTGCTGCAGATTCCATGGACCAAATGGCCTTCTTCAGCACTGTGGATTCTATGATTCGATGATTTATTGCATTAACTTTCCTGATTAGTGCATGCTGAAAGGCATAGGCTCGTGCCCAAAGTCGGACTCTCATTTTCTTTTCTGAACTTCTGCCCTGACTGCTTCACTTTGCACCACGTCTGGAAGTGGTACTTCCTACTAACTTGCTAATACATATAATTTCGGCAACAATTCGTTTCTTTGGAATGGACACCCCACTCCACAATGGAAACAATCTTGTACCACAATCTTGCTCTACTCCACTTCTTTTGATCTGCTGCATCCTCACTTGGACTGCTGCTCGAAGTCGCCGTGTCCCAACACAAATCATTCAGCTCTTTGGGCGCACCTTGCACTTTGCTGACGTCCTACTCAGTGCATTTCGTCACCTGGGTCTTCTCCACAGTTTTTCCTCAGGAAGTTTTGATCTCAGCCTGTAACTTCATCTGCATTACAAGGCGGTTTATTTCACAGATCAAACCCAGAGGGTGGTGAATTTGTGTTGTTCAAAATAACAATGATCATTTGAGGGCAAAACGATGCAGGAGTCCAAGAAACAATTACATATATCTCTTTGGGTAAATGGATCAATGGTTATGAGTGAACTCGGGATCCGAACATTGAATTTGATGATCATCTATGATTAAAATGAATAGAGGAACAAGTTCGAAGGATCGAATAGTCTACTCCTGCATTTGTTTTACAATTTTCAATGGTGGCAGGTCTCCTCACATCTCCCCTGAATATGTGCCAAGTTCCAAGCTGTCTGGCGAGGAAACCGGATATTCTCACGATGTTCTCACACACTAGACAATATAATTTAGACATGAACATGACCATTGATGTTCGGGGGTTAAATGATGTACAGCCAAATCTATTCTAAAGATATTGTCTGTAATTCTGCCTCCTCAACTTCCACAGAAATCGAAGTCGGCGAGTAGCGGACAATGGAAAGGTCTATTGACCTGGGTGGAATTTGACAGTTTCAGAACTAAAGAGGACGTAAAATCCCACCGGAGCTTCTTCCCGTTGCCTGCCCCACGCTCGGGCTGTTTCCCGTGGTGGGCAGGGTGGTAAAAATCCATCCATCTGGTACGATAGATGTGAAACTTCTATCTTGGCTGTAATTTGTAAGCAATGAGCAGTATCACCGTGCATTTTTCCTCTGCTGTCTTTCCATTTGCGACACGAAAATAACAGCATTTCAGTATATTTCCCCCGCTTCTCTTCGGTGATGAATAGCTCGTTTTTTCTATGTTACGGCATTTTATCTGGCGGACATAGCACATTATTTTTGTAGTTTTAATGGCTCACGCCCCTCTCTATCTAGATGCACGCCGCCATTTTCCGATGCTGAAGAGAAATTTTCCTCGTCGCTGGTTTCTTAAATCAAAATTTGATGCCTTGTGGCTTCAAGTTCGGAAAGGTTTTATAACAATAATACTTGTACATGTGCAAAACATGGTAGAAGATAATTGCAATCACGTGCAATCTCTTCTCCTCCGCGGCTGCAACACAGGTATGTCTGCCTTTGAAATCGGTTGACGAGATTTCCCACACTGTTTCTTCATAGGGCCAGCCCGATCGCATGGTCCTCAGACATCAGCCAATACAACCTGTTTAGGTTTCTCTGAATTTGGGGACGTGTACGACATGGCAACTATCACTGTGAGTGAGAAGTCAGTATGATACTAGTGACGACTGAAAGGTTATATTTAACGTTAAAATCACTTTCTTTTGGGCGAACCTGTGGCACAGCGGTTACGTTTATTAGTGCCAAAGACATTAACACTGCAGTGAGGTTGCTGCGAAAATCCCCGAGTTGCCACACACTGGCCACATTTCGGGTACACTGAGGGAGAATTCAGCATGGCCAATGTCCCTGAAGAGCACATCTTTTAGGCTGTGGGAGGAAATTCCAGCATCAGGAAGGAAAGACACGCAGTCATGGGGAGAACGTGCAAGGAATTGAAGCCGGGAATTGAACACAGGTCCCTGGCACTTTGAGCCAGCAGTGCTAACCAGTGCGCCACCAGATATCAGGGTACATTTTCAGACTTGGGTGACTGCCTGTGTGGAGTTTGAACATTCACCCATTTGACTTTGATGTGGTTTGATTTATGATTGTCACATGTATTGGGATGCAGTGAAACGTACTGTTTGATGCGCATTATACAGACAGACAACATATAATTCATGGAGAACATAGTGGAGCAGGAAAGGAGAGGGTGCAGAATGTACTGTTCAAGTCATAGCTATTGCACACAGAAATATCAACTTAACATCTGGTGGGTCCATTCAAAAATCTAATGGCATCAGGGAAGATACTGTTCTTGTGTTGGTTGGTACGCGATCTCAGCCTTTTTTATATTTAACCCGATGGAAGAAGATGGAAGAGAGTATGTCCGGAGTGCATGGGGTCCGTGATTATGCTGGCCGTTTTTTTGGAGGCAGTGGGAGTAGAGAAGCAGTCAATGGATAGGATGCTGGTTTTCGTGATGGACTGGGCTACGTTCACAATCCTCTTGTAGTTTATTGTAGTCTTGGTCAGAACAGGAACCATACGACACTGTATTTCAATCAGAAATAATGCTTTCCATCGTGCATCCTGTCTGCGTGGGTTTTCTCTGGATGCTCCGATTTGCTCCCACTGTCTCAAGTTGGGTACGTTAGTTTGAATGGCAATGCTGAATCGCCCGTTAGTCCCAAGATATAAAAGTTAAGGGGATTAGTGGCAAACACGCGTGGTTATCTGGTAAGCCTGGGTAAGAGTGGTGCGGACTCCATGGGCCCAACGGCCTCCTTCCAAACTGTAGGTATTCCACACATCCGAAAAATTCGATAAGTTAACACCATTTGTTTCACTTATTGTGAAATTGCATACGGTTCGAGGAATAGGGAATATGCCAAAAGCCTCAAGTCCCTTTGGCAAGGGACTTTCCAACCGATTTGTCATCTCTGATGAGGTGAAACTCGGAATTCTCCCTCAACATCTGGAAGATGAAAACCAGGGCAGCTTGCACCAAACAGGGCGGAAACCTCGGACTTGAGAATGTGTGTAAGAAAATATTGACCATCAAGAGAGGGAAGATAGATTTGTTTCCTTATGGAACACCACGCAGTTTGCACCATGGGAGATGCAGAACGGATGAAGTGGGTTCGTGAATTGATAACCCACATGAGATAACGATTTATTTATAGGGGTTCGAAAGAGAGGGTTAAACTCATTTAGTAGCAGAACAGTACTTACTATGACTGGTGTCCGAGTGGAGCGAGGTACAACTGTCAATGAAGCCCAAGGAAAAATAGTGAAAATATTGGATTGATCAGACCCTTCAGAATGTCGCAGGTCTCACTTATATCGCCTCTGATTCTTCTTAAGCCTAAAGAGTACATACCACCTGTTGTTATTCACTTTTAATAACAAGTCGAATCATCAGAGGAACTCATCTAAAGAACATTTGCTTATACTCAGCAATGCACATGCATCCTTTTCAAATGGGGAGGCCAAAGCCGCACACACAGTAGCAGATGTGGTCTCACAGCAACTATGCATTACTACAGCAAGGCGCCATAATGGTGCTACACCATGCCTCTTACCATATAAGACCAATACTATTTGCCTCAAAGTTGGATGTGTTTGTTAGCATTCAGCATGCCTTGCACAAGAATATCCAGATCATTTTGAACATATACATGTACATGTTTCATAACTACTTTATATTTGCGTCTTTTCCAATGATTTTCGCATCCTCCAACTCATTGGACAAGTTCTGGAATACTGTTGGCCACTCAGTTATTCTGCCATATCTCACTGATGAAACTTTTTGTCTGTCCAATAGCAAATCACCGCCCTTTTCTTAATATGAAACGCTGATGCATTAATGTTTGCGTTGTACATTCATAATATACATTGTAGATTACTGCGGCCCCATCACAGATCCTTGCAGCTGTCATTAGTCAATACCAGCAACTTGACACAATCTTCCACCTTGAAGACTCCCTCCGTTCGACCAGTTAACCAGTCTACTGTCCTTGCTACATATTACCACAAATCTGCTACATGAGCGTGCATCTCCCGCCTATCCCTTCCTTATGGATAATCGTTGCCTTATGGTCTATGACGACCCATCCGGTGTAAAATTCCCCACCGAGAAAACCGCCGGCACCCATCCACATAAAGGGTTAAACGAGGATTTTCCAGGGATTCAACGGGCACTCCCTCTATTGCTTCTTGATCTAATTCAAACTGACATTGGTATGATTTCCCCACACAATTAAACAACTCACTGCAGGAGGAGGCTCCACAAATGTCCCCACCTTCAATAACGGAGGAGTCCAGCACACCAGTGCCAAAGATAAGACTGAAGTATTCGCAGCGATCTTCAGCCAGAAGTGCCGAGCGGATGATCCATCACGGCCTTGTCCAGTAGTCTCCAGCATCTCAAAGGTCAATCTCCGGCCAATTTGCTTCACTCCATGTGATATCAAGAAACTGGATACAGCAAAGGCAATGGCCTTGGTAACATTCCGGCAGTAGTACAGAGGTCGTGTGCTCCGGAACTTGCCGGCCCTCTTGCCAAACTTTCCAGTAAGGTTAAAGCATTAGCATCTACCTAACAATGCGAAAAGTTGCCGAGGTGTGAAATGTGCACAAAAAGAGGACAAATACAACCCAGCCAATTACTGCCCAATCAGTCTGCAGTCGATCATCAGTATAGTGATGGAAGGGGTCATCAACAGTGCCGTCAAGAATCACCTGCTCAGCAATAAACTGCTCAGTGACACCCCGTTTCGTTTTCGCCAGGTCACTCAGCTTTTGACCTTATCACAGCCTTGGTTCAAACATGGGCGAAAGAGCTGAATTCCAGAGGTGAAGTGAGAGTGGCAGCCCTTGACATCAAAGCCGCACTCGACCGACTGTGGCTTCCAGCAGCCCCAGCACAATTGGAATCAATGGCCATGAGGGGGCATACACTCCTCTGGCTCGAGTCATACCTGGCATACAGGACGTTGTTTGTCGTTGTGCAGGGTCAGTCATCTCAGCTGCAGGTCAGATCTGCAGAAAACTATCAGGGTACTGCCCGAGGCCCACACATCTTCAGCTGCTACAGCAATGAACTTCCCTTCATCACAAGGTCAGAAGTCGAAATGTTCGCCGATGATTGCCCAATATTCAGCACCTTTCGCAGCTCCTCAGATATTGGAGCAGTCCATGTTCAAATGCAACAGGATCTGGACAATATCCAGGTTTGGGCTGACAAGTGACAAGTAATATTGGCGCCACACTAATGACTGGAGACTACCATCATGAATAAGCGACAATTTAACCACCACTACCTGATATTCCATGGTGATACCATAATTGAATCCCCAACATCTACATGTTTGGGGTTTCCATTGGCCAGAAACTCAACTGGACTCGCCACATAAACACAGTAGCTACAACAGCAGGTCAGAGGCTAGGTGTACTTCACAAATAACTCATCTCCTGACTCCCCAAATCCTGCCAACCATCTACGAGAGCTTAAGTCAGGAGTTTGATGGACTACTCCTCAATTACCTGGATGCGCTCAGCTCAAAAAACACTCAAGAAGCTTTACACCATCCATTACAAAGCAGCCTGCTTGATTGCCACCACATCGATAGACATCCATTGCCTCCACCACCGACGTTAACTGGCAGCAGTGTGTGCCATCAAAAAGAAGCAATGCAGCAATTCATCAAATATCCTTCGACAGCATCTTCCAAACCCACGACCAAATTCTTCCAGGAGAAGAAGAGTAACAGATATTTGGGTATATTATCGCCTGCATGATCCACTTGACGCCCCTCAACATCCTGACTTGGAAATACATCGCCGTTCCTTGGTGGTCGCTGGGTCAAGATCCTGGAATTCCCCCTTAATGGCATTGTGGGTCAATCCACAGTGAGTGGACTGTAGCGATTTAAGAAGGCAACTCACCACCCCCTTCTCAAGGGCTATTAGAGCTGGGCAATAAATACTGGCCAGCATGCCACACCCAAATTTCACGAATGAGTAAAAACATCATACATTACAATTTAATCGAGACTGTTCAATAAATCGTCAACTTCTGCTTTTTGACTGCAGTAATGGAGACTTTCTTTATAATATGCATAAGTTAAAATAACTCCAGTAATTTCATAAATCACTGGAAATATCACAGTGTCTGTCAAATTGTATCAGTAATTAAAATAGCAGTGCTTTTCCTAGTCAGGTACATATCTTAATTTCACAAGGGAAAGCAAAATCAAAGTATTCTTTTTCCGTCAATGAGTTCATTCACACATCAGAATGGAGATATCATGGGAAATATTATCTCGTAGAGGCATTGGCACTGGGTCTGTCTTCCACATTATGAGAGTATGAAAGGAAGGTGCAGTATTATCCCTCAATATCTTCCGCTTGTATTCCCTCGCAGCATTCACAGAAGAAGGTATATGGTATGCTTGCCTTTATAGGACGGGGTATAGAGTATAAACGCTGGAGTCTGATGATGCACCTGTATGGAACGCTGGTTAGGCCACATTTGGAGTACTGCATCCAGTTTTGGTCGCCGCACTACCAGAAGGACGTGGAGGCGTTAGAGAGAGTGCAGAGAAGGTTTACCAGGATGTTGCCTGGTATGGAGGGTCTTAGCTATGAGGAGAGATTGGGTAAACTGGGGTTGTTCTCCCTGAAAAGACGGAGAATGAGGGGAGAGCTAATAGAGGTGTACAAGATTATGAAGGGGATAGATAGGGTGAACGGTGGGAAGCTTTTTCCCAGATCAGAAGTGACGTTCACGAGGGGTCACGGGCTCAAGGTGAGAGGGGCGAAGTATAACTCAGATATTACGGGATGTTTTTTACACAGAGGGTGGTGGGGGCCTGGAATGCGCTGCCAAGTAGGGTGGTGGATGCAGGCGCGCTGACATCGTTTAAGACTTACCTGGATAGTCACATGAGCAGCCTGGGAATGGAGGGATACAAACGATTGGTCTCGTTGGACCAAGGAGCGTCACAGGCTTGGAGGGCCGAAGGGCCTGTTTCCTGTGCTGTACTGTTCTTTGTTCTTTGTGTAAAATAGTTAAGACATTACACACTTAACTGGAACAAAAGCTTTCCCAGTAATATCAATCCCTTGTCTTCATATTTCCACAGATGATACTCAAGGTGTCTTTGTGCATAACACTCGCTCTTAATAACATACAACATAGGTTTAAATCTTTTCCATCTCGACAACTTGATGAGTGCTCATGCATATTTTTCTTTTACTAAGCATTTCATTCCTTTTTCTCATTCGATCAGAGTTACACGACAAAGGCCAGCAGTTGTTTCCAAATCCTGGTTGTCTTGGGTTGAGTAGTGACAGTCGAAGCTCAAATTAATGTTCAACCCATTGTGACCAAGCATCCATGAAGTTCTTACCAGTTGCGATGGACTCAAGTTCACAGGAGTATAACTTTAAAACTTCAATCGGTCAGGCCGGATTATGAAAGCAAAATGAATTCAATGCTCCAAACTCATACATGGTCTTGACGTAAAATTGACCTGAAAATGCAGACAGATGTCGATACCAATTCGGGTTTTGAATAAAGCTCTCCCCTGTGATTAACAAGAACACCAAAATCGATACGTGCTTGAAGAATACTATTGACGCTCAAAGGGATGAATTATCTGAATCTGGTGCCAGTCATAACACCAAACTGGAACATGAAATGCAAACATAAATTGAGAACAACGTGGGTTTGGAAAATTATACCCTCAACCAGAATAACAAAGGCACCATAACAAATAGAGAATCTAAAATAAAACTACTCCAGAAGCTGAACTAATGCAGACCCTGAAAAAACAAAACTGAAGTAGAATCATCATATAATCCCAAAAGTGCAGAAGGAAGCTATTCGTCCCTTCAGGTCTGCACGGACAACTCTCGCAACGTGGGTGCTCGCCCCATAAACCCACATATTTATCCCACTAATACCTCTGAACTATGCATCCCGAGATATTGAGGGGCAACGTAGCATGGCCAACCAACCTAAACTGCACATGGTTGGACTGTGGTAGGAAACCTCTGCACCTGGAGGAAACCCACACAGACAAGGAAAGAGCATGCAAACTGCACACAGACAATGACCGAAGCAATGAATCGGACACAGGTCCCTGGAGCTGTGCGGCAGCAGTGCTAACCAGCGTGTCGCCCCATAGCGTGTATGGATGCTGAAAGTAATATAGACTCTCACAACATATGGACCCGACAATTGTTCACACCGTAAAACTAATACAGATCTCAAGCATTCTGTGCAACGTGAACTAAATGAATTGTACTGTGCCAGACACCTAATGTAATAGGCAAGGTGTTCTGGTTTGCTTTATGTCTAGTTGCTGACGACTTTTCAATCTTTCATAATTACTCCTTTCCCCAATTAATACGTTATATTTATTCCCTCTCTCAGAAAACTGGTATATGAAGCCCCCTGCTTTATTTTTGATGTCATATTTCTATATTTGAACGATTGTACCGAATTCAACTCATGTAATTCCTCCATATGTTTGCATAGTTTTGCAGCTGTATCACGTCGAGGGCATGGCTGTGCATTCCTCTGAGTTCACCATATTGCCCCAGCCTTCAGTGTGCTTCGTATGACATAAACTGCAAAGTATATATGGTATATTTCTCTGCCTGCAGTATCATGCCGGGTGCATCAAACTCCTCCCGTTTTGCTTGACAATGTAGTGCCTCATACCTTGTGAACGGATATGCTACCTCACATTCCGCGCTTTGTGAATAAACCCTCTCGAAAACTAGATGGCAATTTCCATGCCTCCCCAGGTTACTCTGCTACATTTACGTTCGAACACAGCTCCTAATCCTTTGTAAGTTTCTATCAGTTTCCAATGCACCTTGCATATGACAAATTCCTTCTTAACCGATCTCATATCTCATCTCCGCTCAGTTTTTCATCAAACATTAACCGTTGTACATGCCATCTGAAGTAATTGCGCATTTGACAGTAGCATTTCCCATCTTGCCTAGTGGATTATGCATTCCACTCTGCTTCTCAGAACGCATCTGATGTATCTTCACTTTCCCTAAAGGACCTGGCAGATTTTCCCTCCAGTGTATGTGGTTTAAATTAACATTCCAGTCGAGAGTGAGGTACAACTATTCGCACGATTATTTACCTGAGATATCTCATGATACTCCGGTGATCCAGATATATTAGCTGCATTTTCTTTTTTAATTTGTGGAGCATGGGTGCGTCTCTTGCTGGCGAGCACCTATTACCCGTCCCCAGTAGCCATTGAAACATAATGGCTAACGAGGCCATTTTAGAGAGCACTTGAGCGTCAGCCACGTTGGTCTGGTGCTGGAGCCACGTGCAAGCCAGACCAGATAAGGATGGCAGATTTCCTTCCCAAAAGGGCATTCGAGAATCCGATATTTTTTTTTCCGCAACTGGCAATGTTTCGTGGCCGTCGGTCGATACTTAATTCCAGATTTTTTTATCGTATTCAAATTCCACCCTCTACCATGGCGCGTTTCGAATCAGGATGCACAGAACATGAGCTGAGTTTCTTGCAATAATACCAGTAAGCCATTGCACAGTAAACTTGAAGTGAATTAACACCTACGTAATTCAATATAATGACGAGCGATGAAGCGGGTCCCAATGGATGATATTTCTTCCCCATCTACTTTTTAATTTGTGAGTGCAGGCGAGAAATGGAGTTGTTGCAATTATAGGGAATTGGCCCTGGCAGCTGAAAGCATGACAGCTGAAAGCATGACAGATTAGCTCTGCCTCGACAGAAAAAAGACCCTGCCTGCCTTGCTACCTTATTGAGAATATCTAGTCATCCGTCGGCCATCATAACGAATCACTCTACCTCCCTAGCTTACAGCAGTACCTTATCATTGAACCGCTACAATGCAGAAAGAGGCCATTTGGCCCATCGAGTCCGCACCGACCACAATCCCACCTAGACCCTTCCCCCATATCCCTACATATTTACCCACTAATCCCTTATTTTCGTCATAGCGAGAGGCCTTGCCCTTCACCACCATTATATGCATACTCACCGTATGATTGATATTACCAGAGCAATGCCAACGCCTTGGCTCTCTGCATTGCAACAGGGCATGTCACATTCTCTAATGATAATTGCAGTGTCAGCCATTCTCCCTGTCCTCGGTGTGATATAATACACAGCAGTCTGCTGTGTCAGTGACAGACTGTTTCCCAATTTTTACCATGTGAGCAGCCTGAGCTTCTGCTCTGTCGCAGTCATGGCAGCCCCAGTCAGATAAATTTAAGTATGATGATAAAAATGTTTGATTTATCAGTAATGCATTTCTTGATATCTTTGAATGCGTTGAACAACTGAAATAAACAGATATTTTAGCACAACTTTCAATTGTTCTCTGAACATAGTCTGGGTCACAGCATGCATGCAAGTGTTTGTGCAGCAACTTAGGAACTGTAACATACACACCATTCCCTGCCAAAAATCACTTATCAGTTCAGAATTAGCCATTAGTTATTACATCCGTCTGCATATAGAATATACCATTATAACAGCCCACAACAGGATGAAATTTAACGAGATAACGAACAATAACATTATAGATTTCTATAGACTTTCTCTCTCTGGGTTCATGGAATTATCCCCATTGCTCGCAGCTCGAAGTCTTCGATGGGCTCTGCTGTCCATTAGAATGTGCATAATGGTGACTACACCGAGCAACAATATCAGGGCAAATGATAAGCATGGGGTTAGAATGTGATCCAGAAATTCGGCAATTATCCAGACTGGAAATACCTGAACACCGAATGTTACTAAACGGAACCACGGTTTGTTCCTCACCGAGCACCAGCCTCACAATATAAAATACCAGAAGATGTTGTTCAAAATGTTCAGCACAGCAACAGTTCCCAGAACCACAACAGTCATTTTATCTGTGCAATGTTTATTTTTCAGCTTCCAGCAACAAATACCCACACATCGATCAAAGATGAGCGTCACATTAGACCAAACAGAACAGTCAGTGGCTGAATACAGGAAAACTGCATGGATATTACACACACGCATGGACCACAGAAAGTCAAAATGTCCCCAGTAAACAATTGGAATGTGTCTTAATATCAAATCAATAATACTGTGGAGGAGATCTGCTGTTGCCATGGCCAGCAGGTAGCGTGTGACACATTTGGCGAGACAACATTTTTGAAAGGCTAAGATCTCAATCGTGGCTAAGTTAGCTGCAGGAAACAGAAAAAGACAGGGACATTATGCACCAGGATGGGAAGAAATCAGTTTGAATGAAGAGTTATTCGCTGTCTTCAAATCTGTTATCCAATCCAGCAATATATTGAAATGGTTTTACGTTGAATAAACGACGAATTCAGCTATGTGGCAGAATTGAGGAAGGATTGACTGGCAAAGCAGAAGGTACTGAAATTGTTCAACTCGATGTTAATGTTTATCGTCCATTCTAATCTTTCCTTGTTGAAAGTGGTTCCCTCCCGCAACTCATCGTGCTCCAGTTGGTGAATGCTTGTGTCTTGATCGACTGTCATGAGACATTGTTCATTTCATGAAGTGACTCACTCTACCTCCCGAGCTTACAGCAGTACCTTATCATAGAACCGCTACAATGCAGAAAGAGGCCATTTGGCCCATCGAGTCCGCACCGACCACAATCCCACCCAGACCCTCCTCCCATATCCCTACACATTTACCCACTAATCCCTCTAACCTGCGCATCTTGCTCCGCCCGTTGCAGCATGTTTCTATTTGGAAAGTGATAGGCGAGCCTACATCCCAATTTAATGTTTTTTGGCTGAATGCAGATCCCTTGAATTTTTCCATTATGCCAAGTACAGGTAGGTTTTCCTTGGTTCTCCAAAATGTGTAATTTCTTTCTTTTTAGTGAAACACTTCTCATGCAGATTCCTAACTGGCTTCCCGCATCTGTCCCGCCCAAAGTGAGGCATCCAATGGTCTCATACCCGCAGTCCAGGATTTGTTTTTTGTTTTCTCGAGTTCCCTCAAGGCTTACTATAGCAGCTCGCCACCTGTACACCATACAAACTGGCAACAGTGACAGCGCTGAGAAGCAGTGGGTATGGGTTTGTTGGTCGAATGCAAAGTTGTCGACGGAGGCAGCGTTTTCTGTAGAGATTCTCGATGGAGCAGTTGAAGAGTGATCAAAGCTGAGATAGGAGTGTGCGAAGGGGTGCTGGTATACACATGAGGTTGTGTTTGATTTTGTGGTGGGACGGGGTCGGAGTGAGAAAGAGCCCTTGACCTCGGGGGACTGAAGCTGTTTATGATGTGATGAAAAGCTGGGATGCCAGGGAGGTGATGAACCATCTGTGCAGCTTTGAAGATGATCTATGATTCAGTCGCTGTTTAAATGCAAGGGTTGAAAGTGGGTATGTGAGCACTCGTGAGATACCCGGAGCTGCATGGCGCAGTGTGTGTGTGTATGCGGCGGAGGGAGCAGATTCTTGCGTGGTGGTGTCAAAATAACAGTGAACGAGTCGGTGTTAAATGAGTCAAGGATGGTTGCAACAGCGGCGGCAGTAAGTGACAGAGAGAGATGAATATTCTGATTGGGACTGAAACATAGGAGTCTGTGGCTCAGCAGTCTGGGATGGAGTGCGCAGAAGACATGTGATGAGACATGTGGAACACTGGGCCCTGCGGCCGAAAAGGGTCTGCCATTTTATGGCGATGGCCTGCTGGAGGTGGAGTGTGGAGTAAGAAGTGAGTGGCGAACGCTTGGTATGATGCTGCTGTGACATCGGCTGCATGCAAGAATAGAGTCTGGTTACCAGGAATCTAAGGAGTGCAGGGGTTACGGGAGCAGCCATGTGTTGACGACCTTATGCAACCAAAATAGCAGTCACATTGTGTGCACTCTGTCGAGGAAACTTGGGATTAATTGAAACCTCGCAATATTTCCTGCCAGTTGCAAAGTCCTGCTGCTTGATAAAGGCTGTGGCTCGAGCAGCCTTTGAAACCACGAGCGCATGTTCTCATTGAACACAGCAAAACGACGGTTCATCCTGGAATCCAGTCCAATTTCCCCAATGACAAATCCCAGTGCAACAAACAGCGTGGAATCCAGGGCACTGCAATGTCCAGATGTTTCTCTATGTTGGTCACCGAAAGAACTGTTGACACAAGAATCAGCCCTCAAACTTCACATAGTTCACATCTAATAGGGCAGAACACCTAAGCTCTGAACTCTGTTTATCTCCTCACTGTTCTGACAGACCAGTTTGGACTTTCAAAATACCATATATTAATATGACAGCATTAACAAAATACCATGCCCGGAAGAATTTCAGAGAAATCGAGCAACGAGGTACAGGAGGAGGCTCGTCAGCCTGTTGAGTCTTCTCCGCCATTCATTGTGCTCACATCGGATAGTCAAATCAAGAGCTTGATCCCACCACCCCAGCTTCCGCCCCCCCCCCCCCACTCCCTATCCCTGCACCGCCCACCACCCTCCACCAAGGTTGGTGTCATCTTCACATCATAAATAGGTGCCGGCACGGATCCCTGCGGTGCCCCACTCGTCACTGCCTGCCATTCAGAAATAAATATGAGCTGTTTATTCATACTATTTTTTTCCTCTCTGACATCCTGTTCCTATCCATCTTAATGCACTCCCCTCCTTCGCACATGCTTTAAATTAACATGCTAATCTCGTTTGTGGGACTTCTGTAAGCCTTCTGTAAGTCAAAATAAACCACATCCCCTGGCTCCCTCTAATCAAGTTAATCACTTACATTCTCGATGAATTCCCGTACATCTGTCAAGGAAGAATTTCCTTGCGTTAGGCTGAACGCAAATCGTGTATCCTGTTCGATGCACATAAGGGATATAATCTCCTGGGTACGGACAGGAGGGATGGAAGTGTAGGTAGGGAAATTTCAGAATCTTGGGCTTCCTGCTTTTAGCAGCAGAGATTAGTGGGGCATTTGATGCAGGGAGAAATATTTTCAAGAATTTACATGAAATGAAGTGTAAATGTTGGCAATGGCTGGAATGGCAGATTTGGAACGCAATTACCGATCAGCAAGTAGAATCAGTTCCGTTGGTCGATTCTAATTTTGAATTGATTAAACATTGGTAAAATATAAATGCTGAGATATGGTAAAGAACAAGACGTTCGACAACCTCATTGTATTCGCTGCTGACCTATTGTCTGATTATATGACAGTTGCTGCTATATAACTTTCCAATTCCGCGCCAGTTTGAAAAAAAAGCGTTTAATTAAGTAGAAGTCAAACTAATTACTGGCAGGACTTGCAGATATGAGGAACATTGTCAGAGGCTACAGAAGGATATAGATAGGCTGGAAATTTGGGCAAGGAAATGGCAGATGGAGTTCAATCCTGATAAATGCGAAGTGATGCATTTTGGTGGGAATAATGTAGGGAGGAGCTACACGATAAATGGAAGAACCATAAAGGGTGTAGAGACGCAGAGGGACCTGGGTGTGCAAGTACACAGATCTTTGAAAGTGACGTCACAGGTGGAGAAGGTGGTGAAGAAGGCATATGGCATGCTTGCCTTTATAGGACGGGGCATAGAGTACAAAAGTTGGGGTCTGATGTTGCAGATGTATAGAACGTTGGTTCGGCCGCATTTGGAATGCTGCGTCCAGTTCTGGTCGCCACACTACCAGAAGGACGTGGAGGCTTTGGAGAGAGTACAGAGGAGGTTTACCAGGATGTTGCCTGGTATGGAGGGGCTTGGTTATGAGGAGAGATTGGGGAAACTGGGGTTGTTCTCATTGGAAAGACGGAGGATGAGGGGAGACTTAATAGAGGTGTATAAAATTATGAAAGGCATAGATAGGCTGAACGGTGGGAAGCTTTTCCCCGGGTCGGTGGTGACGTTCACGAGGGGTCATAGGTTCAAGGTGAAGGGGGGGGAGGTTTAACACAGATATCAGAAGGACATATTTCACACAGAGGGTCGTGGGGGCCTGGAATGTGTTGCCGGGCAGGGTGGTGGAGGCGGACACACTCGGAACATTTAAGACTTATCTAGACAGCTATATGAACGGAGTGGGAATGGAGGGATACAAAAGAGTGGTCTAGTTTGGACCAGGGAGCGGCGCGGGCTAATTGTTCCTTGTTTCTCGTTTCATGGCTTCATTCTATGATCATCTTTCTGGTGCCAGTACAGAGCGAGACTGCGGATAGTTGGGAACCTGTCTCGGGGGCAGGGAATTCATATGGTGTTCGTGGAAGTGGAAATGACTAGGGTTGGGAAGCATTTTCCGATCGGGGCCATTGTGATGTCCTGGACTCGTTTCGATCGCCTCAGGGGGTAGGAGAGGAATTTCCCAGATTTTTCTTCCCCATATTGGCCCTGGGGTTTTTCACTCTGGGTTTTCGCCTCTCCCTGGAGATCACATGGTCGGGAATGGGGGGGTGGGGTGAGGTAATAGGTTGTAATGAACAAAGCATCGTAGCTGTGAGGGACAGCTCGGTGGATAGGATATTGGTATGTAGATAGGCTGGGAAATTGGGCGGGGATCCTGGATTCAGGATTCAATCCTGGACCGGGGAGCGGCGCGGGCTTGGAGGGCCGAAGGGCCTGTTCCTGTGCTGTATTGTTCTTTGTTCTATACCGAGTCATCCAGGGCTCTACCAGCCTTGCCCTTCATTCTAAGAGGAATGTGCTAACCCTGAACCCCGGTTAACACACATTTGAAAGCCTGCCACATACCAGACGCCCCTTTGGCTTCCCACAGATTCCGCAATTGTCTTTTGTCAGTACTTGCCTGATATAATCAAAATTGACCTTGCCCTAATTTAGAATTTTAACTTTTGGGCCAGACTTATCATTCTCTATAGCTGACTTCAAATTAATGGAATTATGGTCACTGGTCCCAAACTGAACCCTCACTGACACTTCTGTCACTTGGCCTTCCTTATTTCCCAAGAGGAGGTCACGTTTTGCCCTCTCTCCAGTCGGGCCATCCACACACTGAATGAGAAATTCCTCCTGAATACACTCAACAAATTTCTCTCCGTCCATCCCCCTCATACAATGGCTGTCCCAGTCAATTTTGGGACAGTTAAAATCCCCTATTGCTAAATGGCCGAGAGCTTCAGGTTCCGAGGTGTCCATTTCGTCAACAACATCAGCACCGCTAAAGTTAAGAAAGCTCATCTTTCTTCCAAGCTCAGAATACACAAAATTATGAAAATAAATAACACAATGCAGAATTCTAGATATTAAGGAACTTAATAAATAAGAGCTGGATTTGGTCATTCTGCCACTCAAGCATGCATCCATATTTATTAAGGTCATGGCTGACCTTAATACATTTGGAATTCCATGTCCGATCTACCTCCATTAATCATTGATTCCCTTGATTAACAGAAACCTAACAAATTCCATTAAATATGTTGCCGACACTTCCTCCAACGTACTTTGAGGCACAGATTTTTTTGGGGGGGCGGGCGAGATCTGGATTGCACTCTCTTGAACAGATTCAATTATGACTTTCATGAAGGAATTCTCAACATGCTAAAGTTGAAGTTATTTTTTTATTCGTGTCGCAAGTAGTCTTCCACTAACAGAGCAATGAAGTTGCTTTGAAAATCCCCTAGTCACAACACGCCAGAGCCTGTTTGGGGAACCGAGGGAGAATTTAGCATGGCCAATGCACGTGTTTCGGACATTGGGACGAAACCAGAGCATCCGAGGGAACCAACGCAGACACTAGGAGAACTTGCACACACAAAACAGACAGTGATCCAAGCTGGAAATTGAACCCGAGTCCCTGACGCTTTGAGGCAGCAGTGTTAACTACTGTGCCATCGTGCCGTGTGGAAAGCAGAGCACAGGCGTCTTGGGATTGAACAGTCGACTGAAATTCATCGAAGTGCTCTCCAATGAGATCAGATTGGCAACCAGGGCTACAGAGACTCATTACCTGCTGCAAGACAGTACACAGCCGCAAGAAAATAAAACATCCTCATCACCTCCTCTGACTGTCCAACAGGATCTGTAGGTCATAAAATGCCTCATTTGCGGGTCAATATGTTTAGATAATTGTTAAATGTGCCCCCAAAGGTACAGAACACGAGGTACGCTGAGAGTGGCAAAAGCAATGGTCAGTAATCATTGACAGACATAGTTGACATTGTTGGATAAAAACTAATGGAACCGCTGTTTAGTGTCTTATGCAGATCCCTGCGCATGCTGGTGGAGCGTTGATGAAGCAAACAGCGTAATGCATTGTGCTGCAGAGGGTCTGTGAAACCGAAGACGCACGGGAAACCAATGCAGCTTGCATCGCTGTAATGATCCATGATTCTATCACACCTTCTCCAATGATGAGAGAGAGAGAGACGTGAAATTGTAGCCAAGGATAGATACAGATTTAATTCAATTGTTCGTGCTTAAGAGCATAAATTCATTATTCAAGGTAATGTTTTGGAGAAATAAGGGAACTGCTTACCTCAATGAGCAGCTGTCATGGAAAATTTGCTATCAGTCTACATCAGGACAGTGACTGAACTGCTTAGCTATAATTTCGACTACAGCAAGGTGTCTTCTGGATGGGCTGTGGGTTATGAAGATGTCCAATTACCAGATGACATTCGGATCATCAAGCCTCTTTGTTACAGAAAAGCAATTGATGATGAGTGCAGCCTTCCCTTAATGGAATGGTTCGGGCAATTGATTGTTTGATGATGGAGAGAAGATTATTTCTGGATACAACTCATAGTCAAATCAATTTCGGAGCTTGTGAACCATTCTTTTTCTTCAGCCACGGACATTGGGCAGGTCGGGGGAATGGATATTGATGGACAGGGCACCGTTTCCGTGACCAGAACTTAAAGAAATGCATCTCGTCTTCCCAAATCAAATGGCAGGGATATTATTGGGGATATAAATATAGCATAATTAATGGAGGGATAAAAAGAGTTGCCAGCGATGCCAAGAATAGCGAGGATGGGATCGTAACCTGCCTGAATAGCCAGCAATGCCAAATAGATCCGAGTGTGTAATGACATCCAAGCATAAGATGCAGAAAGTGTATAACAAGCTGCAGATAAACTGCTGCTCATTGTTGGAACATTCAAATCTATGATTTTCCAATTATGATTCTTTGGTGTAAAATTCTAAGCTGTTGTTCTCATATTGCGAGTCTTTCTTGAAACGTTCAAATCCATTGTTATGAGCCACTGCTTTAATATTCCAGTCTATCAATCTCAGATTGCAATCCCAAATCTCCGTCCGTCTACAGGCGCTGATTTCAGATCTCATAGAGTCATAGAGGTTTATAGCATGGAAACAGGCTCTCCAGCCCTAATTGCCCATGCCAACCTTTTTTAAACCCCAACGCTAGTCCCAATTGCCCGCATTTGCCCATATCCGTCTATACCCATCTTACTCGTGTAACTGTGCAAATGCTTTATAAACGACACATTTGTTCCTGCCTCTACTAGTACCTCGAGCAGCATGTTCCAGATGCTCACCACCCTCTGTGAGAAAAAAATACCGCTCTGGCACTTTTGTATCGCTCCCCTCTTACCTTGAAACTATGCGCTCTGGTTTTAGACTCCCCTAACTTTGGGAAAATATATTTACTATCTCGCTGATCTATGCCCCAAATTATTTTATAGACCTCCATATGATCACCCCTCAGCCTGCTACGCTCGAGAGGAAAACGTTCCAGTCTATCCAGCCTCTCCTTTTAACTCAAACCATAACGTCCCGGTAGCATCCCAGTAAGTATTTTCTGCAATCTTTCTAGTTAAATAATATCCTTTCTATAATAGGGTGACCAGAACTGTGAACAGTATCCCAAGTGTGGCATTACCAATATCTTGTACAACTTCAACAAGACGTCCCAACTCCTGTATTCAATGTTCTGATCAATGAAACCAAGCATTCTAAATGCTTTCTTCACCACTTTGTCCACCCGTGATTCCAATTTCAATTAGCTATGGACCCTTGGTCCCTTTTTTCTGTAACTCTCCCCAAATCGCTACCATGAACTGAATAAGTCCTGCCCTGTTTCAATCAACCAATATGCATCACCTCGCATTTATCTAAATGAAACTCCATCTGTGATTCGTCAGCCCACTGGCCCATTTGATCACGATCTCGTTTCAATCCGAGATAACCTCTTCACTGCCGACTATGCCACCAATCTTGGTGTAATCTGGAAATTTACTAACCTTGCCTCCTATATTCTCATCCGAACCATTAATATAAATGACAAATAACAGAGGACGCCACACTGATCCCTGAGGCACACCGCTAGTCACAGGCCTCCAATGTGATAAACAAACCTCCACAACCACTCTCTGGCTTCTCTCATCAAGCCAATTTTGCATCCAGTTAGCTTTTCCAACCTTGATCACGTGAGGATTGCAACAACCTACCAAGCAGTAACTTGTCAAAGGCCTTGCTAATGTTCATGTAGACAACATCAACTGCACTGCTGCCATCTGCCAACTTGGGAAAGCTTTCCAAAGACTCTGTAAAATTTGTGAGACATGATTTTACACCCACAAAGCCATGCTGGCTGACCCTAATCAGTCCGTGCGTTTCTCAATCCCTGTCGATCCTGTCTCTCAAATGCCTTCCAAAAACTTACCCACCACAGGATGTGAGGATCATCGGCATGTAGTTCCCAGGCTTTCCCTGCAGCCGTTTTTAAACAAAGGCACATTTGCCACCGTCCAATCTTCAGGCACCTCTCTTGTCACTATCGATGATACAAATATCTCTGCATGAAGGCCCGCAATTTCCACCCAAGCCTCCCAAAATGTCCTGGGATAAACTTCATCAGGTCCCAGAGATTCATCTACCTTGATGCGCTTTCAGACTTCCAGCATCTCCTTCTCTGTTATATGTACACTCCTCAAGACTTCGCTATTTATGTCAAGTTCCATAACATCCTTGCTTTTCTCAACAGTGAATATTGATGAGAAATATTCATTTAGGATCTCACCCATCTCATGTGGATCCGCACATAGATGACCTTGTTGATCCTTAAGAGGCCCTACTCACCCCCTCGTAACTCTTTTGGCCTTTATGTATTTGTAGAAATATATATCCAGTGGTCTCCTGCACAGGTTCTGAGAGAAGACACTGAAAGGTGTCTCGGTTTAAAGAAGATGGAAACCCTCACAGTATACAATTAGGATTGTTTTTTCATTGTCTGCAAAAGCAAGTTGAATTAGGCATCACACTCTGGCTTTAGTCCTGTCAAATATTCTTGGATTTTGAACTGACGCCAGGACATTTGAGGAAAGAACATGTTCGGACATGACTGAAAAGAAATCAGGGTGACAATCACTGTAACTGGCTTTGAAATGACAAAATTATTTCATGGAAAAATAATTTCTGACGAACCTGAAGAAAGTCAGATGAACAAATGGAAACTGTTCATGGCCTTCGTGCTGTTATTTTAGGCATGTGGATTCAGAAATGGCGTGTTTTGCAATTCAACAGTTGTGGTCTGGAAACTGAAACGCACAAATTACAGGCCTGGTGCAGTGTGGATGTGATACTGAAAAGTCAGTGAAGTGGCGTCTTGTTGTTAATCACTCAGGCCAAAAATATTCAGCGGTTTTCCTGGGATATTAAAAACACTGCATTTCATTCAACAAACGGCCCATCCTTATCCATAAAGAAAATAACCCCAAAGGAGGTGTTTGTCAAAGTGGTAAAAAAACACAGCGAGGGCGACAGTTGAGGCCCTTATGTAAAAACACCAGTTGCTAATGTCGAAATACACATGCAGTTGTAATTGCAATTACGTTTTCCTGGAACAAATGTGTTACATGGAATTGTTCTTCTTGGAAAAGAATTGTGTGTATGGTCGTCTTCCAAGATGTAGATAATGTTTCTTACTTTCTTAAAAATGTAAAAAAAACAAAGAGAGCAATGTAGACTAAATAAATAAACACATCTATAAACGTTATGAATCACGAGACAGGTTGTAGCCGATTTCTCAGCGAACTCCGGCCAGTGCGTATTATAACAAGGGTTAGGACCTTGGAGAAGGTGCATAAACGTATTCTAAAATGGTCAAGGTGAGTAAGAACATAAGAACATAAGAAATAGGAGCAGGAGTAGGCCATCTAGCCCCTAGAGCCTGCCCCGCCATTCAATAAGATCATGGCTGATCTGAAGTGGATCAGTTCCACTTACCCGCCTGATCCCTATAACCCCTAATTCCCTTACCGATCAGTAAATCCATCTATCCGTGATTTAAACATATTCGACGAGGAGCCTCCACCACTTCAGTGGGCAGAGAATTCCAGAGATTCACCACACTCTGAGAGAAGAAGTTCTTCCTCAACTCTGTCCTAAACCGACCCCCCTTTATTTTGAGGCTGTGCCCTCTAGTTCCAGCTTCCTTTCTAAGTGGAAAGAATTTCTGCACCTATACCCTATCCAGCCCCTTCATTATCTTATAGGTCTCTGTAAGATGCCCCCTCAGCCTTCTAAATTCCAACGAATACAAACCCAATCTGCACAGTCTCTCCTCATAATCAACACCCCTCATCTCTGGTATCAACCTGGTGAACCTTCTCTGCACTCCCTCCAAGGCCAATATATTCTTCCACAAATATGGGGACCAATACTGCACACAGTATTCCAGCTGCGGCCTCACCAATGCCCTGTACAGATCATAGAAATCATAGAAACCATACAGTGCAGAAGGAGGCCATTCGGCCCATCGAGTCTGCACCGACCACAATCCCACCCAGGCCCTACCCCATATATTTACCCACTAATCCCTCTAACCTACGTACCTTAGGATTCTAAGGGGCAATTTTTAACCTGGCCAATCAACCTAACCCGCACATCTTTGGACTGTGAGAAGAAACCGGAGCACCAGGAGGAAACCCACGCAGACACGAGGAGAATGTGCAAACTCCACACAGACATGATGCAGCAAGACATCTCTGCTTTTAAATTCTATCCCCCTTGCGATATAGGCCAACATCCCATTTGCCTTCTTGATCACCTGTTGCACCTGCAGACTGGGTTTTTGCGTCTCATGCACAAGGACCCCCAGGTCCCCCTGCACAGCAGCATGTTGTAATTTTTTTCCTTTTAGATAATAATCCAATTTGCTGTTATTTCTTCCAAAGTGAATAACCTCGCATTTGTTAACGTTATACTGCACCTGCCAGATCCTCGCCCACTCACTCTGCCTGTGCAAATCTCTCGGCAGACCTTCTACGCCCTCCACACGATTCACTTTTCCACTTATCTTTGTGTCGTCTGCAAACTTTGTTACCCTACACTCAGTCCCCTCCTTCAGATCGTCCACATAAATGGTAAATAGTTGAGGCCCCAGTAGCGATCCCTGCGGCATGCCACTAGTTACGATCTGCCAACCAGAAAAGCACCCATTTATTCTGACTCTCTTTTTCCTGTCTGATAGCCAATCCCCAATCCACGCTAACACCCTACCCCCAACTTCGTGTTACCCAATCTTCTTCAGCAACCTTTTGTGAGTCACCTTATCAAACGCCTTTTGGAAATCCAAAAACATCACATCCACCGGTTCCCCTCCGTCAACCGCACTAGTCACATCTTCATAGAAATCCAACAAGTTCGTCAAGCACGACTTTCCCCTCATGAATCCATGCTGCGTCTGCTTCATCGAACCACTCTTATCTAGATGGCCTGCTATTTCTTCTTCAATGATGGATTTCAGCATTTTCCCAACTACAGACGTTAAGCTAACCGTCCTGTAGTTCTCCGCCTTTTGTCTATTTCCTTTTTTAAACAGCGGCGGAACATTAGCCATTTTCCAATCCACCGGCACTACCCCAGAATCCAACGAATTTTGATAAATAACCACGAATGCATCCGCTATTACCTCTGACATTACATTCAGTACCCTGGGATGCATTCCATCTGGGCCTGGGGACTTGTCCACCTTCAGTCCCGATAGTCTGCCAAGCACTGCCTCCCTGGTAACATTAATTGTACTGAGTACCTCTCCTCCTACCAACCCTCTATCGTTAATATTCGGGGAAAACAATTGTGTCTTCCACCGTGAAGACCGACACATAAAACTTATTTAAAGTTTCAGCCATTTCCTCATTTCCCACTATTAAATCCCCCCTCTCGTCCTCCAAGGATCCAACATTCAATCCTGCCACTCTATTCATCTTTCTATATTTGTAAAACCTATACGATCATTTTTATATTTAGAGCGAGCCTAGCTCCATAACCTACCTTTCCTTTATTTATCGCTTTCTTAGTTGTTCTTTGTTGTTTCTTAAAGTTTTCCCAATCTTCCGATTCTCCACTATTTTTGGCCACTCTTTCCGCATCGTTCGTTAATTTAATACTCTCCTTAATTTCCTTCCTTATCCACGGCTGGTTATCCCTTTTCTTACAACCCTTCTTTATCACCGGAATATATTGTTGCTGAGTACTGAAAAGGATCTCCTTAAAAATCCTCCACTGTTCCTCAGCTGTCCTACCTACCAGTCTGCTCTCCCAGTCCACCTTAGCCAATTCAGCGCTCATCCTATCGTACATCCCTCTGTTCAAACAGAGGACAGTGGTATGGGACCCTACTTTCTCCTCTTCCATTTGTATCAGTAATTCGGCCAGATTGTGATCACTTGACCCAAGAGGGTCCTTCACAAGAACATCCTTAATTCTACTACCTCGTTACACATTACCAGATCTAAAATAACTCGTTCCCTCGTCGGTTCTGTAACATACTGTTCAAGGTAACAATTCCTCCATCCCACCCCTTCCAACTTGAGTCAGCCAATCAATATGCAGGTTGAAGTCCCCCATGATTATTGCCGTTCCGTTTTTGCGCGCATCCATTATTTGCTTGTTTCTAGCCCTCCCCACCTCAACATTATTATTTGGGGGCCTATAGACCACGTCTACTAGTGTCTTTCTCCCCCTACTATTCCTTATCTCTTCCCATAACGATTCCACGTTTTGTTTCTTCGAGTAAGAGTTGTAGGAAGAGTTGCGTTCGTACATACTGCACATTTGGAGTGGCTCATGCTTTGTTGGCCATCACCTTTGCACAAATCGGTGGTAGCCCTCTTGTCTGCGTAAGTCTTTGTGATAGCGTTTTATTTTTCGACAAAAGAAGGCGACGGTTCACTCAATTGGACCAGCCAGAAAAAGAGGCATGAAACACAAGCGTCGTGAAGGGCAAGCGACGTCACACACACGCATATGTGTGGACGCACCAGAACTGCACACAGGTTCTTCAAGCCTTTTGATACATTTAGTTGCCATTAAGTTGCAATGTAACCTCACATCCCTACTCAGCGTCTCAGTTGCCTTTTCAGGACGCTGCCTCCCACGTCCAAAGTATCAGGAAGGTTCGAGAAAATGTTCCGTAAATATCTTGGCCCGTGAATTCCGATCGCCGGTGGAAATGAATGGTTCTCCAGAAATAGAAAAAGTATTGCAGACTTACGTTTCCTGAGCAGCTCCCCGAAACTCCACATGTGTGCAGCAGCCTCCGAAAATAAGCGCAGCCATCAGACAGACCGCAGCGCGTCGCATGAGATTGCTACCCATGCCCCCTTATGAGGTGCCAAGCCAGGGAACGCTGATTGACGTCCAAGTTCCAAAAGGCAGAGTTGCAGTGAAACCGGGAACATTGTTCATAGAAATTTTTTGCATTTGTATTTTTATTTCATTTTTTGCTAGTTATTTTAAGTAGTTAATACGAGTTATTGGCTTACTCAAACTGCACTTTTTAAATTCGTTCAATGATTGAACACGTGTGTTATTTAATATCTATCAATAAACAAATATTTTCCTTGTTTTAAATTTGCTAAAGTACTATTTAGAATCATAGCGGTCAAGGGGCGGATCATGGAGAGTTCGGTTGGCCTCAGGCGGGTTTCGGGCGAACAGGGCTGGAACGTCCCACCCGTAGAATCTCGACACTACAGAAGTAGGCCATTCAGCCCATCCAGCCTACAGCGACAGCAATCCCACCCATGCCCTTTGCCTGGAACCCCATGCCTTTACGCTGTTGATCCACTGTCACTAAGGGGAAGTTTTGCATGGCCAATCAATCTCATGGACACATTTTTGTAGCGTTGGAAGAAATCGAAGCACTCAGAGGAAACCCACGCAGACACAGAAGAACGTGCAAACCCCTCACAGGCAGTCACCCAAGGCCAGAATTGAACCCATGTCCCCAGAGCTGAGAGGCAGCAGTGCTAACCACCGGGCCACTTTGTTGCCCTAAATCTGTATTATGTAAACTTTTAATATGGGTGGCACGTTTATAAGCCTTGGCGTGTTTTAATTTAGAATATTGCCACTGACAAAGAGAACTCCGAATTTCTCCGACCATGATATGGAAAACTGAATTATCAGGTGGAGCAGAGGAAAGTTCAAATTTTGGGCAGTGGAAAATCAAAGCCACTAAGGAAAATATACGCTGAGGCTTGGATGGAAATTTCAACCTTGGTCATTGCAAATAATGAAGTACTGAGGACTGCGGATCAGTTTCACAACAAACTTAATGATTTGATGCATTCATACAGGGCATGCAACATTTTTGATGAAAATTTTAATCTGAGACACGATAACTCTCATAGTAAGGATTTCAGTCTGCGTGGGTATGGTAAATAGCTCTGTCTCCTCACAGATTTGCAGAAAGGTCGTGAAATTGAAAAACAATGGGGATCGCTGAAGCTGTGTATATAGTACCGTCTCCTTACAAACGTGAAGATGCTCATGTAATGCAGTTACCTTGGAGATTGTGAATCTGGCCCCAGGGCTAATTGAGTTTAGCTGTTACTGACCTACAGTTTGATAGCAAGTGTTTTTAAAAGGAATTTCAATTACCTTTTGCAAGCAAAAAATGGCACACAATGCACGGGAGCATTGGCTGCCCACAGGCGGACTGGCATACATTAAGGAGATTAGTGCACGGGAGGAACATTCTTGGGATCTGCTGGGTTCCTCATCCCGCGTACTTCGTAATTGTGCGAATATTGGGTTTGGTCAAGGTAAGACGAAAAGCCAATTGATTATATTTACACATACAAGTCGGTAACCATGATGGAAAAATAATTGTGATTTTTTAAATTTTCACAGATGCCTTGGTGACAGCACAGCAGACTACAGCTGAGACTCAGGGCGCACAACATATGAAATGAGGGAAGCTGGTACATCACAGTAGTAAGAAGTCTCACAACACCAGGTTAAAGTCCAACAGGTTTATTTGGTAGCTAATACCATAAGCTTTCGGAGCACTGCTCCTTCGTCACAGTAGTGCAGCACTGTAGCTGCAGCAGATGAGCGGGAACCTTGCAGCCGTTGGGCTTTTTGTCATTGGTCCTGATGTCTAGGGTGATCAATTGGTTAGGGACGGTGGTCAGTGATGTCACGGCTGCTGTAATGAAGGAAGAACTCCCAGAACCATGGGAGGAACCTTGACAGAGGAAGACTCAGCAGCTCCAGAACTTCAATGCCTTACGGGCAATTACAGTGAGGAAGTGGTTATTAATACACTGTATTTGATTGTTACTGTGTTGGGTGAAGGTTATGCTGAAACTGGAAGGAGACAAGCTGTAGCCCTGAGTGTTGTCTCCCCGCAGCTCCAAATAGCAAATGAGCTGCTGATATAGAGGTCGGTGAAGCAGAATGAACTACTGAGACAGTGTTCAGTGCTGCAGGATGAGCTGCTGGGATAGGGATCTTTGCAGCAGAATGAGCTGCTGATACAAAGTTCAGTGGAACGGAATGAGCTGTTAAGACAGAGTTCGCTTTCACAGAATGAGTTGCTGAAACCGAGCTCCGTACAGCAGAATGAACTGCTGAGACAGAGTTTGGTGCGCAAAATGAGCTGCTGAGACACAGTTCAGTGGAACAGAATGAGCAGCTCGGTCAGAATCCGGTACAGCAGAATGAGCTGCTGAAACAGATTTCAATGCAACAGAATGAGCTGCTGAGACAGAGTTAATTGGAGCAGAATGAGCTGCTGAGAAAGAGTTTGGAATAGCAGAACGAGCTGCTGAGACAGAGTTCGGTGCAGTGAAATGAGCTGCTGAGACAGAGTTCAGTCTACCGGAATGAGCTGCTGAGACAGACTTAATTGGAGCAGAACGAGGTGCTGAGACAGAGTTTGGAGCAGCAGAACGAGCTGCTGAGATATAGTTCGGTGCAGCAGAATGAGCTGCTGCGACAGAGATCGGTGGAGCAATATGAGCTGCTAACACAGAGATCTTTGCAGCCGAATGAGCCGCTGAAACAGGAAAAGACTTCCGTCAGCTGTTAATAAACAAACTGGTGAGACCTGCTGTTGCACCTTCTAACCAGGGGCCACGTCATTCAGCGACAGTTGCCGCTGGACAAGACCCGGTCCATCAGGGATGCAGGGAGATACGTCATGTGGACCGGGAATGGCCCGCGGACGACGCAGGATGACTTAGGGTCCCTGTCCTCTCCCTCGAACACTGCTACCTCTATCTCAACAACCGTGGCCTCTTATGAATGTTCCATTTTTTATTGTTTATTCCAATTCGTTTATGGCTAACATTTCTGACTAGTTTATTTCAATTATTCAATTGGTATCCTAATATTTGAATGTTGCAATTTGATATTTGATTAAATAATTTGGCCAATTTTGTCAAATTTAATTGAAAGAAAAGTTAAACAAGTGACAAAAAAATTAGATAACTTTATTCATGTTCACATTTAACTTAACATAACTACCTCACCTGAAAAGGATTTGCACTAAAATGTATTTTATAACTTTAACACCATGAACAATATAGTTTTTCTTCTTTAACAAAACGGTTCCTTCCTTTTTATAGACAAGGTGGTCAGGAGAATGGAGGGTTTTAAGGGAGGAATGGAAGCAATGTAGGGAAAGGGATTGTTTGGACATATGAATCAAGCATTTTAAAAGCTCATTGTCCAAAAGCAGCAGTTGCTAGGCGATCTCAAACTCTCCTTCCGTCACCTGGAGCTCCGGCTTTTCTATCGTACTCCACATTGCCGTCATCCAGATCCTCCATCTCCGTTGGCAATTGAACTTATGGATGAATGCTCAGTCCATGCTTGAGGGTGAAACTTGTGCAATGCACAACACGCTACAACAATTTTTGTCATTTTGTGAAATGTTACAAAAGTCACTGATGCCATGCTGAAAGGACCGTGATGCCAAAAACTCCACTGCTGTTGTGACTATCGTCTCCACTGTTAAGGCATTGTGGCAGTTAGAGTTCGGTTTCAGGAGCTTCGTCAACATTTCAAAAAGGCATCCCATTGCTTCCGTGCTCAATCGCAGGCTGTTGGCGCACATCTCCTCTGATATAATTTCATATGATGTCCTTTGCCTGTACACGCTAATGGGTTGGGAATTGATTTGCCTCCCTGTCAGACGAAGATGTAGCCTGACTCTTCGTTCTTGATGTCTGCACCTACGGTGAAGCGGCAAGAGTGTACTCGGGATTGCCGAACTCATTGCTAATAACTGAAGGCCTCAATAATTCTGGGACATGACTCCAGCTTTACATTCTGTTCAGTATTCTAAATAACTGTCAGACAGATAGTTCACATGAGATTAAAGGAGACTTGCATACATCAACGAAGGCATTAACCTATCCTAAGGCTTTGAAAATCATTACTTAGATGTGTACGAATCAACATAAACTAGATTATTAAATTGTTTATTCATTTAACTGAGGTTTGTAAGGATCAACATAAACTACACTATTAAATTGCTTACATATTTCGTTACTGAGGATGTAAGGTCACACAACGGAACTTAAATTACGTTACTTTTCTTCATTCACTACTAGTCATAAAAGGATTCACATAAAACTCAGCAGTAAAGTTCAAATGTGTTCAAACATCCCAATCTCAAAACTATTCCGAAACTGGAAGTCGGCCGTGGGGAGTTCTGGGAAGGTTTGGAGTTTGCTTTTATTGTGCGGGTCGCAGTGGTTACTGGTTAAGTGTTTTATTTTTACCTGTATATAAGTTGGGCGGTTCCTAAACCCGAGACACGACACTTTTAAGTGTCCCCCACCCTTCACCTTCTCAAACCTAAAGGGGTAGAGTGACTATTAGGTAAGCTGTTTCTTTCTCTTGTTTTATCTGCAAGTTATCTCGAGGGGATGGCAGGGAAGGCAATGCACTGTTCCTCGTGCAGAATGTTTGAGGTGAGGGACACTGTCAGTGTCCCTGCTGATTTCACCTGTGGGAAGTGCATCCATCTCCAGCTCCTCAAAAACCGCGTTAGGGAACTGTAGCTGGAGCTGGATGAACGTCGGATCATTCGGTAGGCAGAGGTGGTCAAAGATAGAAGCTTCGGGGGTGTAGTTACACCGAAGAATGAAGATAGATGTGTGTCGGTGAGAGGGGCTGGGGGGAAGCAGTCAGTACAAGGGTCCCCTGTGGTCGTTCCCCTCGGCAACAAGTATGCCGCTTTGGATACTATTGGGGGGGGGGGACCTATCAGTTGTAAGCCACGATGACCGGATCTCCAGACCTGAGTCCTTCCCTGTTGCTCAGAAGGGAAGGGGGGAGAGCAGCAGAGCAATATTTATTGGGGACTCGATAGTTAGAGGGGCAGATAGGAGGTTCTGTGGCAGTAGAAGAGACTCACGGATGGTATGTTGCCTCCCGGGTGCGAGGGTTTATGATGTCTTGGACCATGTTTTAAGAATCCTTATGGGGAAGGGGAAACAGTCACAAGTCGTGGTACACATCACTACCAACGACATAGGTAAGAGAAGGGACGGGGATTTAAAACACGAACTTCGGGAGCTAGCGTGGAAGTTGAGAGCCAGGACAAACCATGTTGTCATCCCTGGTTTGTTGCCGGTGCCACATACCAGCGAGTTGTGGAACAGGGAGAGAGTGCAGATAAACATGTGGCTGCAGGGATGGTGTAGGAAGGAGGGTTTCAGTTACATATATAATTGGATCACATTCTGGGGAAGGTGGGACCTGTACAAACAGGACCGTTTGCACCTGAACCAGAGGGGCACCAATATCCTGGGAGGGAAATTTGCAGCGGCTCTTCGGGAGGATTTAAACTAATTTGTCAGGGGGATGGGAAAACGAGCTGTCGTCCAGAAGCCAGTGATGAATGTAATGAGGAACTGAGGAGGGTATCAAGGTCGCAGAAGTGTACAGGCAGAGAGGACCGTGGGTTGAAGTGTGTCGACTTCAATGCAAGGATCATACGGAATAAGGTAGGTTAACTTGGAGTGCGGATTGGTACTTGGGACTACGATGTTGTGGCCATTACGGAGACATGGTTAGAACAGGGACAGGAATGGTTGTTGGACGTTCCAGGGTATAGATGGTTCAGTAAGTGTAGGCAAGGTGGTAAAAGAGGTGGAGGAGAAGCATTGTTAATCAAGGATAGTTTAACAGCTGCAGAAAGGCAGTTCGAGGGGGATCTGCCTATTACTAGAATCCAACAGTGCAGAAAGTGGCCATTCAGCCCATCGAGTCTGCACCAACCACAATCCCACCCAAGCCCTATCCCCACATATTTACCCACTAATCCATGTATCCCGGGTAAGTAAGGGCAATTTAGAATGGCCAATCAAGCTCACCCGCACATCTTTGGACTGTGGGAGGAAACCGGACCACCCAGAGGAAACCCAGGCAGACACGGGGAGAATGTGCAAACTCCACACAGACAGTGACCCGCGCCGGGATTCGAACCCAGGTCCCTGGAGCTGTGAAGTAGAAGTGCTAACCACTGTGCTACCGTGCCGCCCTGAGGTAATGTGGGCTGAAGTTCGAATTGGAAAGGAGAGGTCACGTTGTTAGGAGTTTTCTGTAGGCCCCCAAATAGTAATAGAGATGTGGAGGAAGAAATTACAAAGAAGATTATGGATCGGTCTGGAGGTCACAGGGTACTTGTCATGGGTGACTTTAACTTTCCAAATATTGACTGGAACCTTTATAGGTCGAATAGTTCGGATGGGGCAGTTTTTGTATAGTGTGTGCAGAAGGGTTTCCTGACACAATATGTGGGTAGGCCGACAAGAGGTGGGGCCACATTGGACTTGGTACTGGGTAATGAACCGGGCCAATTGTTAGATTTGCTTGTGGGAGAGCACTTTGGAGAGAGTGACTGCAATTCGGTGTCTTTCATTAGTGCAATGGAGGGGGATAGGGCCATATGGCAGGGCAAGGTTTATAATTGGGGGAGGGGTAATTATGATGCGATTCGGCAAGAATTAGGGAGCATACGATGGGAACAGAAACTGTCAGGGAAAGGCACAAATGAAAAGTGGAGCTTGTTAAAGGGATTTCCAAGAAGGGGAATAGGGATAGCCCAGGAAATTACCGACCAGTGAGTTGGTAAGCTAATGGAGAAGCTCCTGAGGGACAAGATTTATGAGCATTTAGGAAGGTTTAGTACGCTCAAGAATACTCAGCATGGCTTTGTTAAATGCAGATCGTGCCTTACGAGCCTGGTGGAGTTCTTCGAAAATGTGACGAAACACATTGACGAAGGGAAAGCAGTAGATGTGGATTATATGGATTTTAGCAAGGCGTTCGATAATGTCCCCCATGCAAGGCTCCTCGAATAAGTAAGAGGGCATGGGATCCAAAGGGCTCCTGCCCTGTGGATCCAGAACTGGCTTGCCCAAAGGAGGCAGAGAGTGTGTATAGATGGGTATTTTTCTAATGGGAGGTCGGTCACCAGTGGTATGCCCCAGGGATCTGTTCTGGGATCCTTGCTGTTTGTCTTTTTCATAAATGACCTGGATGAGGAAGTGGAGGGATGGGTTGGTTAGTGTGCCGACGACACGAAGGTTGGTGGGGTTGTGGATAGTCTGGAGGGATGTCAAAAGGTACAGAGGGACATAGATAGGATGCAAGACTGGGCGGAGAAATGGCAGATGGACTTCAACCCAGATAAATGCATAGTGGTCCATTTTGGCAGGTCTAATGGGATGAAGGAGTACAATATAAAGGGAAATACTCTTAGTCCGGTAGAGGATCAGAAGGACTATGGGGTCCGGGTCCATAGGACTCTAAAATCGGCCCCGCAGGTGCAGGAAGTGGTTAAGGAGGCGTATGGTGTCCTCGCCTGTATCAATCGAGGGATTGAGTTTAGGACTCCGGGGATAATGATGCAGCTGTATAAGACGCTAGTCAGACCCCACTTGTAGTACTGTGCTCAGTTCTGGTCGCTTCATTACAGGAAGGATGTGGAAAATATTGAAAGGGTGCAGAGGAGATTTAAAAGGATGTTGCCTGGATTGAGTGGCATGCCTTATGAGGATAGGCTGAGGGAGCTCGGTCTTTTCTCCTTGGAGAGACGAAGGATGAGAAGAGACCTAATAGAGGTACATAAGAAGTTGAGAGGCATTGCTCGGGTGGACACTCAGAGATTTTTTCCCAGGGCGGAAATGACTGCTACGAGTGGACACAGGTTTAAGGTGCTGGGGGGTAGGGACAGGGGAAATGTTGGGGGGAAGATTTTCACACAGAGGGTGGTGGGCAGTGGAATCGGCTGCCGTCAGTGGTGGAGGAGGCAAACTCAATAGGATCTTTTGAGAGACTCCTGGATGAGTACATGGGACTTAACATGATGGAGGGTTATGGGTAGGCCGAAAAGGGAGGGATATGTTCGGCACAACTTGTGGGGCCGAAGGGCCAATTTTGTGCTGAAGTTTTCTATGTCTATGTTCTTACAAATACTGCGTGTCCTTGATAGGTATGTCCCTGTCAGGCAGCGAGGAAATGGCCGAGTGAGGGAACCATGGTTCACAAAAGAGATTGCATGTCTTGTCAAGAAGAAAAAGGAAGCGTATGTAAGGATGAGATAAGAAGGTTCAGTTCGGACGCTTGAGGGATACAAGGTAGCAAGGAATGAGCGAAAAATGGCTTTTGAGAGCGAGGAGGGGCATGAGAATTCCTTGGCGGGTCGGATCAAGGAAAACCCCAAGGCTTTTTACTCTTATGAGGGAAATAAAATAATGAGCTGGGTGAGGTTAGGGCCGGTCTCGGACACCAGTGGGAACTTATGCATGGAGTGAGAAGAGATAGGAGAGACGATGAATGAATACTTTTCTTCAGTGTTCACCAAGGAGAGGGGCCATGTTTTTGAGGATAAGAGTGTGATACAGCCTGATAGGATGGAGGAGGTAGATATTCTGAGGGAAGATGTATTCACAATTTTGAAAAGCTTGAGGGTCGGTAGGTCCCCTGGGCCATTTGGGATATATCCTAGGATTCTTTGGGACGCAAGGGATTAGATTGCAGATCCTTTGCCTTTGATTTTTGGGTCCTCACTGTCCACGGGGACAGTGTCAGAGGACTGGAGAGTGGCGAATGTTGTTCCTCTGTTCAAGAAAGGAAACAGGAATGACCCTGGTAATTATAGGCCGGTTAATCTTACTTCGGGGGTCGGTAAGTTAGTGGAAAAGGTCCTGAAGGATAGGATTTATGACCAATTGGAAAGATGCCGCTAAATCCGGGAGAGTCAACACGGATTCGTGAAGGGAAGTCTTGCATCCCAAGTTTGATATAATTATTTGAGGAGGTAACTAAGTATGTAGATGAAGGTAGAGAAGTTGATGTCGTATACATGGATTTTAGTAAAGCGTTTGATAAGGTTCCCTGTGGTCGGCTCATGAGGAAAGTAAGGAGGTGTGGGATAGAGAGAAATTTGCCCGATTGGATAAGTAACTGGCTATCACATACAAGACAAAGGGTGGTGGTGGATGGAAAACGTTCAGACTGGAGGCCATTTACCAGCGGTGTACCACAGGGATCAGTGCTGGGTCCTCTGCTTTTTGTGATTTTTATTAATAACTTGGAGGAGGGGGATGAACAGTGGGTCAGTAAATTTGCTGATGACACGAAGATTGGTGGAGTAGTGAATGAGGAAGAGGGCAGTTGTAGGCTGCAAAGAGATAGTGATAGGATACAGAGCGGGGCCGAAAAATGGCAGATAGAGTTTAACCCTGAGAAGTGCGATGTGATTAATTTTGGTGGGAAAAATTTGAGTGCGGATTACAGGGTCAAAGTTAGGGTTCAGAGGAATGTGTAGGAACAGAGAGAACTTGGGGTCCATATGCACAGATCTCTGAAAGTTGCCACTCAAGTGGATAGAGCCGTGAAGAAGGCATGTAGTGTGTTAGCGTTTATTAACAGGGGGTTTGAGTTTAAGAGCCGTGGGGTTATGCTGCAACTTTCCAGGACCTTGGTGACACCACATTTGGAATATTGTGTGCAGTTCTGGTCACCTCACATAAGAAGGATGTAGAAGCACTAGAAAGTGTGCAAAGGAGATTTACCACGATGCTGCCTGGTTTGGAGGGTAGGTCTTATGAGGAAAGGTTGAGGGAACTGGGACTTTTCTCTTTGGAGCGGAGGAGGTTGAGAGGCGACTTAGTCGAGGTTTATAAGATGATGAGCGGGATAGATAGAGTGGACGTTCAGAGACTATTACCTCGGGTGGATGTATCTGTTACTCGGGGGCATAACTATAAGGTTCATGGTTGGAGATATGGGAGGGATGTCCGAGGTAGTTTCTTTACTCAGAGAGTGGTTGGGGTGTGAAATGGACTGCCTGCTGTGATAGTGGAATCGGACACTTTAGGAACTTTGAAGCGGTTATTGGATAGGCTTTTGGAGCACACCAGAATGACAGGGAGTGGGATAGCTTGATCTTGGTTTCGGATTAAGCTCGGCACCACATCGAAGTCCGAAGGGCCTGTACTGTGCTGTACTGTTCGATGTTCTATGTTCTATGTATTCGGGGAGAGATCTCCTACTTCGCCGATCGCTGTTCGTTGATCAGAAAAAAAGGTGTACTTTATCGTAATATCTGACGTAACATCCGAGCAAGCAGACCAATTTCGCGCTGTCTCGTTCAGGTATACTGTGTTCTGCCTCAAGGCACCGATGGAGCATCGGCCCCCACAGCGTAGGTTTTTGTAAAGTGCGTTTTGAGCGCAAATGGACGGGACATCCCACGTGCATGTCCAGCGCTCCAAAAGCGAAAACCGGCATTTCAAGCTGGACGTGATTCCCATTGAAATTTACAAAACTTGGAATTCAGGAAAATGAAAACGAACCAAGTGAGACTTTTCAAAGGGAAATTGAGATGAAACAATGTGTTCGAAAGGGCAAACTTTGAAGTGGAAGAATGAGATTGTGAAATGGACGGAGAGATAGAGAGATTTTCAGTTAAAGAACCGGTACTTGAAGTAGAGGCACGAGTGAATGTTGAGGAGGAAAGTAGTTCTCGACAGGAATTTGTTCGGGAAATGGTTATATTTATACAAGCTCTTCAAATTAAATATGTAAAGGATGTGGCAGCATTCTTTATTTCGTTTGAAGACGTCGCCAAAACAACTGAATCGTCAATTTAAAATTAGAAATGTTGATTGAAAGGTAGACTCGTAGGTCGGTCCAATGAGCAGCATGCATCATTGTCAGAAAAGGAACTTGACTGAGATGATGGATGCTGTGGAATTTCATATTTTTAAAATTCATTCCAATGAATGAAATGGTTTGGTCCATTCGTCATCCATTTGAAGAAAAGTTTTATTACTCTTGTATCTCGTTATATAAGATAGAAATGAACAATGAAAAACAGCTGAAGGATGCAAAATTCGAAATTACGACTTGTCATGCAAATTACTGAATTTGCAGATTGATCTTTCCCTGTCAATGACCAGATATATTGGTTTTAACGTGATTCTTAGTGATACTACACCAGATGTAAAGGACATGAAGGCAAGCGGACAGTTCACCAAACGTCATTCATGATGTGTTGATAACTGAATTACAAACGTTCATTTATTGTGCAAAAAATGTAGAGTGTTGGAACGAGTTATGGAATTCTAGAAGAAGAGATTGACGTGGCTGAAAAAAGGAATTGAAAATAACTCATTTGAAAATGGAGTGCAAGAAACAAAAGAATCGCAAAAATGAAGCACAAAGGAAGAATACGAACCACTTTGTGTGCAACAAAGCAGCATCTTAACACATCCTCAAAACAACTGAAAAACTGTTTACCAAAGTAGTGGGATGTGAATGCACAAGAAAGACATTTGACTTTGATCAATCAAAATGAAAATTCAACTCCTGTAAGCTTGGAAAGCGGGCTTGAATATTAAACTATCCCTAGAAGTACCAAAAATGATAATTGGACTGGGGAGTTAAATTAACCAGTATTTTCTAAGTTAAATCCGGAACCAAAATTAAAAAGAAACATGAAAATTGATTTATGACAATATTATCTCGATTCCGATGATGATGTTAAAAGTTTTGCCTTTGTGCTTGTCAAATCTGTGTCACTGTACACGATGAAATGTACAATTCTGAAATAAGAGACGTTTATGGATATGATGATGTCGGAAATGTGTTTAGATATTTGAGATGTTCGTTAGAAATAAAGTGGATCACGTGAGCCACTGACGCCCTGCAATCAGATATCAGCATGCAAACAGTCCTCGTAATATGTTTTCCGATGCATATTCCACAAATAAAAACTCTTTGATCAAACTCCAGCTTTCAGTTTACTCCGAGGTATCTGTTTTTCTATACAGAAAACTGCGGAAGAATTCGGTACATTCCAGTCTGTAATTTAACCACAGATAATTTCTATTTTGAAAGCAAACCTCCCAGCGAATCCCTTCATTAGGTTCCAACATTAAAATGTTGTTAGAAATCTGTAATTCTGAATGTCTCTCCTCAACCCAAAATCCTTGGAGTGGATTGCACCCTATCCCTGAGGGCAGTAATAGATAATAAAATGTTTAGCTGGGTAGGGTAAGAGTTCCAACCTTGCATTAAGTCCCCGTTTTTTGGCTAAAGGTGTGGATGTTTATCACTGTGAGCACAGGGTTCGTAAAGCCACCTTGCTTGAAATTGTGGCTGCTGTGCTCTTGTCAGGGCTCACAAGGGTGAAGTGTCAGCAGCAGCTCTCGATTTGTGGCTCTGCAAGAGAGAACACACCCAAAGGTTTTTTTTCACCTTCACATCAAACAAGTCAATGACAACCGCTCGCCTTAGTGTAATAAAACTTGCAAACCCAATGTAATTGAACAATGCGGTGAGGCAGCTGTTGAAAGGCAATACTATGACTGGGATTTTTTATTTCAGTCCTGAGGCGATATCAATTTGGCTACTTCTCAACGGAAAATAACAGCGTTTTAAAGATAATAAACATATTGAGTCAATTTACTCAGTCAGAGATTGTGTCATGGTGGTCCAGGTTCCTTAATTTAAAAAATGCATGTTGGAAGGTCTCAAACATTTAGGAAATATTCAGTAAATGGCAGAACCCTTAAGAGTATTGATAGGCAAAGAGATTGGGTGTACAGGTATACAGGTCACTGAAAGTGGCAACGCAGGTGGAGAAGGTAGTCAAGAAAGCAGACGGCATACTTGCCTTCATCGGCCGGGGCATTGAGTTAAACAAATTGGCAAGTCATGTTGCAGCATTATAGCACCTGAGTTAGGCCGCACTTGGAATATAGTGTTCAATTCTGGTCGCCACACTAGCAGAAGGATGTGGAGGCTTTGGCGAGGGGCAGAAAAGATTCACCAGCATTTTGCGTGGTATGGAGGGCATTAGCTATGAGGCGAGTTTGGAGAAACTTGCTTTGTTCTCACTGGAACGACGGAGGTTGAGGGGTGACCTGATAGAAGTGAACAAGATTATGAGAGGCATTGACAGAATGGATAGTCAGAAGTTTTTTCCCAGGGTGGAAGACTCAATTACTAGGGGGCACAGGTTTAAGATTCCAGGGGCAAGTTTAAAGGAGATATAAGAGGCAGACATTTCACACAGAGGGTGGTGGGTGCCGGGAATTCGTTGCCAGGGGAGGTCGTGGAAGCAGATACGGTAGTGCCTTTCAAGGGGCGTCTGGACAAATACATGAATACGATGGGAATAGACTGATATTGTCGTCGGAAGAGTCGGGGGTTTTAGTTAAGACTGGCACCATGGTCGGTGCAGTCTTGGAGGGCCGGAGGGCCTGTTCCTGTGCTGTAATTTTCTTTTTCTTTGTTCATTGTAATTAATTGCGGCTGGGAAAAAAAAACTCTAACAGTCACGGGCCATGTGGAAATAGAAGAGGGAGAACATTCCTCACAAGTGTACCGACTCAATCCGCTGAACTGACGCTGCGTATTCGTTATTTTTCTTGATCATCCACATTCTCGTAGCTCAGTGATTCATTTTCTTCTTGATTCTGGAAAATTCCCAAGTAACTTTCGCCTTTTGGATTCAAATATCCAGGCACCGTGGTGATGACGAACATCGCGGTCGCCAAGAGCACGGGAGGAACGGATAAAGAGGTGAGTACCCCTTACAGATAGAAAGGAAAACAGCAAAAGGGACCTTTTCCTTTCAAAAGCTTCGAGTTGATTTATTGGAGACATTGGGGAAACTTCACATATAAACAACTGCTTCTAAACTGACAAAAAACAAGATCATTTGCTCTGCAGTAATTTCACTCTACATCACCACTCGCTAATCCAAATTTCACCTTCATTTGTTGGAACAATATTGTTACCTTCAGGTATTGTATAAAACAATCATGGGTCAAATTTTATATTTGTCCTGAGGTCAGACAAAGGTCTGATCACAAATGTGGGGAATTGTGTGGCATATTGCAGTTATTATTATTAGTATTTCACGAGACATGACAGAACACCGGGGTATAACTCAGGAAGAAACAGATCTTCAAATCCAAACACGGCAGAAGTTGAAAGGTGAAGTAAGTAACTATCAGGAAACAGAGTCGAATAGTATCCATGAGATATGTCAGTGGGGAGAGGATAACCAGGGAAAGAGTAGGTCCCATTTGGGGAGAAGGAGGCAATATGTGGGTGGAACTAGGCGACACTGGTGATCCAAGAGAATGAGGACGAAGATATAGAATTAAGGGAGAGGGACTGTGAGGTTATTGAGCAAATTGACAGAGGGAAGGGCAAGGTGTTGCAAGCAAGAAACGTGAATAAACATATAGACCCAATTGCAATGTGCCATAGGCCGCTGTAGGAGTCAAGGGAGGGGATTACAGGGCCCTGACACAAACTTTGGCCAACAAATTACATTGAATTTATTGAGGAGGTCACCAAGCGTGTCGAGATGGATAGTGCAGTCAATGTAGTATACATGGATTTCAGCAAAACGTTTGACAAGTTCCCACATGGGAGATTTATAAAGAAGATAAATTCACATGGGATAATTTGTAATTTGATCAAGTGGATTCAAAATTGGCTCAGTTATCGGAGATAGAGTGTGGTGATGGAAGGCTGCTTTGGTGAATAGAAGCCATCGGTATTCCACAGGCTTGTACCCCCTACTATTCATCATTATACATGGCATTGATAAATATTTAGGGGATTAGGGGGAGTAAATTACACAATGATTGGACGGGTCATTTACAGTGAAACAGAGGGCCTTGGGCTACAATAAGTTATAGATGGAATGGACAAATGGGCAGACTAGTCAGATGGAATTTTTCCCTGAAAATAGTGAGTTGATACACTTTGGAAGGAGCAATTTGGCAAGAAAGTAGTCAAAGTATGGTCGGACCCAGGAAAGCTCTGTGGAATAAACGGACCTTGACATGTTTGTGCAAAGATCTCTGAAGGCAGAGGGTATGTGAGTCGGGTGGTGAAAACGGCATTTGGGACATTTGTCTTCATCAAACGAGGCATAGATTGCAAAAGCAGGAAAGGCATGTTGGAGTTGTACAGAACTTCGATGAGGCCATATTTGAGTACTGTGTGCAGTTCTGTTCGCCACGTTATTGGAAATATGTGATTGCACTGAAATGGGTGCATGCAGAGGAGATTCACCAGGATGCTGCCTGGGATGGAACATTTAAGATATGAAGAGAAGTTGTGTAATGCGTGAGTTGTTTTTGTTGGGGCAGGGAAGACTGAGAGACGACCTCGTTGAGGCCTACATGATTATGAGAGACAATGGATAAGGAGCAGCTATTCCCCTTAGTTGAAGGGTCAGTCGCGATGGTACATAGTTTCAAGATGAGGGCCAGGAGGATTGGGGAATTTGAGGAAAAACGTTTTACCCAATGGGTGGAGATGGTCTGGAATGTACGGCCTGGAGGGTGTTGGAGGCGGAATGCCTCACATGCTTTTAAAAGTTCCTGGATGAACATTTACCACATCATAACATTCAAGGTTATGGGCCAAGTGCTGGCAGATGGTATTCGATGTATGTTCAGGTGCTTCTAATATGTGCGTGCGGAATCGATGAGTAGAAAAAACCTCTTCGGCGTTCTATGATTTTATGATTCTTTAATAGCCTTTGTTGCTGCTGTGTCCTGTCTCATGTCCTTCACATTAAGTTTCTGCATCCCACTGCACTTGGAGACACGCAATCCACTTTGCCTTGACGCTCATTGACAGACCTATTTATAAGTTTCAGCAGGATACTGACCCCAGTCCAGTTCAGTTCATGACCATCGCAAACATCCGGGTGTTTTATTCCCCAGCAATGCCTCATTAATTGAAACCTATTTTTCCCACATCAATCTTCCAGCAGAACATTGAACTTCCTGACCATGTTTGGTGTGTGTCAGTCCCCCCCTCCCCCCCACCCCTCATCTAATATGAGAACAATTAAATATTTGGGTTTCTGTCTCCTCTTTAGTTGAGCCTTGGGTGTTCATATTTTCTCAAAAGTCCGAACTCCGCTCTTTGTTGGTACACAAATGGAAAAAAATGGATTGTTGGTACACAGATGGAAAAAAGTAACTAGTGACTTCCCTCCCAATTCAAGTTCCTTTGCCGTCTCGAGGAAAAAGCAATATTCGGGACTCAAGGAGGAACGATGATATAAACTATGGCTTTATTCACCAATAGCATGGTGAGGTTCCGGAATGCAATGCCAGGTATGTCATGAAGGGACGTTCAACTGAGGCATTCGAAAGTGAAATAGATTCGTCCCTGAAAGAGGCAAAAATAAAGGGATCTTGGGAGAAGGTGGGAGATATGAGAACCAAGTGAGTGCCACATTCAGAGAGTTGGGGCAAATTTTGTGGTTGAAATTTTCTTCTTCTCTACTGTCAAGTTTGTACATTTCTGTGATTTTATTTGCCACTTCCTCTTCCCTCTTCCATTATCTCACCCTCTGTGTTACTCACTTCGAACGCCGGCGTTACTTCACATCAGTGAAATAAAGTTGAACCAACATAATTGTCGGTGTTTCTTTGCTTAAAAAAACATTGCCACACGCCCAGCAGGATGGAGTGGCAAGACGGGCAGAGGGTGAGACTGCATGAATAAAACTTGTGGCGTTTCATAATTGGACGAGGCGGCAGTTTTCTGAAACTGGAGATTCTGAGTGGCAGTGGTTGATTTTTATTCGTGTTTTGAGCTCCCTGATTGGATAGGCTGTCTGTTCATCAGCGGAATCTACACTCTGATTAGCTGGAGCAACTGTCTGTCAGCGATGGATTTTCTGATTTGACGCAGCAGCCTTCGGTGAGCGGACAGAGATAGCATCCCATTCTCTGATTGTCTGTGAATTGAGGTAATTGGATATTTGACCGCAATTTTTATCTGCTTGCTAAATTTGTAAACGTATCTGTGCAACAATTTAAATCCGAATTGCTGAAACACATATTCTGGATCGCTTACTTCCATTCATCCTTTCAATACCAAGTAGAAAAATGTGATAATAAACTCAGACCAGGGGAGAATGGATATCCCGGATGGGGCAGCAAGGTGGCAAAGTGGTTAGTACTGCTGCCACACACCGTGAGATGTCAGGATTCAATTCATCGCGTGATTGTACATGTGGAGTTTGCCGGTTCTACCTGTGTCTACCTGGGCTTCCTCTGGGAGTTCCAGTTTCCTTTTACAATCCGAAAGTGTGTAGGTTAGGTGGGTTGATGATGCAAAATTGTCCCTTAATGTCAGGGAGACGAGCAGAGTAAATACGTGGGGTTGTGGAGATGGGGCCTGGATGGGATTGTTTTCGGTGCAGGCACCATGGCCCGAATGGCCATCTTCTGCACTCTAGAGATTCTATGACAATTTATGTCTATCGATCAGCTAAAGAGTCAAACCATTGACTTCAGTCTGCTCTCAGTCTGCTGTCAATCCTCAAAGATTTTCTCAATTTCAAGGGTCAGGGAATATCTATGAAAACAACTTGATGTTTGGTGGTGGTGACATGGTCCAGAGGAAGGTAGCAAGATGTGCCTGAGCGTTAGTGCTCAGAGTCCGTGAGGTAGAAGTCTGTATGCGAGAAACCAATGGCCTCACACTTGTGAGCAAGTTTAACCGTAAGGTGAGGGTTTGACTTCAGGGAACGTTGGACAAAGAGTCACAAGTTAAGTGATGGAGTAGTTGGGAGTGGGAGAGAAATTGGGAATGCTAATAATTTGCTAATAAATCTTTGTAGATACATCAAGAGCAGGTTGAATCCACAGCTGGGATTCAGGTAAACAGTGAACATTGGAGGCTTTTTTTTTAAAGAGAGAAATTTTAATAATCAACGAACCCACGCACCCCAGACATTCTCTCTTCCAACTTCTTCCGTCGGGAAAAAGATACAAATGTCTGAGGTCACATACCAACCGAATCAAGAACAGCCTCTACCCTGGAACTACCATATGCTAAACTGATCTTTCTCTGTACCCTAGCTGTGACTGTAACACTACATTATGCACCCTCTCCTTTCCATCTTCCCTGTGTACTCTATGAACAGTATGTTCTATCGCTATGGTGCACAAAACATTGCATTTCACTGTATTACAAAACCTGTGGCAGGGGCAAAAATAAATCAAATCAAACTTGAAAAAAAACCCGTGAGGTCCCGATGACATCCTCGATTTCCTATCAATTTGAAGTTCAGATATTGTTAAAATTCACAGCGAGAAACAGCAGACCCACGATAATTTGTTCCGTTATGACCATCAGAAAATTATCAAAGGATTGAAGCACCGTATGCTGAGATTACGGTATCGAAAAAAGCCCTTCACAGAATCTCTCAGGTATCCAACCCTGCCAGCAGCATACCACTGATTCACAGGGGCACACGATATGTTTTATTTCATACCAGCTGATGTTTCCAGTTCTGCAGCGTTCAGTCCTGTCTTTCAATGAGAGAAGCCATCTGTTCCTGACTAACTTCTTGTGAAATCATTCCTTGAATTTCATCTGCCGCTCTCTTAATAGAACAAAGAACGAAGAACAATACAGCACAGTAACAGGCCCTTCGGCCCTCCAAGCCCGCGCCGCTTCCTGTTCCAAACCAGACCATTCTTTTGTACCCCTCCATTCCCACTCAGGTCATGTGGCTATCTAGATAAGTCTTAAACGTTCCCAGTGTGGCCGCCTCCACCACCTTGCCCGGCAGCGCATTCCAGGCCCCCAACACCCTCTGTGTAAAATGCGTCCTTCTGATATCCGTGTTAAACCTCCCCCCCCCCCCACCCTCACCTTGAATCTATGAACCCTCGTGAATGCCACAGCCGACCTGGGAAAAAGCTTCCCACCGTTCACCCTTTCTATGCCTTTCAGATTTTTAGACACCTTTTTAGGGTAAATAAAGACTGACAAATCCCCAGGGTCTGATGGAATCTATCCCAGGCTGCTCTGGGAGACGAGAGATGAAAACGCTGGGCCTCTGACGCAAATCTTTGTCTCGTCACTGGACACAGGTGAGGTCCCAGAGGATTGGAGGATAGCTAATGTGGTCCCATTATTTAAGAAGGGTAGGAAGGATAACACAAAAAAATATAGGCCAGTGAGCTTGACGTCCCTGGTCGGGAAGTTGTTGGAGAGGATTCTTAGAGATAGGACGTATGCCCATTTAGAAAGGAATAAACTCATTAACGATGGTCAGCATGGTTTTGTGAGAGGGAGGTCCTGCCTCACTAACCTGGTGGAGTTTTTTGAAGAAGTGACGAGGATGGTTGAAGAGGGAAGGGCCGTGGATGTCGTCTACATGGACTATAGTAAAGCGTTTGACAAAGTCCCTCATGGTAGGTTGGTGAAAAAGGTTGGATTTCATGGGATAAAGGGGGAGGTGGCTTGATGGGTGGAGAACTGGCTTGGTCAAAGAAGACAGAGGGTGGTAGTGGAAGGGTTTTTTCCGGTTGGATGCCTGCGACTAGTGGTGTTCCGCAGGGCTCTGTATTTGGACCTCTGCTGTTTGTGATTTATATAAACGATCTGGAAGAAGTTGTAACTAGGGTGCTCAGTAAGTTTGCGGACGACACAAAAATGGCTGGACTTGCAGATAGTGAGGAACATTGTCAGAGGCTGCTGAAGGATATAGATAGGCTGGAAATTTGGGCAATGAAATGACAGATGGAGTTCAATCCAGATGAATGTGAAGTGATGCATTTTGGTAGAACTAACGTTTGTTGGAGCAATACGATAAATGGCAGAACCATAAAGGGTGTAGATACGCAGAGGGACCTGGGTGTGCAAGTCCACAGATTCTTGAATGTGACGTCACAGGTGGAGAATGTAGTGAATAAGGCATATGGCATGCTTGCCTTTATAGGACGGGGCATAGAGTATGAAAGTTGGAGTCTGATGTTGAAATTTTTTATAGAACGTTGGTTTGGCCGCATTTGGAATACTGCGCCCAGCTCTCGTCGCCACACTACCAGAAGGACGTGGAGGCTTCAAAGAGAGTGCAGAGGAGGTTTACCAGGATATTGCCTGGTATGGAAGGTCTTAGTTATGAGGAGAGATTGGGTAAACTGTGGTTGTTCTCAATGGAAAGACGGAGGATGAGGGTTGACCTAATAGAGATGTCTAAAATTATGATAGGCATAGATAGGGTGAACGGTGGGAAGCTTTTTCCCAGGTCGATGGTGACGTTCACGAGGGGTCATCGGTTCAAGGTGAGGGGGGAGGTTTAACACGGATATCAGAAGGATGCATTTTACACAGAGGGTGGTGGGGGCCTGGAATGCGCTGCCAGGCAAGGTCGTGGAGGGGGACACACTGGGAACGTTTAAGACTTATCGAGATAGCCATATGAACGGAGTGGGAATGGAGGGATAAAAAAGAATGGTCTAGTTGGGATCAGGGAGCGGCGCGGGCTTGGAGGGGGGAGGGGGGGCGGTGAAGGGCCTGTTATGTGCTATATTGTTCTTTGTTCTTTGTACACCCATTCAAATAATAATCTATCCTCTTATTATTGTTACTGAAGTGGATAACCTCACATTTACCCACATTATAATGCATCGACAATGCATTTGCCCACTCACTCAGCCAGTCCAAATTCCGCTGAAGCATCTCTGCATCCTTTTCACAGCTCTCCCTCCCTTTCGACTTTATATCCTCTGCAACCTTGGAGATAATGCATTTATTTACCTCTTACAAAACATTATTATGCAATGTCAAAAATTAGCATCCAGCAGAGATTCCTCCGGTACCCCACTATTTGCTGCCTGCCAATCAGTAACAAAATCATTTATGCCAACTCTTCGTTTCTTCTCTGCTTAACAGCTTGTTTTTAAAAAATCCATCTCAAGGCATTGTCCACCATCCCTTGCACTTTAACGTTAAATAGCAGGCTGCTTCGTGAGTGCTTATTGAAAGCTTACTGTCATCTAATAGATCCACATCTACTTGGTTAACTCTACTCATTACATCCTCCTGTAATTTCAATAGATTAGTCAAGCATGGTTACATGATTGCAAATCCACGCTGACTTTGTCTGATCATATGATTGCTTTCCAAATGCTGATCTATGAAATTCTTGATAATGGACTCTCGCTTGTTCTCCAGTACCGACGTTAGGCTCACTGGTCTGGAGTACACTATTTTCTCCGTACCTCCGTTTTGAATACCAGGCTTACTTTCCCCACTCTCCAATCTGTAGTACCTGGTCCTGAGTCCAAATAACTTTAGAAAATGACTACCAATTGAAGTAATATTTTCAGTGCAACTTCCTTAAATACTCTGGGATGAAGATAAACAGGCCTTGGAGTATTGCCCACCATCAACCTCATCAGTTTCCAACAAACCATTTCTCTACTGATGCCGATTTCCTTCAGCTCCTCACGAAAATTTGACTCTCTCAGAAAGCCTAGTATCTCGTTTATGTTTTCCTTTGTGAAGACAGAAGCAACTAAAGAATTTATTTCCTCAGGCGTTACTTATTTTTTCGTTATGTATTCTCTGGTTTCTGATTGTAAGGCGCCTATATTCGTTGTTGTCCATCATTCTCTTTTTACATAATAATACACACGTTAAAAGTCAGTTTTTATGTTCCCCATAGCTGAAATTCAAACTATACATTTTCTTCCTTCGTTCCCCTTTGCTGATTTTTAAACTGCCCCTAATCCTTAGGTCTGTTGGGTTTTTTTTTGCCAATGAGTATGCTTCTTCTTTGAACGTAATACTATATTCAATTTCCCTTGTAAATCAGGCTTTGACCACAATTCCCTTGCCACTCTTGCATCAAACAGGGTTGAACAACATCTGCATTTTTGAAGGATTTAAAGATTTTAGTTTTTCAAGGATTTTGATGTTGCTGCTTGCAAAAAGAATAATATCTGGAGAGCAAAACTCCCAGAAACTTGTCCTATCGGAGTTTGGAAAATACACCAGCTGATATTGATTTCTGTTTTTCTGTTCTTAATGTTATCTATAATTGTAAAAACCCTCTCTTTCTTGTGCGCCTCATCCCCAACCATACTGTTTGTGTGAGGTTGGGCACAATTCTTCCATCCACCCTAGAGGTCTGAGTTTTAAAAAGATGACCCTTCCTAGATAATGATGAAGAGAGTTTGCCCGCGTGCTACTTGCAGCGTTCCATTCTCATTACCTTCCCGGACCAGTAGTCCTCTAAGGCAGTCTTCTGTTTTTGTTTCCATTGCTATCATTCCTGGAACAGATCACGATTCTGCGCTGGAACATTATAGGTTGAGGAACGTCGCTCCATGTCAAGCACAGCTGACTAGTTGACTCTCCCACACTTAGCACCTCACTGTGGCTTGTCATAGAGTCATGGAATCATAGAGGTTAACAGCATGAAAATAAGCCCTTCGGCCCAACCTGTCCATGCCGCCAATTGTTAAACCCCGAAGCTAATCCCAATTGCCCGCATTTGGCCCATATACCTCTCTACCCATCTTATCCATGTAACTATCGAAATGCTTTTCAAAAGACAAAATTGTACCCGCCGATATTACTACCTCCGGCTTGTTCCAGACATTCACCAGCCTGTGTGTGAAAAAAGATGCCTCTCTGGACACTTTTGTATCTCTCCCCTCTCACCTGAAACCTATGCCCTCTAGTTTTAGGCGCCCCTGCGTTTGGGAAAAGATATCGACTATCTACATAATCTATACCCCTCATTATTTTATAGATCGCCATAAGATCACCCCTCAGCCTCCTATGCTCCAGAGAAACATTTCTCAGTCTATCCAGCCTCTCCTTATAACTTAATCCATCAAGTCCCAGTCGCATCCCAGTAAATCTTTTCTGCACTCTTTCTAGTTTAATAACATCCTTTCTATAATAGGGTTACTAGAACTGCACATAGCATTCCAAATGTTGACTGACCAATGTGTTGTATAACTTCGACAAGGCGTCCCAACTCCTGTATTCAATATTCTGACCGATGAAACCAAGCACGCCGAAAGCCTTCTTCAGCATTGTCCACCTGTGACTCCACTTTCAAGGAGCTATGTACATGTACCCCTCGATCTCTTTGTTCTGTAATTCTCCCCAACGCCCGACCATTAACTGAGTAAGTCCTTTCCTGGATCATTCTACCAAAATGCATCATCTTGCATTTGTCTAAATTAAACTCTATCTGCCATTCGTCAGCCCACTGGCCATAGCTAATGCCCTGTATACCAGACAACGTCCTGGTAAATCTTTTCAGTACCCTCTCCAAAGTCTCCACATCCTTCTGGTAGTGTGACGACCAGAATTGAATACAATATTCCAAGTATGGCCTAATGCTGTGGCCAACGAAGGCAAAAATGCCGTTTACCGTCTTGACTAGTTTCTCCACCTGCATTGCCACTTTCAGTGACCTATATACCTGTACACCCACATCCCTCTGCCTATCAATATTCTTAAGAGTTCTGCCATTTACTGTATATTTCGTATCTGTATTAGACCTTCCAAAATGCCTTACCTCATATTTGTCCGGATTAAATTCCATCTACCATATCTCCGCCCATGTCTCCAACTGATCGATATTCTGCGAGATCCTCTGATGGTCCTCATTGCTATCCGCAAATGCACCAACCTTTCTGTCATCCGCAAACTTACTAATCACACCAGTTGCATTTTCCTACAAATCATTTATATATATTACAAACAGCAAAGGTCCCAGCACTGATCTCTGAGGAACGCCAATGTCACAGCCCTCCATTCAGAAACGCACCCTTCCACTGCTACCCGCTGTCTTCTATGACCGAGCCAGTTGTGTATCCATCTTGCCAGTTCACCTCTGATCCCATGCGACTTCACCTTCTGCACCAGTCTGCCATGAGGGACCTTGTCAAATGCCTTACTGAAGTCCATGTAGACAACATCCACTGCCCTATCCTCATCAATCGTCTTCGTCACTTCCTCGAAAAACTCGATCAAGTTCGTGAGACACGACCTCCCTTTTACAAAACCATGTTGCCTCTCACTAATAAGTCCACTTATTTTCAAGTGGAACGAAATCCTGTCTCGAAGAATCCTCGCCAAAATGTTCCCTTCCACTGAGGGGAAGGCTCACCAGCCTGTAATTACCTGGATTATTCTTGACTACCCTTCTTAAACAAAGGAAACACTTTGTCTATTCTCCAATTCTCTGAGACCTCCCCTGTAGCCAGTGAGGATACAAAGATTTAACTCAAGGCACCAGCAATTTCCTCCCTTGCCTCTCTCAGTATTCTGGTGTATATCCTATCAGGCCCTGGATAGGTGATTACCTTAATGTTACTCAAGAACCCCAATACATCCTCTTTTTTGATCTCAACATGACTCAAACAATCTGCACACGCTTTCCCAGACTCATTATCCACAAAGTCCTTCTCTTTAGCGTATACTGATGCAAAATACTCATTCTGTCCCTCGCTCATTTCCTCTGGCTCCACGCATAGATTCCCTCTCTTGTCCTTGAGTGGGCCAACCCTCTCCCTGGCTACCCTCTTGCTCTTTATATATGTATAAAAAGCCTTGGAATTTTCCTTAATCCTACCGGCTAATTCTTTTTCGTAACCCCTTTTAGCCCTCCTTACTCCTTGCTTAAGCTTCTTTCCACTTCCCTTGTATTCCACATTTGCTTCGTGTGTTCCCAGCCTTCTAGCTTTGATAATTGCTTCCCTTTTCTCTTTGCCTCGGCTCACGAAATCTCTCGTTATCCAATGTTCCCAAAACTTGCCAAACTTATCCTTCATTTTTACAGGAATATGCCGGTCCTGAATCCCTATCAACTTACACTTTAAAGCCTCCCACATGCCAGATGTTGATTTGCCCTCAAACAACTGCCCCCAATCTACATTCTTCAGTTCCTGCCTAATATTGCCAGAGAGGCACAGTTCGCCTCCTCTGATCTCTGGATCTCTGGAACTCCTCTGGATCTCATGGGATAAAGGGGGAGGTGGCTAGATGGGTGGAGAACTGGCTTGGTCACAGAAGACAGAGGGTGGTAGTGGAAGGGTCTTTTTCCGGCTGGAGGCGTGTGACTAGTGGTGTTCCGCAGGGCTCTGTATTGGGACCTCTGCTGTTTGTGATTTATATAAATGATCTGGAAGAAGGTGTAACTGGGGTGATCAGTAAGTTTGCGGACGACACATAATTGGCAGGACTTGCACATAGTGAGGAGCATTGTCAGAAGCTACAGAAGGATACAGATAGGCTGGAAAATTGGGCAAAGAAATGGCAGATGGAGTTCAATCCTGATTAGTGCGAAGTGATGCATTTTGGTAGAAATAATGTAGGGAGGAGCTATATGATAAATGGCTGAACCATAAAGGGTGTAGATACGCAGAGGGACCTGGTTGTGCAAGTCCACCAGATCCTTGAAGGTGACGTCACAGGTGGAGAAGGTGGTGAAGAAGGCATATGGCATGCTTGCCTTCATAGGACGGGACATAGAGTATAAAAGTTGGGGTCTGATGTAGCAGATGTATATAACGGGATCTGGGTGGTTGTACTGCTGGTTTGCGGTGGACAGAAACGATCGAGCATGTGGACATAAAGAAAGAGGATGTGTTGGAACTATTGAATGGCATCAAGGTTGGTAAGTCGCCGGGACCGGATGGGATGTACCCCAGGTTACTGTGGGAGGCGAGGGAGGAGATTGCGGAGCCTTTGGCGATGATCTTTGCATCGTCGATGGAGACGGGAGAGGTTCCGGAGGATTGGAGGATTGCAGATGTGGTCCCTATATTCAAGAAAGGGAACGGGGACAGCCCGGGAAATTACCGACCGGTGAGTCTAACCTCAGTGGTTGGTAAGTTGATGGAGAGGATCCTGAGAGACAGGATTTATGATCATCTAGAGAAGTTGAGTATGATCAAAAGTAGTCAGCACGGCTTTGTCAAGGGCAGGTCGTGCCTTACGAGCCTGGTTGAGTTCTTTGAAATTGTGACCAAACACATTGACGAAGGAAGAGCGGTGGATGTCGTCTATATGGACTTCAGCAAGGCGTTCGATAAGGTCCCCCATGCAAGACTTCTTGAGAAAGTGAGAGGGCATGGGATCCAAGGGGCTGTTGCCTTGTGGATCCAGAACTGGCTTGCCTGCAGAAGGCAGAGAGTGGCTGTGGAGGGGTCTTTCTCTGCATGGAGGTCAGTGACCAGTGGAGTGCCCCAGGGATCTGTTCTGGGACCCTTGCTGTTTGTCATTTTCATAAATGACCTGGATGAGGAAGTGGAGGGATGGGTTGGTAAGTTTGCTGACGACACCAAGGTAGGTGGTGTTGTGGATAGTTTGGAGGGATGTCAGAAGTTGCAGCGAGACATAGATAGAATGCAAGACTGGGCGGAGAAGTGGCAGATGGACTTCAACCCGGATAAGTGTGTAGTGATCCATTTTGGCAGATCCAATGGGATGAAGCAGAAGTATAATGTGAAGGGTACCATTCTTAGCAGTGGAGAGGATCAGAAGGACCTTGGGGTCCGGGTCCATAGGACTCTTAAATCGGCCTCGCAGGTGGAGGATGCGGTCAAGAAGGCGTAAGGCGTACTAGCCTTCATTAATCGAGGGATTGAGTTTAGGAGTCGGGAGATAATGCTGCAGCTTTATAGGACCCTGGTTAGACCCCACTTGGAGTACTGCGCGCAGTTCTGGTCACCTCATTACAGGAAAGATGTTGAAGCCATTGAAAGGGTGCAGAGGGGATTTACAAGGATGTTGCCTGGATTGGGGGGCATGCCTTATGAGGATAGGTTGAGGGAGCTTGGTCTCTTCTCCCTGGAGAGACGAAGGATGAGAGGTGACCTGATAGAGGTTTACAAGATGTTGAGAGGTCTGGATAGGGTAGACTCTCAGAGGCTATTTCCAAGGGCTGAAATGGTTGCTACGAGAGGACACAGGTTTAAGGTACTGGGGGGTAGGTACAGAGGAGATGTCAGGGGTAAGTTTTTCACTCAGAGGGTGGTGGGTGAGTGGAATCGGCTGACGTCGGTGGTGCTGGAGGCAAACTCGTTGGGGTCTTTTAAGAGACTTCTGGATGAGTACATGGGATTTAATGGGATTGAGGGCTATAGATAGGCCTAGAGGTAGGGATATGATCAGCGCAACTTGTGGGCCGAAGGGCCTGTTTGTGCTGTGGCTTTCTATGTTCTATGTTCTAACGTTGGTTCGGCCGCATTTGGAATACTGCGTCCAGTTCTGGTCGCCACACTACCAGAAGGACGTGGAGGCTTTGGAGAGAGTACAGAGGATGTTTACCAGGTTGTTGCCTGGTATGGAGGGGCTGAGGTATGAGGAGAGATTGGGTAAACTGGGGTTGTTCTCCCTGGAAAGACGGAGGATGAGGGTAGACTTAATAGAGGTGTATAAAATTATGAAAGGCATAGATAGGGTGAACGGTGGGAAGCTTTTCCCCAGGTCGGTGGTGCGTTCACGAGGGGTCATAGGTTCAAGGTGAAGGGGGGGAGGTTTAACACAGATATCAGAAGGACATATGTTACACAGAGGGTGGTGGGGGCCTGGAATGCGCTGCCAGGCAAGGTGGTGGAGGCGGACACACTGGGAACGTTTAAGACTTATCTAAACAGCCATATGAACGGAATGAGAATGGAGGGATACTAAAGAATGGTCTAGTTTGGACCAGGGAGCGGCGCGGGCTTGGAGGGCCGAAGGGCCTGTTCCTGTGCTGTATTGTTCTTTGACACAGGCACAGAATTGCAAACAACCAGAATGACAGGGTTTGTCTCTGTCGCTTATTGTGCACAGTTGGAGGAGGTGGTCGACTGCACTCACAAGGGCACCACGCACAGAATGTTGACGGCCATATAAAAAGCAGGAAGAACCATTTTGTGAATTTGCAGGTGCTCCGTAATTGGCGCAAGAGTTTCCTTCAGGTTCGCACCTGTTCTCCTGGCATTTTTCACAAATCAGGAACTAGTTCTGTCTCAAACGATCGCACCAATTCCAAAGCTGTACGGATGGATACTCGGACATAAGTTGGAAAAACTCTCCAAGCTGTTTCCGGACCCCGACAACACAAGAACCTACCTGGCAATGTGGAAAATTGCCCAGCCATGTCCTCTACAAACCAAACATTACACATTCATACTGGCATGTGAGCAACCCATTCGTCTGCACTCATTATTGGTAGACTGATGCAAGGTGTCACTAACAGTGCCATCATGTGGAATTTAATTATCAGTGACTTAATAGAGAGGATGAAAGCCCAAAGGAGAGATGTGGCATTCCCAACAAAACACCGGGCAACATGTGGGATGTTATGGTGCCCAGAAAACTATTCATCCAGCATCACTTCACATGATGACAGCTTTGAAGAAGTGTGAAACAAGAGCTCGAAGAGAGAGAGGAGGGACGTTGAAACAGCAAGGTCACAACATTGTAGCCATTTTGTATTTATTGATATGTCACACAAGACGGAGACTTATTGGGTGCTGCACACAGACGCTCAGCGAGAACACAATGTCCATGTCGTAATGTCATCCTCGTGTAAATATTTTGTCAATTCTTTGAACTATTTCAAATTAGAGTTCATGTTGCACCATGTGGATATGAGAATAATTCCGAACAATAGTAACTTATCTCAACATTACAGTGACCCCAATTAGAGCTGAAACACCGCAGTGTACTCCACTCCATGGCCTTTCTATGCCATTTTTGCCTTCTCCCGTTGGAGGGCCTGGAGACAGGGTACTCACATTTCTGCACATATGGTTTGGAGGATCAAGGTGCTCAGCTTTGTACTTCAGGAAGCCGGTGCAACTCTCCCTGTGACTGTACGAGTTGCCTCCTGCAGGGGTGCAGGATAATAGATGGTGCTTCTAGCTGAGAGACCAATGAGTCCAAGGAGAGTGAAATTACCTCAAAATAATGTATTCCCTACCCTCCTGATAAGTTTGCTCAGTCCTCTGACAGGAGTCCAGAATGATTCAGGACAAATCCAAAGCTTTCGAAGCACAGTTATCGCCAGAGACGCGAGGACAATCACAGGGGTGTTCCCTGCGTCAGTGATACACAGCCTCTGGCGACTTAGTTTAGGATTCAGTATTTGGGCAAACAACAGCAGATAAATGACCATCTCACTGAGGTTGTCTGAAGTAATGAGAGCCCATGCACTCTTATTGGAAGAGCCCATGGTGATCATGTCCGCTCCATGTTTCTGATTGGAGAGTGCATGATGACCAGCCCGGAGAGAAAGGCCAGCATCGCGTTAGAACCATGCAGTGGGTATATGTTGCTGGGGCGCAGCTGAAGACAACGATCTCACGTCCACGGGATATTCTGTTCAGGGTCCTTAGATCCTTTCCAACTACTGCACAGGAAATATTGACGCTGCTCAACAAATCAACTGCCATGGGGGTCACAACCAAGTTGTTCACTCTTTCTCGCCTGAGGTTCATGCATTCTCCAGTGAGAGGTTTGAGGAAGTCATGATCATCTTCGACTCCTCCAATCAAAGTCCATGAACACTCCAATCAGAGAGATCGGGAGGAAAGATTACCATCGGTTCCTCCAATCAGAGTGCATGAGCTCTCAGTGCCTCAGACGCCGTCAGTAAGATGGTGACTTTTCTCCTGCTGTAGGTTCAAAAATTGAATCCCAAACTGAGAATCCAGAGACGCTGTCTCAGTGCCCCCGGAACGTCCCTGTGACTGTCTTCCCGCCTTTAGTGATAAGAATGCATTGAAAACTCTGCATCTGTCACTTCATCCTTCAAACTTGTGCTGTGCTCTTAACCCAGTTATCTTCTCTATGTGTCCACACTTCTACCCACTGTAGTGTGAGTCTCTGGGCTGGCGCCTGCTGTGTGAGATGGTGGTGATAGTATAGCCTGGGACATGTCTCCCTCTTTCACGTTTCCGAGTACTGACTCCGCTCCAGGTGGTGGGACTCCAGCTTCGGAACCTACGTGAGAAACTCAATGTACCCATGAAATCTGGTCATGTTCAATATCTTCTTTCTGAGTGACCTTCATCCAAAGCTATACTTGGTATTCAGTAGCTAGCAATCGATGGCTCCCTACCTAAACACTGTCAAGCTTGGATTTACACATTTCCATTCCTACCTAAAGTGCCATTTTCCAATCCCAGCCATCTTCCTCCCCACAACAGCCCACGTCACCACCTGTACTACTACATCAACACCATGGCCATGTGAACTTGAATGTGTGGCAAGCTGTCATCCACACCTTCTATGGACTTTGTCCTGGCTACGTACATTGCCCTCTCCTCCACTGGCCAAATAGCACCAGAAATGTCGGCTCGCTCTCTTCGTCCTCTATAGTTCTCGGATATTGTGCAGCCTCTTTTCCTGCAACGGCAAGAGAGGAAGAGTGATGTGGTGGGGCAACGAGGCACAACGTGGCACAGTGGCGCAATGGTTAGCACTGCTGCCTCACCGCACCAGGGACCCAAGTTCAATTCTGGCCTTGTGTGACTCTGTGTGGAGGATGCAAACGTTCTCCCCGCATCTGCGTGGGTTTCCGCTGGGTGTTGAAGCCCACGATGAAAAGGCTGGAACCGGGGCATTATTCAAGTAAATGGATGAGATTGTGGATAGGGCCTAGGTAAGATGATCTGTCAAAGAGCTGATGCAAGTTCATTGGGTCAAATTTCTTTCATCTGCACTGTCGAGATTAGATGATGGTATTTTATGCTGAGGCCCATTGTTCCAAAAGATTTGCAGTTAATTATCCTCATTTTTATCCTTTATCACTGATATTGTGTGCTTCACCTTCACAATGGACACATGGTCCTGTAGCGCCGCTGACCATCATGGACCCGGTACCCACATGAGGCCTGTCATGCAGCATGCTGTGATGCCAGGGTGCATGCCCCGTAGGGACATCTCACTAACATTCTGGAATGCATAATGTCAGCGAAACACTTTAGACAATTTATCCTGGTACTCTGATGGTCAACAACGGAGCTGATGATCTTCATAATCTTCAACCAGACTCCTCCTGTGGATTACGGAGGGAAATTGTATCCTTCAGGGAACAGGGTAACCTTGTATGTGGCTACCCCATTCAGGAGGATGTCCAGTTCGTGCTCTATGAAGCAGGATGCTGCTGTCTGCTGGGAGTCCTGCTTATTTGTTCTGTCTGCCATCCTGAGATAAGGGTGCAGGATGTTCTTGGGTCCGGATGTACATCGTGTTTCCCATCAGTCACCACAAAGTATGTAATGATCGTGAGGTGTTGATCTGCCCATTTTGATTCCTTCTGAATATGTAAATAACTCCACTTCCTCATTAATACATCATTTTTAATTGAATAACACTATGGTACGTGTTCAGATTACTCTTCTGTGTATGCTTTCTGAATACAGTAAGAAGACTCACAACACCAGGTTAAAGTCCAACCGGTTTATTTGAGAGCAAATACCATAAGCTTTCGGAGCACTGCTCCTTCGTCAGATGGAGTGGAAATGTGCTCTCAAACAGTGGAAACAGACACACAATTCAAGTATTTACTTCTGCGGGTGAGATTTATGTATGTGTTCAAATAGGCGTATGCAAATAGGTTGTGGTCTGAAGAGATAGGAGAGCACGCGAGACTAAGATGATGAGAGATAAAGATATGTGTAGGTCGGCAGGAGATTTGCTAGAAAAGTTGATAGTGCGGAGAGTTAATGGTGGGAAGATTACTGTTCCATTACATGAGGTAATGTTGGAGAGTCTGGTGAATTGTGGTGAAATGTTGTGGTGGGAAAAATAGAAAAAAAACTTATCTCAGGAATGTAGTTTATCCTGAGTCACAGCTGAATCATTCGTTTCGGGGGGGGTGGGGGGGGGGCGTGGCGATGATTACTGTGGTTGGAAATTCAACAACTGAGATGATGCTGGAAGCATATTCCTTTAGTGGTTGAAATTGCTGTTGAAACGCAAACTTACATTTCTGCTGCTCACCTCGAATTTTGAACACTTTGCTCTTTCACATGAGGTCTCGTTACTTCCATCACAACACCAGGTTAAATCCAAAAGATTTGGTTGCATATACCATAAGCTTTCGGAGCACTGCTCCTTCGTCAGACGGAGTGGAAATGTGCTCTCAAACAGTGCAAACAGACACAAGGGATAGATAGAGTGGCATTACCTCATTATCAACATTATCCAACATTACCTCATGTATTGGAACAGTAATCTTCCCACCATTAACTCTACGCACTATCAACTTTTCTAGCAATTCTCCTGCCGACCTACACATATCTTTATCTCTCATCATCTTAGTCTCGCGTACTCTCCTATCTCTTCAGACCACAACTTACTATTTGAACACAGACATAAATCTCACCCGCAGAAGTAAATACTTGAAAGAAATCTGAGACTTGAGGAGGAAAGGATGAGGTGTATAATATAATGTTGCAGTTACAGACAGGGTGGAAAGAACGCTTAGCTCAATATGAAATTGGACAATTCGAATGTGTGACTGCAGCATGGATGAAGTTGTCGTTGGGTCGGATGGTACGAATTTCAGACTTTAGTATTTTTGCAACGAAAGAAGTTGCAAGAGAGTGTGTCTGGACTTCTAACCTGAGGCACACGAGTCATACTATCTCCAACGGCATTCCATCAACCTTACCCACCCGACGAGCTATCTTTTCCGCGTTTTGTATCCTTTAGTGGTTCAAATTGCTGTTGACTCGCAAACTTTGATTTATTAACCAGCTCATTATCATCTGCATTTTAACCTCGAATTCTGAACACTTTGCTCTTTCACATGAGGTCTCGTTACTTCCATCAGTGATTTTTTAAATTCTTCTCAAATAACTGTTTTCCTCAGACCGTCATAAATCTGCTCTATTTTCAATACTCTTCTCCTCCTGTCAAAATTGCTTCATTTCATTCTTTCAATTTTTATATATGTTTGACCTGGTTCCTTCCAAAGATTTTTAAACCGTCATCCGTAGTTTTTTGGTACCAGTTCTTGTGCACTTCAGAAAGTTTTTTTCACCTCATCATAATCCTGAGATATCTCCTCTGAATGTGATGCAACCATCTCATTGCTCTACCGAACACCTTCATCTGAACCAATACGTACATGGCTCTGGCATTCTTGCTTGTTTATCTGCTTTCTCAAATAAAATGAGAAAGAATTCCAGATCTTTTTCATCAAATCTTGGCATTGCTGGAACATATTTAAACTAATCCCCACCAGGCAATTGACAGTGAGTTGATTCTGCCTCCCTCTCCTCATCAAGACTCCCAATCTTTACCTGTTCCTCAGCCACTTAAAATTGTTGTCCACTTTTCAGTTTCTGACGTTCGAAAGTTTTCTCTCTCTCCCTCTCCTTTCTCCCCTATTTTTTGTTATGCAAGGGTTATTCTGGGTTTTTTTCTGCCAAGGATATAATTTCGCAGGGAGACACATGTATGAATGGCCTTACCCAAGGGCGGGGGGCGCGGGGGGGGGGGGGGGCGGAGGGATTTTACAGCCTCGCTCGAGCAACACTGGCATTTCCCGCCCGAGGTCAATGGAGATTTCAATGTTGGACCCTTGTGCGCGCCGATTCTTGGCGGGTAGTAGATTTCTGGCTATTGTCTCTCTCATGTAAAATAATTCACACATCATAGCAGAAATATACAAAGAGACACATACACATATACATTCGCATAACCAAGCAGGCACACACACAGACACGCACTCACAAACATACGCACACCCTCATGCAAACATGCACATATGCTTGAACAGACATGCACATACACAAAAACACCCAAGAACAGACACACAAACACGTTCTCTTTCTATCTCTCACACAAATATACGTGCATAAACACACTCATACAACACATTCACAAAATCACACACATTCATCCACAAACACTTTCTCTCTCACATGCACACACACTCACACAGTTGCATACAATTACATACACATACTCATGCGCATACTCTCACGAACGCATGCACGCACAAATGCACTTGCGCACACACATTCATGCATGCATGCACGCGAAAACATTTACCCTCACACACACCCCACACAGAAACAACCGCACACAAGCACACACAATCTCATGCATACACTCATACTCAGAAACTCACACACACTACACTCACATTCACACTTACACACGTGCACGTACACACACACAGTCACACATACTCTCAGTCATACGCACACTTTTACAGAAACTCATTCACACTCACCTAAACACGCTCACACAAACACTTAATACTACACACATGCTCTCTCATATGTGCACATTGTGAGTACACACACTCACTCACACACACAGTGACACTCGCATACAAGCACACAGTCATGATCATTGTGGACTTCCTTTATGTAAACATATAAAACTGTGAACCATCCTGCTGGTAACTCCAGCCTCACTGAAGTCTCAAACCCACATGACGTCTCTCTCTCCCACACACAGACACACACAATCCATACATGCACAATCACTTACTCGCACATCCACACACATTTACACTTCCAATTACACACTCACATGTGCACTGACATTTGCACGATCACAAATTTCCTCACATTCATACACAAACGCACAATCACACACATGTGCATTCTAAAACATTCACCCTCAAGCATGCAGCCGCATACCTGCTCGCACAAACACCCTCATATGCGCACATGCACAGTAAAAGACACATTTACAAAACCAAATACTCGACACACTCACACATAAACACAAAAAACTCACACTCACACACACAGGCACAATAACGCTCGCATGCCCATTCTCTCTCAGAAACCGACACATATGCTATCTTCGACACACACAGAATCACATATAGTCATGCAGAGAGACACATGCAAAGAAACATATTCCATTAAATGGGGGAAATCTGGCTCTGTGTTTGAGTGTCGGTGCATGTATGTTTTGGCCTGGAGATTTTTGCCCAGCTGTGACTGTAGGTAAGCTTCTGTTTATTTGAGCGGGATTGTGTTTTTGTGTGCAGATACCTTTGTTTGGATGTGCTCGTGTGTGTGCATGTTGATGTGACAGCAGGTGTGGGCCTTCGCGAGTCTGTTTCTGTCTGTGTGAATCTGTGTTTCTGTGAGTCATTTTCTTTTGTGACTGAGATTGTGCCGGACTGTGAGGTTGTGATTTTCTGTGTTGGGTGCATGAATGGGCTTGTGTTTATGTGTGGACGTGTGTGTATTTTCGAATGAATGTTCCTATGGAATTCAGTGTATTTGTTTCCCAAGATGTGTGGGTTTCTGTGCTTCTGTGTGTGTGTGTCAATGAAATGTGTGTGGGTATGTATATGTGTTAAGCTGCGTCTCTCTCTGTGTGCGCGTGTGTGTGTGCATGTGTGTGTGAGTGTGTGCGTGTCAGTGTGAATCTTTGTGTGAGTCTGTGCGTACGAGTCCATGTGTGCGTGTGTGTATGTGTGTGTGTGTTAATCAGTGTCTGTCTGTGTGTGTGTGTGTGTGTGTGTGTGTGCATGGAGAGAGATTTCTAAATGTGCACTTGTGTGTATGTTTTTATCCGTCTGAAAATGGGAGAGAGATAGTGTTTTGTCTGTGTCTATATTGACCCTATCAATATGTATATGTGTGACAGATGGTGCTGTATGAGTGTTCCCGAGTGTGCATGTTTTGGAGATATATCCGCCTTTCCCCACATTCTTAAGTTTGCATTTGAGAGAGTGTGTTATCTTCTATGTCTGTCTGTAATCAGAAGGATCTTAGGGTCAGGGTTCATAGGACGCTCAAAGCAGCGTCGCAGGTGAGGGCTGTGGTTAACAAGGCATATGGAATACTGGCCTTCATCAATAGAGGAATTGAGTTTAGAAATCGGGAGATAATGCTGCAGCTGTCTTGGACACAGATCAGACCCCACCTGGTGGACTGTGCCCAGTTCTGGTCGGCTCACTACAGAAAGGATTTGGAAGCCATAGAAAGGGTGCAGAGGAGATTTGCAAGGATGTTGCCTGGATTAGGTGGCATGCCTTATGATGATAGGTTGAGAGAGCTCGGTCTTTTCGCCTTGGAGTGGAGAAGGATGAGAGGTGACCTGCTAGACGTGTATAAGATGTTGAGGGGTATTGATAGAGTGGATTCTCAGAGGCTTTTACCCAGGTTGAAATGGTTGTCAGAAGAGGTCACAGGTTTAGGGTGCTGGGGAGTAGGTACAGAGGAGATGTTAGGGGTAATTTGTTCACTCAGAGGGTGGTGGGTGTGTGAAATCGGCTGCCGGTAGTAGTGGTGGAGGCGGATTTGACAGGGTCTTTTAAGAGACTTTCGGATAATTTCATGGACGTTAGTAAGATATAGGGCTATCGGTAAGCCGAGTAGGTACGGAAGTGTTCGGCGCAACTTGTGGGCCGAAGGGCCTGCTGGGCTGTCGCTTTTCTATGTTCTATGTTCTATCAGCAAATGTGTGTCATTATGTCTGTGTTTGTGGGGTGTGTATACATTTCTACTGTATGTGCACGAATGTGTGTACTAGCGTGTGCCGGTGTGTAGATGTCTGCATTTCTGTATTGGAGTTTGAGAATTATCTGATACGTATGAGCACGTTTACATGGTTGCGATTCTGCTTATGCTTCTGCATGTGCATGCATTAACATCGTTGTGTGTGTAAGTCAATGTGTTTGAATGGATATGAATATATTCCTTGCTGTTTCTTGGTGTTTCAGTTTATGCTTGTGTTTCTGTGTCACTAGGACAGTTCATTTTTCTTGCGAGTGAGTGTGTGAATGAATATTTGTTTAAGTTTGTCAACACCACCTCCGTCAAATTGGTACTGTTTTTCCCAGCCTGATATATAATTTCATTGTTTATTTTTCTTCCTTACAGTGAACCGAATTGCAGTTGCGATTCTGAAGCGTGAAAACTGTGGTCTCTCCAAATGTGTCACTTGTTACCTGTTGCCCATTTCAGTGGGGGATTTGCTGGTCATTATTCTCGACCTGATTTTGAGACACATCCCCATAATTTATCGGGAATTGTTTTATTTCCTGGAGTCCATCCCTTGTGTAACATCCATGCCGACTTGCTTTTTGCAGCCACTGACTGTTCTGTCTGGTTCACCGTCGCATTCACCATTGATCGATTTGCAGCAATTTGTTGCCCAAATCTGAAAGTGAATACTGCAACGAGAAAATTGCTGCTATCGTTCTGTAATCAGTGACTGTGCTGAGCTGTTTAAAGAACGTTTTCTGGTACTTTATGTTATTAAGTCAGGATCAGATGTGGAATGATCCTTGGTTTTGTGATTACAAAATAGCTGTTGTGCAATCTCCGGTCTGGACAGCCATCAAGTTCCTCCACAACATTCTAACATTTGCTCTGATTGTGCTGCTCACTATTTTCTCCGTCAGACACATATTAGTGAGCAACAGAGCCCGCATAAGACTCCGGGCTCAAAGAAGTGGAGAAAATCCCACAGACCCAGAGTTAGAAAGTCGAAGGAAATCCATCATTTTACTGTTCATTATATCGGCCAATTTCATCCTGTTATGGTCATTATTAATGCTTTAATCTATATGGAACCGGATGTTTTATTTGGGGTATGAATCCGTATGGTTGGATGTTTATGTTATGCAATTAGGTTTCATGCTGCAGCTCCTGAGTTGCTGCACAAACACTGCGATTTATGCCGTGACACCGACTCAGTTCAGACAGAAGTTTAAGAATGTGCTGACATATTCCTTGGCTCCAATAATTCAATTATTTAAAACCGAGAGTAACTGAATCATTAAGAATTTAAGAATATTTCATGTTGATTTCACAAATCCATTTGGTAAAGCTCACTCGGCAGAAATCGTCTGGCATTGGCAGTTTCTACTGCCCATCTTCAACGGTCCTCCCAATGACCGGTCAGATGAGAAATCTTCTTATGCCTGTGCGTTCCCATTAGCCTGCCTGCCTGTCACCAAATGCATTGCCTGAAAACGACTGGACAAGAATACCCACCTCATAAAGATGCCCACTCTTTGGAAATCACACACTGAGTGCACAGAAACTCCCAGCTCCTCACAAAACTGCACTGTATTGTTCAGTGTCTGTCCGTCATCATAATTCCTCACGCTGAGGGTACAGAAACACCCACCTCCTCACACCCATCTACCATCACAATTCGGTGTGTCTGTTCATCATCCAGAAAGATAGCGAGAGTGCTAGTTTGTTGAGACAGCGTTTCTGCAGAGATGCTACGTGCCCATGTGCAATTCATAGTGTCATGGAGGTTTATAGCATGGAACCGGGCCCTTCGGCCCAACTTGCTCATGCCGCCCTTATTTTGTTTTAAAACCCCGAAGCTCATCCCAATTGCCCGCATTTGGCCCATATCCCTTTATACCCATCATACCCATGTAACTATCTAAATTCTTTTTAAAATACAAAATTGTACCCGCCTCTACTACTATCTCTGGCAGCTTGTTCCAGACACTCACCACCTTCTGTGTGAAACAATTTCCCCTCTGGACATTTTTGTATCTCTCCCCTCTTACTTTAAACCTATGCCTTCTAGTTTTAGACTCACATACCTTTGGGAAAATATATTGACTATCGAGCTGATCTATGCCCCTCATTGTTTTAAAGACATTTATAACATCACCCCTCAGCCTCCGACGCTCCAGAGAAAAAAGTCAGAGTCTATCCAGCCTGTCCTTATCACTCAATCCATCAAGTCCTGGTCGCATCCCGGTAAAAATGTTTTTGCACTCTTTCTAGTTTAATATTATCCTTTCGATAATAGGGTGACCAGAACTGCACACAGTATTCCAAGTGTGGTCTTACCACTGTGTTGTACAACTTCAACAAGTCGTCCCAACTCCTGTGTTCAATCTTCTGACGATGAAGCCAAGCCTTCCGAATGCCTTCTTCACCACTCTGTCTACCTGTGACTCCATTTTCATGGAGCTATGAACATCTACCCTTTAATCGCTTTGTTCTCTAACTCTCCTCAACGCCTACCATGAATTGAGTAAGTCCTGCCCTGGTTCAATTGACCAAAATGCTTCACCTCGCATTTGTCAAAATTAAACTCCATCTGCCAGACGTCAGCCCACTGGCCCAAATGATCAAGATCCCTCTGCAATTGGAGCTAACATTCTTCACTGTCCACTATGCCACCAATGTTAGTGTCATCTGCAAACTCACTAACCATGCCTACTGTGGGTTGAATCTGCACTTTACCAGTTCAGTGCAGGTTCAATGCTCGAGGTTGAACCTGCACTTTACCTGTGTCAGTGGTAGAGGGGAGTTGGTGGTGTTTGGAAGAAACCTCACACTGTAAGTCTGTAGCTGACATTAAAATGTCTGATGATTTGGTGCAGATGAGGTTTGCCCAGTCTTTAAAGCCTCTCACCATGCACATTGGATGGTACAGTGAAGAGATAAATTGGTCGTATATTTTCACCGAATACTTGCTGCAAATATCCTGGGAGTTTTCTTTTTGCAGCAGTGGATCTTGATATAACGCCATGATGTCCCCAACCCACTTCAACACCCCCCTCCCATCTAAATATTCCTCCTCTCATCTGAGCACTCCCCCTCAGATCAACACGCCTCCTCCCACCTCATCTCTCCCACATCTTCTCATCGCTCGCACTCTCACGTCAAAACTTCCCCCTTACGCCACCCTAAATCAACAGTCCCCCTTCTCACCTTATAACTCCCCTTCTCATCTAGATATTCTGCCTCTCATCTGAGCACTCCCCCTGAGATCAACACATCCCTCCCACCTAATCGCATCACTCTAGCATCAATAAATCCCCCCACCTCTCAATTCAACACCCCTCCCACATCAGCACTGCCCCTTCTCAGATCAGTATGGTGGAGGGTGAAACAGAGACAGAGGGAAGTGAAAGGAGTGGGGGGGGGGGGTGAAACTTGAGGCAGTGACGGTGGGGTGTGTGGGAAAGAGAGAAACGATGCAGGTGTCACCAATCTTTAGTCCTTGGCTACAGCACCATTCGCATCCACTCAAGGACCCTTTCAAGAGAATGGGAGAGAGTACTCTCTCTCTCTCTCTCATTCTCTCTCTCTCATCCTATCTCTGTCTCTCATTCTTTTTTTCTCTCTCTCTCTCATTCTCTCTCTCTTTCACATTCTCTCTTCCTGTTGTGCTATCTCCTATTTTGTCTTGCTGTCTCGTTCTCTCTCTCTCTCATTCTCTTTTCCTGTCTAATTCTCTCTCCCTCCCATTCTCCCTCTCCCTCTCTCTCAGTCTCGCTTGCACTCTCCCTCTCCCTCTCCATCTCTCTCTCTCCATCTCTCTCTCTCTCTCTCTCCCATTCTCTCTCTCGCATTCTCTCTCTCCTTAATTGTAGAGGGAAATCCTGGGAGGGAGATTTTTTAAAGTGTTCCGAAGGAATCCGCAGCCTCTTCCCAAACTGAATGGTGGAGTTGAGCAGCTTCTGAAGACAGGGAGGGCGAGAAAAGTTGGGCAGGGGGTGGAGGGTTAACATTTTCATTAAATATTCATAGTTATTTTTTTAAAATCTCTCTATCGCCGTCCTTTTATTTTCTCACCTAAAAATATTTAGGAATGGAGGCACACAGAAAGAGAGTGAATGTGGAAAACAGAGGGAGAGAGGTAATACGTTTGTGGCTTTCTGCATGACAACGACTGCAGCAGAAAAAAGATGAACAAAGAATAAAGAACAATACAGCACAGTAACAGGCCCATCGGCCCTGCAAGCCCGCGCCACTCCATGGTCCAAACTAGACCATCCTTTTGTACCTCTCCATTCCCACTCCGTTCATGTGGCGATCGAGATCAGTCTTAAACGTTACCAGTGTGTCCGCCTTCAACACCTTGCCCGGCAGCGCATTCCAGGCCCCCACCACCATCTGTGTAAAATACGTCCTTCTGATATCCATGTTAAACCTTCCCCCCCTCACCTTGAACCTATGACCCCTCGCGAACCTCACCACCGACCTGGGAAAAAGCTTCCCACCTTTCACCCTATTTATGCCATTCATAATTTTATACAACTCTATTAGGTCCCCCCTCATCCTACGTCTTTCCAGTGAGAACAACTCGCTACCATTCTCTCTCTCTCTCTCTCCCTCTCTCTCTCTTTGTAATCACCTATCTATCTATCTATCTATCTATCTATCTATCTATCTATCTATCTATCTATCTATCTATCTATCTATCTATCTATCTATCTATCTATCTATCGATCTATCTATCTATCTATCGATCTATCGATCTATCTATCTATCTATCTATCTATCTATCTATCTATCTATCGATCGATCTATCTCTCTATCTATCTATCTATCTATCTATCTATCTATCTATCTATCTATCTACCTACCTATCTATCTATCTATCTATCTATCTATCTATCTATCTATCTATCTATCTATCTATCTATCTATCTATCTATCTATCTATCTATCTATCTATCTATGTGTCTGTCTATCAATCTATCGATCTATCTATCTATCTATCTATCTCTCTATCTTTCTATCTATCTTTCTATCTATCTATCCATCTGTCTGTCTATCTATCTATCTATCTATCTATCTATCTATCTATCTATCTATCTATCTATCTATCTATCTATCTATCTATCTATCTATCTATCTATCTATCTATCTATCTATCTATCTGTCTATCTGTCTATCTGTCTATTTATCTACCTATCTCTCTATCTCTCTATCTATCTGTCTATCTGTCTATCTGTCTATATGTCTATCTGTCTATCTATCTATCTATCTATCTATCTATCTATCTATCTATCTATCTATCTATCTATCTATCTATCTATCTATCTATCTATCTATCTATCTATCTATCTATCTATCTATCTATCTATCTATCTATCTATCTATCTATCTATCTATCTGTCTGTCTGTCTGTCTATCTATCTATCTATCTATCTATCTATCTATCTATCTATCTATCTATCTATCTATCTATCTATCTATCTATCTATCTATCTATCTATCTATCTATCGATCTACCTCTCTGTCTATCTATCGATCTACCTCTCTATCTATCTTTCTATCTATCCATCTATCCATCCATCTATCTATCTATCTATCTATCTATCTATCTATCTATCTATCTATCTATCTATCTATCTATCTATCTATCTATCTATCTATCTATCTATCTATCTATCTATCTATCTACCTATCTATCTATCTATCTATCTATCTATCTATCTACCTACCTACCTATCTATCTATCTATCTATCTATCTATCTATCTATCTATCTATCTATCTATCTATCTATCTATCTATCTATCTATCTATCTATCTATCTATCTATCTATCTATCTATCTGTCTGCCTGTCTCTCTGTCTGCCTGTGTATCTGTCTATCTATCTGTCTCTCTATCTTCATATATGTATCTGTAATATATCCGTCTATCTGTCTACCAGTCTTTAGATCTATCCATCGATGTAGCTTGCATCTTACTATCCCTTGAAAAAAGTTAATGTTTCGCATATTTTTGTCTTTGCAAAACGCTTATTCCGCAATTTGGCGATTTATCTTTTTGCCTAAGTGTGAAGGTGTATTTTCTATCTTCGCTGCTTGTAGTATTGTGTTGAAAGCCTTTGGATATTGTAGAGGAATCCCTGGACAATCCTCTCCCAACCATTTGGCTGTTTCCCACGGCAGTTGTGCCAATCTTATAGTTGGGACATGACAGGTCCAAAGAATGTTTTTTGGGTTTAGTGCACGCTAGATTTTATATATATAGGAAGGTTTGTTTGTGTGATAAATGACACATGGACCAGAGTTGATGCTCATTGGAGCAGGTTTTATTCACATGATTAAAAACAGCAGTGCTTCAGAGCGTTATTGGATCTATTGCATGCAGCAAAGCCAGAATTACTGAAATTACGAACAGCGTAAACCTTTGGCGTTCCTCACAGATGTTCACATTTTTCACATCTTGGACTACTCTTCAACAAGTTCGTCTTTCTTGCAACAACTTAAAAGGAAGAGGCATGATGCACTCGTTCGAACCTCGTCAACTCTGCAACCTAATGGTCTGCAGTGCCCGCCCTCTTGGCCACAAGTCAAGGAAACACCTAGTAAATAGAAACGAAGCTCATTGGTGACACCAATCAATAAATCACAGTGTCCAGATGCTATCTAACAGGCGTGTGCTGTAAGTTATTCTGAGGGACAGTGAGTCCACAGTTCGAGCAGCCCACTTGATGTGGCATCTCGGAGGGTGTACTGTTCTCCTTGTGTGGCCTCACCGACCTATGTGGACGCGATTTCTGAGATTGGTCCTTAAAGTTTCGGCTAACTGAAGTTCATAGCGGTATTTTGCACAGCAGTTTAAATGTGGTCCAATTGTGTTGTATGGAGACAGGCAATTTGCATCGTGCTCAAAACATTTCTAACCTATCGATTCAGAGACAAGAAAAGCATGTAGAATCTAACCAATATATATGAAGATGAGATATTCTCATGTTGCTCCAAGCGTACTGAAACCAAGAAGAACGTTTCAGTGATGTATTACAGATTCGAAGTAAATTTAAGTAATTCCATGGGCTCAGTACGCTTTTCATGGCTGGCTGAATGTATATGTGATGTGTGCATTGGGCGATATACTAACCTCCAAAGATAAATCTTTCACTCAGATCATGATCTGCAATGATGGGCTGAACAAGCATCAGGAAGCCAACGAGCAGAATTAGTACTTTCTTCATTCTCCACAGATCTCTTCCAAGTCGAAATGAGGCACCTCGACCACAGCAGCTCTTTATATGAACCATGAGGACTGCATGGTTAATAATTCCACACGTTTGGATGGGATAGCTCCACGTTGTGCATTTTGAATGGACAGTTCTCTGAATGCGTCCAACATTAACTGGAATCAAACGAATGAGACTTATTTGATTACAAAGTGGAAAAACGATCTGAATAATGAGTGACTGGTCCATAGTTTATTCGAATTATATGCTGCATTATAATCATACAATTAAGACAGAGGTACTTTGGTCCGTGGTAAATTACGCCCAGTCAAGTAATAATAGCTAAGTATTTTCATGTTTGCCTGTTTTTCAGAAAAAAAGCAGTGCATAAATCTCCAAATTAATTATTGCATTCCTGTTTCGAAGAAAGCGAGATATTTTTCTTTCTAACAATCAGTCATGGGGTGTTATATTTGAGGTTTGACTATCCTGAGCCTTTCGGAAATGTATTTGTGCAATGTTTCTTGTGCAGATATTATTAGAAATCGGTTAAATTATCAGGCAGTGTCCTTATGTTGATCATGCAGAAACATAATTGATCCTAATTGCTGCAGTATCTGTGTTTAACCAAATTCATAGATTTGTACTCTTAGCGCTTTCACATGATGGTTTTCAGATAAGGGTTAGATTAGTTTCATTGACGAGATTCGCAGAGAGGAACGAGCTTGGTTGTTGATTCGGATCTCTCTCGAGAGTAGCACTCTTTTTTCTTTTTGGCGATGGGAGTCAGGACCTCCCAGAAATTGGCCCCTTGCTCTGCAGTTCTGCTGTTTCAAGATACATCATTCTTTGGAGGATTCTGTATGGAATTCAGAATTCAATTCAACGCAATTCAATGCAACTTTATTGTCATTGCATCATGCATACATACCAGTACAATGAAAAGTGAGCTTGCAGGCTCCCAAGAATACAAAGGAAAAAAGAAGCAAATGTGGCATCGCTTATTAACGAGTGTCGCTATTCATTTTGTGTATGCATGCATAATGCACAATGCCTATCGCCTGGGACGGAGTTCAGCTGGTAACAGCTCTGGGGAAGTCGAAGTTGCTGATCTTGGTTGAATGGGCTCGAACATATCTGTCGCCCTTCTCAGATGGCATTGGGGGTGCAAACAGTTCGTGGCTGGGATGGGTGTGATCTCTGGTGATGCTAAGTGACCTCTGCAGACAGCGTTTGTGATAATTGTCCTGGATGGCAGTTAGCTGTGTGCTGGTAATGTATTGGGCAGTTTTGACTGCCCGCTGCAAAGCTTTCGGGCCACAAATAGAGCAACTGCTGTACCACACCGCAATGCACTTCGGCAAGATGCTCTCCATTGTGCACCGTGTACGTTTAAGAGAATCCGATGGGGGTGGGGGGGCGGCGTGGGGGTGGTGGGGGGCGGTGCACGTTGCCTCTTTTTTGCCTCTTCAGGAAGATGTTTAAATTGAACCTATATAACAAGTGAGGTTTGCGAAATTGTGTTTAAGTTTCAGGATTTGCATTTGCTTAGTTATTTTTTTTGTCGGGATTGAGTCGTGAAGTATCGACTTGTTCAATTAAAAATCTTTCATAAGGGTCAAGGTAGTCATTCGGTTTACATAAGGTGGTTGAAGTGAAGGTTTTGGAATTGGCAGATAATCTACTGTTAACATTACCTAAGTGGCCAAGGAACGCGAGATAACTGCAATCATATCTCAGCTTTTCATATTGCCAGAAACTATTTTGGAATCATTCTACATGGCTAGAATTGGATTAACATTGAAGCGACTTTAATGCGAGACAACAGCAAGGGTAAAAATGTAGAAAGAGCAGTGAAATTGCGAGAGAGAAAGGAAAAAAAATTCCCTGGCAGAACAAAGATAGAACGAGAGTGAGGGAATGGAAAAGGAGAGTGTTTGAGCTTTGAAAACACGAACTGAAAAGTGAACGTCTACATAAAATGGCGGAGGTAAAGGTAAAAGATTTGAGTAGTGATGAGGATAATTAGGAAGACCGAAATCCTCATAGTCAAATGTCCTTTTGGAATCCCTTTAAATATGCTGAAGTGCTGCCACGTTTTGACAAGAAGATGTGTAACTTTTCATCATTTCATTTGAAAAAGTAGCTGAACATATGAATTGACCAGAGACCTAATGGTGATTGTCGACTCAAGCAAAGCTGGTCGGTGGAACGTGGAAGTTGCTTGTATCCCTATCATCGGGGATGACTCGGGATTATGACACAGTTAAAAAAAGACATCGTAAGTGCATAACAGCTGGCACCAGGGGCCTGTGGACAATGGTTTGAAACTCTAATGCAAGCAACTGGTCAACTACTCATATAATTCGAAATGACCAAACAAAGTAACTTCAACAGTTGGATCAGGGTGTTGAAAATAGACGCGATAACTAGCACTTTAAGAGACACGCTTAGTTTGGAGGAGTTGAAAATTCACTTCCCAGCGGACTGAGAACTCATGTGGAAGAGCAGAGGGTTCAAACTGTGAAGGTAGCTGCAGAAAAGGCAGATAAGAATGATGAAGGAGAGTTTGGCTTTCGACAGCAATTTCAGCCTGTGAGAGAGACAAACTGGGGAAAAGTAAAATCCTCAAGTGGTCAAGACAAAGAAGATTCCCTTGCTGATCGTAAGGATAGCTTACCTCAGGTTAAAAATGAAACCAATGATTGTGGAAGAGAGAAAAGAAAATCGTCAAACGTTTTCATTGCAATTTGGAAAAACAACTTTTTGAAACCTCGTTTACTTAGTAAAAAGTGCTGGGACGGGAGATGTGGTGGAACAGAATAAGCCAGAAGAAAGTTCTTTGTAATTACAGTTGTCTCATTGACATTGATACAAGAATGTTCTCTTCTGAACTTGGTCCGCCTGAAACTCTTGGATGACAACTGATGGCTGGCCACTTCCATGGTAGAGGAATTCACAGACTGACAAAATGCTCAACATGATCGACTTTAATGGTTTTGATGCCAACTTTCAGACTCACACAAAATAGAATGCATTCCAACACAACTTTCCAAATTTCAGTTCACTTTCCCAAAATGTCTGGAACTGTTTCATGTAGTGGAGATGCCGACGTTGGACTGGCGTATCAAATTTGCTACCTAATAAACCTGCTGGAGTTTAACCTGGTGTTGTGAGACGTCTTACTCTTTCATGTATACAGTAGTTGTGCAGGTTGTGCTTTGTGCTTAAAGAGTTTCACGATGATCATTGACATTGTTACAGATATTGGTCAATTTGATCTGCCCATCAATCCGTTAAAAACGAATCTGGAAGATGAAATGTACTGGAGAACAGTTGCTATCATGTCTCATAGTCCTGCACAAACTGCAAAGATCAGACAGTGATGGCTCACGTCCATGATACGACACAGTCGCTCACTGCCCATGTCTTTCGACAGTCCACATGGTTTTTCATCACTGGGTGTCCACATATGTCTATTTGTCTACTCGGGGGAGGGGGCTTCAGAATTAGTGCAACAGGGGACAGTGAAGGATTGGTTCTTATAATCCCTGTTTGGCGATTTGCATACCTTTAACTTGCATGGAAAGGCTACAAGAGCAACAATTTCACTTTTACGACTCAATTGCTAATTAGACACTATTTTCTTATGGCATTACGTATGGGATTATTACATTTAGTTCCATTGATTCTGGGCAGTGGGCAGGCTGGTAAACAAATGCACAACGCTGGATGTAACTCCTACACAGTCGAAGAGTGGACGGTCTGTGGGACCAGACATTTGAGGTTTTGGGCATTTCCAAAGGTTTAGGAGAAAGGCCCATTCACCTCAGAATGTGAGCATGCAACGTTTCCCTTCTGCGTCCTGTTCCTAGAAAAGCTGGCACTGCTTACTGTGGCCTCGCATCCTCCCCAAATTCATTTTGCAGATCAAGGGAACCTCTACTGAGATATCAATGATCCTGTACTTCATTCCCCTCAGTGAATACCAGCGAGAGATCAATACATTCAATCTGAGCCAGACTCAGATTTTGCAAGTGAAGTTTCATTGAGAAACTGGATTCAAAATATCTACCTGAATGGGCATTCATGCCATGCAGCTAAGATGAATATTCTGCCCAATATCCAATCAGCATCAGACGAGATTACCGTCAACTCCAGAAGTGGCTTTCCGAATCGCTCGATGTGTCACGCAGGGAATCGCATTTAACTCATGCTTTCACCGAGACACTTATTGATGCACGCATGCAGGTAGACGATGACTCTTTGTGTTCAGGATCCGCGGTCAGCTTTGGGTAACAGGTGAATCACACACACACATGTGATGCGTATTGAAAGAGTGGTAGAAAAGCAGAATGCCAATGTACAGAAGGACGGAATGAATAAGGAAACCAACGGGAAGAGGACATTCAGTTACAAAAATTTGGTCCACAACTCAACGAGAGCCATAGCCTTTACGATGTTGTGACAAAATGTAATCTTGCCAAGTTTCCTGATCATGACAAACCACATGTAAATGTGTGCAGTGAGGAAGATGTAAAGCAGTTAGAGAAGGGTTTGGAAAGACTGAACTACTGGTCGATAAGATGGCAGATGGAATATCACGGAGAAAATTATGTCATTTAATCCAGTTTGATGGAAGGGGCAGATGTGTAGATAATTAACCAAATGATATAAAATTACAAAGCGTGCACAAATGGACCTGGGTGTCACTGAAGGCTACAGGCCCGTGCAAGAAACTATGAGGAAGGCTAATTAAATCGTATCCTCAATCGCAAGAAGATTTGAGTACAGCATCTTGCTGCATATGCATAGAAGTTTGGTTGGACAGCACCTGGAGTACTGTGTGAAGAATTTGTTTAATTTCCACGGAAATTATATCATTGCCACAAAATAAGTGGAACGAGTTTTCTCCAGATTTGTTCCAGGAATGGCAGTACTGTGTTATGAAGCCATATTGGAAAACGGAGCCTGTATTATCCTGAATTTCGAAGAATGGCAGGTCATCTTGTTGAAATGTACAAAATACTTCAATAACAAGACGCGGTAGATGCAGCTGCGTTTTGTTTCCCTGACTGGGAAATCGAGAATGATGGGCAAAATTTCACAATTAGGAGGATGCCACTCAGGACAGAGATGAGGAGAAATTGTTTCCGGAAAGTCTGTAAATCTTGGAATATTCTACCCCAGAGGGCTTTGTAAGGTCATTCATTCATTATGTTCAATCGTGAAAGAAGGACGACATTTGTGATTAACGACAGCGCGATGAGTTATGGGGACTGTATGTGTGAAAGTTATGGAAGTTTCTAATCAGCCATGATCGGGTTGAATAGTCGAGCAGACTCGATGGGCTGGTTGGACTTGTCTTGTTCGTATGCTCCTATGATTTGACTCGATACTGAACGTCCCCCAAATTCAACAAAACTAGAAGAGAGCAAAACTGTACAGATCGCAGCTTTATGAAAGATATCAAGCTTAATATATGTCCATCTGTGCAAGATTGTTTCAAACTTTTACATTATTTTTATAGTTTTGCTGCCATTGTGAGCCTCGGCAAGTAGCGCAAATATATTCTCTTGATCCTCCCCAACTCTATTCCACCTCAGCGTCTGTAAATATTATTCAATATTGACGTTTTCCTGCAGCAATGTAACCTCGCTTGTTACTCTGTTTGGTCAATTCATGACCAATGGGAAATGTATTTCTGAAAATCCTCAACAAATTCAAACAACATGTGTCTTTTTGTACAACTATATCAAATAAGCTACCAGTCTAGCCAATCAGAACCCATTGTGGCTTTTATTTTAATGATAGTGCCGGACTCTTTGGACCAAAATATATTCAGATTGAAACGCCAGTTCAAATCACTCTGGTTTCTTTCTCATTTCCACATTGAATTATCACATTTTGGCTCTTAAGCATGTGACAATTAATTCAAATCTGAAAATTGTTTCAAGCAGATGTAGATTTTTTTTAAAAAGCTTGATTGTAATTCATCCATCGAGCACTATTTGTAACGTCAACCTTTACACATACCAATATGTGAATTGGCAGCCTAAGTAGGCCAGTCAGCCCCTCAATGCTGCTACTCCATTCAATAACAACATTGCTGATCTAATCATATTGCCATCCCCAACATTCCCACAGTTCTACGCATGCATGATGACATTTAAGCACCTGTTAGTAAGAGTCTATCTCGTTCTGCCTTTGAATTTCCAAATATTCTGTTTTAATTTGTTTGGAAATGGACGTGGATATTTCCCACAGTTCCCTAGGACAAATATTGATCCGTCCACCTGATTCTATCAAATATACACTGATGCACTTTCATCATTGATGATTTCCTGGTGTATTTGCGCGAAAATTGATTTGCCTATTTCAAAGAGGCTACACTGAGGATGTTTCAACCGCAAGTTACTGTTTGTATTGATCTCTGGGCACCCTGCGTTCAAATCAGTTCTAGACCTGCCATTCCTTCGTGTCCTATATTTCCTGCAATTCACTTCTGTTCCCTCTATCTCTATTAGTCATTCACTCACACACCCAGTCTCCCTAGCTTACTCTCTCTAATTAATATTCTCTTTTCTCTGCCTCTCTCTACCTTAGTTCATAGAATCCTACAGTGCAGAAGGAGGCCATACCGCACATCGAGATTCCACTGACAACAATCCCAGCCAGGGCTCAACCCCGTAAACCCACGCATTTACCCTTCTAATCCCCCTAACACTGAGGCACAATGTCGCATGGCCAATCCACCTAACCCGCACATCTTTGGACTGTGCGAGGAAGCCGGAGCACGCGGAGGAATCCCTCAGAGACACGAATAGGAAGTGCAAACACCGCAGAGACAGTGACCATCTTTCATCTCTTCCACTACTCCCTCTCTCTATACTCAGTTAGTTACTCTTGCACTATCAGCGTCTTTTCATTATGTACCTCTATTTTGTTTATTTGGTCCTGAGTCTGCATCTCCAAATTTCCCTCATGCTTTCTGTCTATATCTCCGTGACGTTGTGTTCTCCATGTTCTGAAGTTTAAATATTGCTAATATAAAACGTTCTCTGTTTTGTTAAATATTTGCCACTGAAGTCGGAACTGTCAATTTACCTGTCGGCATCCTGTCTGACATCCTTCACCAGTTTCCGACGAATGAGCTGTCATTGAATAGGAACCAACAGCTCACTGCCTGCCCATTGGGACATTATAGCAACTGTCTGCAATTGGATGTGCAAGTAACATCCGAATGCATCAGCAAATAGCGTGAAATATTGTTGTCAGATTCTTTTCTGAGCAAAATATTTGGACACAGGCACTCTCAGATATTGTAACTTTATTCAGGGATCTAGAAATCATTGCACAATGATGGGACAAGATGCTACAGAAAAGGCCAAATAGCATAATTTCTCACTCAGTTGATGGTGGCAATCCTCCATCGGCTCACTTAGAAAATGGTGTCTAATCGGTCCCACGTTTCAATGCCTTTTGTTCATAACAATGTAATATTGTTTCTTTATTTTTTTGTTGGGGGAAAATAACCTGAGTATCCATTCAATGTCTTTCATTTTTTGGATCCTTCTATCAGGTCCCGCTTCAGCTGACGAAGTTACGGTGAAAACAAACAAGGTTTGTCCAATCTATCCTCAAGTTAATACCCTCCAAAGCAAGTAACATAAAGTAAACCTTTTCTGTATCATCTCCAACATCTCCATTTGGTTTTGGTAATGTGGCGACCAGAACTGGATTTATCATGTGTCTGAACTAAAGTTCTATCCAGCTGCAACATGACTTGCCAAATGCTAATGTTTGATAACACCCGTTCATGAAGACAACCATGTCATATGCCTTTTTGACCATCTTATCCAGTTGTCCTGAGATCTCCATTAAACTGTGGAAATTTATGCATATGTCCGGCTGTGTGTTAATGCTTCTAAGGGTCTGTCATTTCTTATATTCTTCTTTCGCGCATTCGAACATCCAAAATGCATCACATCGTCTTATGACGGAATAAATTCCATCTGCCACTTCTCCTCCAAAGTTATCACAATACCCATATATTTTTGTATCCTCTTGCAATCCTCCTCACTATCTTCAATTTGCCAAATCGTTCTGTACTCGGCAAGCTTACCAATTGGACAATCTACATTCTCGATCTAAATTGTTTGTATATAATACAAATAGCGGGAGTCCCAGCCGAGATTAGTGTGGAACACCTCAGGTCACTTAGCTCCAGTTAATCAAACACCGTTACATTGCTGCCCTTTGTCTTCTATCACCCAGCCAGTGCTGCATCCAGCTGCTGTGTGATGGATCCCATGTGGCTTCGCTTTCTATATCGACCTGCCAAGGGAGACATTTTCAAAGGTCTTGCTCAAGTCCATGGCAGCAGCATGCATCGCCCTACCCTCATTAATTCATTCGCCACATCCTCAAGACACATTCAATATAACAGTGTTTGGAAATGAACATACCAGAATTAATTTTCAAAATTGAGCAGTAGAAAATTTCACTTTGATTCTGGGAGAATCCGATGTCTACATAAGATGCCGACGAGAGATACAGTTGTGGTTTTTGACGTCATTCAGTGTAAAAATATGAATAATCTGTCTGGAATTATAAAATGTCATTGCATATGAAAATGATAATGTGCTATTTACGTTTGCACCAGAAATATTGAACAAAAGTTTAAATTGTTGTTATTTTTGAAATTTTGTTTCAAGAGTTAACAATCACTATGGAGATGTCAAATCTGTATGTTTTCCTCTCACTCCCTCTTCCGGTTCCATCTTTCCTTCTCTGCTTAAATCACTTTCTACCTTGTCTCCCTCCTCCCCTCTCCCATGATATCTCTATTATTTTGTGCGGCACCATCTCACAATGTTTCTCGCTCTCGCTCTCTCTTAGTTTCCCCCATCTCATAAAGTCATAGAATGTCGACAGGTAAGATCCAGGACACTCATCTCCGTGCTATCTGCCTGTTACAGCCAGTTATCCAGGCCCTCTTCGCAATTGTATCATACAGGACCTGCATTTTTTCTCTTCAGGTAATGATGACATTCACTCCTTAAACCACAATGAAATCTTCCTCCAGTGGTCCGTTGTGTCCGCTCCCGGCGCCAGGCACTGAACTCTTCAATTATCTCAACACTAGTTGTTTGTGTTTCATCTCAGTTGTTTGGGTTTAATCCCAGTTGTTTGGGTTTAATCTGGGTTGTTTGGGTTTAAAGTCAGGTGTTTCGATTTAATCTCAGTTGTTTGGGTTGAATCTCAGTTGTTTGGGTTTAATCCCAGTTGTTTGGGTTTAATCTGGGTTGTTTGGGTTTAAAGTCAGGTGTTTCGATTTAATCTCAGTTGTTTGGGTTTAATCTCAGTTGTTTGGGTTTAATCTCAGTTCATTCGATTTAATCTCAGTTGTTTGGATTTAATCTCAGTTGTTTGGTTTGAATCACAGTTGTTTGGATTTTATCTCAGTTGTTTCGGTTTAATCTCAATTGTTTGGATTTAATCTCAGTTGTTTGGGTTTAATATCAGTTGTTTGGGTTTAATATCAGTTGTTTGGATTTAATCTCAGTTGTTTGGATGTAATAACAGTTTGGGTTTAATCTCAGTTGTTTGGATTTAATATCAGTTGTTTGGATTTAATATCAGTTTGGATTTAATCTCAGCTGTTTGGATTTAATATCAGTTTGGGTTAAATCTCAGTTGATTGGATTTAATATCAGTTTGGGTTTAACCTCAGTTGTTTGGGTTTAATATCAGTTGTTTGGGTTTAATCTCAGTTGTTTGGATTTAATATCAGTTGTTTGGGTTTAATATCAATTGTTTGGGTTTAATCTCAGTTGTTTGTGTTTAATCTCAGTTGTTTGGATTTAATCTCAGTTGTTTGAGTTTAATCTCAGTTGCTTGGATTTAATCTCAGTTGTTTGGTTTGAATCACAGTTGTTTGGATTTTATCTCAGTTGTTTCGGTTTAATCTCAATTGTTTGGATTTAATCTCAGTTGTTTGGGTTTAATATCAGTTGTTTGGGTTTAATATCAGTTGTTTGGATTTAATCTCAGTTGTTTGGATGTAATAACAGTTTGGGTTTAATCTCAGTTGTTTGGATTTAATATCAGTTGTTTGGATTTAATATCAGTTGTTTGGATTTAATATCAGTTTGGATTTAATCTCAGCTGTTTGGATTTAATATCAGTTTGGGTTAAATCTCAGTTGATTGGATTTAATATCAGTTTGGGTTTAATCTCAGTTGTTTGGGTTTAATATCAGTTGTTTGGGTTTAATCTCAGTTGTTTGGATTTAATCTCAGTTGTTTGGATTTAATCTCAGTTGTTTGGGTTTAATCTCAGTTGTTAGGGTTTAATCTCAGTTGTTTGGGTTTAATCTCAGTTGTTTGAGTTTAATCTCAGTTGCTTGGATTTAATCTCAGTTGTTTGGAATTAATATCAGTTTGGGTTTAATCTCAGTTGTTTGGATTTAATATCAGTTTGGATTTAATCTCAGTTGTTTGGGTTTAATATCAGTTTGCGTTTAATCTCAGTTGTTTGGATTTAATCTCAGTTGTTTGTGTTTAATTTCAGTTGTTTGGATTTAATCTCAATTGCTTGGTTTATTCTCAGTTGTTTGGTTTTAATATCAGTTGTTTGGGTTTAATCTCAGTTGTTTGTGTTTAATCTCAGTTGTTTGGATTTAATATCAGTTGTTTGTGTTTAATATCAATTGTTTGGGTTTAATCTCAGTTGTTTGTGTTTAATCTCAGTTGTTTGGATTTAATATCAGTTGTTTGGGTTTAATATCAGTTTGTTTGGATTTAATATCAGTTGTTTGGATTTAACATCAATTGTTTGGATTTAATATCAGTTTAGGGTTTCATCTTTCGCCGCTCTGTGTTCCTGCTTTTTAAGCTGTCATCACTCTGTGTTCCCACTCTTTAAATTGTCACCACTCTGTGTTCCTGCTTTTTAAACTTCTTTCCCAGTGCACTCTGCGGAAGGGGAAAAACGATTCAGTGTTCCATTGGAGCAATTCTTTTTCTTTATAGCAGTAAGTTATATGGAGGGGATGGAAGTGAAGGCAGAGCAATGTACCTCCTGCAGAATGTTTGAGGTGAGGGACACCGTCAGTGTCCCTGCTGATGACACCTGTGGGGGGTGCACCCATCTGCAGCTCCTCCAAGACCGCGTTAGGGAGCTGGAGCTGGAGTTGGATGAGCTTAGGGTCATCAGGGCGGCAGAGAGGGCCATAGACACAAGCTTCAGGGATATAGTTGCTCCAGGGAATGAAAATAGTTGGATGACAGTGAGAGGGGCTGGGAGGAAGCAGTCGGTGCGGGGATCCCCGTTGGTCGTTCCCCTTAGCAGCCAGTGTTCCACTTTGGATACAGGTGAGGGGGGAGACCTACCAGTGGTAAGCCGCAGTGACCAGATCCGCCAGCGCTGAGTCCGTCCCTGCGGCTCAGAAAGGAAAGGGGGAGAGCAGTAGAGCTATAGTTATTGGGGACTCGTTTGTTAGAGGGATAGATGGGAGGTTCTGTGGCAACAAGAGAGACTCACGGATGGTATGTTGCCCCCGGTTGCCATGGTCCATGCCATCTCCGACCGTGTACTTCAGGATTCTAAAGGGGGAGGGGAACAGTCACAAGTCGTGGTGCACGTCGGCACCAAAGACATAGGTAAGGGAGGGGACGGGGATTTAAAACAGGACTTCAGGGAGCTAGGGTGGAAGCTGAGAGCCAGGACAAAACAGGTTGTCATCTCTGGTATGTTGCCGGTGCCACGGGATAGCGAGTTGAGGAACAGGGAGAGAGTGCAGTTAAACACATGGATGCAGGGATGGTGTAGGAGGGAGGGTTTCAGCTATGTGATAATTGGAACACTTTCTAGGGAAGGTGGGACCTGTACCAACAGGACAGGGTGCACCTGAACCAGAGGGGCACCACTATCCTGGGAGGGAAATTTGCTACAGCTCTTCGGGGGGGTTTAAACTAATTTGTCAGCGGGATGGGAAAAGGAGTTGTAGTCCGGAGGTCAGTGAGTGTGGTGAGGTACTGGGAAGGGTATCATGGTCAAAGGTGGGTACCAGCAGACAAGAAGGTGGGTTGCAGAGTGTCTACTTCAATGCAAGGATCATCCGAAATAATGGAGGAGTACTTGGGGCGTGGATTGGCACTTGAGACTACGATGTTGTGGCCATTACGGAGACATGTGTAGAACAAGGACAGGAATGGTTGTTGGAAGTTCCGGGGCATAGATGTTTCAGTAAGTGTCGGGTAGCTGGTAAAAGAGGTGGAGGAGTGGCACTGTTAATCAAGGAGAGTGTAACGGCTGCAGAAAGGCATTTCGAAGGGGATCTGCCTACAGAGGTAATATGGGCTGAGGTTAGGAATAGGAAAAGAGCGGTCACGTTGTTCGGAGTTTGCTATAGGCCCCCAAATAGTAATAGAGATGTGGAGCAAGAAATAGCTAAGCAGATTATGGATAGGTGTGGGGGTCACAGAGTAGTTGTCATGGGGGACTTTAACTTTCCAAATATTGATTGGAGCCTTTATAGGTCGAATAGTTCGGATGGGGCAGTTTTTGCGCAGTGTGTGTAGGAGGGGTTCCTGACACAATATGTGGATAAGCCGACAAGAGGTGGGGCCACATTGGATTTGGCAATGGGAAATGAACCAGGCCAAGTGTTGGATTTGGTTGTGGGAGAGCACTTTGGAGATAGTGAACACAATTCGGTGTCTTTCGTTATTGCAATGGAGAGGGAGAGGGCCATGCGGCAGGGCATAGTTTACAATTGGGGGAGAGGTAATTATGATGCAATCAGGCGGGAATTAGGAAGCATAGGATGGGAACAAACATTGTCATTGAAAGGAACTGATGAAAAGTGGAACTTTTTCAAGGAACAAATACTGCGTGTCCTTGATAGGTATGTCCGTGCCAGGCAGAGAGGAAGTGGCCGTGTAAGGGAACCATGGTTCACAAAAAAGGTTGAATGTCTTGTCAAGACGAAGAAGGAAGCATATGTAATGTTGAGAAAAGAATGTTCAGTTGGTTCGATGGAGGGTTACAAGTTAGCAAGAAATGAGCTGCAAAAGGGGCTTAGGAGAGCTCGGAGGGGCATGAGAAGTCCTTGGCGGGTCGGATAAAAGAAAACCCCAAGGCTTTTTTCTCTTATGTGAGGAATAAAAGAATGGCCAGGGTGAGGTTGGGGCCGGTCAAGGACGGCAGTGGGAATTTGTGCATGGAGTCAGAAGAGATAGGAGATGTGATGAATGAATACTTTTCTTCGGTGTTCACCAAGGAGAGGGGCCATGTTTTTGAGGAAGAGAGGGTGTCACAGGATCATAGGTTGGAGGAAGTAGATGTTCGGAGGGAAGATGTACTAGCAATTTTGAATAAACTGAAAGTTGATAAGTCCCCTGGGCCTGATTAGATATATCCTAGGAGTCTTTGGGAGGCAAGGGATGAGATAGCAGAGCCTTTGGCATTGATCTTTACGTCCTCACTGTCCACGGGGGTGGTGCCAGAGGACTGGAGAGTGGCGAATGTGGTTCCTCTGTTTAAGAAAGGGAATAGAAATGACCCTGGTAATTATAGGCCAGTTAGTCTTACTTCGGTGGTCGGTAATTTGATGGAAAAGGTCCTCAGGGATAGGATTTACGACCATTTAGAAAGATGCAACTTAATCCGGGATAGTCAGCACGGATTTGTGAAGGGCAAGTCTTGCCTCACAAATTTGATAGAATTTTTTGAGGAGGTAACAAAGTATGTAGATGAAGGTAGTGCAGTTGAAGTCATATACATGGATTTTAGTAAGGCGTTTGATAAATTCCCCCATGTTCGGCTTATGAAGAAAGTAAGGATGTGTGGGATAGAGGGAAGTTTGGCCGATTGGATAGGTAACTGGCTATCTAACAGAAGACAGATGGTGGTGGTGGATGGAAATTTTTCGGACAGGAAACCGGTTACCAGCGGAGTGCCACAGGGATCAGTGCTTGGTCGTCTGCTATTTGTCATTTTTATAAATGACTTGGAGGAGGGGGCTGAAGAGTGGATCAGTAAATTTGTTGATGACACCAAGATTGGTGGAGTAGTGGATGAGGTGGAGGTCTGTTGTAGGCTGCAAAGAGATATAGATAGGATGCAGAGCTGGGCTGAAAAATGGCAAATGGAGTTTAACCCTAGCAAATGCGAGGTGATTCATTTTGGTAGGAAAAATTTAAATGTGGAGTACAGGGTCAAAGGTAGGGTTCTGAAGAATGTGGAAGAACAGACCGATCTTGGGGTTCATATCCATAGATCTCTGAAGGTTGCCACTCAAGTGGATAGATCCGTGAAGAAGGCCTATCGTGTGTTGGCGTTCATTAACAGGGGGTTTGACTTTAAGAGCCGGGGGGTTATGCTGCAACTGCACAGGACCTTGGTGAGACCACATTTGGAAGATTGTGTGCAGTTCTGCTCACCTCACTGTAAGAAGGATGTGGAGGCACTGGAAAGAGTGCAAAGGAGATTTACCAGGATGCTGCCTGGTTTGGAGGGTAGGTCTTATGTGGAAAGTTTGAGGGAACTTGGGCTTTTCTCTTTGGAGTGGAGGATGTTGAGAGGAGACTTGATAGAGGTTTATAAGATGATGAGGGGGATAGATAGAGTGAACGTTCAAAGACTATTTCCTCGGGTGAATGGAGTGGTAACTAGGGGGCATAACTATCGGGTTCATGGTGGGAGATATAGGAAGGATGTCCGAGGTAGATTTTTTACTCAGAGAGTGGTTGGGGTGTGGAATGTACTGCCTGCAATGATGGTGGAGTCAGAAACTTTAGGAACACTTCAGAAGCTATTGAATAGGCACATGGAGTACATCGGGATGACATGGAGGAAATAGCTTGATCTGGGTTTCAGACAAAGCTCGGCCCAAAAACGTGGGCCGAAGGGCCTGTTCTGTGCTGTACTGTTCTATGTTCTACGGTCCTTCTGAAGTATGTTCCACTGAAGTGGAATTGCTCCAGGCTCCCAGGCACCACCCTAGGTGTTGGAGGTTGTAGCTCAAAACGTTATGTTCCTGCATCTGAGCTGACAGCGGGTTCAAGTCCCACTTAATTGCAGGTTAGCCTTACACTTCTGTTTAAGTTCGGCATCATGTTCAAATGGATTGTCATGTCTCAAACGCACGTGCAAAATCACTATACCGAGAGAGAGATAGCATGAGTGTCTGTGTGACCCGAGGACAACATTAAGGGGAGGTAGCAATTAAGCCCCTCAAACGTTTCCGGCATCCACAGAGCGTCTGGCTTGTCCTTGAGCTACCTCCATGTAAACGTTTTCGTTCTGTAATACTCATTACCATTCAATGATAAATGCATAACTCTTTCATCTTCCAACGTAATGGTTGGCCGAAATTCATTTCATTGGCGGTGGAGCGAGGGGATGGGGGCGGGGGGGGGGGGCGGGGGGGGCGGTGGGGGGGGTGGGGGGGGGCGGGGGGGAGGGGGGGATGGGGGGTGAGGGGTGGGGTGTCACTTTTTTGGGCTTTCAAACATTTCCAATCTCACAACTGAGATTCATGATTCTAACTTTAATATTTTCCATTTGTTTCAATCTAAAATGCAATTCTTCAGCATTATGCAGTACGAAATCACTGCTTATTGTTACTCCACTTCTACCATTTAAAGTTTAGGCATTTAAGCAGCGGTTTTCCGAGAAGGGTATTTTCCCGAGACAATAGGAAAGAAAAATAAGCTGAATCTCTCCCATCTTCAAGTATTCAGATTTCAAAGGCAGGAAAGTGTGTCTCTTGATCTGCAACTTCCAGAAGAGTATCGTATCAGAACAAAGTATTCAACTCCAGAGAGGTAAGAGGAAAAGGCACTACGCTCTGTCTTATTTCCAAAATAAAATATCAGAAACAGCTGAGCTCGAATCCTGTGTGAAAGTATTTCTGTCCCCACGCAATATGATCAGTAATATCAATGCTCCCAATCAGGCTCCACTCTGCAATCTCAGGGAAACGCTTAATACAGCAGAACACTGTTTTTGTTCAGATGCAAACAAAGATGATTATACTGCAGCAGAGGACAAAAAGTGCCAGGAATTGCTCGAAAACTCCTCCAGAGAAAAATGATTAAAAAGCATGCCTTAATGGCACAGCATCACCACATGGAGTCATGGATTCCTACAGTTTAGAAGGAGGCCATTCAGCCTATCCATTCTACAACGAACACGGTCCCACCCAGTCTCTATCCCCAGAACCCCATGCATTTAACCTCGTTGGTTCCCCCTGGCACTGAGTGACAATTTAGCATGGCCAATCGACTGACTTGGACACATTGGGAATGTGGGAGGAAGCAGGAGCACCGGAAGGAAACCCACGCAGTCACACGGAGAGTGTACAAACTCCAAACAGTGACCCCAGTCGGAAATCAAACCCGGGTCCCTGGCAGGTGATGCAGAAGTGCCAACCACTGTGCCACTGTGCATCACAAAACACATTGATATTTTCCCATTATTGTTTAATGTTTCCGAAGCTTAGCTGAGCAAATAATGTGCCTTGATTGCCAAAGCTTTCGGCTTAGCAGAATGGGACAATATCTTTCGAAAATTCAGAACTTTCTTTCAAACAATCTTGGTTCTGCTTAATGCCAAAGCTGTACTCACAGGCGCACAAATGGTACCCTTCTCCCAACTTCAGTCGCAGTTCACTTCTGTGTGTAGTTTTTTTTACGGTTGCATCACTATACTTTAGCATTTAAACAGATGCAAAGTGTAGAAAAAACAACAAATCTGGACAACATTTTAGGAATTATTACACGGTAAGCTGTTTCATTATTATATGTATTTACAGTACAATCTAGAATTGGATCTTGGGTATTGAAAATGAGCCATTGAGGTGATGTGCAATAGGGTTAGTTGCAACTTTTACGGATACCTGGTGGTGCCCAGAACTCCATCCCATGCACATGTTTGATCACTTGATACGATGCAAGTAGAAATTGCGGTATCTTCAGCCGTGAATGAATCTCATATTGGGACACATATTTCACCAATATTTAATTCTGCAACTGCTCATCATAAAAGGAGCATGTTTCTTCGATCCAGTCCGAATTGCTGGGCTGTAGTTCAATACTTCTGCTGCTTCCAACTCGGAGGCAATGCTGGAGGAGTCCTGGGGCTAGAGAAATGAAGAGGTCTTTGATGCCAAATATCACAAGATTGAAGAGTTTCCTCTTGATCGAAACCAGGCGTGCTGAAGCCAGAATTGTGTTAGGTGCTCGAGGTTTTATGAAACAAATGGATATGGCAACCTGTATCGTGTGGATTGTTCCAAGTGTGCGGCCTTCACTCAGTCTCCCTCCTCTATTTTTTCAACATTGTCATCAAATAGTAAAATGATTTGGAGGAAAATTTCACTGATTTGACTCGTAATTTTATGGACGACACAAATGTTGATGGAATTGCGGATAGTGATGAGAACTTCAGAGGGTACAGGAGGATACGGATTGGTTAGAGACTACGGCAGAGAGATGGCAGATGAAAATTATTCAAGACAAATGTGAGGTAATGCATTTTGGAAGATCTAATGCAGATGCAGAATATACAGCAAATGGCAAACCCCTTCAGAGCATTGATAAGCAGAGGTACCTGGATGCACAGGTATAGAGGTCACTGAAAGTGGCAATGCAGGTGGAGATGAAGTCATACGGCATGCTTGTCCTCATCGGCTGGGGCATTGAGTTTAAAAAATGACAAGTCATGCTTCATGTGTGCATGGGTTTTCTCCAGGTGCTCTTTTTCCTCCCACAATCCAAAGAAGTGCCGATTAGGATGATTTACCATGCTAAATCAACCCTCAGTTCATCGGTGTGGTAGACATGTGGGTTTGCAGTGCCTGAGTGGGATCGTGATCATTGCAGACTCGATGATCCGAATGGCATCCTTCTGCACTGTCGGGATTCTATGATTCTATTAACCTTAGTTAGGCTGCACTTGGAATATGCTGTTCTCTTCTGGTCGCTACATTAATAGAAGGATGTGGAGGCTTTGGAGAGGATACAGAAAACATTTACCAGGATATTTCCTGGTATGGAGGACAGTAGATATGATGGAGAGTTTGGACGAAATTGGTTCATTCTCACTGGAATGACGGAGGTTGAGGGATGACCTGATAGCAGTCGACAAGACTACGGGGGGCATGCGTACAGTGGATCGCCAGAAGATTGTTCCCAGGCTGGAAGATTCAGTTACTCGGGGGCATTGGTTTCAGGTGCGAGGGCCAAGTTTTAAAAGGAGATGTACGAGGCCAATTACTTTTTACACAGAGGAAAGTGGGTGCCTGGAACGCGCTGCTGGGCGGTAATGGAAGCAGATACGATAGTGACCTCGAACGGGCGCCTTGACAAATACATGACTACGATAAGAAAAAAGTGATCTGGTCCCCAGAAAGGTAGGGGGACTTAGTTCAGTCAGGCAGCATACTCAGTCCAGGATTGGAGGGCCGAATGGCCTGCTCCGGCGCTGTAGTTTTTTTTCTTCTTTATTTGTTGTTCCATAGAAGCCGAATGTGCAAATCAAGCAGAAATACGCTGACAGCCAAATTTCCGCTTCTGTTTGCTCAACACAGTGTTAATTGTTAAGCTCCACTTACGAACTCTATGTTCTCGATCAGGAACATTTAGTGCAGATCAGCCAAGCATGCAGTGTCGTCACTGTGGTCGCTCACAGTTGCAATGCATAGCACTGTGTACACAAATAGGTTCCAAAAGAAGATATATAACTACCTGGAGAGAAATAGTGAGCGATTGAGAAAGATAGAAATAGTGGCAGAGAAACAGAGAGAGAGAGAGAGAGAAAGGGAGAGAGATCGGAGAGGGAGGTAATGGGAGAGAGAAAGAGATGGAGAGAGAGATCAACAAAGACAACCTCCTTAATTTGAATGAAAACGAAAGCCCTTCTCCCGTCTGTCGATCATCCAGTGCCTTATATTCCTCTTCAGAATGAGTTAACCTCCTTCCATCACCCTGATTAAAGGCTGAGGTTGTTAATTCCTTGGGTACACATCTTAATAACTGCTTCCGAAATACACGTGGACAATGTTTTCTGTCTGTGAGGATTACTCTTTATCAGCCGATTGTTGCACATTGGATACTCAAAGTATATATATATATATCTGCCCCAAGACCACAATACATCCCACAGCTCCTCCATTTCCGTTTGCCTGTCTGTTTCCCAGTCGCTCACTCACTCCCTTTTCTCTATCAACTCCCATTCCTCTATAGTGGTGTAACATTGATATCCCTGTCGGGATCCTTGCCCATGCTACTTCTTTCTCCATAACTCGCGCTCCTCAATCAAAGGATCTACGGTATGGAAACATGCCCTTCGGCCCAAACGCGTTCATTCCAAATGAAAAAGCCCATCTCAGTTAACTCTATTTGCTTGCATTTGGCCCATATCTCTCTGAACATTTCCTTACCATGTATTCGTCCAAATGTCTTTCAAATGTCGCCAATGTCCCTGCTACAACCATTTCCCTGGCACCTCATTCACATACATGCCACCCTCTGTGAAAAAAAGATTCCTCCCCACGTTCCCATTAATTAATTTCCATCTTAACGTTAACCTATGCCCTCTATTTGTCGATTCCCCAACCCTGGAAAAAAGACTGAGTGCAAATACCTGATCCATGTCTCCCATGATCGTATACACATCTATAAGATCACCTGTCAGTCCCGTACGCTCCAAAAAAAAATCTAGTCTTTCCAATCTCTCTGCCTAACTCAATCCTTTCAGTCTTGCCAGCACATCTCTTTTGCACTCTCCCCAGTTTCATAGCATCTTTGCAATAACAAGGCGAACAAAACTGAAAACAGTAATTCTGGTTCGGCCTCGTCTCTCCATTTCAAACTTATAATAATGACAAGTCACAATCCTCTTTTTGGACAGTTCCTTTTCATGACGTCAAATGGAAACACAAAATGTTGAAGGCAGATATGTTCCAGATAGAAAGAGACAGGATGGCAAAAATGCTCGAGAGGGAGAGAGAGATAAATACAAAGAGATGCAAAGATAAGTAGAGTTGGACAGATTAAATGTAGTAAGTTGAGAGAGAAATAGTGATGCAAACTCAGAGAGAGAAAACTAAACAGCTGGAGATATGCAACGAATTAGGGCGGCACGCTAGCACAGTGGTTAGCATTGCTGCTTCACAGCTCCCGGGTCCCGGGTTCGATTCCCGGCTCGGGTCACTGTCTGTGTGGAGTTTGCACATTCTCCTCGTGTCTGCGTGGGTTTCCTCTGGGTGCTTTGGTTTCCTCCCACAGTCCAAAAATGTGCGGGTTAGGTTGATTGGCCAGGTTAAAAAAATTGCCCCTTAGAAAGTCCTGGGATAAGACCATAAGACCATAAGACATAGGAGCGGAAGTAAGGCCATTCGGCCCATCGAGTCCACTCCACCATTCAATCATGGTTGATTTCAACTCCATTTACCCGCTCTCTCCCCATAGCCCTTAATTCCTCGAGAAATCAAGAATTTATCAATTTCTGTCTTGAAGACGCTCAACGTCTCGGCCTCCACAGCCCTCTGTGGCAATGAATTCCACAGACCCACCACTCTCTGGCTGAAGAAATTTCTCCTCATCTCTGTTCTAAAGTGACTCCCTTTTATTCTAAGGCTGTGCCCCCGCGTCCTAGTCTCCCCTGTTAATGGAAACAACTTCCCTACGTCCATCCTATCTAAGCCGTTCATTATCTTGTAAGTTTCTATCAGATCTCCTCTCAACCTCCTAAACTCCAATGAATATAATCCCACGATCCTCAGACGTTCATCGTATGTCAGGCCTACCATTCCTGGGATCATCCGTGTGAATCTCCGCTGGACCCGCTCCAGTGCCAGTATGTCCTTCCTGAGGTGTGGGGCCCAAAATTGCTCACAAGTACTCCAAATGGGGCCTAACCAGTGCTTTATAAAGCCTCAGAAGTACATCCCTGCTTTTGTATTCCAAGCCTCTTGAGATAAATGACAACATTACATTTGCTTTCTTAATTACGGACTCAACCTGCAAGTTTACCTTTAGAGAATCCTGGACTAGGACTCCCAAGTCCCTTTGCACTTTAGCATTATGAATTTTGTCACCGTTTAGAAAATAGTCCATGCCTCTATTCTTTTTTCCAAAGTGTACGACCTCGCACTTGCCCACGTTGAATTTCATCAGCCACTTCTTGGACCACTCTCCTAAACTGTCTAAATCTTTCTGCAGCCTCCCCACCTCCTCAATACTACCTGCCCCTCCACCTATCTTTGTATCATCGGCAAACTTGGCCAGAATGCTCCCAGTCCCGTCATCTAGATCGTTAATATATAAAGAGAACAGCTGTGGCCCCAACACTGAACCCTGCGGGACACCACTTGTCACCGGTTGCCATTCTGAGAAAGAACCTTTTATCCCAACTCTCTGCCTTCTGTCTGACAGCCAATCGTCAATCCATGTTAGTACCTTGCCTCGAATACCATGGGCCCTTATTTTACTCAGCAGTCTCCCGTGAGGCACCTTGTCAAAGGCCTTTTGGAAGTCAAGATAGATAACATCCATTGGCTCTCCTTGGTCTAACCTATTTGTTATCTCTTCAAAGAACTCTAACAGGTTTGTCAGGCACGACCTCCCCTTACTAAATCCATGCTGACTTGTCTTAATCCGACCCTGCACTTCCAAGAATTTACAAATCTCATCCTTAACGATGGATTCTAGAATTTTGCCAACAACTGAGGTTAGGCTAATTGGCCTATAATTTTCCATCTTTTTTCTTGTTCCCTTCTTGAACAGTGGGGTTACAACAGCGATTTTCCAATCCTCTGGGACTTTCCCTGACTCCAGTGACTTTTGAAAGATCATAACTAACGCCTCCACTATTTCTTCAGCTATCTCCTTTAGAACTCTAGGATGTAGCCCATCTGGGCCCGGAGATTTATCAATTTTCAGACCTTTTAGTTTCTCGAGCACTTTCTCCTTTGTGATGGCAACCATATTCAACTCTGCCCCCTGACTTTCCTGAATTGTTGGGATATTACTCATGTCGTCTACTGCGTAGGTTCGAGGGATTAGCGGGTAAAATATGTGGGGGCAGGGCCTGGGTGGGATTGTGGTCGGTGCACACTCGATGGGCCGAATGGCTGCACTGTAGGGTTTCTATGAATGACAAAATGGAGGACATTGCAGTCATCTGTTTGTTTTGATTTATTATTGTCTCATTTACTGGTATACAATGAAGCGTTTGTTTTTTGCGCGCAATACAGACAAATAAATACTGGAAAGAAGAAGGTACAGAAAGTAATGTTACAGAGATAGCTGCAGGGAAGAGAAAGAACAACTTAACATAACGTATTTTCGTTCAGGGGTCAGATAGCAGCAGGCAGGAAGCTGCACTTGGGTCTGTTGACATATGAACTTCGAATTTTGCATCATTTTTCTTCCCCGTCAGAAGAAGGTACAAGAGAGTATGTCCAGGGTGGATAATGTTCGTGATTTTGCATGCTGCTTTTTCAGAGGCAGGGGAGATGGTGGACTGAATCAATGGGGGCACGATGGTTTGTGTGGTAGATTGCGCGATGTTAACAATCATTTGTAATTTATTGCGGTGTTGGACAGAGCAGGAGCCATGCTAAGCTCTGAGACAGCTGGAAATCATGGTTATGTGGTGCATCTCTAAAGGTTGGTGAAAGCCGGAGCGGGCATGGCGAATTTCCTTGGCCTCCTGAGAAATTAGACGCGCTGGTGGACTTCCTTAGTTATGGCATCGGCGTGGAGAGACCAGGAGAGTTAATTGATGATCTCGTAGCCGAGAAACATAACGTTCTCGACAAAGTCCACTTCATCCAAATTGATGAAAACAGCAGCATATTTTTCACTTCTCTTCCTGAAGACGATGACTATTTCCATCGATTGTGTAATATGCTGAGTGAGCTTATTATCGTCGCACCAATTCACCAGATTCTCAATTTCTTTCCTCGGCTCCTTTGTTCATTATGTGGAAATGCTGGCGTTGGATTGGGTTAGGCCCAGGAAGAAATCTCACAACACCAGGTTAAAATTCAACAGGTTTATTTAGTAGCATGAGCTCTTCATCAGCTTCCCCTTCATCAGCGCTGCCCCCTTGATCATTGTTTCCGATCCGATGCAATACAGTGGTCTCATCACAAAATAGAAAAACGAGTTGGGTAAAAAGAGTTAAATCTAAAAGCTGAACTTCAGAAAACTAATTTGTGAAAGCCTTTCTGAAAGTGTTTTAACTGTCCGTGCATGGCATTGTCTTTCCCACCTTGATTATTTTGGAATTTTGACAGACTTTTTGAATGAATCATATCACGTTTTCGTAAAATCTCCTTCGTGGCCCAGCCAATGATTTTGTGACTAACCAATTGTAAGTTTATTAACGCTACAACTTGAAAAACAAAGGACGTGGTTCATGTGCTGAAATAAAATGCAGGATCAGTCCTGAACCGAAACTAAACTTCTGTCATGGTAATGAAGCTATGTAACTCACATTGGTTCAGACTGTGGAACAGCCCCAAGTGAATCCATCCACTTCTATAGAGAGGTTCATGTCCAAGGAGTCAGCCAGATTGCTGTGTTCAAATCAAAGATTACTGGAAATAACATCGAGAGCAAATTATTGTCTAAAACAGAAGAGACATGTTGCAAGTGAAATAGCGCAGGAAGAACAGAGGTCCCTATAATTTCCGTTATTGAAATTAAGGATTCTGGTCACAGAATCAACTACGTCACTGTCCATCTTGGAAAAGTATTCTCCCATAGCATGGTCACTCATCCCAAAGGAGTGATTTTCCATCACCTGATGATGGAGGAGCGCTCTGAAATCTCACAATCCCAAATATACTTGTTCAATTTTAATTTGGTGTTGTGAGCCTTCTTCCTGTACAATTTTTAATTCAGTACTTATCTGAATCTGATCCGAGATCCTTGGAACTTTGTCAAGGAACAAATACTGGGTGTCCTTGATAGGTATGTCCCTGTCAGGCAGGGAGGAAATGGCCGAGTGCGGGAACCATGGTTCACGAAAGAGGTGGAAAGTCTTGTGAAAAGGAAGAGGGAAGCTTTTGTAGGGATGAGGAAACAAGGTTCAGATCGCTCGATTGAGGGTTACATGTTAGCAAGGAATTAGCTGCAAAAGGGGCAAAGGAGAGCTAGGAGGGGACATGAGAAGTCCTTGGCGGGTCGGATCAAGGAAAACCCCAAAGCTTTGTACTCTAATGTGAGGAATAAAATAATGACCAGGGTGAGGTTAGGGCCGGTCAACGACAGTAGTGGGAACTTGTGTATGGAGTCAGTAGAGATAGGCGAGGTGATGAATGAATACTTTTCTTCAGTGTTCACCAAGGACAGGGGCCATGTTTTTGAGGACGAGAAGGTATTACTGGCTAATAGGCTGGAGGAAATTGATGTTCGGAGGGAGGATATACTGGCAGTTTGGAATAAACTGAATGTCGATAAGTCCCCTGGGCCTGATGAAATATATCCTAGGATACTTTGGGAGGCAAGGGATGAGATTGCAGAGACTTTGGCTTTGATCGTTGGGTCCTCTCTGTCCACGGGGATGGTGCCAGAGGACTGGAGAGTGGCGAATGTTGTTCTTCTATTTAAGAAAGGGAATAGAAACGACCCTGGTAATGATAGACCAGTTAGTCTTACTTCAGTGGTTGGTAAATTGATGGAAAAGGTCTTTAGGGATGGGATTTACGACCATTTAGAAAGATGCGGATTAATCTGGGATAGTCAGCACGGATTCGTGAAGGGGCAGTCGTGCCTCACAAATTTGATTGAATTTTTTGAGGAGGTAACTGAGTGTGTTGATGAAGGTAGGGCAGTTGATGTCATATACATGGATTTTAGTAAGGCGTTTGATCAGGTCCCCCATGGTCGGCTTATGATGAAAGTGAGGAGGTGTGGGATAGAGGGAAAGTTGGCCGATTGGATAGGTAACTGACTATCTGATCGAAGACAGAGGGTGGTGGTGGATGGAAAATTTTCGGATTGGAGGCAGGTTGCGAGCGGAGTGCCACAGGGATCAGTGCTTGGCCCTCTGCTATTTGTGATTTTTATCAATGACTTAGAGGAGGGGCTGAAGGGTGGATCAGTAAATTTGCTGATGACACCAAGATTGGTGGAGTAGTGGATGAGGAGGAGGGCTGTTGTAGGCTGCAAAGAGACGTAGATAGGATGCAAAGCTGGGCTGAAAAATGGCAAATGGAGTTTAACCCTGAAAAATGTGAGGTGATTTATTTTGGTAGGCCTAATTTAAATGTGGATTACAAGTTCAAAGGTAGGGTTCTGAAGACTGTGGAGGAACAGAGAGATGTTGGGGTCCATATTTTATTTTCATAGACCAATGGGAGGTTTTCAGGAGAGGATGGCACCTGTACAAGAGGGAGGGGTCACAACTAAGTTGGAAGGGCACAAATATCCTGGCTGGGAGCTTTGCTAATGCAGTTCGGGGGGGTTTAAACTAGTATGGCAGGGGGGTGGGGATCAAACTATTAGGTCTATAAGTGTGGTGGCTGGGGACGAGCTTGGGGCTGGGACAAGGCTGGCAAAGAAGAAGAGCACTCTGGGGGAGGACGACCTCACTGAGCCTGGGGGTCTGGAGTGCTTATACTTCAATGCAAGGAGCGTAGCAGGTAAAACAGACGAACTTGGGGCCTTAATGCGCACGAGGAATTTGGATGTGGTTGCGGTGACAGAGACTTGGTTGAAAGAGGGACAGGACTGGCAGCTGAATATTCCAGGGTACAAGTGTTTTAGGCGAGACAGAGGAGGGGCCAAAAGAGGTGGGGGAGTAGCGGTATTGGTTGGAGAGCATATTACAGCGGTGCAGAGGGAGGACAATTCGGAGGAGTCGTGTAGCGAGTCACTCTGGGTGGAGCTTAGAAACAGGAAAGGCGCAGTCACTATGTTGGGGGTGTACTACAGGCCCCCCAACAGCCCAAGGGAAGTGGAAGAATGGATATGTCAGGAGATACTGGATAGGTGCAGGAAATATAGGGTTGTTGTAGTGGGAGACTTCAATTTCCCTGGTATAGACTGGAAATCGCTGAGGGCAGGGACTCTGGATGGTGAGGCATTTGTAAAATGTGTACAGGAGGGTTCGTTGGAACAATATGTGGACAACCCAACTAGAGAGGGGGCTATACTGGACCTGGTGCTGGGGAATGAGCCCGGTCAGGTCTTCAAAGTTTTGGTTGGGGAACATGTGGCAAATAGTGACCACAATTCTGTTAGCTTTAGGATAGTGATGAAAAATGATGAGTGGTGTCCCAAGGGTAAGGTGTTGGATTGGGGGAAGGCTAACTTTATTGGGATCAGGCAGAAATTGGCAGCTCTTGATTGGGAGAGGCTGTTTGAGGGTAAATCCACATCTGGTATGTGGCAGTCTTTTAAGGAACGGTTGTTAGGGCTACAGGACAAGCATGTGCCTGTAAAAAAGAAGGATAGGAAGGGTAGGATTAGAGAACCGTGGATAACCAGGGAAATTGAGGGACTGGTCAAAAGGAAAAGAGAGGCGTATGTTAGGTCCAAGCAGCTAAAAACGGAGGGAGCTCTGGAGGAGTATAATGAAAGTAGGAAAATACTCAAACGGGGAATTAGAAGAGCAAAAAGGGGTCACGAAAAGTTCTTGGCAGACAGGATTAAGGAGAATCCCAAGGCATTTTATTCATACGTTAGGAACAAAAGGGTTGTTAGGGAAAAAATCGGACCTCTCAGGGACAAAAGTGGGGACTTATGCTTGGAGCCCAAAGAGGTAGGGGAGATCCTAAACTAATACTTTGCGTCGGTATTCACTAAGGAGAGGGATGTGTTGACTGGGAGTGTCTCGGAGGGGAGTGTTGAACCGTTGGAGAAAATCTCCATTACAAAGGAGGAAGTGTTAGGTTTGTTAGAGAATATGAAGACTGACAAATCCCCAGGGCCTGATGGAATCTATCCAAGGCTGCTCAGGGAGACGAGAGGTGAAATCGTTGGGCCTCTGACGCAAATCTTTGTCTCGTCACTGGACACAGGTGAGGTCCCAGAGGATTGGAGGATAGCCAATGTGGTCCCGTTATTTAAGAAGGGTAGGAAGGATAACCCGGGTAATTATAGGCCGGTGAGCTTGACATCCGTGGTGGGGAAGTTGTTGGAGAAGATTCTTAAAGATAGGATGTATGCGCATTTAGAAAGGAATAAACTCATTAACGATAGTCAACATGGTTTTGTGAGAGGGAGGTCATGCCTCACGAACCTGGTGGTGTTTTTTGAAGAAGTGACCAAAATGGTTGACGACGGAAGGGCCGTGGATGTTGTCTATATGGACTTTAGTAAAGCATTTGACAAAGTCCCTCATGGTAGGCGAGTGAAAAAGGTTGGATCCCATGGGAGAAAGGGGGAGGTGGCTAGATGGGTGGAGAACTGGCTTGGTCATAGAAGACAGAGGGTGGTAGTGGAAGGGTCTTTTTCCGGCTGGAGGCCTGTGACTAGTGGTGTACCGCAGGGCTCTGTATTGGGACCTCTGCTGTTTGTGATTTATATCAATGATCTGGAAGAAGGAGTAACTGGGGTGATCAGTAAGTTTGCGGACGACACAAAACTGGCAGGACTTGCAGATAGTGAGGAACATTGTCAGAGGCTACAGAAGGATATAGATAGGCTGGAAATTTGGGCAAGGAAATGGCAGATGGAGTTCAATCCTGATAAATGCGAAGTGATGCATTTTGGTGGGAATAAAGTAGGGAGGAGCTACACGATAAATGGAAGAACCATAAAGGGTGTAGAGACGCAGAGGGACCTGGGTGTGCAAGTCCACAGATCTTTGAAGGTGACGTCACAGGTGGAGAAAGTGGTGAAGAAGGCATATGGCATGCTTGCCTTTATAGGACGGGGCATAGAGTATAAAACTTGGGGTCTGATGTTGCAGATGTATAGAACGTTGGTTCGGCCGCATTTGGAATACTGCGTCCAGTTCTGGTCGCCACACTACCAGAGGACGTGGAGGCTTTGGAGAGAGTACAGAGGAGGTTTACCAGGATGTTGCCTGGTATGGAGGGGCTTGGTTATGAGGAGAGATTGGGGAAACTGGGGTTGTTCTCCTTGGAAAGACGGAGGATGAGGGGAGACTTAATAGAGGTGTATAAAATTATGAAAGGCATAGATAGGGTGAACGGTTGGAAGCTTTTCCCCGGGTCGGTGGTGACGTTCACGAGGGGTCATAGGTTCAAGGTGAAGGGGGGGAGGTTTAACACAGATATCAGAAGGACATATTTCACACAGAGGGTCGTGGGGGCCTGGAATGTGTTGCCGGGCAAGGTGGTGGAGGCGGACACACTGGGAACGTTTAAGACTTATCTAGACAGCTATATGAACGGAGTGGGAATGGAGGGATACAAAAGAGTGGTCTAGTTTGGACCAGGGAGCGGCGCGGGCTAATTGTTCCTGGTTTCTCGTTTCAAGGCTTCATTCTATGATCATCTTGCTGGTGCCAGTACAGAGTGAGACTGCGGATAGTTGGGAACCTGTCTCGGGGGCAGGGAATTCATATGGTGTTCGTGGAAGTGGAAATGACTAGGGTTGGGAAGCATTTTCCGATCGGGGCCATTGTGATCTCCTGGACTCGTTTCGATCGCCTCAGGGGGTCGGAGAGGAATTTCCCAGATTTTTTTTCCCCATATTGGCCCTGGGGTTTTTCACTCTGGGTTTTCGCCTCTCCCTGGAGATCACATGGTCTGGAATGGGGGGGTGGGGGTAAGTTAATAGGTTGTAATGAACAAAGCATCGTAGCTGTGAGGGACAGCTCGGTGGATAGGATATTGGTATGTAGATAGGCTGGAAAAGTGGGCGGGGATCCTGGATTCAGGATTCAATCCTGGACCGGGGAGCGGCGCGGGCTTGGAGGGCCGAAGGGCCTGTCCCTGTGCTGTATTGTTCTTTGTTTTTTGTTCTTGTTCATATCCACAGATCTCTCAAGGTTGCCACTCAAGTGGATAGAGCTGAGAAGAAGGTCTAGAGTGTGTTTGCTTTTATTAACAGGGGGTTGGGGTTTAAGAGCCGTGGGGTTATGCTGCAGCTGTACAGGACCTTGGTAGGACCACATTTGGAATATTGTGTGCAGTTCTGGTCACCTCACAATCAGAAGGATGTTGAAGCGCTGGAAAGAGTGCAGAGGAGATTTGGAGGTTTGGAGGGTAGGTCGTATGAGGAAAGGTTGAGGGAGCTAGGGCTGTTCTCTCTGGAGCGGCGGAGGCTGATGGGAGACTTAATAGAGGTTTATAAAATGATGAAGAGGATAGATAGAGTGAACGTTCAAAGACTATTTCCTCGGTTGGATGGAGCTATTACAAGGGGGCATAACAATAGGGTTGGTGGTGGGAGATATCGGAAGGATATCAGAGGTAGATTCTTTCCGCAGAGAGTGGTTGGTGTGTGGAATGGACTACCTGCAGTGATAGTGGAGTCAGACAGTTTTGGAACATTTAAGCGGTTATTGGATAGGCACATGGAGCACACCAGGATGATAGGGAGTGGGATAGCTTGATCTTGGTTTCAGATAAAACACGGCACAACATCGTGGGCCGAAGGGCCTGTTCTGTGCTACACTGTTCTATGTTGATTTCTCAGCCTATCAATTTCCATATTCCCCTTGCTATCTTTTCGTATTGTTAATAATTCCCCCTGCATTAAGTCTTTGTAAAGGTTCGCACCCCCTGCCATATTAGTTTAAATTCTCATCAAGCACTCGAGCAAACACCACCCGTCCCTTCGTCCCCACAAGGACATCAGTCCGGTACCAGCCCACGTGTTAACTGTCCAGTTTGTACAGGTCCCCCCTCCCACTGCACCTGTCCCGATGCCCTCGAAATCCAAAACCCTCCCCGTTACATCATTTTTTCCAGTCACCTGTTCATCCTTTCCATCCTGCTGTTTGTACTCTGACTCGTTTGTGGCACAGGCAGTAATCCTGAGATCACAAGCTTTGAGGTGCTTCTTTTCAGCTTTCTTCCTACCATCCTATATTCTGCTTTTAGAACTCATTCTTTCTTTTTAACCGATCTCGTTTGTACCAACGTGCACTACCTCCACGAGCTTTTCGATCTCCCCCTTCAAAGTCTCCTGCAGCCACTCCGAGACATCATTGACCTGAGCACAAGGGAAGCAACATTCCACCCTGGAGTGTCACATTGCTGTCATTAAAACGTCGATCTATTCCCCTTACAATTGACTTCCCTGTTACTATTCTTTTCCCACACTTCTTACTTCTTCGTTCTGCAGCAGAACCAGCTGTGGTGATACGGATTTGGCTGTTGCTGTCTTCCCCTGAAAGGCCTTAACAACATCTAAAATGGCATTTCTGCTTTGCATGGGAACAGCCACAGGAGAATCTTGCACTACCTGCCCAGCTCTCATGCTCTGCCGGTGGGCAGCCATTTCCTTTCTGCATTGAGGCTGAGCCTGCGGTGTGACATCACTCTGTAAGCGTTATCCACCATACGTTCTGCCTCACTGATGCTCCAACGTGTCTCAATCCGCCGCTTCAGCTCCGAAACACGGGATTACAGGAGCTGCAGCTGGAGACACTTCGTGCACACATGCTGTAACTGGGCATTGGAAACGTGCCCGACCTCCCACATGGAGCACGAAAAGCAGACCAGAACGTGGAGCGCTCCTGTCATGTCTGACCTCTTTCAATCAAAATGTTGTTCGATGCTTCGTTGTCGATTATATCCAGTAAGCTAGGGCCCATCATTCCTGTTCCAAGTTATTACTGATTATTAACTTTACAAACGTGAAGCGCAGACATTACCTGTGAGACGACAAGTGATCAAATTATTAAATACTTTTCTGATCTGTCCACTGCCAAATCATCTCTTTCCCTTGTGACCTCTATTATTGCAGCAGAGCCAGACTGCAAGCCTTGCTTGTATTTCTCACAGTGCCCTTTTAATTTGATTGAAGGAGTAAGGACAGAGGGAAACAGTGAAGTATTATTTCGGGCTTGACTGCTCCTTGACACCATTTCTTCATCTTCCCACTCTACAGTCGAGGTGACTGGAAGGACTTTCCAAGAATGCTCCTCAGTGAAGTCTCCCTTTTAGATCTTCTGGTTGTTCTTCCTCCTGTTTATTCCTGGATGTGTTCTTCCTCTACCCACAGTACAGTGGACGTGACTATAGCACCTTCTCCTACAATGCTCTTCAGTGATGTCTCTCTGTCACTCGTGTTGGATGAAAAGTAAACTTCCATTGTTACAATTAACACACATTTCACGTGGATAAACCTGTAGACGAAGGCGTGCGAGCTGCCCCCTCTGGAAATTATTCCTGCAACTCAACTCACCCCACACCTGCTCCCAACCGAGCCCCAGCTACTGCATGAACTTCCCCTTTTAGATCCTTACATTCGAGTCTTCCAAATCAGATTATCCCTGCTGAAAAAATAGATGCAACTGGTGAACGAACAAAACCAAGAAACGATGTAACTGATCAAAATACAGCAATAAGACAGACGAACTTGGAGCCTTAATGCTTATGCGGAATTTGGATGTGGTTGCGGTGATGGAGACATGGTTAAAAGAAGGACAGGACTGGCAGCTAAATATTCCGGGGTATAAGTCTTTTCGGAGAGACAGAGGAGGGGACTAAAAAAGGCGGTATTAGTTAGGGAGCATATTACAGCAGCGCAGAGGGTGGACAATTTAGAGGGGTCATGAAATGAGTCGCTGTGGGTGGAGCTCAGAAACAGGAAAGGTGCAAACACTATGCTGGGGTTATACTACAGGCCACCCAACAGCCGATGGGACGTGGAGGAACGGATATGTCAGGAGATTCTGGATATGTGGAGAAAAAATAGGGTTGTTGGAGTGGGAGGCTTCAATTTCCCTGGTATAGACTGGAAAGTGCTAAGGGCTGGAGGTCCGGACGGGGAGGAATTTGTCAAATGCGTGCTGGAAGGTTCTTTGGAACAGTATGTAGATAGCCCAACTAGAGAGGGGGCTATACTGGATCTAGTTCTGGGAAGGTAACTATAGCCGGATTAGGCAGAAATTGGCGGCCGTTGATTGGGAGAGGCTGTTCGGGGGTAAGTCCACGTCTGGCATGTGGGAGTCTTTTAAGGAGCAGCTGATAAGGCTGCAGGACAGGCATATGCCTGTAAAAAGGAAGGACAAGAAAGGTTGGATTCGAGAGCCGTGTATAACCAGGGAAATTGAGTATCTGATCACAAAGAAAAGAGAGGCGTACGTTAGGGCCAGGCAACTGAAAACAGATGCAGCTCTGGAGGAATACAGAGACAGTAGGGAAGAACTCAAACGGGGAGTTAGAAGGGCAAAAAGAGGTCATGAAATGTTCTTGGCAGAGAGGATTAAGGAGAATCCTAAGGCATTTTATTCATATGTTAGGAACAAAAGAGTTGTCAGGGGAAAGGAGGGGAATTATGCTTAGAACCCAAGGGAATAGGGGAGATCCTAAATGAATACTTTGCATGGGTATTCACAAATGAGAGGGATTGTTGACTGGGAGTGTCTCAGAGGGAGGTGTTGACCCGTTAGAGAGAATCTCCGTTACAAGGGAGGAAGTGTTAGGTTTTTTCGGTAACATTAAAACTGACAAATCCCCAGGGCCTGATGGCATCTATCCTAGACTGCTCAGGGAGACAAGGGATGTAATTGCTGGGCCTCTGACGGAAATCTTTGTCTTTTCATTGGTCACAGTTGAGGTCCCTGAGGATTGGAGGATAGCGAATGTGGTCCCGTTATTGAAGAAGGGTAGCAGGGAGGAACTGTGTAATCATAGGCCAGCGAGCTTGACGTCCGTGGTGGGGAAGTTGTTGGAGAGGATTCTTAGAGACAGGATGTATGCGCATTGGGAATGGAACAATCTCATTAGTGACAGACAGCCTGGTTTTGTGAGAGGGAGGTCGTGCTTTACAAATTTGGTGGAGTTTTTTGAGGAAGTGACAAAAACGGTTAGAAACATAGAAACATAGAAAACTACAGCACAAAACAGGCCCTTCGGCCCCACAAGTTGTGCCGAACATGTCCCTACCTTTTAGGCCTACCTATAACCCTCCATCCCACTAAGTCCAATGTACTCATCCAGGAGTCTCTCAAAATATCCTATTGAGTTTGCCTCCTCCACCACTGACGGCAGCCGATTCCACTCGCCCACTACCCTCTGTGTGAAAAACTTCCCCCCAACATTTCCCCTGTACCTACACCTCAGCACCTTAAACCTGTGTCGTCTCGTAGCAGCCATTTCCACGCAGGGAAATAGCCTCTGAGAGTCCACCCGATCTATGCCTCTCAACATCTTATATACCTCTATTTGGGCTCCTCTCATCCTACGTGTCTCCAAGGAGAAAATACCGAGCTCCCTCAGTCTATCCTCATCAGGCATGCCACTCAATCCAGGCAAAATCCTTGTAAATCTCCTCTGCACCCTTTCAATCTTTTCCACATCCTTCCTGTAATGAGGCGACCAGAACTGAGCACAGTACTCCAAGTGGGCTCTGACGAGGGTCTTATATAGCTGCATCATTATCCCCGGACTCCTAAACTCAATCCTTCGATTGATAAAGGCCAGCACACAATACGCCTTCTTAACCACCTGCTCCACCTGCGGGGACGATTTTAGAGCACGATGAACCCGGACCCCAAGGTCCTTCAGATCTTCTACAGTACTAAGAGTCTTTCCCTTTATATTGTACTCCTTCATCCCATTCGACCTGCCAAAATGGACCACTACGCATTTACCTGGGTTGAAGTCCATCTGCCACTTCTCTGCCCAGTCTTGCATCCTATCTATGTCCCTCTGTAACTTCTGACATCCCTCCAGACCATCCACAACCCCACCAACCTCCGTGTCGTCGGCAAACTTACCAGCCTATCCCTCCGCTTCCTCATCCAGGTCATTTATGAAAATGACAAACAGCAAGGTTCCCAGAACAGATCCCTGGGTAAACCACTGGGGACCGACCTCCAATTCGAAAAAGACCCATCGATACACACTCTCTGCCTCCTTTGGGCAAGCGAATTCTGGATCCAAAGGGCAGCAGCCCCTTGGATCCCATGCCCTCTCACTTTTTCGAGAAGCCTTGCATGGGGGACCTTATCGAACGCCTTGCTAAAATCCATATAAACCACATCTACCGCTTTCCCTTCGTCAATGTGTTCAGTCACATTTTCGAGGAACTCCACCAGGTGTGTAAGGCACGATCTGCCCAAGACAAAGCCATGCTGAGTATTCTTGCGTATACTAAACCTCTCTAAATGCTCATAAATCTTGCCCCTCAGGATCCTCTCCATCAGCATACCAACCACTGAGGTTAGACTCACCGGTCGTTTATTTCCTGGGCTATCCCTATTCCCCTTCTTGAAAATAGGAACCACATCCGCAATCCTCCAATCCTCCGGCACCTCTCCCGTCTCCATCGACGACGCAAAGATCATCGCCAGAGGCTCTGCAATCTCTTCCCTCGCCTCACAAAGTAACCTGGGGTACATTCCATCCGGACCCGGCGACTTATCTATCTTGATGCCATTCAAAGATTCCAGCACAACCTCTTTTTTAAAGTCCACACACTCAATCTTTTTCAGTCCAGCGCAAGCCCACAGTGCATCCACCCATGTCCTTATCCTCTGTGAAAACCGAGGCAAAATACTCATTAAGCACCTCTGCCATTTCAACTGGTTCCGTACTGATCTTCCCGCCTTCACCTTTTATAGGCCCTATTCCTTTACGTCTCATCCTTTTACTCTTCACATATTTATAGAACGTCTTAGGGTTTTCCGTAATTCTACTTGCCAAGGCCTTCTCGTGACCCCTTCTGGCTATCCTAATTTCCTTCTGTAGTCCCTTCCTACAAGCCCTATACTCCTCTAGATCCCTATCTTCGCCAAGCTCTCTGAACCTTTTGTACGCTTTGCTTTTCTTCTCGACCAGGTCCCGCACAGCTTTCCTGCACCACGGTTCCTTTAACCTACCAACTCCTCCCTGTCTGCTCGGAACATTGTCCTCTCGAACCCTAGACAGAAATTCCTTGAAAAACTGCCACCTCTCTTTAGTAGATTTCCCCGAGAATACCTCCTTCCAATTTACTCCTCTAATTTGCTGCCTTATGTCTTCATATTTCCCCTTCCTCCATAGAAACGCTTTCCGAGCTTGCCTGATCCTCTCTTTTTCCAATGCAAGCATAATGGAGATAGAGTTATGATCGCTATCCCCAAGATTCCCACCCACTGAGAGATCTGACACCTGTCCAGGCTCATTGGTCAGTACCTGATCAAGTACCGCCTCTCCTCTTGTAGGCTTGTCCACATGCTGTGTCAGGAAACCCTCCTGAACACACGAAACGAACTCCTCCCCATCCAATCCCCTTACCCTCGGGATATTCCAATCTATGTTTGGGAAATTAAAGTTTCCTATCACAACAACTCTGCTATTATTGCAACTCTCCAGGATCTGTTTCCCTATCTGCTCCTCCACCTCCCTGTCACTATTGGGCAGCCTATAGAAAACTCCCAGCAAAGTGATCGACCACTTCCCACTCCGAACTTCCACCTACAGAGACTCTGTAGACAATCCCTACACAGCATACACCATCTCTACAGCTGTGACACTATTCTTGATCAGCAGTGCCACTCCACCCCCTCTCTTGCCTCCCTCCCTGTCCTACCTGAAACATCTGAATCCCTGCACCTGTAGCATCCAGTCCTGTCCCTGAGACATCCAAGTCTCCGTAATGGCCACCACATCACACTCCCAGGCATCGATCCACGCTATGAGCTCCTCCCCTTTATTCACTATACTGCTGGCATTAAAGTAAACTCATCTCAAACCTTTGGTCTGAGCTCTCCCCTTCTCTATCCCCCGTCCATCCTCCGTCTTGCACCGTCTATAACCCTTCTCTGTTTGCGAGCTAACTTCCTCGCTCCCAGTCACCTCGTCTCGATCCCCTCCCCCCAACCTATCTAGTTTAAACTCTCCGCAGTAGCCTTAGCCAACCTTCCCGCCAGGATATGGGTCCCCCTGGGATTCAAGTGCAACCCGTTGAAAAACTGACGAAGTAAGGGCCACGGATTTCGTCTTTATGGATTTCAGAAAGGCATTTTACAACGTCCCTCATGGCAGGTTGGTTAAGAAAGTTAAGGCTCATGGGATACAAGGAGAAGTGGCTATGTGGGTAGAAAACTGGCATGGCCACAGGAGACAGAGGGTAACAGTCGAAGGGTCCTCTTCCAGCTGGAGGTCTGTGACCAGTGATGTGCCTCAGGGCTCTGTACTGCGACCTCTGCAATTTGTGATATATATATAAATGATTTGGAAGAAGGTGTAACTGGTGTTGTCAGCAAGTTTGCGGATGAAACGAAGATGGCTGGACTTGCGGACAGCGATGAACATTGTCGGACAATAGAGCAGGATATAGATAGGCTGGGAAATTGGGTGGAGAAATGGCAGATGGAAGTTAATCCAGATAAATGCGAAGTGATGCATTTTGGAAAAACTAATGTAGGCGGGTGTTGTACAATAAATGGCAGAGCCATCAAGAGTATAGAAACACAGAGGGACTTGGTGTGCAAGTCCACAAATCCTTGAAGGTGACAGCACAAGTGGAGAACGTGGTGAAGAAGGCATATTGTGTGCTTGCCTTTATAGGACGGGTTTTAGAATATAAAAGCTGGAGTCCGATGTTGCAGCTGTATAGAACGCTGGTTAGGCCACATTTGGAGTACTGCATCCAGTTCTGGTCGCCACAATACCCGAAGGACGTGGAGGCTTCAGACAGTGGGCAGACAAGTTTTACCAGGATGTTGCCTGGTATGGAGGTTCTTAGCTATGGGGAGAGATTGAGTAAACTGGGCTTGTTCTCCCTGGAAAGACGGAGAATGAGGGGAGACCTCATAGAATTGTACAATATGATGGAGGGTATAGATAGGGTGAACAGTGGGAAGATGTTTCCCTGGTCGGATGTGACGATCACGAGGGTTCACGGGCTCAAGGTGAGAGGGGTGAGGTATAACTCAGATTTCAGAGGGACGTTTTTTACACAGAGAGTGGTGGGGGCCTGTAATGCGCTGCCAAGTAGGCTGGTGGAGGCAGACAGGCTGGCATCGTTTAAGACTTACCTGTATAGTCACATGAGTAGTCTGGGATAGGAGGGATACAAACGAATGGTCTAGTTCGACCAAGGAGCGGCACAGGCTTGGAGGGCCGAAGGGCCTGTTTCCTGCGCTGTATTGTTCTTTGTTTATGTTCTTTGTATAAAATCCCAGTGTTTACACTGTCAACTGAATTAGTTAGCATCATCCCAAGACCAAATCTATTCAGGGTCATTCACCAAATTGAGAAACAAAGAATGGTGCACATTTTTTGGTGGATTGGAGAATGTATTGCTTTGCGGTTGGAATGAACTCACCCACCTTTATCATAGAGTCAGGGAGGTGTACAGCATGGAAACAGGCCCTTCGGACCAACTTGTCCATGCTGCCCTTATTTTTTTAAAACCCCAAAGCTAATCCCAATTACCGGCATTTGGCCCATATCCCTCTATACCCATCGTATCCATGTAACTATCTAAATGCTTTTTAAAAGATAAAATTGTACCCGCCTCTACGACTACATCTGGCAGCTTGTTCCAGACACTCACCGCCCTCTGTGTGAAAAAATTGCCCCACTGGACACTTTTGTATCTCTCCCATCTCACCTTAAAGCTCTGCCCTCTAGTATTAGACTCCCCTTCTTTTGGGAAAAGGCATTGAATATCTGCCTCGTCTATGCCCCTCATTATTTTATAGACCTCTATACGGTCTCACCTCAGCCTCCTACGCTCCGGAGAAACAAAACCCCAGTCTATTCAACCTCTCCTTATAACTCAATTCATCAAGTCCCGGTAGCATCCTCGTAAATATTTTCTGAACTCTTGCTCGTTTAACAATATCGTTTCTCGAATAGGGTGACCAGAATTGCACACAGTATTCCACGTGTGGCCTTACCAATGTCTTGTACAACTTCAACAAGACGTCGCAACTCCTGTATTCAATGTTCTGACTGATGAAAACAAGCATGCCGAATGCCTTCTTCACCACTCTGTCCACCTGTGACTCCACTTTCAATGAGCTATGAACATGTACCTCTCGATATCTTTGTTCTGTAACTCTCCCCAACGCCCTACCATTCGCCGAGTAAGTCCTGCTCTGGTTCAATCTACCAAAATGCATTACCTCGCATTTGTCTAAATTAAACTCCATCGGTCATTCGTCAGCCCACTGACCCAGTTGATCAAGATCCGGCTGCAATTGGAGATAACCTTCCTCACTGTCCACCATGCCACCAATCTTGGTGTCATCTTCAAGCTTACTAACCATGCCCCCTATATTCTCATCCAAATCATTAATCTCAATGACAAATAACACTGGGCCCAGAACTGATCACCGAGGCACACCGCTGATCACAGGCCTCCAGTTTGAAAAACAACTCTCTACAACCACCCTCTGGCTTCTGTCAAGAAGCCAGTTTTGTATCCATTTAGATACCTCACCCTGGGTCCCGTGAGATTTAACTTTATGCAACAACATACCATGCGGTACCTTGTCAAAGGCCTTGCTGAAGTCCACGTAGGCAACATCAACTGCACTGCCCTTATTTACCTTCTTGCTTACCACTTCAAAAAACTCAATCAAATTTGTGAGATATGATTTTCCACTCACAAAGCCATGCTGACTGTCCCTAATCAGTCCTTGCATCTCTAAATGCCTGTATATCCTGTCTCTCAAAATATCTTCCAACAATTTACCCACCACAGATATGAGGCTAACTCGCCTGTCGTTCCCAGGCTTAGGGAATAGTTTGCAGACTCCATTCAATTAATTTCGCTGAAGTTTTGAATATCTCTGTCTTTCCCGCAGGAGGTCTTAACTTTGATTTCCAATTAGCCGCGCTCGAAATCAGCTGTCGATGTGTTCTGACAAGGGGATTCCACGATTCTACAATGATAAGCTGATATCAGGACAAATTTGTATCATGTGCCTTTAGGTTGTAATTATGCTTCGAAGTGCTTTTCTTTTCTCTATATGTAGTCTTCATTCATTTACAAACCTGATCGTATAAATGATCCACTCGCAGTAAGACCAAAGAGGCAGGGAGAGGACACTGATAAAATGCAACAACTGAAGGCATGCCTGGGCATTTTTCTCTGTGAGTCGATCTGTCTGTTTATGTTTGTCTGCCTAATTGTCTGTAGGTCTGCCTGACTGTCTGCCTGTTTCACCATCCATCCAATCATGAATCCATCCATCCATCCATACATGAATCCATCCATCTATTTATGCACACATGAATCTTTCCATCCATCCATAGATTAATCCATCCATGAATCCATTCATAAATCCATGAATCCATGAATCCATGCATCCAACCAACCAACCAACCACCCACCCACCCACCCACCCATCGACCCATCCACCCACCCACCCACCCACCCACCCACCCACCCACCCACCCACCCACCCATCCACCCATCCACACACCCACCCCATCTACCCACCGAATCGTCCACCCATCCAGCCATCCACCCTCTATCCTTCCATCCCTCCATCCCTCCATCACTCGATCCTTCCTTCCCTCCTTCCTTCTATCTATCCACCCAACCATCCATCCTCCACTCCATACATCCATACATCCAACCATCCATCTATCCATCCACATCCATCCATCCATCCATCCGTCCGTCCATCTGTGCGTCTGTCCGTCCATCCATCCGTCCGTCCGTCTGTCCATCCATACATCCATCCATCCAACTCTGGGCGGCAGTGTGGCACAATTGTCAGCACTGCTGCCTCACAGCGCCAGGGACCCGGGATTGATTTCAGCCATTGGTCACTGTCTGTGTTGAATTTGTGATGTGGAGATGCCGGCGTTGGACTGGGGTAAACACAGTAAGAGTTTTAACAACACCAGGTTAAAGTCCAAATGATTTCCACTCCATCTGACGAAGGAACAGCGCTCCGAAAGCGAATGGCATTTGCTACCAAATAAACCTGTTGGACTTTAACCTGGTGTTGTTATAACTCTTACTGTGTTGAATTTACACATTACCCACGTATCTCCTTATGCTTTCCTCTCGGGGATCCAATTTCCTCCCACAGTCCAAACATGTGCAGGTCATGTGGATTGGCTATGCTAAATTCTCCCTCACTGTACCCGAACAGGCACTGCAGTGTGGCGACTCGGGTATTCTCACCGTAATTACATTGCAGTGTGAATATAAGCCTGCTTGTGACGGATAAATAAACTTCATTTAGCTATCATCCACCTATTTATCTATCCAGCCATCCAAAAATCCGTCTATCCCTCCATCGGTCCGAGTCTGTCTGTCAATCTATCTATCTATTTATCTCTCTCTTTCAACATATCCATCCATCCATTTTTCTATCCATCCATTTCTTTCTCGGTGTCCCTTCTCTCCTCTCTGTATATCTTCATGAGAGTGCCATCGGTAGTTTGCGTGATAGGTATTGTAACAGTGAGATATTGCTGATAATGCAGAGAAATACTGCCCCCTAACTATTGGGCAGGTTATTTTAAGCTGACTTAATGCAGTTTTGTTGTCTTCAGGTTGTTCCCTGGAGTATGAGTAGTGTTTAGTTAGATTGCTTGACAATAATAAAATCAAGTGATTGGACAGAGCTCGGCCAGCGGAGTGAAAAACAGGCTGTTGTGGTTTGAATTTGAAATGTAGAAGTAGCTCAGTCTCTCCCTCCCTACAAATTGCAGTCTGGAATCGGCTAGAAAACAGATGTATCTCTAATGATCTGCAAAAGACAAGAGGTGTTCTCTTGAGGTTTAACTCCTGTTGTCAACTGGTGGCTGTTCACATGCATGGTACAGAAATTCACAGACATGAACTGCTTAATATGAGCGATGTAATGGTGCGGATGTCAACTCCACATCACACTTGATTTACAATGCATCCCAAAGAACGCTTTCCAAATTTCATTCCATTCCCAAACTTTTTTTGTAACCAGCAGCATACAAGTTTGCTGGATGTGCAATGTGTACAATGAGATGGACATTGGCCTTCTTGTACATATTGTGCAGTTTGATGTGTTTCTCAGTCCGTTAAATATTGACCTGGAAGACGGAACTAACTGGACTCTGGTTCCATGCTGTCTGAACAAAGTTTGAGGATAAATCTTGCTTCTCCCCTTTCTCGTCCTGTTCGAATTTTATGGATTTCTGGCAGAATCCTCTCCATTCTTCTGGATTGCAGCGAAAAGAATCCTAACCAATTCAATCTCTCCTCATATGCCAAACATACAATTCAAGGAACCAGTCTGGTAAAGTACATCTGCACTCCCTCACGATCAAGAGCATCCTTCCTTAGATAAGGAAACAAAAACAGCACACAATACTCGAGGTGAAACTTTACCAAAACCCTGTTTAATTGCATCAAGACATCCCTGCTCTCTTCTCGAATCCTGTCACTGTGAAGGACAACATAACATTTACCTTTTTTTAACTGCCTACTGCACCTGCCTGTTTACCTTCAGTGACTGGTGTCCGAGGAGACCCAATTCTTATTGCACATTCCTACCTTCAAAACATGGCCATTGTTCCCCCTTTTCTGATTTCGCTGCTCTCAATCCTCATGTTTGTTGTTGCTTCTTTGGCCAATTTGTATGCCTTCTCCATGGTTCTAATTACGTTTCTAATTTCCCTTCAAAGCCATGGGTTGATTTTCTTTCCAGTTTTACTTTTGCGGGAGACAAAAAAGCAATTTTTTCAGTTCAGGCGTGAACTCTTTGAACGTTTCCATAGATCATCCTCTACCATTTCTTGAAGTAACTTTCCCAATCTATCAGTGCCAACCCCTGCCTCATTTCATAGTAGTTTCCGTAATTAAGGTTCAAGACCCCAGTCGCAGAATCAATAACATTATTCTCAATCTGAGGAAGAGTTCTCTCATGTTATGGTCCCTCATCCCCAAAGGGACTGGCAGAACTAAATTGCCAATGATCAGTTTCCGATTGCACAATCCCCAGTCTAGGATGACCTGTTCTCTGCTTCATTCCTTTACATATTGGTTCAGAAAACCATCCCGGAAACACACCAGAAATTCCTCCTCCACAGTATTATGACCAATGTGATTTGCCAAATCTATATGCAGATACATTTCATACATAATTACCGATTTTCCTTTACCGTACGCTGCCTTATTTTCCTGTTTACTGCCATTCCCAATAGCACCACTGCAGTTTGAGTGTCCATATACAACCGCAAGTAACGTTTTTATTTCTTTCTGTTTGGTACTCCCTTGCTCCGAGGGCGGCACGTGGACGCCATCGTGACCACTGTTGCCTCACAGCGCGAGGAACCCTGGTTCAATTGCCGGCTTGGGTCACCATTTATGCAGAGTCAATACGTTCTCCACGCATCTGCGTGGGTTTCCTCCAGATGCCCTGGTTTCCTCCCACAGTTCGAAACGCGTGCTGGTTAGGTGCATTGGCTACGCTAAATTCTCCCTCGGTGTACCGAAACAGGTGCTGGAGTGTGCTGACGAGGGGATTTTCACAGTTACTTTATTGCAGTGTTGATTTAAGCCTAATTGTGACATTAATAAATAAACTAACAATCTCTACCCATGTGGATTCCACATTGCCGGAGCTAATATATTTCCTTAGTATGGTGAAAATCTACTTTTTCACATGCAATGCTACCCCACCACATCTGCCAATGTGTCTATCCTTCCTGACTCCTGACCACAGCAGGAGGTTCAGTTCCCATCCGTCCTCGCTCAACTGCCAAGTCTCCAAGATTTGGACTCAATCATGCATGTTTCCATTTATTTGTGCGATCAATTCACCCAGTTTATTGTGAATACTCCGCTCGTTAAGGCAAACAGCCTTTCGGCTCTCTTTTTGTCATTACTGCCCCAACCACATGGATTTTCACTGAGGCCCTCTTTGAACCTGGTCCTTTGTTTTTCTGCCTATCATTTTCCTTATTCCAATTTCTGCCTTTTCTCGTTGTCGTTAATACCCCATTCTAACAATCGTTGCATAGGTTGCCAACCCCCACCATTTTAGTTTAACCACTACAAATTGTAGTTTAAAACCTCACCAGCAGAGTAGTAATCACATGCTGCCAAATACAAATTGAATAATTTGTCCCAAATGTACTTTCTGATTGATAGCCAATCTTAAGTCATGACTACAATGTCACCCACTAATCAACAGGCTTTTATTTCAGCCTTTGACATGCTGCTTACTGGACATGAAAATACAGTTTGTGCATACCTTCCCCTTAATACACATGTGACACCTTCAATACCTCCAAATACTTTGTGAAGCATGTCTGCCCTTTCACAAAACCGCTTGGACGGAACCTGATTGTCGTCCTATAAATCTGGAATAAGGACTTCAAATATTTTGAAAGAGTTGGCTGAATTCTGCATCTTTAATCTCATTCATTGGTACCCCGGTTATCTTCTCTTTCAATGATTGACACATTTCCTCCGTTGCAAATTAAGACGGAATATGGTCCAATTGTGCTTTCAGGCAGCTCATTCCAGACCATGACTTCTCGTAATGCAAAGGGAGATTTTACTCTACTCCCATCCAGTTACTTTACTCGTTATCTTCAACTATTTTCCGAATATGTTCATCGAGTCCACTGCCTTTTTTGATGCAGAATTGAACATTTTCCTTTAGTCCCTGAGGGAAATACTGATCTGTCCACCTGACTTCACGAATTAGTCTATCGTATCATTTTGTCACTGATGTTTCTCTGTGATATTTGCTGGAAACTTTGTCTCAGTATTTCCCATAATGCAATGCTGATGACACATCAACCATAACTCACTGTTTGGATAGAATTCCTGTACATTGCATGGGTATCAAAGACGTTTACGACATCTCTTGCCATTGCATTCCGTTCTCTCTATCTCTTTGGCGTGTACACGCTGCATTTTACAAGGACGGGAAGGATTCTGGTTGAGATATGTCAAATTTGAAAATGGATTGACCAAGTAAACGTAGACTAAATGTTTCCTCTTATGGGGCAATCTAGAACCAGAGGTGACAGGTATAAGTTGAGAGGCAGTAGATTTAAAACTGAAATGAGAAGGAATTCGTTCTCACAGAGGTTGTTGAGCTTGTGGAGCTCGTTGCCCCATGGCATGGTGAAGTCTGAATCGTTGCATGTTTTCAAGACGAAGATAGATAGAATTCTGATAAAAATGGGAAAGAAGAATATGGGGAACACGTGGGGAAGTGAATTTGAAACCCGGGATAGATCATCCATGATCTGGTTGAATGGCGCAGCAGGCTCGAAGGGTTTTGCTCCTAATGCTGATGTTCTCATGTTCCCCATCTCACTTATTCGTACTCCACACCCTTTCTAACCCTCACTACCTCAGTCATGTTCTCTCTCACTCTATTCATATCTGTCTTTCTATATCCTCCATATTCCCCTCTCTGGATCCTTTTCTGTTGCTTTATCTCTCCCCGTTCTTTGTCTTCACCATCTCTTTCTATACGTTTCTCTGTCACCTTCTCAAACTTCCTTTCTGGCTGTCGGTCCATGCCTCTCTCACACTGCGTTACCCATCATCCCAGCTGGCTAAAGATTTCTAATTTAAACTGTTTTCTACTTTATTCATTGAATATATAGGAGTTGGAATGTCTTCTCGAAGTTTTACAAGACATTGGTAAGGCCACACTAGGAATACTGTGTGCAATTCTGGTCACCATACGATAGAAATTATATTATTAAACTGGAAAGAGTGCGGCAAAGATTTACTACGATGCTACCGGGACTTCATGGATTGAGTTATAAGGAGAGGCTGGATAGACTGGGACTTTTTTCCCCTTTTTCTCTGGAGAGTAGGAGCCTGAGGGGTGACCTTATAGAGGTCTATAAAATAATGAGGGGCACAGATCAGCTAGATAGTCAATATGTTTCCCCAGAGGTAGGGGAGTCAAAACCGAGAGAGCATAGGTTTAAGGTGGGAGGGGAGAGATACAAAAGTGTCCAGAGGGGCAATTTTGTCACACAGAGGATGGTGAGTGTCTGGACCAAACTGCCAGAGGTAGTAGTAGAGGGGGGTACAATTTTGTCTTTTAAAAACATTTAGATAGTTACATGGGTATGATGGGTTTAAAGGGACATGGGCCAAATTTTGGGCAATTGGGATTAGTTTACGGGTTTTGGAAAAGAAAGGGCGGCACGGACAAGTTGGTCCGAAGGGCCTGTTTCTATGCTGTAAACCTCTATGACTGTATGACTCTATACCCAACAGCGGAGCTAAGGCCAGTTAGCAAGAACGCGGAAATGGATAAATTGATCCTTCTGGCTGGCCCTGAACAAATGTGAAGTTAAGAAAAAGTGCAAAGGCATAAATCTCTGACATAATCTACGAGCAGCATCGACAAGAAGGTTATTAGGTTTGAGATTTCTGCACTCTGAAAGTAGAAAAATCAACTCGTTGAATACAACGCTGGAAATTGTTTAAAAACTAATTGGAATTGGTTTGTGGCATTTTGCATTCAGTGTAAAGATTTAACATCTGGGTCCTGCCAAGAATTGATCACAGGCAATTTGCCAGCATTTACATAAATCCGATTGGGGAATATTTCAGTATTTGATGCGCCCTGCCGTGTGTGTCAGCATTTATAGCCTTGCTCCCAGTGAAGGTGGCTTAATTTGTAATATTGCCACAGCGAATGTGTAATGATTTACAGCGAAAGCCAATGCAATTTATCAATACATACACCAAATGCGCACTGGAGAGTGACCACATTTACAGCCTTGCCCTCAAGGGAATGTCTCAATATTTAAGGAATTGCCCGTTGGGTAATGTGTCTGTATTTCCAGCAGTGTCTCCACACAATGTTTCAGTATTTACAGGTTTGCGCCAAGGTGTCTAACAGTATTTAAAACAGTGCCCCATTGTGTGTCTCAATATTTATAGCAGGGCCCCCACGGATTGTGTCATTATTTACACCAGAGTCCTGAGGGAGTGTTTCAGAATTTACAGTGGCGTTTCATGTCGTGTAATGTTGTTCACAGCCTTACCCCGAGGTGTATGTCAATATTTACATCATAACCGCTGGCCAGTGTGTCACTAATTACAGATGTGCGCCCATGGAGTTTGTCAATAGTGGCCGCAACGAGATTGGCAGTAATTGAGCTGTGCCCTAGACAATGTGTTAACATTTATTCCAGTACCTCATGTACTGAGTCAACATTTACAGCACTTTCCACAGGGTGTCTGTCATTATTTGCAGCAGTTACACGCGGTAGTGCGCCATTACTTACAGCAGTTTCTGCAGGAGTCTGTTGTTACTTTTAGAATTTTCCCCTGATGGTGGCAGTAACGAAAGCAATGCCCTCAGGGACTGTGTCAGTTGTTACAGCAATGTCTCCAGTGTCTGTGACCTTATTTACAACAGTACCCCTCGGGAACTTTTCAATCCTTCAGCAGTTTTTCGCAAGTTAGTGTGCCAGTATTTCCAGAACTGACCCCAGGTAGTGTGTCATAATTTACGAGCTTGACCCAAAGTCGTGCAGGGGAGCATTTCCAAAAGCGTCACCAGTGAGTGCGCCAGCATTTTGAGCGTCATTGTTTACAGCTTTGCCACCAGTGAGTATTTAAATTTAAATATATGCTGGCGCATAACGCCGTTTTAAACAAAAGCTCTGTTGCCGCTATGTGACCTGTGTCCCTCTATTCCCTGTCCATTCAAGCTGCCACTGCAACGTTGCTGCAAGAATCTCGTCTGGCAGCGCATGGAATTCAACTCACCACGCAATGTGTAAAAAAAAATCCTCTCACATCTGGTTCAAACTTTTCGCACTTCTAACATTCTTAGTGTAGGAAAGTCAAGTACTCCAGGACGTAGATTTAAGTGCGTAAGGAAAAGTTTAGAAATGATGTGCAAGTCATTTATTTTACACAGAGGTTGGTGAATGTTTGCAATGTGCTGCCCAGGGAGGTCATGGGAGCAGGTAGGATACTAGCAGTTTAGGGGAAACTAGACGAACGCATGTATAGGATGGGAGTAGGAGGACACTGACTGAGATCTTCCAAACGATTTTAGATTAGGCTGGCATCATGATTGGTGCAGGCGTGGAGGGCCGATGGCCCTATTCCTGTGCTGCACCTTTCTGTGTTCTTCAGTCAATGTTCCCGAGCAATTGACATTTGCACCATCAGGAAAGAAAGACTCAGAGGATCCATTCTATCCATGCCTCGCGTAATTTTGGAAGCACCTGTCAGGTCACCCCTCAGCTTCTGCCATTATATGAAAAAGGCAATTGTATCGAATCTCTTCCAATTGAAAATACGATTAAAACCAGGCAGCATCCTTATTAACCGTTTCTGTACCCTTCCAAAGGCCTCCACGTTCATCAGGTAGTGTCGTCTCCAGAATATTGCAAATGTGGACCAAGGACCGATTTGCACAACTGCAACATGGCTTGTCAAGTTTTATTCTTTATGTGCTGCTCGATAAAGGTAAAAGTGCATTACATTTCCAAGACAAACTTACCCACGAGTACTCCACGTCGGAAACTCAAAACGTCCGCAGGTGGCCTGTCATTATTTAAAGACTTGACCCTGGAGAGTGTGTCAGCATTTACAAAGTGTGTTCACGGCATTTATATCAGTATTTCGAGCCGTGATCGAATCTGCGTCAGCATTTAAAGATGTGTCAACAGCGGGTACACAAGCATTTCAAACCATGCCGCAATGACTGTGCCAATTTTCACAATAGCAATCACAGGTAGTTCGTCAGTATATACCGCTGTGCCTGAAGGATTGTGTCAGTATTTTGCAGCATTTTTCTCAGGGTGTATGTCAGGATTTACAGTGGATTCACCGTGAATATGTCAGTACTTTCAACTGTATCCCCACGGTGTATATCAATACTTACAGCTGTACCCCCACTGAGCATGCCAGTATTCACGGCCGTCTCCCCCGGAAGAGTGTCACTATTGAACACACTGTCCACAGCATGTATGGTGTGATTGCCCTTGTGCATCCACTGATTGTGTTAAATTTACACCATACTGCGAAAGACGTGAATCAGTATTTATAGCAGTGCCCACAGGTATTGTGACAGTATTTGCAGCACTGCCACGATGGATTGTGTTCAATTCAGACTACTGCACCAAATAAGTGGCGTACCAGACAAAGAAGAAGGTTAAGTTGGATTACGATGGGATCTTGATCAATTGGGCCATGTGGGCCGATGAATGGCAGATGGAGTTTAATTAAATGCATTTTGGTTGATCGAAGCAGGGCAGGATTAGTCAGTTAATGGCAAGGCGGTGTCGAGAGTTATGGAACAAAGAGATCTTGGGGTACAGGTTCATGCATCCTTGAAACTGGAGTAACAGGTGGACAGGGCCTTGAAGAATGCATTCTATATGTTTGGGTTCATTGGACAGAACTTTGAATACTGGAGTCGGAACGACATGGTGAAGTTGTACATGACATTGGTACAGCCACACTAGGAATACTGTGTACAATTCTGGTCACCCTTTAAGAGAAAGGATATTATTCAACGAGAAAGAGTGCAGAAGAGATTTACTAGGACCCTACTCGGATTGATGGTTTGAATTGTAAGCAGAGGCTGGGTAGACCGGAACCGTTTCCCCTGGAGCGGAAGAGGCTTCGGGCTGATCATATCGTGGTCTATAAAATGATGAGGGGCATAGATAAAGCATAGAGTAAACATCTTTTCCCAAAGCAGCGGTGTATAAAATTAAAGGGCATAGGTTTACTGTCAGAAAGAAGAGATACAAAAGGGTCCAAAGGGCATTTTTGTCGCACAGAGGATGGCAAATGTCTGGACAGATCTGCCAGGGCGGGTTGAGGCGGGTACAATTTTGTACTTTAAAAAACATTTAGACAGTTACATGGATAAGATTGGCATGGAGGAAAGGGTCATAGGCGAGCAATGGTAACTCGATTAAATGTAAAAACTGGGTGACATTGACAAGTTGGGTCAATGCATCTGTTTCCATGCTGTAAACCTCGATGACTATGAATCAAAGTGCATAAAATTTATAGAACTTTCCACAGTATTTACAGCAGATCTCCCGAGAAGTGTGTCAGTCTTTACAACAGTAGCCAAAAGTAAAGTGTCAATATTTGCAGCAGTTTCTCCCGGGATTGTGCTCGTATGGACAAAAGTGTCCAAAGGGAATGTGCAATATTTTGCACGAGGGATGTGCCAGTATTAGGAGCATTGCGAACAGGGGACGTGTATTGACAACTGTTCACTGGGGATAGTGTCAGCAATAATTGAAGCATTGCCCACAATTATTATGCCAATTTTCGCAGCAGTGTCCCCAAGGAATGTATCAGAATTGCCCATCTGGATCGTGAAGGCATATACAGCTGTGCTCAAGGGGAGTGCGCCAATTTTGCCAGCAGTCAAGTCATAGAGTCATGGACGTTTACAGATAGGAAACAGGCGCTTCAGCCCAGAGAGGCGGTACGGTGGCACATTGGTTAGCACTGCTGCCTCACAGCGCCAGGGACACGGTTTCGAGTCCCAGCTTCGGCCATTGTCTGTGTAGAGTTTGCACGTACTCCCCGTATCTGAGTGGGCTTCATGCAGGTCTTCTGGTTTCCTCCCACAGTCCAAAGGTGTGCAGTTTCGGTGAATTGCTGGCAGCAAAATTGTGCCATGTTCGAGATATCACCAATTACCGATACAGAATCTTTTGTTTTTCCTTAAATCTATTGGTTTCCTTTGAACTCACACAATTGCTTTCTCCAAACCTTCTGAAGATCGTCGTACTGTGTAAATATGCTCCTGTTTTTGAAGTGTTCTTTCTTTTATTTTTATCTTAATACATCTTTGTTTTTAATATAAAATTATCGCAATGCTTCTCTGTGTTACTTACCTTGACTTGAGGAAATCTCCTCATAATACACAAATCGCAACATCGTTCTGGCAGCTATTTCAAACTTCATAGAAACGCAAGAGTGCAGAAGGCGGTCACTCAGTCCATCGCGTCTGCACCGACAACAAAGCCACCCATGCCTATTCCATGTAATCCCACCTATTCATCCCGCTAATCCCTCTAACCGACGCATCCTGGGACACTAAGAGGCAATTTTGCATGCCAATCTATTTTTGCTGCTCATCTTTGTACTGTTCTTTGTGATTTGGGCAGCCTGGCATTCAGCATCCACCACAAGACAAACCAAATGATTATGATTGTTACGTCTGGACGATACATTCAACTGTATCAGAATTTGATTAACATTCCATGCTTTTATCACTGACAGTCGTGTTTTAGGCTTTCCAAATAAACAACTCACTATGTACTTGCATGTGTTATGTTTAGCGGACTTTCAAAGTATCCACAGGTCTAATGTGTCGATTCTTTTCTCATAATCACAGACCTGAAATCCATGCATCCTTGTTGGAAACCTACACTGCAGTTCCTTCAAGGCCAATATACATTTTGTTTTAAGGTGTGGTGCCCAGATTTACTCAGAGTACTCGAAGTGACGCCTTAACCGATGTTTTGCATTGTTACAATATAACGTCTGCGAACTTATACTTCAGTCCTCTAAACATAAAGGGCGGTGCTGCATGGGCCTTCTTGATGATTTTTCCACACCGGTTACGCAAATAACTTGCTTTGTAAAAAATCATTTGCTGATATATGCAGAGGAGGTTAATCAGGATGTTGCCTGAAATGAAACAATTGAGTTATAGTGAGAGACTGGATAGGTTTGGAGCGTTTTGTTCAGAGCAGAGGAGGCTCAGGACGGCGGGGTGCATGAATAATGTGTAGAGGATTATGAGGTGTGTGAATAGGGTGAGGAGGGAGGAGCTGTTTCCCTTGGTCGACGAGTCAGTCACGACACTCATAGTTTTAGGGTAACTGGCAGAAAATTCAGAGAGGATTTGAGAAAAAAAACATGATTTCACTCAGAGAGTGATTGGAATCTGAAACGTACTGGTTGTGAACGTGATGCAGGCCGTGAACCTTAAAAACTAAACAAAAAATGGATGAACGCTTGAAATGTCATAACATTTAAAGGACATGGGGCAAATGCAGGAAAATGGGATTAACCCGCCTTCTATGTTCGTTATTGTCGGTGCAGACTCCATCGCCGAAGTGCATTTTTCTACACTGCCTGACTCTATTACTCGCTCTCTGCAAAAGGTCAACTATTTTTTAGTTGTTATACACGTCCCACGTGTTTTGCTTGAACGCAATGAAATAGTCAATATGTTTATTACATTACACTCCCAAGACATTTTCGGAATGCTTGCAGTGACGTATTTTGTTCATTCAGATGGAAACACTTTTCATTGATGATGTCCAACGGGTGTTACATATCTGATATGCATTTGGTGTTTTGGTTAGTGGAACATTTCAGTGAACCACCCAGTTTCAAAATCCATACATGTTTTTCACACTGAATCAGAAGAATAAGTGAACAACTCTCCTTTGTAAACAATCTATTCAAATCGTTCAATAAAACGCTGATTGTAATTTACCATGCTTGTTTGATGAATTACTTGACATCTTAATAGATTATGAGCCTGCACTTTCCGGTTGACTTTCGCTGCCCTTTGCTTCCCAAAGTGATTTTGTATTAAACTTCCAATCTCATCTGGCCCACTTGTGCTATTTGCTTTGTTATTTAATTTCCAGCAGCTACTGTCCAGCTTTATTGCAATGGAAATATAGTATTTCATCCCCATCACTTTTAGTTACTAATCACAATCTCTTGTATTATTTGGCGTCATTATATCTATCCCCTCAAACTTGTACACTTTCCAATTCAGATGTTATTCCATAACTGATTTGGAAAATGCTAGCAGGTGTGTTCTTGCATGGATATCCATAAGAGTGTCTCACTCCAGTGTGCTGTTGATTCCACTATCGTGCATACAGACAGAATGTACCCACCGATCAGGCACAAGTGCCTGATTGTAAAATGGGTAACTATTTTGTTTATGGCAGCTTACATTTCCAATGACAAATATAAAGATTGGCTCTCTCGTGGTGCCGTTCATAATAAACAATGAGCAATAGGGAGTGATACAAAAGGTTCCAGAGAGACTGTTTTTATTTCGCACTGAGGGTGGTGCATATCTGGAAAAAGCTGGTGGAGGTAGTCATAGAAGCGGGTACAATTTTGTCTTTTAAATAGCATTTTGATAGTTACATGGGTAAGATGGGTGTCGAGCGCTAATGGCCAAAGTCAGGCAGTTGGGAGTAGCATCGTGGATATAAAAGGTGGCATGAGCAAGTTGGACTGAAGGGCCTGTCTCCATGCTGTAAACCTTCCTGACTTTATGACACTATTTCAGAAACTCGATCTGGGCAGCTGCATGACCAGTAAGTGTTCTGTCATTGATTCAGCACTTGTGAAAATCATAACCTAGTTTTCACACCGTGTAGGTATGTATCAACAAATATCAGTTTTATGAATATTGTTTTATGAAACTGCCAAGGCTCCTTATTTTAGCAGCTGAGAATCATTCTCTACTCACTGAAAGACCCATCGTCTTTCAATATCTTTGGACTAATATAAATGACACATTTTCCAGTTCTTCAATATAACCATGCCGTGTGATCGAGATTGAAGAAGATATGAATTCTGGAATAGTTTATTCGACATACGAATTGGAAATGCAAATCACAGGTAGGCCAGGCCAGGTAAAGTTGACAAATTTCCTTCCCTAAAACACATGAGTGAATCAAATTCGACCATTATTATAAGTAGATTTTACTTCTACAGATTGTTTTAAAATATTAACTTTATTTTCAGCAACAACCGTATGGGAATTTGAAACCAAGACCCCAGAACATTACTATAGAATCATTGAACTCCTGCAATGCTGAAGGAGTGATGTGGAGATGCCGTCATTGGACTGGGGTAAGCACAGTAAGAAGTCTCACAACACCAGGTTAAAGTCCAACAGGGTTATTTGGTAGCACGAGCTTTCAGAGTGTTGCTCCTTCTTCAGGTGAAGAAGGAACACCTCTCCGAAAGCTTGTGCTACCAAATCAATCTGTTGTACTTTAACGTGGTGTTGTGAGACGTCTTACTCTGCTGAAGGAGGGCATTAGTCCATCGAATCTTCACCGACTCTGCGATACAGCAGCTTACCCAGCCGCAGCCACCGCTCATTTCCCTTAACCACACGCATTCAACACACTAATCCCCCAAGGGACAATTTACCATGGCCATTTCAACGAACCTGCATATTTTGTGGACACTAAATGGCAATTTAGCACAGCCAATCCACCTAATCTACACAACTTTGGACATGATGGGGTGCGTGGCCAGTCCATCTAGGCAACATATCTTTCGACTGTGGGAAGAAACTGGAGTATCCAAAGGAAACATATGCTGATACACGGAAAATATACAAACATCACACAGACAGTCACCGAAGGAAATAATCGAATCCGTGCCCCTGCAGTGTGAGGCAGCAGTGTTAACTGCTGTGTCACAATGTCGTCCTGATTCATTGCCTTACTCCGTTGAGGAGAATGGGGTAGAAAGTTTGGGAAGTGTTGTTGACAATTGCAGAAGTATTTCGTGAGATCAAGTCTGGAGCATACAGTTTTTAATCATCGTATGTGTGGCACGATGCAACTGCATTGGAAGTACTTTGGAGATAGTGAAAAGAGAGAGATGACCCATTTGGGTTCATCCCCTCCCCATTTATGTCATCTCCTCGAGCAACTGGCTCTTTGGCTGAGCTCCACTGTGTGTTCTTTGGAGAAGGTCTGTTTTTAAACTCTGAACTCCAACGAGTACAGAACCAATCTGGAGAGATTGAACAGATTGGGTCTCTCCTTGTTGGAGTTTAGAAGGCTGAGTGGTGACCTTATAGAGACATATAAGACAATGAAGAAGCTGGATAGGCTAGAGGTAGAGAGATTCTTTCCACTTCGAAGGGAAGCCAGAACGAGAGGGCACAGGCTCAAAATAAGTGGGGGCCGGTTCAGAACAGAGTTGAGGGGGAACTTCTTCTCTCAGAGGGTAGTGAACCTCTGGAATTCTCTGCCCATTGAAGTGGTGGAAGCTTCCTTCTTGAATTTGTTTAAGTGACGGGTAGACAGATTTCTGATCGCTAAGGGAATTAAGGGACATGGGGAGCAGATGGGTAAGTGGAACTGATTCGCTTCAGATCAGCCATGACCTTGAATAGCGGGTCAGGCTCGAGGGGCTAAATGGCCTACTCCTACTCCTATTTCTTATGTCCTTATGTTCTTAAGCTTTGCACCATTCGTGACCATGCCTTGGGTTGATTAGAATCATAGAATCATAGAATTCTTACAGTACAGAAAGAGACCATTCGGCTCATTGCGCGTGCAACATTCTAACTCGACTCGATGCCATCACCCCACGTAATTACCGTGCTGAACTACCTGACAGTAAGGGGCAATATAGCGTGTCCAATGAAAATAACACGCACATCTTTGGACTCTGGCATGAAACAGGAGTACGTGGAGGAAACTCACACAGACACGGGGAGAGAATTGGTACTCTTCACAAGCAGACCTCTTCCACCTCACCTGAATTTATTCCTTTAAACCGCTCGTTAAATTTACGTCTTTACGTAAGGACTTTGTGGACTGACTTCATTTTTATTTCATTTTTTCCTTCTGCCTTGCTGCTTATTAAATACGGTTTTAAAAATCCAATTTGTCATGTTTGAGTAACAATTAGCACGCGGTCGGAATAACTTTGCACTTTTGCAACACTTGATGAGTTAAATGTTGTGTGTCCCAGTTTATTGGCTTTGCAAATGACTCTAATTACTTCTGCTTTTAATTAATACGTTGGTAACTAACGTTTAGCGCCTGCCAGGAACATGGAAAAACGGTCAGTTTTGTTCTCTTTAAAAAAGAGCACTCTGGACTGGAAGAGACTTCTATTTCAGAAAAAGTGTTAAGCAAATACATTTCAGAAAATGTTGGGAATTCGTTGGAAGTTACTGGGGACCGGTGTTCGGTTTCAACCATGGCAGCTGGTGAAATGGAATTTGATCAATAACTGAACCTGAAGTCTTATGATGACCTTGGAACCGTTGTTGATGCTTTGAAGAATCAAATATTTTTTCAAGAATGTTCTTTAGGGATCAAAAGCTTTCAAACTCGCAGGGTCAGGCCAACATGTGACTCAAGATCTACAGCAATCTCATTCAGTCTTAAGTGACCTCAGATCATGTATCAACGTAAGGACAATTAGACCGTAATATACGAAGTTGAAAGAGGATAGGCCACGAGGCCCCTGCAGGCTGCTCTGCCATTCAGCAGGAAAATCGCTGAATCAGAATTCCTCACGTCCACTTACCTGCATTTTCTCCAGTAATCATTCATTCCTTTCTGGATCAAAAATCCGTCGATGAAAGCTCTAATAATACACAAGCACTCTGCCCACACTGGCCACTTTGGCAACAAGTTACAAGGACTCCCGACCCTCTGACAGAATGAACTTCTCACATCTGTCTTAAATTGCCGTCCCTTTCTTCTAAAACTGTGATATCTCGTCCGAGTCTCTCCCATGGGGGGAATCATCCTCTCAGTAATTACGCTGTCAAAAAAACTCACTAATCGAATATGTTTGAATGAGATCACAACTCATTCATCTCAATTCCAAGATGAGAGTTCCAACCTGTTTAAAACTTCCTCAAAATGAAATTCCTCCATAACTGGAATCATCCTAGTGAACATTCTCTGTACTACCTGAAATGAAATGATACCTTTGTCCTCATGTTTAGTGACATTAAAATTTCGAAACATCAGCAAACCTCATGCAAAACAATCGAACCCTGGACACGGGCCATCACAATGTGTTTGGCTGATTGTGATTGGCCAGGAGAAAGTGAGGTGAAGGACATTTGCACTTATCCCAGAATTGCAAAAAACTGTTCATGTGAGACCTTTGCACATAGGGAACACTTTAGAAATTGTGCACAGCGAGGGAAAGAAGACATTGTGACAGAGTGGGTGCATCCACTTCTATAACACAACCACAGAAGACTTGTGCAAATGCAAAGGGAACCTATGTGTGAAACAGAAACAGACCAATGAGGTAGGGAGTGTAACAATTCCACCAATAGTCCATTTGGCTGATATGTGTGTTAATAACTTATACTTCTTCATCTGGTATGCTATGTCGAATAAGAGGTTAGTGAGTTGATTTGAAGGTAAAATGCATACTGCTGAACAGAAGATAATGGGCTATGCATGGGCTCTGCCGAGATAGAGTTCGATTTTCAGGAACTGCATTGAAGGGTGTGCTCTGCATTGCCAATGAGTCTGTTAAAAAAATGAGATGCCATTGATATATTGACACCGTGAGATCACAATTAGCACTGAAAGGGAGTATACCAAATGATCCCGGAATCTTTCCCCTATATTGTAATGTTCTGAGGCAGCAAAGTGACGATTAAGTTAACGTGATGAAACAGTGGACTGTTTTCACGGAATGTCATATTTACTGCAATTTGCAAAACAAAGCCAAGTGAACAAGCAAAGGCGACATTTATTTCTGTTTGCCATTCTGGATGTTGACCATGTTCTGTGTGTATACTTCCATGTCCACCCAAACCTCACCACCGTGGGTCAACTCTCCTCCCGAAGAACCACTGCAGAATAAGCAGCATTTCCTATATTCTCTCTGAGTGAAGCGAATTTAAATTAACCCGATTGAGAAAAAGCACTGGCTTGAGTTTCTGTGAAAATATTCAGGACCCAGAGCAACAGGACACAGTTGTATCTGTTGAGCAATTTAAATTGCGGCACAACAGGATCCGCCCACAACCGGCAAGAGAGCGGGAGGGCAGGTGGGGTGTGTGTGGGGCTGGAGGATGCGGGTAGGATGCGGGTGTGGGGTGAGGGTGGCGGGGAGGGGGGGGGTTGTGGGGGAGGGGGTGAGCAGGAAGGCCACTTTTCCTGTGCCTCAGGTTCAATGTGGCGTCAGAATTAAGAAAACATTTCCTTTTTGGTATTTGATATAAACTGAAACTTATTTTTAAGTGCATTAGGTAATAATACAGGGAAATTAAGTATTTTTTGTTGCCCCCTATTGTGCATCAGGCAGCATCTCTGTAGGCAGTGCTATGGTGCTTGTGAGGAGGGCGTGAGTATGTGTAAGCATTAAGGCAACAGAGCAAGAACCTGATAGCCGTAGCCCAACTATTATTTTTCGCAACAACTCTTGACGCTCGGGAGTTTACAGTCCTAAGATCAAGGAACTGCTTCAAGGAATAATAAAACTGAGACGCTCGTGGGTGTTTCCAAAGGACTCGATTGCATTGGGTATTATTGTCAGTTTTCCTTCGTCAGTGGATTCAGTTGAAAGCACCTTCAACGTATTGAAGCTGGTAAATAAATATCGCCGTTTACCAGCGGAATAAGATGCATGATCTCGCCATGATTATTGTCAATGCTGACATTTCGGGATTGGCATTAATCATGGCGAGATCATGCATTTCCTCCCATCAATAGTTGGTGGATCTAAGGGGAAGAAGGCCCGAAAAAATATCTGTCGAATATGAAAATATATTTCTCACTTTTTTGGTACCTCCCTGTATCTTCATTTTGTCAATTATGGCGAGCCTCCTCAAAGTCTGCAAATGGCCTTGGCCTCTCTGAAGCTGTGAGTGCGCTTATTTCCCACATATAGAAAGGCCAATTATGTTCAGACAAAATGATTTAAATTTATTGAGTTGCACTCAGAATGGAACTGGTCACTAAAGACATTTTTGTGAATGCATGTGTATCAAATAGTCCTGCCATATTTATGCATCCGTAGATTCATTTATTTTTGCCTCTATTGATCTAGCACCGCCTTGTTTGTATGAAACCTGCTGGCCTCAAAGAACAAATGGGGAGTTAATTTCATGGTCTAAAGATTCACTGTTGAAATAAATTCATAGACTCTGTGTTGAGGAGGATATGGGCTGAAAGGCCACTCTATTTCTCTCCAATAGCAATGTGCGGAGGGAGTCGAGGAGGCTTATGCACCATATCACTCTGCCTCAGTAATGCATTTTGACCCCCACCCACTCTACCCCCAATCGACCAACTTTGCTGGAGGCACCGTAATGCCCATATCTACTGATTTGGAGAAATATTTGCTGCGATTCAGATGTGCAGTACCTCGATGTTGCATACGGGAACCAAATTCCCTTCAAAGGCAAGTTTAAAAAGTGACATGATAACAATCTTCAAATGTGGGGATCAGGAAATGGGAAGAAATTGATTGAATCGTGTGCTGTACGATTCCATACAGTGGACAATGCGATTCCTAAATGTTGCCTGAACACTCTGCGAAAAATTAAAATATGTAGAGCTGTACCTAATATATTTGTTTGATAGATTATGTTATAATTCATATCTGCACATGTTTCAAGCAGACTATAGAATGACAAAACACAGGTATTTGTCTAGTTTTTGCACAGCATCCCAATGCAGAATATCCCTTTTTACCCAAAGTCCTTGTTAAATGTATCTTTTGCAAATTAAAATTGGCTCTTTGCAAAGAACGTTCAACACCACACATTTTCAGTGTACTCCGGATTATCATGATTTTCTATTGCTCTCAAAGCTTGGTGTAGAAGATGAAGTCGCATGGGATCAGATGTGAGCTGGAAAGGTGGATACAAAACTGGCTTGGTCAAAGTAGACAGAGGGTATCAGTGGAAGGGTGCGTTTCAGAATGGAGGGCTGTGACAAGTGACATTCCTCAGGGATCAGTGCTGGGACCGTTGCTGTTTGTAATATATATATAAATGATTTGGAGGAAAAAGTCACTGGTTCGATTAGTAAGTTTGCGGGTGAAACAAAGATTGGTGGATCTGCAGAGAGCGATGAGGACCATCAGAGGGTACAGCAGGATTTAGATCATTTGGAGACTTGGGCAGAGAGATGGAGTTGGTCAGATGGAGTTTAATCCAAACAAATGTGAGGTAATGCATTTTAGAACGTCTAATACAGAAAGGACATATACAGTAAATGGCAGAACCCATAAGATTATTTTTGGACAAAGGCATCTGGGTGCACACATACACAAGTCACTGAAAGTGGTAATGCAGATGGAGAAGGTAGCCAAAGAGGCATAAGGCATGCTTGCCTTCATCGGCCGGGGCATTGAGTTTAAAAATTGGCAAGTCATGTTGCAGCCTTATAGAATCTGAGTTAGGCCGTACATGAAATATGATGTTCAATTCTGGTCGCCACACTACCAGAAGGATTTGGAAGCTTTGGGGAAGGTGCACAAAAGATTTACCAGGATGTTGCCTGGGATGGAGGGCGTAAGCCATGAGGAGAGTTTGGAGAAAATTGGTTTGTTCTCACTGGAAAGACGGAGGCTGAGGGGTGCCCTCATAGAAGTCGACAAGATTATGAGAGGCATGGACAGAGTAGATCGTCAGAAGCTTTTTTCCCAGGGTGGAAGAGTCAATGACTAGGTGGGGTAGGTTTAAGGTGCGAGGGGCAAGGTTTAAAGGAAATGCATGAGGGAGATATTTTACACAGAGAGCAGTGGGTGCCTGGAACTTGTTGCCGGGGGAGATTGTGGAAGGGGATGTGGTCGTGACTTTTAAGGGGCGTCTTGACAAATACATGAATAAAATGGGAATAGAAGGATAAGATCCTCGGAAGGGCAGGGGGTTTTATTTCAGTCGGGCAGCATGGTCGGTGCTCGCTTGGAGGGCCGAAGGGCCTGTTCCAGTGCTGTAATTTTCTTTGTTCTTTGTTCATGTACTTCCTTCTGTGTACTGCAGGTATTTGTTTTCATTCGCGGCCTTTGTCTTTAATCCGTTATCCACTTGACACAAGTGAATAATATTGAAAAAAAAAGTCTACGGGTGAACAAGGAATCATTTTGATTTGTTCAGAACAAACAATTTGGCGCACGAATGTCCGTTAAGGAAGCAAAAGTGCGTCTTTACAGGGTCTGCCTTACATTCGAGCCCAAACCCACAGCATCATGCTTCATTCCGAATTGCTCTCTCTGAAAAGATCTAGCAGGATAAACTATTCAAGAGCAAATGGGTTCTATACAGATTGGCTCCTGAACTATTTTTTTGAAAACTAAACTCTTCCTCTTTTACCCCATCGTCACCTGCCGTGGCGTTTGATTAATTCGATGACATTTCCCCTCAACTCCCCCGTTCTATTGCGAGGATTTATGTATTTTCCAGGCTTTCCATATAATTGAACTCTCTTATCCATATAAAGATGCTTGCAAGTTCCTCCCCCCCCCCCGCCCCCGCCCCGCCCTCGCCCCCCAACACTCCCCATCCTTTTCCAAATGGCACGGCAATCTTTGTTACAATATCGATTGTAGCATTTGCTGGTGTGCTTCGTCTGTGGCCTGAAAAGGGTAAGGCAAACATGTAAAACAAATGCATGCCCAATTTGCTTTTCACCCGTTTACTTATTGCAGGATTCCATGTGTCTCTTTGAAATATTGATCCTGTTAGAGCATAGAACATAGAACAGCACTACACATGAACAGGCTCTCCAGCCCACAATGTTGTCCTGAACATTACGTCAAATTAAACCAATTTCTTCAGCTTTTCATCGATAGATGTATTCAGAGAATCTTACAGTGCAGAAGGAGGTCATTCGGCCCATAGAGTATGAACAGAGCACAATCCCATCCAGGCCCTATCCCCATAACCCCTAGCATTTACTCCAGCTAGGCCCCCTGACATTAAGGGACAATTTAGCATGGCCGATTCAGCTAACCTGCACATCTTCAGAATGTCAGTGGAAATCGGAGCGCCCACGGGAAACCCAGGCAGACATGGGGAGGATGTGCAAATTCCACGCAGACAGTGAGGAAAGCCGGGAACTGAACCCGGGTCCCTGGCGCTGTGAGGTAGCAGTGCTGACCAATGTGTCACCGAGCCACCCAATGTCCTTGTTCTCAATCTCACTATTACTTGCATATTAATGTCTAAAAGCCCCTTAAAGACTCCGAGCGTATCTCCCTCCACGACCATCCCTGGCAGCACATTCTGGCTAATTAACCAGCTTGCCGTTTGCACATAGAAACGACGTATTGTCTGTATCTGCGAATCCAGGTTGGCTATTTCGTTGTTATACAAATTAACTAATTTCACGAGGCAATGGCGAACATTTGGAGTTGTACAATTCATTCAGAAAGATATATTTTAATGTATGGCTTTATAGCCAGTTAGGTCGTAGGAAACATAAGAATACAGTCATGAAGTCATAGAGCAATAGAGCACGGCAACAGGTCCTTCAGCCCAACTGGTTCATGCTGACCATGATGTCGTCCCAGCTAATCCCAATTCCCCACGTTTGGCCTCTATCTCTCGAAACCTTTCCTATCCATATAATTATCCAAATGAATCTTAAATGCTGCCAGTGAACCTGCTTCAACCACATTCTCTGGCAGCTCATTCCATAGAGGCACGACCCTCTGCCCCTCAGCTACCTTTTAAATCTTTCTCCTTTAAAATTAAACCTATGCTTCCTAGTTCTGAATTTCCCTACCCTGGCAAAAATATTATCTGCCTTCTTTGTTTCTGTGCCCCTCGTGATTTTAGACACCTCCATTTGATCAAACCCCAATCTCTTTAGTTCCAAGGAATGAAGCCCACGCCTGGCCAAACGTTCCCTATAAATCAGGCCCAGTAGTCCTGGCAATATCCTTGTAAATCTTTTTTGCACTCTTTCCAGTGACCAAAGCAGGACACAATACTCAAAGTGCGGCCTCACCAGCAAAAAAGACAACTGTAACATAAAGTCCCAATTCCAATATTCAGTCCCATATCTAATGAAGGCCAGTCTGCTAAACATAAACTGATCGATTTAGAAAAAAATAGATGTGATTATAATTATATTGGATCATAAATATCCGGTTGGGCCACTTGGAACATCTTGAGTAATGAGCTGCAAAAATCTATCAGACTATTACAGACATACAGAGGAAAGTGTCAAACGTTAGGACAAGAAAGCTCAAGGCTTGCAGAGCTTCACAATACACCGCATTGCGGCTTGAAAAATCTGTGGCACCAGATTCGCTTCAACAACTTTTCAACAAAGAGGAAATGACGAAGAACAATGCAGCACTCAGGCCCGCTGGCCCCCCAAGCCTGCGCCGATCATGATGTCTGCCTAAACTAAAACTGTACACACTTATTGAGTCAATATCCTTCCATTCCCATCCTATTCATGTATTTGTCCAGTTGACCCTTAAATGCTGCTGTGGTCCCTGCTTCCACTACGTGCCCTGCCAGCACATTCCAGACTTTCATCACCCTCTGTGTAAAAACACTTGTCTCGCATATCTCATCTAAATGTTTCCCGACGCAACCTAAATATATGTCCCCAGTACTTAACTTTTCTACCTTAGGAAAGAGTGTCTGATTCTCCACTCTGTCCATGCCACTCTTTATCCTGTAAACCTCTGTCAGTCTACCCCTCAATCTCCGCCGTTCCAGTGACAATAAACAGAGTTGTTCCAACCTCTCCTCATCGGTAATACTTTCCAGACCAGGCAACATCCTGGTAACCCTCTTCTGTACACTCTCCAAAACATCCACATCCTTCAGGCAGTGTGGGCACCAAAGTGTAAACGACATTCCAAATGAGGCCTAACGAAGGTTCTGCAAAGCTGCAGCATGACCTACCAATTGTTATGTTCAGTGCCCCGACCGATGAAGTAAAGAATGTTGTGTGCCTTCTTCACGACCTTCTCCACATGTGTTGCCACTATTAGGGATCGGTGGGCATGTACGCTCAGATCTCTCTGCCTGTCAATACTCCTAAGGGTACCACAATTTATGGTATGCATGCATTGGACCTTCCAGCCTGCATTATCTCAGACTTGTCCTTATTAAACTGCATCTGCCATTTCCCTGTCCATGTCTCCAGCCAGTATATATATTGATGTATCCTCTGAGAATCCTCTTCATTATCCGCAACTCCACCAATTTTGGTGTCATCTGCGAACGCACTGATCAGACCAGTTACTTTTTCCTCCAAATTACTTATATATACAAAGGAAAACAAAAGTCTCAGAACTGATCCATGTGGAACACAGCTAGTCACAGCCTTCCATTCAGAAAAACGCCCCTCGACTGCTACCCTCTGAGTTATATGGCCTATCAGTTTGCTATCCATCTTGCCACCTCCCCTCTGATCCCGTAAGCCTTCCCTTTTCGTATCAGTCTGCCATCAGGCACCTTGTCAAAAGCTTCACCAAAATCCATGGATGCAACATCCACTGCCTTTCCCTCATCTATCATCTTCGCCACTTCCTCGAAAAATTCGATCAAATAAGTGAGGCATGATCTCCCCTTCACAAAGCCAGGTCATCACTAATAAGTCCATTTGTTTCCTCATGTGAGTAAATCTTGTCCCGAAGAAGCTTTTCCAATAATCTCCCCACCACTGACATAAAGTTCACTGGCCTATAATATCCTGGATTCTCCCTGCTGCCTTTCCTAAACAATGGAACAACATTGGCTACCTGCCAGTCCTCTGAGACTTCACCTATAGCCAATGAGGATGCAAAGATTTTTGTCAATGCCCCAGTAATTTTCGCTCTTGCATCCTACAGTATTCTGGGATAGGTCCCATCAGGCCCTTGGGATTATCTACATTATTGTTTCTGAAGACGCACAACACCTCTTCCTTTTTGAAATCGATAGGACCCAGAATATCTACACACATTACCCTGAGCTCCTCATCCATCAGGACCCTCTCTTTCGTGAATACTAAGGCAAAATATTAATTTAGTATCTCGCCCATTTCCTTTGCAATCAAGCATTGATTCCCTCCACTATCCTTGAGTGGAGCAACCCTTCCCCTGGCTACCCTCTTGCTCTTTACGTATTGCTTAGTATTTTCCTTAATCCTGTTTGCAAAGGACTTTTCATGACCCAATTGAGCCCTCCAAATTATTTCCTGATGTTCGTTCCTAGGTTCTTTACATTCTTCAGGGGATTTATCTGTCCTAAACCTTTTCGGTCTCACAAATCCTTCCTTTCTCTCCTTGGCAAGACTATTAATAGCCCTTGTTATTCAGGGTTCCCAATACTTGCCACAGTTATCTTTCATCCTCACAGGTACATGCCGGTCCTGAATTCCAATCAACTGACATTTGAAAGCCTCCCAACTGTCGGTTGTTCATTGACCCCCACCAGCCTCCCTCAATCTGCAATCTCCAGATCCTGCGTGATGTTGTTGTGTTGAGACTTCCCTCAATTTATTGCCTTCAGCCGAGGACCACACTTATTCTTATCTATGAGCAGCTTACAACTTACGGACTTATGATCATTGTTCCTGAATTGCTCTGCAACCGAAGCTTCGATCACGTGGCCGGGCTCATTCCCAATTACCCGGTCTAATATGGCTCCTTCCCGATTTGTGCTTTTTACATATTGTTTCAAGAAGCCTTCCTGGACAGTGCTTACGAGTTCTGCCTCATCCAAGCCTCTAGCAGTACGTGCATCCCAGTGAATATAGGGAAAGTTAAAATCACCCACGACAACAACTCTGCTGTTTTTGCATGTTTCCAATTTTTCCTGCATATCTGCTCCTCTATCTCCCGCTGGCTGTTGGGAGGCCTGTAATAATCCCCCGACATTGTTACTGCACCCTTCATCTTCCCTAGCTCCATGGAAGGTTAATAATTAGACAGTGAGTCCACAAAGCGATTGTGATAATGCAATCCAGTCAATGTCCCCGTGCGATAAAGCCGTTTACTCAGTTCAAAGCTTGTACCCAAAAAAGACAAACAGCGGTGACATCTGAACATTCTGCATCTATGTCTTCTGTACATTTGGTACCAAGTTCTGTTTGCAATTTCAAAGTTCAAAGCCTGGGTTTAACAACTCACTACTGGATCATCAATTTGCAATTGCATCTCATTTTCCTAAGATTCTGGGACAGTAATCACAAATTCCAAGTATCCTCTCGATAAAATTGAAAGTAATGAATTGATGCACTGTTCATGATACAGTTAATTAAGACCCTCCCCCATCACCACCACCGCCCGCTCCCCTACACACACAGACACACAGACAAAGACACACACACACACACACACACACACACACACGCACACACACACACACACACACACAAGCACACCTCCCCCATCAGTGATGTGCCATGACTTTGTCAGTACGAAAACTACTCTGATCAAAAGGTTGAGTTACCTGCTGAAACATTAGTTATCCTTAAAATTTGTACTTCATATGGCACAACAGGGACAGAATAGCACGGGAGGGACACATAACACTGCCAGCAATATTGCCCATTTGTCCAGCTCGAACTTGCATTGCATTACAATGTCTAATCTCAGCTCGGATTGCTAATCAGAATTGCAAAACGTGAAAAATTAACTTGTGAAATGGACGAGGGATGGTAATGCTTTTCATCATTGACATCCATCCTCCGGAATCAAATATCTCAACTTTAGGTTAGGATTGCTGCCTCATCATGCCAGGGACCTTTGTTTTGTATTAGCCTTGTTTTACTGTCGGTCTGTAAATTACACGTTCTTTCCATGTCTGCGTGGGTTTTCTTTGCGTACTCCAGTTTCCTCTCATCCTCCAAAGATCTGCATTTCAGGTGGTGTGGCTATGCTTCATTGTCCCTTACTTTCGACAGAGATGTAGGGTAGGTCGATTGGCCATGGGAAATTGCCATGAAATCTCCAAAATTGTGTTGCTCAGGTGAGTTGACCATGGTAAATAATTAGTGTTCAAAGATGTGTAGTTGAGGTGGACCTTGCCAACAAAGGCCCCTGAAAATGTGTGCCGAAGGCAGACAAATGATTCATTCCTCGTTTCAGTCTTAATGTGGCACACCTTTGTGCTGAGTCTAATGCCCTTCGTCCCTAGAATCTTCCATGGACTCTGTGAAGACCTTTGATTTCTCCGTTGCTGCTGCAACGGAGAAATCAAAGAGAAATGTAGTAGTAATTGGGAATAGTGTCGTTAAGGGCATATACACTGTTCTCTGTGAACAGGATAAGGAATACCGTAGGTTGTGTTGCCTGCCTCGTGCTCGAGTCCAGGATGTATCCTCTGGGCTGCAGAGGAATTTGGAGTGGAAGGGTGAAACGCCAGTTGTCGTGGTCATGTAGGTGCGAATGACATGGACCAAACAGGAACTAAGGATCTGCAGAGGGAGTACGAAGAGCAGGGGAACAAATTAAAAAGCAGAACCAATAAGGTGGTAATCTCTGGGTTCCTAACTGAGCCACCCGCGAATTGGAGCAGGGTTAATAGGAATAAGGAGACAAATGCATGGCTCAAAGGAATGGGTTCGAATTCATGGGGCATTGGCACCAGTATTTGGGCAGATGGGACCTGTATACATGGGATGGTCTCCGTTTGAACCGTGCTGGGACCAGAGTCCGAGCGAATCATATCACTAGGGTTGTAGATAGGGCCTTGAACAAATTTATGGGGGGGAGGATGCAGAGATAAGTGGAATTACGAAATCAATGGTAGAGGAGAGGAAGTGAGTGCAAGTGAATGAGGGCATTCAAGTAGTTAAAGCAGTAGAGGGCGAGGGAGAAGTTGATAGCGTTTCATCAATTCGGGTCCAGATAAAAGCTGGAATAAAGAAAATTTGTCTGAATGTACGAAACATTCGGAACAAAGTTAATGAGTTGAGGTGCAAATGGGTATGATCTAGTGGCCATTACAGAAACGTGGCTGCAGGGAGACGAGGACTGGGAGATGAATATCCAGGGGTATCAGGCATTTAGGAAGAACAGACAGGAAGCAAACGTTGGTGTGGGAGCTCTGTTAGTAAAGGATAATATCAGGGTAGTAGTGAAGGATGACATTGGCTCGAAGGCACAAAACGTGGAATCGTTATGGGCAATGATAAGGAATAATAGGGGGAGAAATTAACTAGTCGGCGTGGTCTATAGGCCCCCAAATAATAATGTTGAGGTGGGGAGGGCTATAAACAAGCAAGTAATGGATGCGTGCAAAAACGGAACGGCAATAATCATGGGGGACTTCAACCTGCATATTGATTGGCTAACTCAAGTTGGAAGGGGTGGGATGGCGGAAGAGTTCTTAGAATGCTGTTGGGATAGTTACCTTGAACAGTATGTTACAGAACCGACGAGGGAACGAGTTATCTTAGATCTGGTAATGTGTAACGAGGTAGGTAGAATTATGGATGTTCTTGTGAAGGACCCTCTTGGGTCAAGTGATCACAATATGGTGGAATTTCTGGTACTAATGGAAGAGGAGAAAGTAGGGTCCCATACCAGTGTCCTCTGTTTGAACAGAGAGTAGTATGATAGGATGAAGGCTAAAATTGGCTGAGGTGGACCGGGAGAGCAGACTGTTAGGTAGGACAGCTGAGGAACAGTGGAGGATTCTTAAGGAGATCCTTGTCAGTACTCAGCAACAAAATATTCCGGTGATAAAGAAGGACTGTAAGAAAAGGGATAAGCAGCCGTGGATAACAACGGAACTTAACGAGAGTATTAAATTAAAGACCGACGCGTACAGAGTGGCCAAAAAAGTGGAGAATCGGAAGAATGGGAAAATATTAAGAAGCAACAAAGAACGACGAAGAAAGCGATAAAGAAAGGAAAGATAGGTTATGAAGCTTGGCTAGCTCTATTTATAAAAAATGATAGGAAAAGCTTTCACAAATATATAAGAAGGAATAGAGTGGCAAGAGTGAATGTTGGACCCTTGGAGGACGAGAGGAGGGATTTAATATTGGGAAATGAGGAAATGGCGGAAACTTTAAGTAAGTTTTTTGTGTCGGTCTTCACAGTGGAAGACACAAATAGTTTACCGAATATTAACGATGGAGGGTTGGTAGGAGAAGAGGTACTCAATACAATTAATGTTACCATGGAGGCAGTGCTTGGTAGACGAACGCCTCTTCTGCACTGCATGATTCCATGATCCTGTGGTTCTATGAAAGTCAGATTTGAACCTTGGTCTTTGGCACTGTGAGACAGCATTGCTAACCTCTGTACCATTCTTTATCCGATCGTGGTACGAGGCCCTTTCTACATCAATTTATTGACTCTTGCCATTGCTTACATTCCAGTGCAGCCCCAGTTGGCGATAAGAGCTGACGTGTGCGTGTGTTGTCCCAACAGTGTGATAACGTGGACAGGATATTAAAATAATTAATTAATTCCTGTGTTCTGTTCTCATAAAACGAGCAATTGTCCCGGAAAATGCAAAATTGCATTTGACCGTGCTGTTTCTTTCCATAATCCATGTTTCTGATATAAATAGAACAGTAGATATAATTTGCCAGCAACTTTAATATAATGCTCTGTTATGTTGTATCTTAGCAACTGATATAATTCCTGATTGGTTGACTGAAAGCAATCCATAACGTAAAACTTCTCATCAAAATACTTCAAGATGCGGTTCCCTGCTTTTCTGTTTGCTGCTGGTGAGTACTACTTATAGATTATATTCTTATTTGTCCAGCTACTTTGATTGCTCGTTCCCTATGCTCCATTATGGTGATATTGTATTTCGTTATTTGTGAGCGGCCATTGTCGCAGATTGTCAAGTCCATCTGCTGAGTCTTTAGGCTTGTTGTTTCATTGAACACTACAGTGCAGGAGGAGGCTGTTCAGCACCGACTCCACTTCGAAAGAGTACTCCACAATGGCCCACTGTCATTCAACTCTATGTTTTTACCATGGCTAATCCACCTAACCTATATATTTTCGGACAAAAAGAGTCAATTTACCATGAGCAATCCACGTAACTGCACATATTTGGACGATGGTAGGAAACGGGGGCAGCCAGAAGAAACCCACACAGAAATGGTGAGGTAGTACAAACTCCAGACAAATACTCACCAATGGCCAGAGTAGAACTGCTGTCCATAGCACTATGAGGCAGCAGTCTGGACAATGTGTCTCTGCGAAGATTGAAACTGGATCGAATAGAGATTGAATATGTTAGCCGAGGAAGTATTAAAATATGTCAATTTAAACATGGCAACATCGCAGGAGTCAGGAAATTCGGGTCCTCCAGACAAGTGTATTTCTGGCGAAGGGAAATCTAGTTACAGACATTAGCGGCCAGGTCATTCTATGCCTTCGTTACATTATTGTATCCCAATTTATACAGTATGCAACTGATGACTGGGCCAGAGAGCGAATGCACCACTATTTTGTAAAAAATATAGTTGTCATTCGCGACAGATGTGATGTTACGATTGGGAGCACAAATTCGTGAATATCAGTTATACCCTGACTCGATGAGCATGTGTCTTAAAAATAACCAAATACGTAAGAACACTTAATTGGAAATTAAGTGTAAACATCCATGTATATATCCACATACAATTTTACAAAAGGTACAGGGAGCGAGGTAATGGTAGAGATCTAGAAGAGTATACGGCTAATAGAAAGGATCTTAAGAAGGAAATTAGGAGAGCAAGAAGGGGTCATGAGAAGGCCTTGGTAGGCAGGATTAAGGAAAACCCCAAGGCATTCTACAAGTATGTGAAGAGCAAGAGGATAAGAACTGAAAGAATAGGACCTATCAAGTGTAACGGTGGAAAAGTTTGTATGGAACCAGAAGAAATGGCAGAGGTACTTAATGAATACTTTACTTCACTATTCACTATGGAAAAGGATCTTGGAGGTTGTGGTACAGACTTGCAACGGACTGAAAAGCTTGAGCATGTAGATATTAAGAAAGAGGATGTGTTGGAGCTTTTGGAAAGCATCAAGTTAGATAAGTCGCCGAGACGAGACGAGATGTACCACAGGCCACTGTGGGAGGCGAGGGATGAGATTGCTGAGCCTCTGGCGATGATCTTTGCATCATCAATGGAGACAGGAGAAGTTCAGTAGGATTGGAGGATTGCGGATGTTGTACCTTTGTTCAAGAAAGGGAGTAGAGACAGCCCTGGATATTATAGATCAGGGAGTCTAACCTCAGTGGTTGGTAAGCTGATAGAAAAGATCTTGAGAGGCAGGATTTATGAACATTTGGGGAGGTATAATATGATTAAGAATAGTCAGCATGGCTTTGACAAAGGTAGATCAAGCCTTACGAGCCTGGTTGAAAGTTTTGAGGATGTGACTAAACACATTGATGAAGGAAGAGCAGTAGATCTAGGATATTTTCACTTCAGCAAGACATTTGATAAGGTGCCCCATGTAAGGTTTATTGAGAAAGTGAGGGGGCATGGGATTCAAGTGGACATTGCTTTGTGGATCCAGAACTGGCTTGCCCACAGAAGGCCAAGAGCGGTTGTAGATGGGTCATATTCTGAATGGAGGTCGGTCACCAGTGGAGTGCCCCAGGGATCTGTTCTGGGACCTTTACTCTTTGTGATTGTTATAAATGTCCTTGATGAGGAAGTGGAGGAATGGCTTGGTAAGTTTGCTGATGACACAAAGGTTGGAGGTGTTGTGTATAGTGTGGAGGGATTTCAGAAGTTGCAGCGAGACATTGATAGGATGCAAGACTGGGCGGAGGAGTGGCAGATGGAATTTAACCCAGATAAGTGTGAGGTGGTTCATTTTGGCAGGCCCAATCGGATGGCGGAATATAATATTAATGGTAGGACTCCTGGCAGTATGGAAGATCAGAAGGATCTTGGGGTCCGAGTTCATAGGATGCTGAAAGCAGCTGTGCAGTTTGAGGCTGTGGTTAAGAAGGCGTATGGTGTACCGACCTTCATCGCTCGAGGAATTGAGTTTCGGAGTCATGAGGTAATGTTGCAGGTAAGAGGACCCTGGTTAGACCCCACTTGGAATACTGTGCTCAGTTCTCGTCGCCTCATCACAGGAAGGATGTGGAAACAATATAAAGGGTGCAGAGGAGATTTACAAAGATGTTGCCTGGGTTGGGGGGCATGCCTTATGAGGATAGGATGAGTGAGCTCGGCCTTTTCTCCTTGGAGAGACGAATGATGAGGTGTGACCTGATAGAGCTGTATAAGATGTTGAGAGGTATTGATCGAGTGGACAATCAGAGGCTTTTTCCTCGGGCTGAAATGGTTGCCACAAGAGGACACAGGTTTAAGGTGCTGGGGAGTAGGTACGGAGGAGATGTCAGGGATAGGTTTTTCACTCAGATTTCACTCAGGTGGGCGTGTGGAATCGGCTGCCAGCAACGGTGGTGGAGGCGGATTCTTTAGGGCCTTTTGAGAGCATTTTGACAAGTACATGGAACTTAGTAAGATAGAGGGTTACAGGTAAGCCTCGTAATCGCGAAGGTAGGGATATGTTCGGCACTACTTTGTGGGCTGAAGGGCCTGTATTGTGCTGTAGTTTTTTCTATGTTTCTATCCATATTAACACGAATTTGATAAGTCCCGTGGTGAACTGTCCACCACGCTGATATGAAATCCTCCCTAAACCTTTCTGTATGCTTCCGGATATTTAATTTTCCAAAACGATTCCTGGGGGTTTTAAATGCTTGCTCATTGAAGAGCTGGAAGAAGGGATAGAAGCATATTACAGTATCTCGGGAAGATAGGGGCGCGGGAGGGAAATAGCGTTGAAGTCTACACCAGTCGTGATCCCACTGGCTGATGGGCCAGATAGACTCCACCATCTTCTGCTTCTCACAACTTCAGACACGCGTCAGATTCATCTTTGTTCGGAAATACTTCCCTTGAGATCCAGCATATCTGATAACACTCGGCCGTCCGGCTCAGAGTTTGTCAAATCAGGCTTGATCGGTTTTCCTTTGGGCTGAGGCAGATGTGAGGGGGCCCCCGAATTTTGCAAGGGGTACGATGAGTCTTTGGAGAGGTAAAAAGGCCTTAGGGCTGGGTGATGGTGTTTTTGAACCTCAGCAAGTTTCAAAGTGGGGATACCTCCTGGGGATATCCAAGTCCCATTCGGACACGAGGTACTTCAATGACTGTGGTGGCTAAGTGGATTGAGATTGTGTAGGGAACGGTTTGCTCCAAGGGGGTTTTCCTCTCTCATTGAGGAGGAAAAGTTTTCATTCTGAGTGGCAGCCACCTGGAGACTGCCCCCTGGAGATGATGATGTGTCCAGTCGCGGTGTGGCGGAGTTCTGTGGACAAGATGTGCTACATAGGTCCTGTGGAGGGACTATGGCACTTGATGCAGGTGCCGTCGGATCATGGGTCGTCACGGTGTTCAGCGCTTGAAATGGAGGTCCATGGAACTTGGAGAGAGGATCTGAACTGTGCAGGATATTCCCATCCGAGAATGATAGTTTCCCGTTGTTGCATGGGACATTGGATGCACTTGAGGTGTCAGAACGTGCAGTTAATTCGGTGGGAGTCAGTTAAAGTGACCAGTTGAATGGACCAGGGATCGGGACGTGTGGAGAATTTCCTATGACGTAGTGGCCAGGTTAGACTGTGCAGTGGGAGTGTTGGAATCCATTGGGGTAGCAGTTCCGTGAAGTGAATGTGGGGGCAGGGGTTGGTTTGGAGGTTGAGGGGGGGGGGCGGAGGTTGATGAGCGTCGGGGATGGTGGGGGCGGGGGGCGGGGGAGGTAGGCCCTGGATTGCTCTATCCTTTGGGATGTTCGGGTCGTGAGTGTTTGTTGCATGGGTGTTTAGGATATGTCTGTATAATATGTACCTAGGGGTTAGAAGTGTTCGTAATTTTTTCAGAAATTGTTATACTCATGTATCTTAATTGTTTTTTTTTTAAAACAACGTGTTTCATACAGGTGATGCTGTGACATTAAACAAAAGACAACCATGGGCCCATTCTGCTTATTGCATGCGCATTGCACAGACAGAAAATACTTCTTCAACTGTTCTAAATTGTAATATGTTTGTTACATACCTGTATCTTTAAAACCACTGATATTGTCCCTCTGCTTTTGCAGCTGTAATCGTATTGGACACCGTGGCTACTGAAGGTGAGTGGCAATGCGCAAAAAAATAGCTTCGCAAATTGCTGAAACTGAGCGATATAAATGAATATTTGTAGGTGCTATGTCTGGTGGGATATCGCTTCTGATCAACACTTCCTCCACATGGAGTGAGAGCTCCCTTGAGCTGTACCCAATTGAGAGACACAGTCGTTTGACACCTGTTGATATTCCATTTGACACCTGTTGACTTAATGTCGTTTGACACCTGTTGACTTAATGTCGTTTGATGTCGTTTGACACCTGTTGACTTAATGTCGAGATTAAATACTCCAGACATTCACAACCTGCCGTCGCTGTGAGGCAAGACGAGAGTGTTTGGCACTCAGCCGAAGCTTAGTTTGCTGAGCGGTACTGGATCATTCCAACTGCAGGGCCCGCGTAGAATCGGGCTCCAGTGCTACAAATAGCTACATGCCACTGTTTGATTTGATTTGTTTTGCTATTGTCACACACATTTGTACACAATGGAAATTATTGTTTCTTGAGCGCTGTGCAAACAAAGCACACCGTACATAGAGAAGGAAAGGAGAGGGCGCAGCATGTACTGTTTCAGTCATAGCTAGGGCGCAGAGAAAGAGCAACTTAATGTGAGGTAGGCCAATTCAAAAGTCTGATGGCAACAACGTTGAAGCTCTTCGTGAGTTGATTGGTACATGTCCTCAGACTTTTGCAAATAGTTTTTCTGCAACAGACGAAGGTGGAACAGAATACGTCCATGGTACTTGATTTCCTTGATTATGCTGGCTGAGTTTCCGAGATAGAGCGATGTGCAGACAGAGGCAATGGATCAAATCTGGTCCAATTCCACATCTGTTTTGGACCCTGTCTGTCCCCAATGATAGTGAACCACAGGTTCAAGTATCTTTCATTTCATATGCAAGTGTTTCGACAGCTAGCTCACAATGTGGAGTATTTATTTCTGACCTGTATTCACATAGAACTGGAGTTATGCACTGTTCAGATCAACAGCCGGATTTGCACGCGATTTAGATGAATAGTTGCCTTCAGTCGCTGATTTGCTCAGATGACTTTCATGTTTTATTTTTATTGTCTTTTATTTCGTGACGTTTTCGAGCATCTGAGCGGATTTTTGACAAGTACTACATTTGTCATTTTGGTGACATGCAGCTTACGTGTCATTTGCTACTGCAGCACTACCTCTGTTGGAGGTGCAGCGACACTGCTGTCAGGCAGTGAGGCCCAAGCTTTTGAGCTAGTGGCAGTGAAGCAACGGTGGTATTTTTGCCCTGGCCTTAATACATGACCGGCTAAGTACAGGGACAGGCCATAGCTGAAACGTGGAAGGACAAGAGTGTCGATCTCCTACGCCAACGGAAGCAAATCCATTTGAAATTTGCAAAACACAGTGTGAACATTTATGTGGTTTTGGTGGATTGGACATGCTAAATTACACCTCAGTCAACAAAAATATGTGTGTTACGTGGACGAGGCATGCTGAATTACCTTCAGTTTCAAAAACAAAAATGTTTACATTCGTTGGCTTGTCCATATTTCGTCGTACCCAAAGGTCTATTGGTTAGTTGAATTGACCATGTTAAATTGCACCATAGTATCCAATGTTGTGTAGGTTTGGTAGCTTTGTCATGCTAAATCACCCCTTAATGTCCAAGGATCTGTAGGTTTGCTGGATTGACAATGCTCAATTGCTGCGTAGTGTTCAAAGATGTGCAGGTTAGGTTTTCCTTGGTGTCCAAATATGAGTAATTTTGTTGGGTTAGCCATGCTGAGTTTCCCCTTACTGTCCAAATGTATGTTGCTGAGGTGGATTAGTCATGCTAAACTTCCTCTTCATGTCGAAATATGCGTGGGTTAGATTGATTTGGTGTGCTAAATTCTGTACTTAGCCGGTCATGTATTAAGGCCAGGTACAAGGGGTTACAAAGATTGGGTGGAGGTTGGGCTGATTGGGATGCTCTTTTGGAGACGCAACGCTGCTCAGATATGCAGGATTGTCTCATTTTGCTCTGCAGGGATTCTGCAATTCTATTATTCTAAAATATTTGGGAATTTGGGAAATGCACATCTAAAGAATGTCTTGCATATTTGGTGTAAGGTATTCGATGTTGCTGCAGAAGACTGAATATACAGGATGTCAAAATCGTTCGGTTCTTTTAACAAATGATATAATTCGAAGACGAAGGGATGCATAAGCTTTATCACGCAAGGAAGATTCAAGCAAGAAAATAAGAAGCTACTTAGGATTGACGATGGAAAGATCGAATAATAGCAGCATCGTGCGCAGAAAAAGCCCTTCGGTCTAACGAGTCCAAGCAAAAAATAACTACCAGTATAGTCCTGCTAATACGATGTTCCTGATATTCTCCCATACCTTTAAATGTTATGATATTTCAAAAGCTCTTCCAACTACTTTGCAAATGTAAGCTTTTTGCCCTCCACTAATATTCGCGAAAACGGCATTTCAGATTCCTACCACCATCTCAGTATTTTACTTATCTAAATTTTCCTCTGAATATTCTGCTCATTACCCGAAAACAATGTCCCCTCTTGACGGACCTTTGCGCCAATGGAAATAGCTGCTTCCTACGCACTCTTCCCTTGTCCTCGTAATCTTTTAGAATTCAATTAAGCCCCCGTTGGCCTTCTCTGCTCTAACGTAAACACTCTAATCCTATCTATTGTCTCTCCAGAACTCAATTCCTACATCCCCGCTGAGCGTCATCTGCACCCCTTCTGATGCTTTCACAGCCTTTCCGTAGTGAGATAATGACAACTGCACTTGGTATTCCAGCTGTGCCCGAACGCTCGACACAGCTCCAAATTTATATTCTTGCTCTTGTACACGTTAGGTGCATTGACCTGATCAGGCGCTGGAGTGCGGCGACTCGGGGAACTTCACAGTAACTTCATTGCAATGTTAATGTAAGCCTTTACATTGTGATAATAACTAAATTTACCTTAATTTAACTTACAATCTGTGCCACGACTGATAAAAGCAACCATCCCATATGCGTTCTTAATTAGTCTAATCAAGTGCTCTGCCAATCATAGAGAATGGAGAATGAATACCTCAAGACCCATCTGTACATCTGTTTCTCAGTGTACTGACATGAAATAAATCTTCCCTCATCTTGTTTTATTTACCAAAGTGCATCACCTCCCACTTCTCGGAATTAAACCCATTTGCCACTTCCCTGCCCATCTCGTCAAGTCATGTTTACGTTCATGCAAGCTGTAACCATCTTCTTCACTACTAACTACCCTGTCTTCAAACATGCGTAACATTCTCCCAAAATATTAATCAATAACATTTCCGTATATAAAACAATAATAAGAGCTCCAGTACTGAACATTGTGCTAAACAGTTGAACACCAACTTCGAGTCCCTCAATCAACTGTCAATCAGCACACTTTGTATCTTATTACTAAGCGAGATTCTGATCCATCTCGCCAAGTTTCCCTGAATCCTAGGTGCCTCAACCTTCTCAGTCAATCTGCCATGTGCGAACTTGTCTCAACTTTGCTAAAATTCATACGAGTTCAATCACTAAACTCCCGTCATCCAGACAGATGAAAACATTTTCGAAATATTCAGACAAATTTACTTGATATGTCCTCCATCTGACAAAGCCATGCTGACTATCCCCAATTTGCCCTTTTTCTTTGCACGAGGCTATTACCTTTCTTTTCCAGAATTTTCTCCAACAATTTCCCTACCACAGAAGTAAGACACACCGGTCTGTAATTTTCCAATTCACCTGTCACATTCTGATTCAAACTTGAACCACATTAGCCGTCTTTCAGTCCGGTGGCACTTGCCCGCAGCCAGAGAGGAATTAGAAATTTGTGTCAATTAGAAATTCGGGTGCAATTTACTGCCTCGCCTCCCACTGAAACTGGGATGCATTTCATCCGGGTCTGTGGATTTGCACATTTTCAACGTCCTTCAGAACCTGCAGTTAACTAGCATGCTATATCTATGTCAAATTGTGCAGGTTTCTCACAGTTAATTTTCTGAATTCTGCCTACGTTCTCTGATTCCAAAGTGAAGATCTTAGAGAAAACATCAATCAACATCTTTCAAATATGCTGCAACTTCACACCAAGTCTCAGGGTACAGTTGGACCAATAAGACGAATCTTGAAAATTAATGTAACGTGAAAAGTACAATATCCCAAAAAGGAATGCATGTCAACATCTTGGTGACAATACTAGGATGGTGATATAAAGTTAATTTATCAGTCACAAGTAGGCTTATGTTAACACTGCAATGAAGTTACTGTGAAAACACCCTAGTCGACACACTCCTGCACCTGTTCGGGTACACTGAGGATTTAGAATGGCCAGAACACCTAAACTGCACGTCTTTAGCACTGTGGTGGGATCCCAGAGCAGTTCGAAGAAACTCATGCAGACACATAGACAGGATGCAGACTCCGTACAAACAGTGATCCAAGCCGGGAATTGGACCTGTCTCCCTGACGCTGTGAGGCTGCAGTGCTAACCACTGTGCCAACTTGCCGCAGTAGGCAGAAGCAATTGAGGCCAAACTTCCCAGGAATGATTTTGTGCAATGATGCACTACGGTTTGGCAGGTAATTTGGTGCATTATGCAGTCTGCAACATGTAGGTGTGCAGCGACAGTCGTGATAGTCTGAAATCCCACCGAATATCATGGAGTGTAGGGAGATTATTCAAACATGTGCGCGATCCTGCGATCTAACTGAAGTTAGAGATTACATAAGCACAAACAAATACTTGAAGGAGATATTCATAGCCAAATGGTTAAGAGTCACTTTGGGTATTAGTGAACTCCCTTGCAGAACCAGACGCGTTGCAACAAAAGAGGAAGAAATTGGTATTTGACCAGCAAATGAAAGATTCAATGCCGTAAGTGGAGGGAATGCGTGAATTATTTCTGCTTTGCATCAATTTAATTAAGATAAAACTGAACAGCAAACATTTACAGATGGTAGAGTTGCTTGTATTGAGTTGATAAAGATGGGCCTCGGTGTGACCTAGAAGTGGGGTGGGCCATGGTGCGGAAGTGGTTCAATGTGTTTTATTTGTTCACAGGATCACAGTCATGCATAAAGGAAACAGACCATACGGCCCACTATATCGATGCCAGCTATCTAATTTTAATTCGTGCTAATTCCGGTTGCAATTATTTGGTCCATAGCCTATGATGCGTAGGTGACTTGCTGCTCATCCACATGATAACTAAAAGTTGACTCCACCACACTCTGAGGCAGTGCATTCCATCTTTTCTCTTTTAGTTACTTTATCCATAAACATAGTATTTAATTTCAAACAAAATAACTAACCTGCGACGTACTTTGTTGCACATTAAGGAACTAAACTTTGACCTAATCTGTAATACACTGTAGTATTAAATGTATGTAAAACTTCAGAAAATATCCAAAAACATTATTTCGACTTTTCTTTGTTCTTGAAGGGCAGAAGGGTTTTGCTTTTAGTTTACTAATGACAAGATGATCAGCATGGGCTTGGAGGACCGACGGGCTGGTTCCTGTAATGCACTTTTCTCTTTTTCTTTGTTCTGTGTTCTTTGTTTTTTCTTAGAAATTTGTTCCGATGTGAGCAAGGCCCAGACTCAGGGTCTTGCTTCTTCAGTCGTTGATCACGTGTTACTGATCCCGAGGTCTCTTCGTCTCGCCTCCTTATAGACATCCTGCTGGCACTGACCTCACTCGCAAACACGGACAACAAGGACTGAAACCAGCCAATCAGTGTATTTTGGTTACGAATGCTGAGAGTTGTGCACCTATCAGGGGATCAGCATTCTCTGAGGAACGAGGCACAAATGGATCTATGTTCAATCGCTGCCTTCTTTGAACGGCATATGCAGCAGCCAATGTTCAATGAATCCCTTTTTTTTATTTCCATAGCTGCACATCCTGTTATTTACTTCCCCCAGAGTTCTTTGCCCAATACAGATTTAGTCCTTTCAACCATCACGAGTTGCTGGTGTCTCCACTTTGAAAGGGTATTCATATTTTTTTCTTCAGTCTGTCGTATGAATGCTCGAGTTTGTATACATAATTAATTTGATTGGATTTGCTCTGGTATGCAATATACAGAGGGTATTCATCTGGAACCCTGGTCGTATACTCCCCATGTGCCTTTTTCTCTTTGCCTCAGATGTCCTTCCCTTGCGTCTTGTGGATGGAGACAGTATATGTTCCGGAAGGGTAGAGGTTTTTTATAATGGGACCTGGGGCACGATTTGCGATGATTACTGGGATATGGCAGATGCTGTGGTCGTATGCCGCCAGCTGAACTGTGGCTTTGCCGAATCGGCGCGGGGCACAGCTCAATTCGGTGAAGGTACAGAGGATATCTGGCTGGACGATGTCAACTGTTCGGGAACAGAAACCAACTTGCAACAGTGCACTTTGAGGCCAATTGGTGACCATAATTGCAATCATGTGGAAGATGCTGGTGTCATTTGCAATTCCGGTAATACATAGATACAATTCTCAACTTCATATATCGTTCTCTATTCTTTACCAATTAATTTAGCAATCACACTCTCTGTCTGTATCTCTGTCTATCACGTTTACCATGCTATCTCTTTGCCTGTCTCATCTGCCGCTACATATGCCTATGCGTCAGCGTCCCAACCCTTTTGTCTTTCTTTCTTCCTTTCTTCCTTCCTTCCTTTCATTCTTTCTTTCTTTCTTTTTCACTTTCTTTCTTTCTTTCTCACTTTCTTTCTTTCTTTCTCTCGTTCTCTCTTTCTTTCTTTCTTTCTTTCTTTCTTTCTTTCTTTCTTTCTTTCTTTCTTTCTTTCTTTCTTTCTTTCTTTCTTTCTTTCTTTCTTTCTTTCTTTCTTTCTTTCTTTCTTTCTTTCTTTCTTTCTTTCTTTCTTTCTTTCTTTCTTTCTTTCATTCTTCCTTTCTTTCGTTCCTTCTTCCTTTCTTCCTTTCGTTCTTCCATTCTATCTTCCTTTCTTTCTTCCTCTCTTCCTCTCTCTATCTCTATCTATCTATCTATCTATCTATCTATCTATCTATCTATCTATCTATCTATCTATCTATCTATCGATCTATCGATCTATCTATCTACCTACCTACCTACCTACCTACCTATCTATCTATCTATCTATCTATCTATCTATCTATCTATCTATCTATCTATCTATCTATCTATCTATCTATCTATCTATCCATCCATCCATCCATCCATCCATCCATCCATCCATCCATCCATCCATCCATCCATCCATCCATCCATCCATCCATCCATCCATCCATCCATCCATCCATCCATCCATCCATCCATCCATCCATCCATCCATCCATCCATCCATCCATCCATCCATCCATCCATCCATCCATCCATCCATCCATCCATCCATCCATCTATCTATCTATCTATCTATCTATCTATCTATCTATCTATCTATCTATCTATCTATCTATCTATCTATCTATCTATCTATCTATCTATCTATCTATCTATCTATCTATCTATCCATCCATACATCCATCTATCTATCTATCTGTCTATCTATCTGTCTATCTAGCTGTGTGACCTGTCTCTCTCTCTAGCTGTGTGATCTATCTATCTATCAATCTGTCCAAATATCCATGTCAGTCTCTGTGTCTCTTTCTCTCTTTCTCTGTTTGTCTCTCTATTTTTACAACCATTTCTGTCTATTCCTCAATACCATATTCTCACTACCTTCCCGTTGATCCCTCTATCTTTTTTTCTGACGATCAATCTCTATCAGTCTGTTGATACATCCACTGCTCTCGATCCGTAACGATTGACTTGCCTATATTGATTGACCAAAATTTTAAGGGAGCCTGCACAGATTTTCGTATTTCACACAAATTGTTTCAGATAGTTCATGATCAGGATGAGGCACACCATTAAATGATTTGTAACATCGACTGCATTTGCCCTGTTGTGTATCTCTTATTTCAATGAGTCTAATATATCTCAGTTTTCTTTTCATTCCCTCCCTCTGATTGCAGAGCAAGCACCTCAAGCTGTCATCTACCACGGTCGAACATATAACATTTTTGTGAGCGGGGAAGACCTGAGGATCAAATGTTCCACCAAAGGCTTTTACTCGTCCACGAAGTTCTATCTATACAAAGACAATGCTTTGAACCCCATTATGTCCAAGATTCCTAACGCCAGGGATTTTACCGTTACCTTTGAAATTCTTAATATTACAGCGGAAAACAAGGGCAATTATAGCTGCAGTTATGACGTCGAAGTTGCTGGCAAGACATATAGTTCGGGAAAAAGTGACGCCCTGGAAGTTAATATGAAAGGCAAGTGATACTGTACTTACCAATGATGCTGTCTTCTTTTACGCTCTTGTATAAAGACTGTTTTTTGATACTTTCAGTTCGAAATTCAATCGTCTTAATTAGCACAAGTTATCCGACAGAGGCACAGGGGCACAGAGCCGTACAAAGACAGAGGAATGCAGGGACACAAGGGCATAGAGAGACAGGGACATGGAGATAGATGGACAATTAGATACAGAAACACAGCGAGAAAGGTCAAGAAAGACACATAGGGACAGACACATAGACACAAAGACTCAGTGAGACTGTGAGCTTGAGACACAAAGACACAATGCACAGAGGCATAGTGATAACGGAATACAGGAGAATAGAGAGATAGTGACACAGAAGTTCCCGAGATTCATCGCAAACAGCGAAATGGGAAAATGAAGGTGTGCTACCTATCCACCTTTAAATAAAATCTGCTCTCACAGCAGTCTCATCCTAGAGCCTCTACTCAGTCCTGTGTTGGGGGGTGCTTCCTTTGGTATATGTGTTTAGGTTTTCAAAACCATTGTGATGTTGCCAACAAGGGCCAGCAGTGTCAGTGTTCGGAAATGCAAAGTTATCAAACAAAAACAGCCAGAAAGCGATTAAGGATCAAGTTTCATTGTAGGTGACTCCCTCTGCCTCTCATTTTGCTTATTGCTTCCTTCATCTGCCGGAAGAATTGGGGACGTAGACATGATTGAACTCATTCATTCTGTCGGGATAAATACTGTAAAGAGCCACTGTAAACAAAGTGACACATGAATTAACTAATATGTGGGAATATCTGAAACGGAAACATCTGCTTTCAGCTTTTGACACACCGCACCTGTCAAAAGAACAACGTGTTACACAACTGTTGTAGGTAAAAGAAAACCTCTGACACTATTAGTGATTCAAAATGCAGTGTTTATTTTCACAATTGTGGGAGAAGTGAGGTTCCTAACAGTGGACCCCCAGCCTTCTCTTCGAACACAAGTAAGAACGGAGATTATATATTTCCCTGTTCCCGCCCTCATTACATTGCAATTTTCTGAGATGGCTGTCATTGTTCTTGGTGAGATTCTTGTTGTTTTAGCAGTATCTTCCTCTGCGTAGTTTGTTCGATCTCCATGGCTACGATTGTTCGTCATTTATATCCTTGAAACAACATCACAGGTTTTGCACAAACAAGTTAACTAATATACATACAGGTTTGTATAATACTTTATATCAGGGTAAGATGAATAACGTATGATGAATATACATATGAATCTATGGTGATTCAAAGACAGAAGGCATACATGTCAACTCCATCGTGTTAAACAAAGGTACATAAAAATGGAGACTGTTTAGCTTATTTCAAGCTGGGTTAATCGCATTACTTGATAACACCGAACTCTGACGAAAACATGGACTCTGCAGTGTTCTCAACAAAATCACAGAGTTCGGGTCTTAATGCTTAAGCGTGACAAGGTTCATGAACCCATTCCCGACTTCAACAACAATTCCCCAACTTTTGTTTTTCACTTCGTAGTGAAGTCCTTCCAATTTTGGTTTGATGTTTTCTGTTAAACATTGATCACCTGTCAATCTGGGCATTAACATTTGAGCTGTGTTGCTTTTTTATCGGATGCTGTGTGAATCTGCAATGTGCCAGATTGAATTTGTGATCTATGTCTTCTGTCTACGTGTGTAACACTGCCAGACAGGTCGCAGATAATGATCTTGCATCACGCTGCACGCCATATAGAGAAGCAGACGTAAGGAAGAGACAAATTGACTTTTTTTGATATCATATCTCCAAATGGAATATCTGACATCGCACTTCGAGAGTGGCACCGAGACACAGAGGAACCGAGACATAGAAGACAGATGGAGGGAGGGAGAGAGAGAGAGAGACAGAGACAGAGACAGAGACAGGGAGAAAGAGAGACACAGAGACAGAGATAGAGATAGAGACAGCGACAGAGAGAGAGAGTGAGAGAGACACTGTGTAAGAAAGCGTTGTGGTTCAGTTTAAAAACTTCAGTGTTTTATGAGGACCGCCAGAAGCATCAGATTTCATGTTAAATTTGGCGAGGATAATCATGCGACATTTCACTTCAGGTATAATTGAAATGACACACGAGGGGGCTGTTGGCAAACCAAGTTTATTTAACAATTTAACATCAATAGTGGGAAATTAACAAGAACTTCAATTAATTAAAACAAGAAGCAAAACAACCACTATAATCTTTAACTCTAAATGAATATATCTGATATGTTCCAATTGAAACCAGAATCCAACACGCAAAACCCTATAAACCGATTCACCATTGCACTGGCTAAAGTTCAGATAACACTGGAATCCAATTCCCTGTGTTGAATGCTAATTTCAAATGAACTTGAAAATGTATAGAGCAGCTTGTGTACTTCAGCTCCCCAAAGGATCAAAACGTACATTATTTCCTGCAGCATGGCAATAAGATGTGCTTTCAGCTAAATGGTAACACTTTCAAATTGAAAGCAGAGAGAGAGACCTATTTCAGCTTTGTTTCTAACATTGCAGCCAAAATAAAACTAAAAACAACCCCTGTCTTCTCTGCACCCTACATTTTTTTATTTATGCTCCCACTAATTACATCACATAAAGTTGTGAGCTGCAGAGATCATGATTTGCAAAGAAAATCATCTCTTAAAGGGACACTAGCATCACAAAAGTTAGTTAAATACAGTGGAGAAAGGAGAGAGTGAGAGTGATAGAGAAAGTAAGAGAAAAAAGAGATAGAACAAGACAGAAATTGCAATCGAGAGTGATGTGTGTGTGCGAGAGAGAGAGAGAGAGAGAGAGGAGAGAGAGAGAGAGAGAGAGAGAGAGAGAGATTGTGAGAGCATGATAGAAACACTGTGCGAGACAGAGAGAGTTATTACATGTGAGAAGTTAAGAGAGATGGAGGCAGTGAGAGGGATAGTGAGAGAGAGGAATATAGACATTTAGAAATAGACCGACATTGAAAAAACTGTGTCTCTATATGTGGGAGAGGGAGAGAAAGAGCAGAGGCAAAATAGACAGATGGAGGGAGATAGAGAGAGAGGCAGAAAGAGAGATAGAGAGATAGAGTGAGAGAAACGGGTGGAGAGGGAGTTAGAGAGTTACAGTGTTTATGTATGAGAGAGAAAGACAGGGAGTGCACCATCAAGTGTGAGATCAAGGCAGAGAGACAGAGGGTGGGACAGAGGGAAAGCGATACGGAAAGTTAGTGATTTGGAAAAAGTTAAAGGAATAAATTGTGTGAGAGAGCAGAGAGAGAGGCAGTCCGAGAGAAAGGCATAGATAGACAGAGATACAGACATGGAGAGATCGCCAGATACAAAATGTGTGGTTCAGTGGCAGAGAAATAGCGAGACAAGGAGAGAGAATGTGAAGGAGATATGGAGGGAAGGTGTGATTGAGAGATACATTGTGAGATTGAGTGTGTGTTCATGTACGAGAGAGAATATGAGAGAGAGAGTGAGAGGCAGGGAGGGAGAGAGAGATCTTCTATTTCGAAATGCAGATGCAGGGAAAGGAAGTGAAAAAGGGAGAGAAAGGAATAGAGATACAATAAGCAATGCGAGAGAGGAAAATAGATAGATAATTAGATAGATAGATAGATAGATAGATAGATAGATAGATAGATAGATAGATAGATAGATAGATAGATAGATAGATAGATAGATAGATAGATAGATAGATAGATAGATAGACAGATAGATAGATAGTTAGCTGGATGGATAGATGGATAGACAGAGAGATAGAGAGATAGATAGACAGATAGGTAGATAGATAGATAGATAGATAGATAGATAGATAGATAGATAGATAGATAGATAGATAGATAGATATACAGATAGATTCATAGAAAGATAGATAGATTCATAGATAGATAGATAGATAGATAGATAGATAGATAGACAGACAGACAGACAGATAGATAGATAGATAGATAGATAGATAGATAGATAGATAGATAGATAGATAGATAGATAGATAGATAGATAGATAGATAGATAGATAGATAGATAGATAGATAGATAGATAGATTCATAGAAAGATAGATAGACAGACATACAGACTGATGGATGTATAGACAGAAAGACAGATAGATATGGAAGTCGGTGTGTAGGATGATAAATAGAGATAGGTAGGTCGGTAGATGGATAGATAGATAGATAGATAGATAGATAGATAGATAGATAGATAGATAGATAGATAGATAGATAGATAGATAGATAGATAGATAGATAGATAGATAGATAGATAGATAGATAGATAGATAGATAGATAGCATTGCAGTGCTAGCCTCACACACTGGCAATGATAACCGGGCACTCTGGCACTGTCCACTTGGCACCAAGCAATGCCATGGAGGCGGGGTGTACTTGTGGCATGGCGTGGTAGTGGGGATAGTTGCACATTGTGCATTAGGGATCGGTGGGGGAGAGAAGGAAGTGGCGATCGGGGATGGCCGTGGTGTCGGTCGGGGCTGGCTTAATATATCTGCCAATCGTAGCTGCACGGGGCGGGGTTGGGAGGGTGTGTGTGTGGGGGGCGGGGGGGGGGGAGCGGGTGTGGGCAGGCCGCAGTTGGAGGGGTATTTGTGTATTGTGGCTTGCCAGGTGGTGGTGGCGGGGGCACGTGATCAGGGAGATGGAATTCAGGGCTGGTCGTGGGTGCGGTTGTGGCGTGGAATCTACCGATGGTGCGTAGCGTTGTGGGTGCCGTTGATTGTGGCAGGTGGGTGTTTGGGGAAGGCTTTGGAAGGCCATTATTGGGAGACGGACGATGGGGGGGGGGGTGGTGGGCGGATATGGGGCATTTCGCTTGCACCAATCTTCTCACTGACAGATAATCACATATGCTCAACGCCCTCCTTTTGCCCAGTAGGGATTCTACTGTTTCTATTCTATGGCCTGCAGTTTTCAACGGCTGGCTGATAACTTTGATGCAATGAGTTTCTTCTCTGACATTTGTATATTGAGAGATCAGGAGTTCTGCAACATCATTTGACAGGACGTCGATGCTCGCTTAGCAAGGACCAGCAATTTTGTGTCATCGCTGATTGCCTGTGAAACGATTGGCTTGCTTGGTCACTTCCGGTAGTAGGTTTAAGACAGAAACTTTCTTGTTGATCGAGAATCAATGAAAGGCCAAAATATTTAAGCACCGCAGCTTTCCTTACATGAAGTTAATAAAGCAGGTAGATTTTTTCTGTTACAAGCGTCATTAATGGCTTCTTGCTTCGTCACTGCTGAGCCAGCATTTGATTTGATTTAATTCATTATTGTCACATCTGTTAGCATACAGTGAAAAGTATGTTATAATGCACGCTATAGAGACAGAGAATACCATTCATAGAGAAAGAAAGGAGAAAGTGTAGAATGTAGTGTTACAGTCATAGCTAGGGTGTAGAGAAAGATCATTGATATTGAATGAAAGAACATTGATATCCCAGCTCAACTCATTGAACGAATTTAAATTTCAACTGGTTCCATAGTGAAATGTAAAACAATATCTCAAAATCATTCGCCTCCGTTGTTCTCCAAAAAGGATGTTACATGATGGTTATTGTTGTTGTTCTTACAGACTTCCTTCAGCCACCCTCAATTGGTTTCAACCAAAGGACAAATGTATTTGTACAAGGGCAAAGCGTTATCATTAAGTGTGAGGCACCCGAGCAGTGTGAAGATTGCCGATTTTATTTGTACAGGGAGAGTGAAGATACCATCGTCAGCACCGAGACAACTGATTTATCTTCCTTCGTAATATTTAACATAACGGATCTCCAAAAAAGCCACGAGGGTAGTTACTTCTGCAAGTATCAGGCGTTCGCCTCCAAGAGACTATGGATTAATTCGTCCACTAGCAACGTTCTGAATATTACAGTGCATGGTAAGTGTACATTTCCCATCGAGAAACAAAGAGCACGTTTCACAGATCGGAGGCTGTCAATCCGACTTCTGGAGAGTGCAAGGTTTGGGCACTGTCGACGCCACTCACGCCATCATTGATTTCACTGAAGTCATGTCGAGGAACATCATGCAACAGGGAGCTAAGCATTTATCACCCCGTTTAGGTTAACACCGAAATTTCCCACGAACATATTTGTGGCTTGTTGAGTCTGCACGATGACTCAATCGATATGACTACGTTATCCTTACTATGGACGGATTGACCAAGCTAAAATGCCCCTTAGTGTCCAAATCTGTGCAAAATAGTGGATTAGATCTTTTAGCCAATTGTCACTTAGTGTACAGATTTATGTAGGATAAGCCAACTTGCCATGGGATATTGTCCCACAGTGTCTACAAATGTGCATGTTTGGTAGATTGGCCATGCCACATTGCCCTAGAGACGCAGGGATACAGCGGGACAGAAACACGACGACACAAGGAGGCAGAGATAAAGGGCACGGGGCAATGAGGCAAAGGGGCACAGAGAGAAATTGATTCAAATACACAAGGACACAGATAGACGGAGACATGGGGCATAGGAGCACCGTGGAAAAGGACTCAGGTATACCGAGACACAGGGACAAATAGTAGCGAGCCAGAGTCACAGGAGAGCTGGGACATTGCAGAAAAAGGGGAAATATTTGAATATGGGGGAGTGCTTCTGATCCAGCTTTAAACGTTAACCCACCCTGAATGCAGTTACATCATACAAGATCTGCTCAAGTCTGTGTTGGGTTTCAGTGTTTAATAATGCAAGCGTTTTCAAACTAAAAGGTGCTGAAAGTGATTACTTTTTACACTTTCAATGTAATTATTCTCCACAATCTCTCATTTTCTAATTTGTTTCCTTTACTGCAAACAAATCCAGGCAAAACCCGATTAGGCTGCCAACTTGCGATGTAATAATCCCTCCGCCTCCACCGCCCCCCCCCCCCGCCCCCCACACCCCGTTTCCCATTTTGTATATTGCTTTGTTCATGTGTCAGACGTATTGAAGAAGTCGACATAATGGGGATGGCACAGTGACGCACTGATTAGCACTGCTGCCTCACAGCGTCAGGGTCCTGTGTTCGATTCCAGCCTTGGGTGCCTGTCGATGGAGTTTGCACATTTTCCACGTGCCTGCGTGGGTTTCATCTGGGGGCTTTGGTTTCCTGTGCGAGTTAGTTGGCTTGGCCATGCTAAATTTACCAAACTGTCAGGGGGACGAGCAGGGTAAATGTGTTGGGTTACTGGAATAGGCCCTTGAAGGGATAATGGTCGGTGCAGACTGGATGGGCTGAATGGCCCCCTTCTGTATGTCGGGATTCTATGATTAATTGTAAGAATTCACTCTCTTGGGACATGGTCGGCACGGTAGCACAGTGGATAGCACTGCTGCTTCACAGCTCCAGGGACCTGGGTTCGAATCCCGGCTCGGGTCACTGTCTGTGTGGAGTTTGCACATTCTCCTCGTGTCTGCGTGGGTTTCCTCCGGGTGCTCCGGTTTCCTCCCACAGTCCGAAGATGTGCGGGTTAGGTGGATTGGCCATGGTAAAATTGCCCCTTAGTGTCCTGGGATGCGTAGATTAGAGGGATTAGCGGGTAAAATATGTAGGGATATGGGGTTAGGGCCTGGGTGGGATTGTGGTCGGTGCAGACTCGATGGGTCGAATGGCCTTTCTATGATTCTATGATTTACTGTAAAAGGCTTCCATAAACAAATTGATACTTGTATCAACCCAAAAGCTGAATGCCCATTCAAGTACCTGCCTCCAATTTCTTTACAAATTGAAATATAAGTTACATTTCCATAAAGCCGGAATATTTCAAATGGAATCATCTAAAAATATTTCTTAATGTCCTTCCGTGTTTTGTTTGAATGTTGCTTTTAAACACTGACCAACTTCCCAGCTGAGCACTGAACTTCTGTTTTTCCATTTGACTTGATTTGTTTTGATTTGATGTATTATTGTCTCTTATATTTGTATACCGTGCAAAGTATTTTTTTGCGTGGTCTACAGACAAGACATACCATGCATCAAGTATAAAGTGGAGAAGGAAATGCGAGGGCGCAGCATGAAGTATTACAGTCATAACTATGGTGCGGTAAAATGTTAGAAGCATACAACGACATTAAAGTATAGAATTGCAGAGCATGCTGGGGACAGCTTGCAAAAGGTCGCCACGCTCTGGCGACAACTTGATGGAATTGGTCATGTTTATTTTGTTAGACATTGTATGAAACTGCATTCTTTGTGGTTAAATTTCTGATTCATTTTCTCTCTTTGCGTGCAGAGCAGTTCCCACAACAGAAAGTGCCATTCAATTGCGGTTCTCATGATATCGATAACCAGGCACATCTTTGGATATTGATTTGCAATTTCCGAAAGAGAGGCTTTGACACTCTTTCAAATCATATCCCCAAACGGATAATCTGCAATTGCAGCCCAAGATATTCAGAGAGACACACAAACACAGACATAGAATTATATAGAGACGTACACAGACAGATGCACACTTACGCGCAGAGAGTGAGAAAGAAAGAAATTTAACACAGGCAGTCAAAGAGATACTTATACATTGAAAGACACGCACACACACATACGGATGCAAATAAAACACACGCAATGGAAACAAGATAAACAGAGAGAGTGTGTCAGAAAGAAACAGGGATAAAGACACAAGGAAGGCAACAGAGGAGAAAGACTGAGGGAGAGCATCAGAGAAACTCGCACACATATATATGCAGTGAGCAGTCTCACAACATCAGGTTAAATCCAATATGTTTATTTGGACTCACGAGTTTTCGCAGCACTGCGAAGGACTAGTGTTCAACATGCTCATAAGAATATAAGAACATAAGAAATAGGAGCAGGAGTAGGCCATCTAGCCCCTCGAGCCTGCCCCGCCATTCAATAAGATCATGGCTGATCTGACGTGGATCAGTACCACTTACCCGCCTGATCCCCATAACCCTTAATGCCCTTACCGATCAGGAATCCATCCATCCGCGCTTTAAACATATTCAGCGAGGTAGCCTCCACCACCTCAGTGGGCAGAGAATTCCAGAGATTCACCACCCTCTGGGAGAAGAAGTTCCTCCTCAACTCTGTCTTAAACCGACCCCCCCTTTATTTTGAGGCTGTGTCCTCTAGTTTTAACTTCCTTACTAATTGGAAAGAATCTCTCCGCCTCCACCCTATCCAGCCCCCGCATTATCTTATAAGTCTCCATAAGATCCCCCCTCATCCTTCTAAACTCCAACGAGTACAAACCCAATCTCCTCAGCCTCTCCTCATAATCCAAACCCCTCATCTCCGGTATCAACCTGGTGAACCTTCTCTGTACTCCCTCCAATGCCAATATATCCTTCCTCATATAAGGGGACCAATACTGCACACAATATTCCAGCTGCGGCCTCACCAATGCCCTGTACAGGTGCATCAAGACATCCCTTCTTTTATATTCTATCCCCCTCGCGATATAGGCCAACATCCCATTTGCCTTCTTGATCACCTGTTGTACCTGCAGACTGGGCTTTTGCGTCTCATGCACAAGGACCCCCAGTTCCCTTTGCACGGTAACATGTTTTAATTTGTTTCCATTGAGATAGTAATCCCATTTGTGATTATTTCCTCCAAAGTGTATAACCTCGCAATTATCAACGTTATACTCCATTTGCCATATCCTCGCCCACTCACTCAGCCTGTCCAAATCTCTCTGCAGATCTTCTCCGTCCTCCACACGATTCACTTTTCCACTTATCTTTGTGTCGTCTGCAAACTTCGTTACCCTACACTCCGTCCCCTCCTCCAGATCATCAACATAAATGGTAAATAGTTGCGGCCCGAGTACCGATCCCTGCGGCACGCCACTAGTTACCTTCCTCCAACCGGAAAAACACCCATTTATTCCGACTCTTTGCTTCCTGTCGGATAGCCAGTCCCCAATCCACTTTAACACACTACCCCCAACTCCGTGTGCCCTAATCTTCTTCAGCAGCCTTTTATGGGGCAGCTTATCAAACGCCTTTTGGAAATCCAAAAACACCGCATCCACCAGTTCTCCTCCATCAACCGCCCGAGTCACATCTTCATAAAAATCCAACATGTTCGTCAAGCACCGACTTTCCCCTCATGAATCCATGCTGCGTCTGATTGATCGAACCATTTCTATCCTGATGCCCTGCTATCTCCTCTTTAATAATGGATTCCAGCATTTTCCCTACTACAGACGTTAACCTGACCGGCCTATAGTTCCCCGCCTTTTGTCTCCTTCCTTTTTTAAACAGCGGCGGAACATTTGCTGTTTTCCAATCAACCGGCACTTCCCCAGAATGCAACGAGTTTTGATAAATAATCACTAACGCATCCACTATTACCTCTGACATTTCTTTCAATACCCTGGGATGCATTCCATCCGGACCCGGGGACTTGTCCACCTTCAGTCCCATTAGTCTACCCAGCACTGCCTCTCTGGTAACATTAATTGTATTAAGTATTTCTCCTGCTGCCAACCCTCTATCGTTAATATTTGGCAAACTATTTGTGTCCTCCACCGTGAAGACCGACACAAAAAACTTATTTAAAGACTGAGCCGTATCCTCATTTCCCACTATTAACTCCCCCCTCTCGTGCTCCAAGGGTCCAACATTCACTCGAGCCACTCTATTCCTTTTTATATATTTATCAAAACTTTTACTATCATTTTTTATATTACTTGCTAGCCTAGCTTCATAGTCTATCCTTCCTTTCTTTATCGCTTTCTTAGTCCCTCTTTGTTGTTTCTTAAATTTTTCCCAATCAATTGTTTCTACACTATTTTTGGCCACTCTGTACGCAGCTGTTTTTATTTTAATACTCTCCTTTATTTCCTTCTTTATCCACGGCTGGTTCTCCCTTTTCTTACAATCCTTGTTTTATGATTCCAAATAAACCTGTTGGACTTCAACTATGTGTTTTGAGACTTGTTACGCTGCCCAACCCAGTCCAACGCAAACATCCCCACTTCACAGATATAAACAGAGAGAGAGAGAGAGAGAGTCGGTGGCACAGTCACTTGCACTGCTGCCTCTCAGCGCCAGTGGCATGGATAAGATTCCAGATTTGGGTGACTGCATGAAGTTTGCAACTTCTGCCAGTGCCAGTATGGCTTTCCTGCATGTGTTCTACTTTCCTCCCACAGTACAAAGATAAGTATTTCTGGTGGTTTGATTGTGCTAAATTCCCCATCAGTGTCAGAAGATGTGTTTGATCGATGGATTGCCCATGCTAAATTGCCCCTCAGTGCCTACGGTGTGCAGATTTGGGGAATTGCCATGGTGAATTATCTATTTGTGTCCAGTATTGGGATCATAGAATGATAGAATCCTACAGTGCACAAGGAGGCTATTCGGCCCATCGATTCTTCCTCGACCACAATCCCATCCAGATTGTATCACCAGAACCACATGCATTTACCCCATCTCGTCTCTCTACGCTCAGGAACAATTTAGCATGGTCAATCCACCTAACCCGTATATCGTTGGACTGTGGGACGAAGCTGAAGCACCGGAAGCAAACCCAAGTAGTCAAGGGGCGAATGTGCACACTCCATGCAGACAGAGACACGAGAAGGGAATCGATTTGATTTGATTTGATTGGCTTTATTATTGTCACATGTATTAGTATGCAGTGAAGAATATTGTTCATTGCACGCAATACAGACAAAGCTTACCGTTCATAGAGAAGGAAACGCGAAAGTGCGGAATGTAGTTTTGCAGTCATAGCGAGGGTGGAGAGAAACTCAACTTAGAGAAAGGTAGGTCCTTTAAAAAGTCTGATGGCAGCACTGAAGAAGCTGTTCTTCAGTCGGTTTTTACGTGACCTCAGAGTTTGGTATCTTTTTCCTGACGGAAGAAGTTGGAAGAGAGGACGTCTGGGGTGCGCCGGGTCCATGATTCTGCTGGCTGTTTTGCCAAGGCAGTGGGAACTATTGACAGAGTAAGTGGATGGGAGGCCGATTTGCGTGATTGATTGGGCTACATTCCCTACATTTTGAAGTTGCTTGAGGTCTTTGTCAGAGCAGGAGGAATGCCACGCTTTCATACAACCAGAATGAATAATTCCTATGGTGCATCGGTAAAAGTTGGTGACATTCGCAGCTGACATGCCAATTTTGCTGATTCTTTTGAGAAATTTGAGGCGGTGGTGGGCTTCCTTCACGATAGTGTCAGCATGCCGTGACCAGGACAGGTTGTTTGTGATCCTGACACACAAAACTTTGAAGTTCTCGGCCTTTTCAACTTCGTCCCTATTGATGTCGATATGGACAGCTTCTCCACAACAATTCTCACGAGCCCGGGTCCCTGGCGCTGTGAGGCAACAGTGCTAACCACTGTGCCACCGTGTAGGCTCGGTGGATTTAGCATGGTAATTTATACTTTAGGCCCTGATTTCACCAGCACTGCCGTCCCGAAATTGGGGTGGGCGAGGCTCGCAAAACGGTATTCCTCATTGGCCTCGGGCGCGATCTTCAGAACCTCGGGCGGCCTTGCTGGGAAAATCAGAGTCTTCGTGTCCAACGATGCGCAGGTTAAGTCGATTAGCCAATAATAAATGCCACTTAGCTTCCAAACATGTGTAAATTAGCTGGAGAGGGTATGGTAAATTCCCCGCTCGTGTCCAAAGATATGCAGGTTAGGTACGTGAACTGGCAAAGCTGCACTGGCCCGGGGTGAACAAAGATGTGCATGGCGGTTGGATGGGCCATGGTAAATGGAGAATGGAGGGGGACCATTTCATTGATTTGGTTGAGCAGCCATGACTGTAATAAATCGTGGAACAGGTTCAATGAACCAAATGACCTCGTCCTGCTCATGTTTTCTTTGTTTTCTGTCATGCAAGAAAACGTATTTGTAAAGACTGCAAGTTGATACTCGAGCTTTATTAATTTTTCTGGCTTTCCTTGTCGAGCAAAGGCATGTAAAAAAATAGAAGAAACGTCCGCTATTAAGTGATAATGCCAGAAGCGGGCACTATAGGTACAAGGCTCACTCTAACCAATTGCATGTTTGTGGCAGTGAACTGTGTTGGCTTTGGCTTCAGACATAACATTTGTGAACCTGTGACTGAACTTTCAGATGATGTGCAGCTCCGAATGCTGGGTAAGGACAGCGATTGTGCTGGAACGGTGGAGGTCTTCCACAACGGCACCTGGGGGAAAGTTTGTGGCGACACCTGGAACCTTGCAGCAGGCCAGGTTATCTGCAGACATTTGGGCTGCGGCTTTGTTAAAAGTTCCTCGCGAGGGGAGCGCTTGTCCACACCACGTGACCCGGTACGCCTGACTCACGTGCACTGTCGGGGCACCGAATCCTTGTTGTGGAAATGCTATTCATTATCCTGGAATGACGGGATGTGCTACAGTGGTTTCAGAGCTGATGTCACGTGCTCAGGTAAATTTCGGGAAAATGAATGAATACTAATGAATAAAAGATCAGCATAATAAATTGTGCATGTGTAATCCTTCTTTCCAACTAGCATCCTCATCGCCAATACATAAAATGTTAATTCAATCGCTGAATTAATTTAACTTTCAGAAATTAATGAATTATAAATGTACAGTACGCATTTCAGAAATAAGGCATTTAAAAATATGATTTCGTACAAGAATCACAGAACTCTCACCGAACCGTTGAACCGTCCTTAGAGCCAAATATATTGCCTGCACCGACTCTCCAAAAACGCATCCCATTCAAGCCCTCCTCTGCCCTATCCATGAAACCCTGCAATACTCCATTCCTCCTGAACTGCACATTTGGCATTAAGAGACAGTTCAGCATGGCCAATCCACCTAAGCTACACATCTTTGGACAGAAATCGACAATTTTACCACGGTCAATCTGGCAGTTCGATATACGATGTGAGGAAGCTTGGAGCCTCTGACGGGATTAAAATTGGAGAAATCCCCTGACCCGGATCAATTGCAACCCAGTTGCTGTGCATGCGAGGTGGGAAATTGCAATGCCCCTGGCACCATTTTTAATTCCTCACTGGCCACGGGGGACGTAGAAGAGGACAGAATGATGGTGAATGCGATTCCTAATTTGTAGGAGGCTGGTAGAGATGAAGCAGCGAATTGCAAGCTGGGGAATATCACGTCAGTGACAGCGAAGCAATTGGAGAACATTCTGAAAGAGAGAATTAAAATCCAAAAAAAAATGGGTCAGTTAGGCATATCCAGCATGGATTTACCAGTGGGATGGCAGGCTTAACAAATTTGATACAGCTTTTTTACTCTAATATGTTAGAACGTTTTGATGAGGAAAGTGCATTGTTGCACTTCATATGGATTGGAGAAAAACCTTTGGTATATCCCTACACGGGGAACGGTATGAGAAGGTAGAATGAAATGGAATTCAGGGAAACCTTGCGAGATGGATCAGAAACTGTCTTAGAAATAGGACACAATGTGTGCTAGTACAGGATTGATTGAGTGACTGGAGGCTCGTATCCAATGGCGCATCGCAACGTTCACTATTGTTCCTTATGTTTGTTATGTACATGAACTATACACCTGAAGCTCTGGAGGGGGGGTGCGGGGGGGGGGGGGGGGGATTACACCATGGTCAATCCAGCAAAGCTGCACATCTTTGGACTTTGGGAGGAAATCGGAGCACATGGGGTAACCCATAGGGAGCTTGTTCCCTGGTGCTGAAAAGCAGCAGTGCTTTCCACTGTGTCCCTGACTTCAATTGAGTATTTTTGAACAATCTGTGTCCCCATTCGACTTATTGATCCTGAATAATAGAATGTAGAAATCACTGGCTGGGCCAGAATATACCGCCATTCCCGAATCGTTACTTGGTGATAGTGAGTTGAATTTTTGGTCCACTGTCGTGTGAGATGCAGAAACACCCACACTGCTGTCACGGAGGGCATTCCAGAATTTTTACATAGAAATATTAAGGGAAAGGCCATTATATTTCCAAGTTATTCCCAATGTATCTGCAGACCCTGTACTTCACGGTGAAGATGTTTGTAGGCATGGAATGTTCCGGCGGCCAAACATTTAATGCACTTAATTTTTTAATTCAAATGAAATTTAATGTTTGTCCAAGTCATTTTTTTACGTTCTCCCCGTGTCCATGTGGATTTCCTCCAAGTGATCCACTTTCCTCCCACAGTCCAAAGATGTGCATGTTAGCTGATTTCACCATGCAAAATTGACCCTTAGTGTCCCGGGATGCGTAGGTTAGGGAGATTAGCGGGGTAGTATGTCCGGGTTTGCAGGAATACGGCCTGGATAAGGTGTTCTGTTGGAGAGTTGGTGCAGACTCGATGGGCAAAATAGCCGACTTCTGCACTGTAGGGATTCTAATCCTTGGTGAGACGTTGCAGTGCTTCCCATACATGAAACCACTATGGGCGGCACGGTAGCACAGTGGTTAGCACTGCTGCTTCACAGCTCCGGGGGCCTGAGTTCGATTCCCTGCTTGGGTCACTGTCTGTGTGGAGTTTCCACATTCTCCTCATGTCTGTGTGGGTTTCCTCCAGGTGCTCCGGTTTCCTCCCACAGTCCAAAGATGTGCGGGTTAGGTTGATTGACCATGCTAAAATTGTTCTTAGTGTCCTGAGATGCGTAGGTTAGAGGGATCAGTGGGTAAATATGTAGGGATACGGAGGTAGGGCCTAGGTGGGATTGTGGTCGGCGCAGACTCGATGGGCCGAATGGCCTCTTTCTGTACTGTCGGGATTCTATGATTCATTGTTCTTCATTGGTGTCAGATGGGATTACAACTGAGACAATATTTGCCAGAATGATATGAGCATGCTAGAGCGGCCGAATGGCCTTTTCCTTTTCAATTCGTCCATATGTGGTCATAAAAACTAATTTGGAATGCACCATTTCACCGCAATGAATTCCGATGATACCTCAATGAGAGGTTGAGAGACCTGAAATGTGTTGATCTCCCAATAGCTATGAAGGCAATGCGTTGATTGGGTGAGATCATAAGAGCACAATAAATGTATTCTGTGGTAGGTCATTCGGCCTCTCGAGTCTCATCTGCCCATTCAATAGCAGCATGGGAGAACTAACTTTCCTCACCTCCACCTTTTTGCCCTTTCCCCACAAACATTGATTCCCTAACTGCTCACAATATCTCTGGCTGTGACTCAAGGATAGATGGTGACTCTGCCCACAAAATTCTCTCTGGACCGGAGCTCCAATGGCTTACAAATCTCTGACAGCAGATATTCCTCCATATCTCAGTCTTAAATTAACACCCTTTATGCTAACATTATGCCCTCTGGTCCTAGACTCTTCTATGAGAGAAACATTCGCTCACTATTTAACCTGCCAAGCACCTTGCGAATCCATATGTTTCAATGAGATCACCCCTCATTCTAAATTCCAATGAATAGAGCCCCAACATGTTTAAATCTTGTCTCAAAAGACAGACGCTCCATTCCAGTGATTATCCGAGTGAACTTTTTTTTTCGGAACTGCCTCAAATGAAGGCACCCTGAAGAAAGAGGAGTAAAACCGCATGCAGTATTCCGGAAGAGGTCTACCCAGTAGCTTGAGCAGTTTTATATTCATTTGTGTGATGTGTGCATCGCTGGCTGGCCAGCATTCATTGCCAATCTCTGGTTTGCCATGGAGGGCAGTTGAGAGTCAAACACATTGCTGTGGCTCTGCAGTCACATGCAGGCCAGATTGGATAAGGACAGTTGATTTCCTTCCCTTAACAATATTATTCAACCAGATGTTTATTTTCCGACAATCGGCAATGTTTTCATGGTCATCAGTAGATTCTTAATCCCTGATAGTTTTATTGAATTCGAATTCCACCATCTGCCACGGTAGAATTCGTACGTGGGTCCCCAGAACATTATCTGAGTTTCTCGATTGATAGACTAGCGATAATACCACTGGGCGATCGTGTCTGCTTCCTGCAGCTTCAGAATTGGCATTAAATGTAATGGGTTTACGTGCCTTTTGTTGACCTTGATCAGAATCTCGATTTCTTGCAATTGTTCCGCTCCTAGAACAACCACTAAGGCCAGCCATCTCTGTGCTTCGCTCTCCAAGTGTCTTTATGCGTGGCGAGAATGTGACCGTCCAGTGTGACATACCAAGTTTCTATGCCGGAAGCCGGATGTTCCTCTACAAAGTGGGCGAGAAGAACGCCATTCTGTCATCGCCGGTCCCAGAGAATGATAAATCGCTGAACTTCACAATCGTGGACATCCAAAGCAAACAGAGTGGGAATTACACCTGCAACTTCGACATGGACATATCGGAACTCGTGTTCACCTCGGAGCAGAGTGAGCAGCAGATGATAACTGTCAAAGGTCAGGAATGTGCAAAGCTTTCGAGTGACAAGTTAATCTGAATGGCGCGAATCCACCCCCGCCCTCACCCCCGGATGGGCCACAAGGTGGTGCTACACCATAATCCAAATCATACAAAAATGAGCATGAGGAGGATATTATCACCATTCAAACCTGTTCTATCATTCATTCTGATAACGGTTGATTATCCAACTCATTGACCTGTTCCCGCCTGCAAACAGTATCCTTTGACATAATCTAACTTCTTCTTTAAAGCATGACATGATTTGGTCTCTCTTGCTTGCCTTGAATTTCACAGCCTTACTACTGTGGGTGACAAAATGTTGTCTCATCTTAGTCCTAAATAGTCCTAAGACTTGCGTCCTTAAAATGTGACCGCGGGTTCAGGAGACCGCTATTGAGAAGTTCACTTCTTCGTTTGTCCAGTTACGTTAGAATGTTTACGTTTTTATGAGATGCCTTGCTCGTCATTCTTCTTAACTCCAGTGAATGAATTCCAAGCCGACACAATTTAATCTCTTCCGTCAGTAATGTAATTCCAGCAATCAGGCTGGTAAACCTTCGCTACATTCAGGAAATATATTTCTCCTCACCTCAAACTTAAATGTTTTAGTCTATATCCTTAGACTGTGACAGCTGTTTCCGTACAAACTCCTTGGAAGTCATTGGAAGTATCTATACCCCTTTTTATCATGAATTACTCTTACCGAATTAGCACCCGTCTCGCCTATTAATGAGACAGATCAGCATGCAAGTAAACACTTGGCAATGTCAATGGCACCAGTCTGGTGATATGGGTTCGCTCGCCCACCTCAGGGCATCTGATCAGGTTTGCAATCGATCCCAATTCGGAATAGGAAACTCTTAGTCATGGGGACAAGGAAACTGATCAACTCTGAAAAATGAGTCAATGGCTGAGCAGGGAAGCCCATACCCCATCAAATGAGGATGTTCATAACTAACTGCTTTCATCAATTATTGCGTAATTCCAATATATTTAATTACATCAAATAGGACCATCAATCTGTATATCTAAAACTTTTTAAAAAAATTATCAGGCATATGATGCATGTGTGAACCAGCTACTAAATTATGGAAAGCAATTTGTTTCGTTTTGCTGATGGACCTTAGGGTGGGAAACTCCTCCTTCGTATCTGGAGATGCCAACATGCATTATCAGGTGCTCAGCAATGTCGTTTTCCATGAACTGTGCTCTGGAATATAGTAAGAGTCCCCTCGCTATTTATCAGAGGTCAAGGTGCTGATTCCCAAAACAAAATTAACTGGAAACCCGAGATTGGAGAAGTCTTGTTTGCTTGGAACGAGAGTGAAGGAGCAGACAAACAAATCGTAGAGAATCAAATAATCAGACAATACTACAGTGCAGAAGGGACCCTTCGTCCCATCGAGTCTGCACGACGCAGTAAATTCCCTAACTTACCCAAATAATCCGACTTGCGAGCACTTGACACATAGCTTTGAATGTGATGGCGAGCCAAGTAATCATCCAGGTACATTTTAAATTTTGTGACACATCCCGCCTCAACCACCACCTCAGGCACTGCATTCCAGAGTGTAACCACCTTCTGAGTTAGCAAAGTTTTTCCTCAAATCCCCTCTAAACCTCCCACCCTTCATTTTTAACTGGTGTCCCTTCGGAATTCACCCTTCAATTAAGGGGAACAGTTGCTCCCTATCCACCCTGTCCATGCCCCTCATAATCTTGAATACCTCAATCAGGTCACCCCGAGTACTCGCTGCTCCAAGGATAACAACACAAACCTATCCAACATCTCTTCATAACTTAAATATTCCATTCCAGGCAGCATACTTCTAAATCTCTTCTGTAACCCGCGCAGTGCATTCACGTCCTTTTTAAAATGTGGCGACTGGAATCACACACAGTACTTCAGCTGTGGCCTCACTAAAGTTCGATGCAACTCCATCATGACCTCTATGCTTTTGTAATCTATACCTGATTGATGAAGACGAGATTAATGCCTTTTTCACCACCCTACTATCCTGCCTTTCCACCTTCAGAGATATTTGGCAAGGTCCATTTGTTCTTCGGAACTTCACAATGTCACACCACGAATACTACAATTCCTTGTCAAATGATTGCTTCCAAAGTGCATCACTTCACACTTTGCATGGTTAAATTCCATCTGCCACTCGCCTGCCCATTTGACCATTTCGTGCATATATCCCTATAACCCAAGACACTGAACTGCACCGTTAAAATATTTGAGTCATCGGCAGTTACTGATCCCACCCCTAACATAGTCATCTATGTCATTTATGTAAATGATGGACAATAGGGAGCACAGCATAGACCTCCGTGGTACGCCAATGGCCATTGGCCTCCAGTCACTAAAGTATCCGTCTGTTATAACCCTGTCTCCTACCGCTAAGCCAAGTATGAATCCACCTTGTCAGATCACCCTGTATCCCATATGCATCAGCCTTCTTAATCAGTCTTCCGTGTGGGAAATCGACGAAGGCTTTGCTGAAATCCATGTAAACTACATTATCCGCAGTTCACTCATCCACATATTTGGTTCCAGCCTCAAAAAAATTCAATCAAATTTGTTAGTCACGACCTCCCACTGACAAAACCATGCTGACTATCAATGATCAAACCTTACCTCTCCAAATGGAGAAAGATTCTCTCCTTCAGAATCTATTCCAGTAGTTTTCCAAACATCGACGTGAGACTTACTGGTTTGCAGTTCCCTGGCTTGCCTCTACAACCCTTCTTATATAGTGGTAACAACATTAGCTTTTCTCCAAGGGACGAATTAAAAATTTGGTTCACAGCCCCTGCAATTTCCTCCCTTGACTCCCACAACAGTCTGGAACACAAGTCGTCCGGACCTGGAGATTTGTCCACTTTGAAGCCTGCAAATATCTCCAATACATATGATAATTTGCTCGGGAGACTTTCAGTCTCTCCACCCGAGTTCCATAACTAACTTCTCATTCCCATGGGTGAAGGCAGATGCGAAATCTTCTTTTGAAACCCTACCAATGCCCTCTGCCTGCACCCACAGATTCCCCCTTTGTCCCTAATTGGCCCTACTCTTTCCCTGGCTATCCAACTGCCATTGATATACGCGGAGCATATCTATTTTCCCTACATTTTCCAGCCAGAGCTTTCTCATATCCCCTCTTTGCTCTCCTAATTGATTTTGTAAGTTCCATCTGCACTTTCTGTATGACACAAATGCCTCCGCAGACTTATTCCCTTATGCTTGTTAAAAGCCTATTTTTCCTTTTCATTACATCCTGCATGTCTCTGGTTATCCATGGTTCTCTGGGTTTGTTACACCTCCTATTAGCCGAGAGGGAACATGTTTTGCCTGTACTTCCCCATTTCATCTATGAACAGCCACCCCACCGCCCCCACGCACACACACTGCTCTTCAGTAGATATCCCCCAAAGTAACTCTGTGCCATCAACCTTGATGTGGAGATGCCGTCAACCTTGGCCAGATCCTGCCTAATTCTCTTAAAAGCTACTCTCCCCAATGAAAAACCTTTTTTGTGCAACTTGTCAACTTCTTTGGACACAACAAATTCGAATTGAACTGTGTTGTGGTCGCTATCACCAAAATACTCCCCCACCAACACATCAACCACCTGTCTGGCTTAATTCCCCAGAATTAGTTCCAGCACAGCTCCTTCCCTTGTTGGACCTCTACATCTTCACGAAATATGTTTTCCTGTATACATTTTAAGAACCCTACTCTATCTGAGTCCTTAACATGATGGCTTTCTCAATTAATGTTGGAAAAGTTGTAATCACCTAATATAATTACCCTCTTATTATTCTAACGTCCCTCTGCGCACTGTGCACAGACTTGCTGATCAATTTTCACTGGCAAATTGGGGGTCTACAATAAACACCTAGCAACGTAGATGTTCTTTTGTCCTTCCTAAGCTCCATCCACAAATCTTCATTTGATGACCCCTCCAAGATTCGTCTCTCCTTACTGCCAAAATTGCCTCCTTAATTAACAATGCAATGCTTCATCCTCTTTCACCCCGTCCTCTGTATCGCCTGAAGCCTGTTAATCCCGTGAAATTCAGTTGCCTAATCTGCCCCTCACTCAACCACGCCTCTGTGATGGCGATTATATTGTATTTACATCAATCCTCGCCCGTAAACCATCCCTTTCAAATTGCGTACTCCTGGCATTAAAGTAGAGGGTCTCCAGTCTTGTCTTACTCCCCTGAATCTTACTCGCGCTGTATTCCTTCGGAGCTGATTGTTTTTCTATCTTATACTGCGTACCTTTTCTGCTAAAATGTTGGGTCCCCTCTAACTACCAAACTCGTTTAAACTCTTGCCAACAGCAGCAGCAAATCCACCAGCAAGGAATTTGTCCATATTATTCAGCATGTGGAAGAAAGCAATGACGGCTAAGTTGAACAATTTAATTGGCCATTGATTTAGGTCAGCAGCTTCTGAGGGAACACACCACTCAATTGATTTGCAGTTAAATACATGTTAATTTATATTGCTAACCATAGAATCCTTACAGTGCAGAAGGATGCTAATTTACACATTGAGTCTGCACCAACGCTTTGAAAGATCTTATTACTCAGGCACAACTTCACCCCGTCCCAAACAGGCACGAATTCAGCGTTACCAATCCATCTAACATGCTCACTTTTTGACTGTGGGAGGAGGAAGCCGGAGTACCCCAAAAAACCATGCAGACACGGGCAGAACGTGCAACGTCCACACAATCACCCAAGGTCTGAATTGAACTAAGGTCCCTCATGATACGTGATGCATTGGTGCTCAACACCATGCCGCCCATGGCTTCTGTTGCATTAATCAGCATGCTTTGCATGTAATTATTGTGCCGTCTTGTTAACTGAGGTTAGGACAAACATATTGATTTAGTTCTGTCACATTGCAGATGAACCACCTGAGCCACTGCTGTCAACAGAGAACGCGCCCCCACACTTCCTCCCTGGTCAGATCATTAGTCTTTCGTGCAGAGCCCCACGGTATTTCTCCGTAATGACATATTACTTGTACAAGGACAACGGCAAGACGTTAGTCAGTTCCACGCCAGCTGCCATCCAGGATAAACCTGCACAATTTAAGCTCACGGTGGAAGGCAAAAAAGATGATGGCGAGTACACATGTCGGTACGAAATGAAGACCTCGGGCCAGCTCTATAACTCCTCACATAGTGAACCTCTGAAGATATCTGTGACTGGTAAGTACTTAAAATACTCTACTTTTCATTAAATGGCATCAAGTTTTTCAAAAATCTTCGGGAGATACACGCATACGCCTTTAAATCTGGGTCACCAACTGGATAAACTGTTCAATAAGGTACATGGATTTCTGGGTTTTTTAAAAAGAAAGACATGTTGCCAAAAAGAACTGAAGAGATTATATTGAACGGTATTTGAAAAGAAATCAACAGTTTTCGTCGCATTTGTGGACAGAGAAACGGATTGAAATTTTTGTGTCAGATGTCATTGTTCTACAGGACAAACGAGAGGGAGAAATCTGATGTTTTTTTAAGCCGTTGATGAACTGAGCGTGGGTCAGGAGGGTAGGGATAGGTTCGATTTTGGAAGACCTTACACGGTGAACATTCCATGGGACTAAAGGCAAAATGCACAGGGGAAGCAAGCTCTGGTGGTGATACAGCAAAGCAGCTGCCCAGAGTGCGTTAATAGCAGATTAACGTTCAGTGCTATCTGGAAGCAAAGTTGCAGAATGTCTTTAGCATGGTGCCATGGCCATTTTGCTCATCCTTCCTACTGTCCGTTTGTCATCCACACAAGAAACAATAATCTCATCGCTGTTGGACAAGGACAAGAGCAGAGGCAGCTGCAGTGCTTTCCCTTGGGTCACTCTAAATGTCTCCCTTAAAGTCACAACCTCCTGTCCCTGACCATTTGCCTAATTCAACGTAGATAACCTGAGGGATGTGACTGCATCCTGAAACACAGCGCACAGTAACAGCTGCCACTCCTTGATGTGTCACAGCATCGAAATAGAACATAGAACAGTACAGTCCATATTTGTTGTGCCGAGCTTTGTCTGAAACCTAGATCAAGCTATTTCCTCCCTATCATCCCGAAGTACTCCACGTGCCTATCCAATAGCTTCTTAAATGTTCCTAAAGTTTCTGACTCCACTATCCCTGCAGGCACTCCATTCCACACCCCAACCACTCTCTGCGTCAAGAACCTACCTCGGACATCCTTCCTATATCTCCCACCATGAACTATATAGTTATACCCCCCAGTTACCGCTCCATTCACCCGAGGAAATAGTCTTTGAAATCTAAGACACCAGCTCATAAATTCTAAACCAGTTTCTCGGGCAACCAACATTTACTGCAGATGTGTTCACTGGAATCCATAATGGGCTGAGCAGCTACCAAGAGATGAAGGTATATCCATAAGACCAAAAGAACTATAAGATATAAGGACAAAAATATACCATTCAGCCCATCGAGACTACTCTGCCATTCAATCATGGCTTATAAGTTTTCTCAAACCGATTCTTAAGGACCTTTTCCCCGTAACAATTGATACCCTTGTAAATAATTGCGACTGCACCGACAACAATCCCACGCAGGCCCTATCCCCTTATCCCTACATATTTACCTGCTAATTCCTCTAACCATCGTATTAACCTTAGGAAAGATAGGAGGGGGCATGAGAAGTCCTTGGCGGGTCGGATCAAGGAAAACCTCAAGGCTTTTTACTCTTATGTGAGGAATAAAAGAATGACCAGGTGAGGTTGGGGCCGGTCAAGGACGGCAGTGGGAATTTGTGCATGGAGTCAGAAGAGATAGGAGAGGGGATGAATGAATACTTTTCTTCGGTGTTCACCAAGGAGAGGGGCCATGTTTTTGAGGAAGAGAGGGTGTCACAGGCTGATAGGCTGGAGGAAGTAGATGTTCGGAGGGAAGATGTACTAGCAATTTTGAATAAACTGAAGGTTGATAAGTCCCCTGGGCCTGATGAAATAGATCCGAGGAGTCTTTGGCAGGCAAGGGATGAGATAGGAGAGCCTTTGGCATTGATCTTTGCGTCCTCACTGTCCACGGGGGTGGTGCCAGAGTACTGGAGAGTGGCGAATGTGGTTCCCCTGTTTAGGAAAGAGAATAGAAATGACCCTGGTAATTATAGGCCGGTTAGTCTTACTTCGGTGGTCGGTAAGTTGATGGAAAAGGTCCTCAGGGATAGGATTTACGACCATTTAGAAAGATGCAGCTTAATCCAGGATAGTCAGCACGGATTTGTGAAGGGCAAGTCTTGCCTCACAAATTTGATAGAATTTTTTGAGGAGGTAACTACGTATGTAGATGAAGGTAGTGCAGTTGATGTCATATACATGGATTTTAGTAAGGCGTTTGATAAAGTACCCCATGGTCGGCTTATGAAGAAAGTAAGGATGTATGGGATAGAGGGAGGTTTGGCCGTCTGAATAGGTAACTGGCTATCTAACAGAATGTGGAGATGCCGGCGTTGTATCTAACAGAAGACAGAGGGTGGTTGGTGGATGGAAAATTTTCGGACTGGAAACCGGTTACCAGCGGAGTGCCACAGGGATAAGTGCTTGGTCCTCTGCTATTTTATCATTTCTATAAATGACTTGGAGGAGAGGGCTGAAGGGTGGATCAGTAAATTTGCTGATGACACCAAGATTGGTGGAGTAGTGGATGAGGTGGAGGGCTGTTGTAGGCTGCAAAGAGATATAGATAGGATGCAGCGCTGGGCTGAAAAATGCCAAATGGAGTTTAGCCCTGACAAATGCGAGGTGATTCATTTTGGTAGGACAAATTTAAATGTGGATTACAGGGTCAAAGCTAGGGTTCTGAAGAATGTGCATGAACAGAGAGATCTTGGGGGTCATATCCAAAGATATCTGAAGGTTGCCACTCAAGTGGATAGAGCCGTGAAGAAGGCCTATAATGTGTTGGCGTTCATTAACAGGGGGTTTGAGTTTAAGAGCCGTGGGGTTATGCTGCAACTGTACAGGACGTAGGTGAGACCACATTTGGAATATTGTGTGCAGTTCTGGTCACCTCACTACAAGAAGGATGTGGAGACACTGGAAAGATTGCAAAGGAGATTTTCCAGGATGCTGCCTGGTTTGGAGGGTAGGTCTTATGAGGAAAGGTTGAGGGAACGTGTGCTTTTCTCTTTGGAGCGGCGGAGGTTGAGAGGAGACTTGATAGAGGTTTATAAGATGATGAGGGGGATAGATAGAGTGAACGTTCACAGACTATTTCTTCGGGTGAATAGAGTGGTAACCCGGGGGCATAACTATAGGGTTCATGGTGGGAGATATAGGAAGGATGTCCGAGGTAGGTTTTTTACTCAGTGGTTGGGGTGTGGAATGGACTGCCTGCAGTGATAGTGGAGTCAGAAACTTTAGGAACATTTCAGAAGCTATTGGATTGGCACATGGAGTACTTCGGGATGATAGGGAGGAAATAGCTTGATCTGGGTTTCAGACAAAGCTCGGCACAACAACGTGGGCCGAAGGGCCTGTTCTGTGCTGTACTGTTCTATGTTCTATGTTTAACCCACTAATCCCTCTAATCTACGCATCCCGGGACACTAAAGGGCAATTTGGCTTGGCCAATCAACCTTACCTGCACATTTTTGGACTGTGGGAGGAAACCGGAGCACCCGGCGGAAACCCACGCAGACACGAGGAGAATGTGCAAACTCCGCACAGACAGTGACCTGAGCGGGGAATCGAACCCAGGTCCCTGGAGCTGTGAAGCAGCAGTGCGAACCACTATGCTACCGTGCCGCCCGTCTTCTGACACGCTTTCATCCATTTGTTGGTGAACGGAGTAAAAACATTCACAGGCCATGATGCACCGATCCAGATCCTTCGATCGGCCTCGTTTAGAATATTGTGCACAATTCTGGTCGCCAAATTACCAGAAGAATGCAGATGCTTTGGAATGGGTACTGATGACGTTTAGCACGATTTACCAGAGATTTGTTCTCACTGAAACTACAGAGGTTGAGAGGTGAGCTGAAAGAGGATTACAAGATTTTGAATGGTGTGGACAGAATCAATAGGCAGATGTTTTTTTCCTCGGGCAGAAACGTCTGTAACTAGGGACATAAGTTTGAAGTGCATGGGGAATGATTACTGGAACGTGTTGCCCTGGGTGGTGGTGGGAGCTGGTACAATCGCGGCATTTAAGGGGCAACTAGGCGAATATATGAACAGGATGTCAATAGAAGGATACGGACTCCGTAAGTGCATGCTGTTTTAGTTTAGGTTGGTATCCTGATTGGCGCAGGCTTAGAGGGCCGAACGACCTCCTCCTCTGCTGTATTTTGATATACTGTCATTCGTGCTTTCTTCTGTGTTCCCTGTGGAACTCCACTAATCACCTGCTGCCATCCTGAAAAGGACAGTTTTATCCTTACACTCTGCCCTCTGCCAGTCAACCAATCTTCTATCCATGTGAGCAGATTGCCTCTAAAAACATAGGCTCTTATTTTGTTCAGCAGCCTCCTGTGTGGCACCTTGTCAAGTAGATGACATCCACTGGCTCGCCTTCGTCTTACCTTCTCCTTAGCTCCTCGAAGAATTCTAACAGATCTGTGAGGCATAACCTTCCGATGAAGAAACCATGGTGACATCGCTCGATTTTACCTTGTAATTCCAAGCATTCTGAAATCGCATTCTCAATAATTGACTCTAAAATATTACCGACGCCCGAGGTCAGACTAACTGGCCTGTAATGTCCCATCATTTGCCTCCCTCCCTTATTAAATAGCGGTGTTACATTCGCATTTTTCCAGTCCTGGAGACCCTCCCCGACTCTAGTGATTCCAGAAAGATCGCCACGAATGTCTCCAGTACCTCTTGATATCGCCTGGCCGTCCGTCCCTATTTCACATCATTAGTTTTTAATTCGTTTTTTAAATGAACAGATTTTCTGCAGTTAAGTCTCTCAATATTTCCCTTGTTATCTTTAATCTGAAAGGGATGCAATATGAAGTTTTTATTTATGAGTAACAAATAGGCTTACATTAACAATGAAGTCATTGTGAAAATCCCCGAGCCTCCACATTATGGCGCATGTTGGAGTACACTAATGGTGAATTTTGCATGACCAAAGCACCTAAACACCACGTCCTTCTGACTGTGGGCGGAAACTGGAGCACTCGAACGAAACCCACGCAGAAGCAAGAGGAATATGGAAACTCCACACAGACAGGGAGCCAAATTTGGATTTGAACCGTGGTCTCTGGCGTTGTGAGGCAGCAGTGCTAACCATTGTGCCGATAATTCAAATTAGCAGCTACTCACCAGCCAATGGAATTACCGTTTTCCTGTGGTGTAACAGTGAGTTCCTGGAAAAAATAAAAACAACAAATGCTGGAAATTTTCAGAACTTCTTACAGCATTTGTGGGGAGAGAATAGAGCCAACGTTTAGAGTCTGGATGGCCCTTCATCAGCAGAGTATTTTTAAAGTAGCGTAAGGATCAATAATTTCCGACAGAAAAGTGGCAGAATTTGTAAACTGTAGAATTAAGAAGGACGACACAAGGTTTGGTGGAATTGCAGATAACGATGAGAACGGTTCTTGGATAGTGGAGGAATAGATCGTTTGGAGACTTGAGTCGACAGAAGGCAGATGTGAGATAATGCATTTTGGACAAATGTGAAGTAATGCACTATTGGAATGTGTAATGCAGATGGGATGTATACATTAAATGGCAGAACCCTTAAGGTATTGATCGGCAGAGAGATCTAGGTGTATATGTAAACAGGTCATTGAGAGTGACAGCAGAGGTGGAGAAGGCAGTCAAGAAGGCATAGGGTATGGTTGCGCTCTTCAGCCGGGGCACTGAGTATAAAAGTGGGCAAGTCATGTTACAGCTTTATAAAAATTGCCTACGTCTGCCTTTGGAATATAGTGCTCAGTTCTGGTCGCCAAATTACCTGAAGGATGTCGAGGCTTCTGAGAGGGTGCAGAAAAAAATACCAGTATGTTGCCTGGTATGGAAGGCATCAGCTGTGAGGAGAGGTTGGAGAAACATGGTTTGTTCTCACTGGAACGATGGAGGGTGGGTGCTGATCTGATAGGTGAGCACAAGATTATAAGGAGAATGGACAGACTGGATAGTGACAAGATTTTCCCCAGAGCGGAAGAGTCAATTACTAGGGGTCATATGTTAAAGATGCAAGGAGCAAGGTTTAAAGCAGATGTACGAAGTAAGATTTTTATGGAGAAGGAGGTGGGTGTCTGGACCTCGCTGGCGGGTGCGGTAGTGAAAGCAGATACAACAATGACTTTAAGTGCCGTCTTGACAAATACATGAAAAGAATGGGAATGGAGTGGTATGGTCCCCGGGAGGGTAGGGCTTTTAGTTCAGACTCGCTGTCTGTTTAGAATAGGCTCGGAGGGGCCTAAAGGCATGTTCCGGTGCTGTAATTGTATTTGTTCTTTGTGCTTTCCAATGCAGCAGCATGCGTCAATAGATGAATGGGTTTCACACTGTCTGAAAGTGAAACGCGATTATTTAGTTAGCACGTTGTCAAAGCAGTGAACACTTGTGTCTCGGATTAACCGCTGCCTTGTTAACAGTGTGGAGTCTGCAAGTCCTGCAAGTGTTTTTGTGGGTTTCCTCCAGGTGATGCCTTTTCATCTGCAATCCTAGAGCTGTTCCGGTTCGGCAGGGTGGCTCTGCCGAATTGCCCCTCACTTTCCAAATGTTTGCAGATTAAGGGATTAGCCAAGGCGAAGGTGCAGTTTATGGAAGTCGGCCTGGGTTGGGTATCATTTCAGAGAGTTGTTGCGCACTCTTTCTGTACTGTAGGAATTCCATAGAAGACGGTTGTGCAGAGACCTGTGCTTTCTCTATATTGCTTGCGAAAAATTTGGTGAAATTCGGAACTCAATGACCAATCTTAAAGAGGAATGTTCCGTGCTTTTATATGTAAATGCATTTTGAAAGGGGAATTTGAGATAGTCTTTTGACGGTCTGCCATTCTTTGCAGCCGATATCAAATTGCGACTTGCCAATGGGCCTGATCCATGCTCAGGAAGAATCGAAGGTTACGCCAATGGAACCTGGGGTACCGTCTGTGACATCCAGTGGGATTTACCCGATGCTGAGGTGGTCTGTCGTCAGCTGCGCTGCGGGTTCGTGCGATCAGCAACTCGCAGCAACCATTTCGGCGAAGGGACTGGCCGCACCTGGGGCAGCATGGTCAAGTGCAATGGATCGGAGCCTTTCTTGTGGGTCTGCCCCTTCGAACTTGCCAGCCCGAATTCGTGCCCCATGAGGAACGACGCTGGTGTCATTTGTTCAGGTAAGGTGATGCTCAGCTGGGCGTTGTGGAGGATGTTTAGGCACTGTTATGCTCGCTTCCCAGCAGATGTAGATCTCTGCTGGGCGCATCGTAGTTGCCCCGATAAATACGTGCCATTTGGCCGATATTTGTGGGCAGTTATGGACATGCATAAAAAAAGTGGACTGTGTTTCCATAATAACTTACTTCGCTCCAATTGCGAGTCTTTGGATTCTCTACCAACACTTTCTTGCAATGGATGCCGGTGAATTATGTACATCCAATAGAGCAGCTTCCCCAGGGCCATCGCCTGCCCCATTTCACAATTATCCCATAATTCAACTAACCTGCATATTTTTGAAACAATTCATCACGGTCAAACCACATAACTTGCACATCTTTGAACTCTTGGGGGGATCCAGGCCACCAGAAAGAGCCAACAGACACAGCTAAAACACACAGCTCCTCACACACAGTCATCCGAGGCTTGAGTCTAGCTGGAGGCCCTGGTGCTGTGCGGAAGCTGTGTTTACCAGCATGCCAATGTGTCACACTTATTAATGTGTTTGTTATGTGCTTATAATCATCTTTTCGTTCGATATAATGTGCATGTAGGACAGATAGAGAGTGAGTAAGGGAGAAAGAGAGCCAGAGGGAGCCGTAAGGATGTGTGGGAGAGGAGTGCTATATTGATAGCTCGAGAGACGTACACGGAAAGACGAATAGAATCATGGCTAATGTATGCAAGAGGAAGTCAGACAGGTAGTGCGTGATAGAGGAGACAGTGACAGAGAGAGAGCCCTTGTGCATGGGAGCATTGTGTGGAGGGAGAGATAGCGAGACCCAGAGAGAGGAAGGGGGAGGCAATGTCTGCAAGAGGTGCAGATGGACGCCAGAAGAGATAGAGAAGAATTTTGTGCGTGAGAAAGAGGCAGATAGTAAGGGAGAGAGCGAGACATTTTGTCTGAGAACGAAATAAACACACACACACACACACACATACATACACACACACAGAAACATACACCGAGGGAGGGACAGAGCGAGAGAGAGACGGAGAGAGAGACGGAGAGAGGCAGGGGCAAACTGGGAGTAGAGGAGAGTAGGGATGATGTTGTACTGGTCTACAAAATAATTAGGGGCATAGGTCAGCAAGATAGTCAACACCATTTCCCAAAGTTAGGGCAGGCTAAAACTAGAGGCCATAGGTTTAAAGTGAGAGGGGAGAGCTGCAAAAGGGTTCGTAGAAGATTTTTCTTTTTTCGCACAGAGGATGGTAAGTGTCTGGAACAAGCTGCCAGAGGTAGTAGTAGAGGCGGGTACAATTGTATCCTTTATAAAGCATTTTGAAAGTTAAGATCGGTATAGAGGAATATCCGCCAAATGCGGGCAATAGGGATTAGCTTTGTTGTTAAGTAATGGACGACATGGAAAGTTGGGCTTAAGCGGCTGTTTCCATGCTGTGAATCTCTATGACTCTAAAACGATGTGTGAGTGAGGCAGGGGGAGATACACAGAGAGAGAGAGAGAGAGACCGTGTGTGAGGCAACAAAGTATACAACGGGAACGAGATATATGTCGGGTGCATGCGAGTCAGGCAGGCAGACAGATATTGCATGTGTGGAATAGACACAGAGAAAGAGGGGGAGAGGGAGAGGGCGGCAGATAACGTGTGCCAGAGAAAGAAGGGCAGGCAAAGTGGTGTCGTCTGTGTGAAAGAAAGAGAGAGGCAGAAACAGACAGCGAGTGAAAGAGAGGGTATGACACAGGGAAAGTCGAGAATGGATTTTCGCAACTTATTAGCCGTTTGAACGTCGCAACTTCACTCCACCTTAATGGGAACAACACACAGTACACCGAGCAGGCCCTGCCACTCGCTATTCAACGTATGGAATACACATAGCCGCTGGAATTGGAAATTACCAGGATCGGAATGTTTCTATGTGTTATCAGACTCAACTGACATTGGAACCATTTCTGTGAAATATGACACGGCCAAAAACCGATCCACAAACATACTAATTAAATTTTGTGTCTTCTGCAACCTGTAGCTTCAGCTGCTCACCATTTGTTTGGTTAGACTCAGCGGTCAGCGTTGCATGTTATGCATTGGACTCCAACTACTGAAGCCTGCGGGTGGGACTCCTAACAGCGGGTGAACGCCACGTAAAGTTGTTACAGAGCAGCGGTACACAGATCATTCATTGCTCCAGCGACGGAATTTGCCGTCTGTTCACGTTCCTTTGCTGCTGCCAGTGAGACAGGTATATTTGGCGCTCAGTAAATCTCCATTTACTGAAGCGGGACTGGGAATCCCAATTGCAAGCGTCGCAGGAGACCCTGGGCCCACCATCAGACGCTAAGTACTGGAGGTTAATCTTCCACATTTAACTTTCAGATACGCCACTGAAACCACAGATCAATCTGCTGAGAACGACTGGCGAATACTCACAAGGGGAGAATATCAGCATCCAATGCAGCACACCGCCATTCTATATGGGGGCCACATTTTACCTCTACAAAGTTGGCGAGCCCGCTCATGTAAAGTCGGCCAAAGCGGCTTTTGCATCTGGCTTGGTCACTTTTAACCTGGCGGGGATTAACACTGGCCAGGAAGGTTATTACCTCTGCACGTACCAGTTGGAGAGAGATGGGAGGAATTACACATCGGACCAGAGCGATCGAGTGAAAGTCATTGTGATAGGTGAGTGGGTCAGTGGTGTATGGTATGGGCGGGGCGGGGGGGGGGCGGGAGGGAGGGTGGCGGCTGCAGTTGAGTGGAGCGAGATCAAAAAGCACAGGCGAGTGCAGAGTATTGAAGGAGGAGGCAATTCTGTTCATTGAGTCATGACCAGCTGTCTGAAAGAGCTTCCCATTCAGGCCCAACTCTCCTCCACCCGATCCCCATTGCCCATGTTGTGCAAAATCAATCTAACCTACACATATTTAGATACGAAGGTGCAATTTCCCATGGCCTATCTGCTAAACCGGCGTATCTTCAGACATAAGTAACCAATTTACCATTGCCAATCCACCGAAATTTCAGATCCTTTAATATGAAGGAACAATACAGTATGTTAACGCCACCAAAATTGAGAAGCTTTAAACACTGAGGTGGAATTTAGCATGATCAATGCAACTATCCTACACATCTTGGGAAACAAAAGGGATATTTTGGTTTAAAACATCGATCTAACATGCACATCTTTCTACACAACGTTCTTTACCTGGACAGTGTTGCGGCAAGGCGAGATGGAAAATGCAAAACGATGCGTTCTCCTGGTTGGTATCGACCCTGCTGAGTGTCGTTGGAGCCGCACTCATCCAGGCATTTGCAGAATATTCCATCACTGTCATGACACGTGTCCTTTCGGAAGTTAGGTAGGATTTGGAAAATCAGGTGGTGTATCTCTCGTCATCGATTTCGCAGGCACCCTGTGGTCACAGCCTTCACATAGTTGGTCCACTTCAGTTTCGTCTAATTGCTAATCAGCAGGTTGTTGATAGCGGAGGCGGTGGTGCTGTGCTGGTTGGGGCTGGAGACGGTATACAGAGGCAGCAATGCAATGGAATGTCCAGAGCAGTTGGTTACATTCTCTCTTGAGTGGCTAGAATGTTCATTTGCACTTGTGACTCCAGGACAGAATATTGTCCAGATCACGTTTCCGATCAACACAGGGTGCTTCTAGAATTTTTTACACCTTGACTTGAGGAGATGTGCGCAGAAAGCGAGCTTGGTAGATGCGAGAAGCTAAAGGGCCGTGGGAGGAAGCTTTTCTGTTGCAACAGCATCAATAGTGAAATAATTCTCCGTTTCCTACATTTATTACCTGATATAACTGCTAAATTAGCACAGTGATTGGGCAAGAACAAACAGGCAAATAATAGCTTCCAATTTAATTCTGCTCTTTTCCAATTTAATTCTGCTCTTTTCCAAGATAAGCCGCCAAAACCTACCATTGAAGTCTTACGAGCAAGCGGGGAGTTTTCCATTGGTGAAACGGCCAGCATCAGGTGTTCGGCTCAAGATGCATATTCTGGTGTTATTTTCATCTTGTCCAAAGTGCAAAGCAATGCCTATATCACGTCAGCCGTCGCAAAGGCAGCAGGCTTCTCCACTGTTCTTCATCTCAAAGACATCAGCTCCAAGGACCAGGGAGATTACGTTTGCGTATACCAGATCAAAAGGTCGGGAAGGATATATAACTCCACACAGAGTGATCGCAAGCAGATGCGAGTCACAGGTACGTGTCATACATTTCTATGAAACGACGTGAACTTTCGGAACGACGAGCGAAACGTGGAACTGATATCATAGAATTATAGAATCATAGAATCCCTGCAGTGCAGAAGGAGGCCATTCGGCCCATCGAGTCTGCACTAATAAGAATGCCACCCAGGTCTTATCACCCCATCACCCCACATATTTACCCTGCTAATGCCTATAATCTACGCATCCCGCCACACTCGGGACAAGTTACCATGGCCAATCAACCAATCTTGCACACCTCTGGAGTTAGTGCAAGCGGCTGTTTTGCTCTGGAATGGGTTTTCCTTGATTTCAAAGGGATTTGTTGTCAGAATCGAGAAGTATTGCGAAAACTACACAATACACCAGTGAGATCGCACATGGAATATAGGGAAGAGCTTGGTCCCATTTTCTGAGGCAAGCTAAACTGACATTGGAAGCAGTCCAGGTCAGGCTCATTAGGTTTATCGACAGGATGGAGGGATTTTCGTCAGAGGGGAGTTTGAGTAGTGTGGGCCTGCATTCACTGAAGTTTGGAGGAAAAAGAGGTGACGCTGTTGAAAAATATAGGTTTCTCAAGGGGGATTCTACAGACGACTCTGAATGCTGAGTGGTTTTTTCCGCTTATGTAGAAGAGACTTGGACTAGATTGCATCATGTCAGAGTGCGTGCATTACCCTTTGAACTCAGAGATGAGGAGAAATTTTTTTAAATCGTATTTTCAAGGAATTTAAGGGAATTTTGATATTTTGTCATTATTCCTTCAGGTCACTTATCCATCACTAGTTTAATTCATTCACATGTCTTTGAATGTGTAGTAATATTTAGTTTAGAATAAGTAAATAAAATTAGCAAACCAAGTTGTTTTTTTATGACTAATGAGCTTTTAATCCCAGATTTGCATTCATGACATCTGCCGTGGAGGATGCAAACCTGCGTCCACAGATTCTTGTCTGGATCCTTGGTCAAGTGACAATACCACTGCACTACTGCAACCTTGGTCAGCAGTGATCAATTTTCAGCACACTTTTCCTCATACATCCTCGGTTTTCCAATGCAAAATATGTTTTTTTTATCATTCATTGTAAAGGTCAGAAGCTGTTACAGTGCCATATAAACGCGATTGCGTTCACGGCAATCAAGTAAATAACTGATTTTTATGCATCGGTTGCACAGAGCCGTTCCACCCAAAAAATAATCTGAAATGCTGCATTTCGCTCAGGGCACCTGCGCGTGCATTCTGATGTGTCTGCACCTCATTCTGAATGTTATGGTTCGGGAATAAGATGAGGTAAAACCTGAGCAGATATTGGCAAAAAAAAACGAGGCAGTACAGATTGAATGATTCTGGCGCTTCGAACGTAAGTAGAAATTCATGTATTGTCACTGAAAAGTTTTGATGAAGACTTACGTCCTTATGAAAACAAATGATGACTGGATACATTGAATGTGCAGCGCAGCTGGAATTTGAGTGTAATAGTTCCACCACGATGTTTGCACGAACAGTGGAACAGTGGTTAGCACTGCTGTCTTATAGGATTCAATTCCAGCCCCGGGTCACTGACTGTGTGGCATTGTACATTCTGCCCGTGTCTGCGTCGGTGTTTTCCGGGTGCTCCGGTTTCCACCCGCATTCCAAATATATGTGGGTTAGGTGGATTGCCCATGATAAGTTGCCCTTTAGTGTCAGGGGGACTAGCAAGGTAAGGGAATAGGGGAGGTGGGGTTGTTGTCAGTGCTATCTCAATGGGCCAAATGGTCTCCATCTGCACTGCAGGGATTGTATGTGACTGAACAGTGATTGCCTTTATGTATCGCTTTTACTGAGGCAATTCTGCGTTTAATAATCCAATACTGTGGCGTTTATGATGCATGGCTTGTAATGATTATGCTGATCCCCAAATAATCAAAAGGACACAAGTTCAAACACTTTAACATTCTGAACCCAGGTTTGGAGCAAAGGAGAGTGATGACAATTGGAGTAAGTTGATAAGATGAGTTCATAAGATGCGCAGAAAATAGAAGCAAGATTGAACCATTCAAAAGTGTCATTCTTCTCTGCCATTTAAAAAGGAGGTGGCATATTTTACTTTAGACTTAAAAACAATTTACTGCCGACCCCGATAACGCTTGACTCACGTGTTGCTCAATCATTCACCTTACCCAGAGTAAAAGATAACCAATGGCCACCACTGATCATTGAGCAAGAGTAATTGCCACCTGAGTGAATAGATATCGACTCATCACTGTTTCATTAAATCCCTCAAAATTTTGCAACTGAAAATATTCCTCATAGTTCAAGATTACGCTGAAGGCTCGTGTTGTGGGAGGTGGAGTTGCGGTCCTCTTAACGTTTAACCTGTCCTTTCTTTTCAGAATCTTGCATGTCTCTTGCACGTGGGCGGCACACAGCTCTAGCGACCTGGGTTCGAATCCCCGCTCGGGTCACTGTTTTTGTGGAGCTGGCACATTCTCCCTGTGTCTCCGTGGGTTTCCTCTGGGTGCTCCGCTTTCCATTCACTGTTCAAAGATGTGTGGGCGAGGTTGATTGGCCATTCTAAATTGCCCTTACTGTTCCGGGATGCATAGGTTAGACCGATTAGTCGGTAAACATGTGGGGATACGGGGATAGGGCCTGGGTGGGATTGCGGTTGATGCAGATTAGATGGGCCGAATGGCCTCGTTCTCCACTGTAGGATTCCATGATTTCTAGGTTTCGCGAACATTACCTCTCATCATTCTAATCTCCAGCCAGTGTAGACCTAACTTGCAGGAACCTTCTCCGAAAGCAAAACATCCCTTCACAGGAATCGTCTCCATTGAACATTATCGGAATTGCTTCACTTTTAAGTTTTCTTCCTTGTTAAGTAAGGAGACCGAAACATTACACAGCATTGCAAGTAAGGCTTTCCAAGTGCCCAACAGTGCTGTAGCAAAACTTCCATACTTTCATAGGGCACCCTTTGCAACAGCAGACAAGAGTTTGATCGTTCCTTGAAATGCATTGGCGAGTTTACCAATCTGCATTTAGTGGGATAGAGACACCCTCAATTTATCATGACATCACTCCTGTCGTGAAGTGGTTGACTCAATCGTCTGGTGAGATTTTCCTTTGCATGTACACAACAGTTTTATTTTATGAATTTCCAATTTGATCCATTGACTGTGGTGGGATTTGAACTCCAGATTATGACTCTAGCTTTCTGGTTTACCAGTTCAGCGACCTACAACAATTGGACACACGAGGAACCTGAGCGGCAGGAAGACATCCAGAAAGTTACTTCCGATGCGGGACAGGGAGTGGGAAAAAAGTCCAGGGCTTACCAGGCTGTTGCCATTATCTTTCCACTCACACCGCCACCCTACCCCACTCTCCACAACCCTAGAAAAACCACGTATGGATGTCCAAGCAATAACCTCAGTTTGCTTTTTCTTTCCTAGAAAGATTACAGAGTCCATTGATTGGCCAACTACGACCATCTGGTCAATACCTGGAGGGACAAACTGCGGAAATCACATGCTCAGCTCCAAAGGTCTATAGCAGCATTACCTTTAACCTCTTCAAAGATGGCAGCTCGGCAGCCATTGAGTCATTTGGACCAACCTCAAATTCAACTGTCCTTCTGGCAATCCGGAATCTAAGAGATGCTAACGAGGGGACTTACAGATGCAGTTACCAAGCTCCTGTGTGGGGGAGGAAGTACAGTTCATCTCCTAGTGACGTTGTGAACATCACCTTGGCACGTGAGTGAGATCTGTGGCAGTGTGGTTGTCATATCGTTCGCTACTGCGTTGTGCTTGTGCTGCTTTGAAGGTGGGTAAAAATATAGGCGCTAAATACGCAGCCTCATAGTGACTGTAGAAGTCCTCCTGTCCAGACGAGAATAGCTAAAATGCCATCAGCAGCATCCAAAACGAGGTTTGGAGACGGACGTCCACAAAAAGAAGTTGTCCAGTTGCAAACATGTGGTAAGACATTGTCGCCTGACCTCTGCGGAGTAGCCCACAGTTGCACCCCCTGTCACACCCAGCCCACTCTACTCGACAACCTTCCCGCCCAACCATCCATCCCCGTCTCTGCCACTGTCCCTCCCACCTCAACCATTGGCCGTCAAATTAAAATCACCTGCCTGGCAAAAGCCCATGAAGTTCAAATTTCATTCGCAGAAAGTATCTATAGTGCGGTGGACATGAAGTACAAATGTGTGAAGCTAAGAATATAAGAACGTAAGAACTAAGAGCAGAAGTTCTCCATCTGGCCCCTCGTGCCTGCTCCACCATTCAACAAGATTATGGCTGATCTTTTCGTGGACGCAGTTCCACTCATAATCCTTAATTCCTTTACTGCTCCTCCTTATTTTGAGGCCAAGCCCCTAGATCTATATGTTATCTGCCAGTCGAAGCAACCTGTCTGCTTCTATCTTATCCATTCCTTTCAACATCTTATGTTTTGACAAGGTTTCCCCTCATTCCTCATAAATCCAATGGGTATATTCCCAGTTTACTCGATGTCTCCTCATAAGCTAACCCTCTGAATCCGGAATCAACTAGCGAATCTCTTTTGCACCCCCTCCATTCCCAGTATGCCTTCTATCAAGTAAGTGTTTTTAAACTCAATCCCTCTAGCAATGAATGACACAATTCAATTTGCTTTCTTAGTTTCCTGCTGCACCTGCAAACAAACTTATTTGTTATTCATGCATAAAAGGATATCCAGTTTCCTCTCCCAGCAGCATGCTGCAATTTAAATAATCGGCCATTTTGCTGTTATGCCTACCAAAATGGATGACCTCACATTTCCCAACATTGAACTCCATATGTCAGACCCTTGATCATTCACTTGGACTGTCTATTTCCCTGTGCGGACACTCAGTGTCCTCTGCACCCTTGGCTGTACCATTCAACTTCGTCTCATCTGCGAATTTTAGCACTTTACACTTGGTCCCGAACTCCAAGTCATAAATGTAAACTGAAAGCAATTGTAATCAACACTGATCTCTGACGAACACCACTGATCACTGATTACCAACCGGAAAAAACACCCTTTAACCCACATTCTTTGTTTTCTGTTAGTTAACCAATTCTGTGTCAATGCTAACACATTATCCGTATCACCACATACCTATTTTCTTGTACAACAGTCTTTAATGTCAGACGGCTTCTGGAAATTCAAATGCACCACCTCCACTTGTTCCCCATTGTCCACTGCGCACGTAATGTCTTCAAAGAATGCCACCATTCAAACATATCGCACCCTTCATGGGCGACACGGTAGCACAGTGGTTAGCACTGCTGCTTCACAGCTCCAGGGACCTGGGTTCGATTCCCGGCTTGGGTCACTGTCTGTGTGGGGTTTGCACATTCTCCCCGTGTCTGCGTGGGTTTCCTCCGGGTGCTCCGGTTTCCTCCCACAGTCCAAAGATGTGCGGGTTAGGTTGATTGGCCATGCTAAAATTGCCCCTTAGTGTCCTGAGATGCGTAGGTTAGAGGGATTAGTGGGTAAAATATGGGGGTAGGGCCTGGGTGGGATTGTGGTCGGTGCAAACGCGATGGGCCGAATGACCTATTTCTGTACTGTAGGGATTCTATTCTATTCTATCTAACCCATGCTGCATATTCCCAACATGCAGCATATTGGTCTTGCTATTTCTTCGTTGATAATAGATTCAAGCATTTTATCTACTACAGAAATTAAACTATCTGGCCTATAGATACACGCCTTTTTCCGACCTCCTTTTGTCAACAGTGGCGTCACATTTGCGGTGTGTGGCGTTACAGGGAGATGGCGGATGGGGAGGGCATGGTGCAGAATCGAACGGCCTGATGTTCTCTTTCTGCGCCGCTGGATGCATTTTGAATACTGAATACTGTCATGGCTCAAAACAAAGCGTGAAATCCGATTGCTTCCAAACAATTACAGATCGACCAGAAGGCCCGAAACTGACGATGACTACGCTATTTGGCTTATATCTTCAGGGAAAAAGTATCCGCATCACATGCATGGCGCCTGAATACTATACAACGGACACCTTTCACTTGTTGAAGAATGGTAAAAATACTAACATGCCATGGATAGCCACGCAGTGGGCGCAGCACGGTGCCGAGTTCAGGATTGCCAATACAACTGTATCAGATAGCGGCAATTACTCGTGCGTCTATGAGACTCAAATCAATGGAAAAACCTTCAACTCCACCGACAGCAACTTTGTGGTGATAGAAGTGGCAGGTGAGCAAAATGTGTGAATGAGATGATGCAAAATTGAAAGCATCACCTTACGGTCTGAATCCTTCCATCGGGGCTTCAATTCTGATTTTAAAATGTGGCGACGTTTCATTGCATACAAATGCAGGGATGATCGCCGAGGGGATATCTTCACCTGACTAATAATGCTGGCAAATGTTCAAGAGACTATGTGTGAATGTTCAAATTTTCTCCACAATTGAAAACACTTCTCAGCAATATGGACAAAGAAACAAAATCCTCAGCTTATTTGCTAACGCCTTTCGTTGAAGGCAATCTGCCCATCTAACATCGCCTGTGATTGCAGGTGTACAACCAGTTGGCTCTGTTCATTGGCAACTGCTCTATGCTCAGAGCAGCTGGTGCAATTAGAATTCAATTCAACAACATTTTGAACATAACTCTCGTCTCGGGAATGGTGACAAGGAAATTGATTGTGATTGGGTGTCATTTATTGTCCTGTAAGAACTGCACTTGCTTCAGTTATGTCCTTTCGTGAGGGAACTATGTGGTCCTTACATGGTCTGACCTCAATTTGACTCCAGAACCACAGCTTGAGTTTCAATAGCCCAGAAATCCGCTCAGTTCAGTAGCAGTCATGGGTGGGCAACAGATGTTGGCCTCGCACAGTGAAATCCGAATTCGCGAAATGTAATTAATAATTGAGAAGGAAAACACTCCAATTATTAGCAAGTTCCACATTATTAGCTCTGTGAGGGTTAATGTGCTTCCCCTGACTGAGAGATAGTGGTAATAGGAATCACTTTAATTTGATAGATCACATTTCTGAAATACAACATCTGAAATGTTAAGCGGTGAGACCCGAAACGAATTTTTTCAGATCAGTATTTTCCATGGAGAGACATGGAAGCGAATGAATTCTGGCAAGTAAGTCGTGATGCCTTGACAAGCGTCCGCGTTGTAGAAGAGGAGCTGTTTGAGGTCTTAAAATACATAAAGATTGATCGATCCATGGGATCAGGTGCATGCCAAGGCATTGAGGAAAGCTAGGGATGAAATTGCGGGCCACCTGTGTAGATATCTATGTGATCAGCAGCCACGGGTAAGGTGCTGGAAGACTGGAGGGAGCCAGACGTTGTGGCATTATTTCAGAACGGAGGCAGTGAAAAGCCAGGGAACTGCAAACCGCTGAACGTAACATAAGTGGTGGGTGAGGTGTTGGAGGGGATTCTCAGTGACAGGATCTCCATGCATTTGGAAAGGCAAGGACAGATTAAAACTAGTCAGCGCGGCTTCGGGAAAGGGAAATTATGCCTTTCAAATTTGATAAAGATTTTTGAAGGAGGGACCAAAACATTGATGATCACAGTGCAGTAGACGTTCTTTAAATGGAGCTTAGTAAGGCCTTGGACAAGGCACTGCATGGTAGACTGGTCAGTAAGTTTAAATCACATGGAATCCAATGAGAACGAGCCAATTGGATACAAAAGTGGCTTGCAGGTCAGAGATAGAGTGTGGTGGTAAAGGGATTTTTTTTCTGACTGGGGGCTTGTGACCAGTGGTGTGTGAAAGGGATTAGGAATGGCTCCACGCTTGTTTGCCATTTATATCAACAACTTGGATGAGACTATAGGAGGCATGGTTAGTAAGTTTGCGGATGATAACAAAATTGGTGGTGTCGTGGGAAGAAAGTTATCTAAGACTACAACAGGATCTTGATCAATTTGGTCATTGGTCCAAGGAATGGCAGATGGCGCTTAATTCAGATAAATGCGAGGTGTTGCATTTTGGTAAGACAAACTTGGGGAGGATGTACACAGTTAATGCTCGGGCCGTGGTGAGAGCAGGTGCATAGTTCTTTCTCATGGTATCCCTGGATATCTTTGAACATCCATGCTTCATTGTGCTTGTTACTCCCTCCTATCACCCGAGGTGGAACATGCTGTGCTTATACCCTCCCCATTTTCTTTTCGAAGGCCAACCGTGCTTCTCCACTGTAGACTGTACCTTTGGTAGCTATTCCCAGTCTACCGTGGACAGATCTTGCAAAGGATTCGTAAACTCCGATCTCCCCCAATCGAGATGTTTTTTGTACCTCGTCTATGACAAGAGAACTTGCCCATTACAAGCAAAGATTGTACTATTTTGTAATCATTATACTTACAATGTTCTCCAACCTACACCTCAACTCCCTATTTGTCTTAATTCCCCAAAACTGGTTCAGCACAACTCATCCCCTCTTGGACACTATGCATATTGTAATCAGACGTTCTTCTGTCCAGTCTTCAGGAAATTCTCTCCATCCAAGCCCTTAACGCGATGTCTCCCCAGTTAACGTTCTATAGTTACTGCATTTTCAGTATTATATGCACTTCTGCAAATTGTGCACATAATTGGTCCTCAATTTCCAGGTGAATACAGAGCGTCTATAATTAGCACGCAGCAATATGGCTGCGCTTTTCATTTCGAAGCTTGTCTCACAAATCTTCATTCAATTTTCCCTCCAAGACATAATCTCTCCTCACTTTAGTTACTCACACGTTAACTAATGATGCAATGCCTCCACCTCATCCACCCACTCCTCTGTCTCGCCAGAAGATTCTGCAGCCTAGAAAGATGAGTTGTTAATCCTCCCCTTCCCCCTATCACGTCTCTAACGGCTACAATCCCATAATTCCTCGTGGCAATCCTCGCCCAAACTCATCCGTTTTGACAGCAGGGCTCCATGCACTACCATATAGAGAGAGACCATCCAGCCAAAATTAAAACAGCTGCATTACCTCTGGCTTTATTGTTTTGATGTGTGATTATTTGCCCTTATTCTGCGAACTATTTGTGCCCTCCTCTTGCTGAATTAGTTTAAACTTCTCCCAACACCTCTGACAAAACTTCCAGCAAGGACGTTGAATACATTCTAATTGAACTCCCGCATAAAATCTGCGATTGAGCCCGCTCACCTGTTCTCACCGAGGATCCTGGTTTACATAGGATAGAAGCGGACGGAGGCGGGGAGGGGGGTGCGGCGATGGTTGGTGGGGTTGTCGGGCGGGGGACTGATTCGGCACCACGCGGTTTCGTTGAAAGATCGACCAAAATTATGGAGAAAGATGGTGCAGACTCAAACACTACTCATGCGCCCATTTTTGAGGTAGATGCTTCTCGAATGACTTTCAACACATACCTAATTATTGTCGATTCTGTCTGCTGAATTGTCCTAAGAACATAAGAACATAAGAAATAGGAGCAGGAGTAGGCCATCTAACCCCTCGAGACTGCCCCGCCATTCAATAAGATCATGGCTGATCTGATAGTGTTTTACTTCCACTTACCCGCCCGCTCCCCATAACCCTCAATTGCCTTATTGATCAGAAATCTATCTACCTGTGACTTGAACATATTTAACGAGGTAGCCTCCACTGCTTAAATGGGCAGTGAATTCCAGAGATTCATTACCCTCTGAGAGAAAGAATTCCTCCTCAAATCTGTTCTCAACTGACTTCCCCTGATTTTGAGGCTGTGTCCTCGAGTTCTTGTTTCCTTTCTAAGTGGAAAGAATCTCTCTGCCTCTACCCTGTCTAGTCCCTTCATTATCTTATGTGTCTCTTTAAGATCTCCCCTCAGCCTTCTAAATTCCAACGAGTACAGGCCTGATCGACTCAATCTCTCTTCATAAGCTAACCGCCTCATCTCCAGTATCAACCTGGTGAACCTTCTCTGTACTCCCTCCAAGGCCAATATATACTCCGCAAATAAGGGGACCAAAATTGCACACAGTACTCTCGTTGCGGCTTCACCAGTACCTTGTATGATTGCAGCAAGACCTCCCTGCTTTTATACTCCAAACCCCTTCGCGATAAAGGCCAAAATTACATTTGCCTTCTTGATCACCTACAGCACCTGCAAACTGAGTTTTTGCGATTCATGCACAAGGACCCTCAGGTCCCTCTGCACAGTAGCATGTTGTAATTGTTCACCATTTAAATAATAGTCAATTGTATTATTATTCCTTCCAAAGTGGATAACCTCACAATTGTCAACATGGCACTCAATCTGCCAGATTCTCGCCCACTCACGGAGCCTTTCCAAATCTCTCTGCTGACTTTCTGCATCCTGCACGCAATTCGCTTTCCGACTCATCTTTGTTTCATCCGCAAACATTGTTACCCTACACTCGGTCCCCTCCTCCAGATTGTCTATGTATACGGTAAACAGTTGAGGCCCCAGCACCGATCCCTGCGGCACGCCACTAGCACCCATTTATTCCAACTCTCTGCTTCCTGTTAGATAGCCAATCCTCAGTCGACGCTAACAGTTTACCCCCAACTCCTTGTCCCTTCATCTTCTGCAGCAACCTTTTGTGAGGCACCTTATCGAACGCCTTCTGGAAATCCAAAAACACCACATCCCCCGGCTCCCATCTGTCAACTGCACTCGTTACATCTTCATAAAAATCCAGTAAATTCGTCAAACACGACTTTCCCTTCATGAACCCATGCTGTGTCTGCTTGATCGAACCATGTTTTTTCCAGGTGTCCTGCTATTTCTTCTTTAATGATGGATTCCACCAATTTCCCAACTACGGATGTTAAGCTAACTGACCTGTAGTTACTCGCCTTTTGTCTACCCCATTTTTTCAACAATGGCGTCGCATTCGCAGTTTTCCAATCAGCCCGGACTTCCCCAGAGTACAGCGAATTTTGGTAAATTACAACCAACGCATCTGCGATTACTTCTGCCACTTCTTTCAGTCCCCTGTCTCTCAGTACCTACAGTCTTTCACTGTCTCGTGGTGCAAAGCATTCCATTCCTTTTCAATTCATGTACAAATTATTATTTTTGTTCTTGCCCCTGATTTGAGTGACACTTCTGTGACATTCGAGGGCAATGATCGTCGAAAAAAAACCTCAATTCCTTCTATGAGACCACTTCAAGATTTTCAACCGCTCTATTGATTATCATCTTGAACTGCTGCTTTCACAGAATAACAATGTGTGCTGCGCCAATCCTGCCAG